>NC_073737.1:1340157-2010235 GCF_023634155.1 Falco peregrinus
GGAGGATTCCTCAGGTGTGTTAGTGAGACCTCAGTAGTTACAAATACATTAGATTTCAAACTTCCCACCTCAGAGTGAGAACATGCTGTAGTAACCCATTAAGCAGCATGCTGTATATGAATATTCATTTTTTTGCTTCTGTCATTTGCATAAATTTAGTGCAAGGCAAGTCTTTTTATTAGTTTTAGCTTTTTTGATGCAAATGTAGATACCACTGCACACGCTTCCTTAAATTAGAGCAATACCTTTTATTTTTCTCCGCCTTTTTCCCTCTGTTGGAACTGAAGATATCTTTCCTTTTGGATGTTAAAACTGGAACTAAATCGTTAGCTAAAAAGGATTGTATATGTGTTAGATTTTCTGAAACTGTCTCAGCTTAAAGAATTCAGAACTATGAGTTCTGAGTATGATTTTTTTTTTTTTTTTTAAATGCCAGAGCAGAAGTACTGATTTGAAAAGTGTTGTAGTGATCAGAAAATAGTGTAAAGGCAAGTTAGGCACATTTATACAATTTTTATATGTACATCCATACATATGTGCAATGTAAATACTTCCATACTGATCCACAGACAAAGAGTTCAGGCAGGCAACTCATTCTTTCTTACGTGTGCACTGGCTGTAGGAACACGGAGGTCTGGGGAAACGGAGCCACAAGGAAAGACTGAATGACTGGAGCCAGCTTGGTCTGACAGACTTGGAGGGCACTGGGGTGGGGTGGTGCAAGTTTTGTTGAGTCTTTAAATACATAAAAGGCTTCTCATCAAACACAAATTTGGTTTAGATTGAGGATTAAACTTGTACCTGTATGGGGATATTTCCTGGAGGAGCTGTGGCATGTCCAGCAGTGGAGAGCTTTGATGGCCAGACAAGCAGCACAGGTAGAGCTGATTAAACCCCAAGTTAGATGCTTCAGATGCTTGTGAAAAATGGCTTTTTGAAGTTCTTTTCAGATGTTTGCTTTTCTCATTCTTAAAAAGTTACTAGATCAGATCAGAGGTCTCTTCCAGCCAGTCTCTTGACTCTTGCAACTGCAAGAAGTATATGTGGATAGGAGGGGTTAGAGGAAATATTTAATGATCCTCTGATAGATTCTCTTGGCTTCCAGCAATAGGCAGCTGCATCTGAACCTTTGTTTCTAATAACCAGAGGGAATGACAACTTGAAATTGAAAAATAGGAAATAGATAAAGAGAAGCTAATATGGAGATTTATGATTATAATAAAGCTGATGTCAGGGCTTATTTCATAATGAACACACTATGACTCTGGGAAATGGTGATTTTAGCAGAGAACAGAATTAAATAAATGGATATCCGTACTAAATTCCCTTCACAGGGAGAGGTGTTAGAATGTTCTGGCAGTGCTTACTGGATAATATCATCTTTCTTGTCCCACCCTCCCCCTTTCCCAAAATGCCTTAATAAAATATGAATAGTATTAATTGCTCAGTAGAATCCTTCTTGTTTGTATGCATAGGAGTAGTTTTTGCCTTGCTGTCTGGTTCTTTTACCTGAAACCCCCAACCATACCATGATGTCTTCCCATCCAAAATGACCAGCACTCTCCCTGCCTCTCATTTTCCACTAATCATCTTGCTGTTGCTGAAGCTGCAGTGCAGTGTGAGCAAACTGGAAAGGTATTATAATGCTCACACCTTTACCATGCTCGCCTCTTTGTTTCCTTAACTGAAATTAAAAAGAATTCCAGCCAGAATTCCACCAATAACTAGGAGGCATTTCTTCACTCATAAGTGATCTTCAGTTGAAATATGCTTTGTAACCTACATGCAAAGTGTCCATACAAGAATATTCAGTTGCAGCAAGTTGTTTACTGTTCTGATTCAGTCTACAGATTGGAAAATGAATCTGAAAATAATAAATTGACTTTCTAACCTAATAATGCCAGTCAATACTGAAAAGTCTTTGAGAGATCTACAGCAAAGTGACTACCCCCTGTTCAACCTTGCACTTTTTTGCAAAGGTTGCCAATAAGACTGTTTAGTTATGATAACTTTTTTTTTTTAAGATATTAGACATCTCTTTAACTAGTCTGAGATCTACAAATCAATTTCACATAGAGCACAGCACCAACGAAAATAGTATCTCCAGCCAAGGTATAAAGAATTCCGTGTAGTACTGACATAAAGTAACACCATTTGCTGCAAAGGTTTTTCCTTTGGGAAGAAAAGCTTCACAGAATTACTTTAAGGTTAAGGACCTACAGTTTAGTGGGGAAACACAGAGAACTTTGGCAAAAGCAGTATCAGAATCAGCTAGTCAAGTACAATACAACAAATGTACTCTGTCTATCCACCCATGGGGCAAGTAATTTGCGGAGACTATATATGCATATCTCTTGGCTCTGCTTTCCCTGGTTATTTATCCTCCATTTGTATTTGTGGGGGATTTTATGTTCACGTTGTTAAAATATTAGTCTTCTCTCTTGAAAGCATCTAGTATTACGTGTACTCATTGCTGAAGTAAGTATTTGTGATATTGAGTAGCAGGAATTGACTTACCATGGCTGGCAAAGTAGCATATTCTATTGCTGATACTTCAAAACAAAACAAAACAAAAACCCCAACCAACCAAGCAATAAACCTGAAACTGTTATGTAGAAAGTAACCCAAAGAGAAATGTAAGTTATTGCAGTGCCTAGCTGACATTGTTTACTTTGTAATTGGAACAAACAAATCATTTCAGGCATGTTTTGTATGCAAGTACTCAGTATCATGTGATTGCAAGACTGAACTTGAAGATATTGATAATAAAAACTGATGAAGGCAACAGTAGAGAGTCTAGGTTACAAATTAAATCCAGTGATATAAACTTGGGGGAGGGAGGACATTGATGATGGATAGTCCATCCATCTGTCTGTGTCTGTAATTCCTAGTTACACTTTTGAATACCAGGTATGCTCTGTTTTGTCCTAACTTGCTGCCAACAGTGGATGGGAAGTAAATGGCTCAGTTGTTTATGATTCTTTCTGTTTTAGTAAACACACTTGGGGGTGGGAGAGAATCTGGGCTTTTGTCCTGCAAGTTAAATACCAAGTCATGGAAAGCTCGTTACTGCATGTGCCAGTGTGTTGAAGTGCTGCAGTCACTGTACCCCGCAGCCAGCCAAAAGGCAGAAGCAGGAGCAGTGTCTGGGTTTGGATACGGAACTTTTAACTCAGTCACCATTCACTGTTTGTGTAGTGCTTTGAGTAGGGTTTAATAGCTAGTAGCGTTGTGCTTTAAAGATGTCCCGTGTCTGAGATTAAGAAATTAATTTATTTTTCTTTGACATTTCAGAAGAATAGTTTTTATATTATGCATCTGCTGTGAGGATCATTCTTTGTAATTAATCTGCATATATACTTCAAACGTCTATAAGGTACATTGTTTTTATAAGCCCCCTGTGCAGATGGAGAATCTCCAGCATACGGGATTTACATGAAGCCTGGAGTCTTGAGTACCAGTCTATAATAATGGTCAAAGCTCTCCATCACTTCGAGATATTCTTTTAACCTTTGTAACCCCTTAACCATTTGAATTCACCTGCCCCTGTGTCTGATGTTATTTCCATGCCTTAAATGCTGTCTGGTACTGTGGCTTGTTACCTGAAGCCTGGCATTGCTGCACTCTGTAGCAAACAAGAAACAAACTTGTTTTCTGCAGAAAGCAACGTAATTGCCACTTTGGCTGCATCCGGTGTTTAATGAAAAAAAAATCACATAATTACTTTTATTACCATTCTGGACACACTTTGTAAACTTGTCCATTTACAGTATGTGTGCGTTTACAACAGAGATCAAGGAAAAGGAGGTCACAGACCTAAATGTAACGTGGGTGGGTTTGTCGGCTCTTCCTGGTGCTACTGCAGTGAAGGTAATTTGTTCATTAAGTACTAGGAAAAGTATCAACTGAAGAAACAGCTTGTCTTAAAATGAGTAATGCTGTGTAGTCCTACAAGATTTTTACTGGTTTAGTTGCTAGGAAGTAAGTAAATCCAGCCATGTAACAACTATCAATACAAATGAAAGTACCAGACCTTGTATGAGATGAACCAGGTATTTCCAGAATGGCATGTCTCTTTTCCTGAAAGTTACAACTGCATGTTTACCCCACAGTGCAAAGTTGGTAAAGGCGTTCCCGCAGTGATGGGGAGAGCAGCTGCACATTTTTAGGGGAGGATGAAGCTGAATTTGTTCAGGCTGAAAAGATTTTATTATTGTGAAGAAGAGGGGAAAAGTAAAAGCTTCTAAATACTTCGTTATCTACTGTAGTGGTAAAAAAAAAATAAAATAAAAAAAACTACTGCTTGCTGGTGGCTGGTTAACTAGTTAAATTTAGGCAAAAACGAATGCAAACAATCTTGGATTGTGCTTGCTTTTTGGTCTTTTGAAAGAAAATGCATTTTCTTTTGGAAGGTACTGTATCTTAGTCAGCTGTACACTTTCGTCTTGGTCAGGTTGAATCTATGCTGCTTTGGTCCACACAGGGAGCCAAGGAAAAGGAAGATCAAAGAAATGAGTAGCATGTACAGAAGCACACATGATTCCCTGTTGTCCATGCGTCACCAGACTATTGGCTTTTTTGCGTTGTTACTGTTCATGCCTTGTGTGGGGTGCCTGAAGCAAAAATGAATTCAGGTTATTAAGGAGCAGCAAAGCAGCTGTTGCTGGTGTTAGTGTGCAGCCAATCAATACAATGGGATGCTTTATAAATTAGGCTTTCGTCCTTATAGCATGTCCAGGATTTTTTTTCTTGCTTTAACATCTGCTAAAGGTCAAGAACTATCTTTATCAGAACCAAATATGTGTTAGTGGTAGGAAGCTACCTCTTTTCTAACAACTGTTTTCAAGTGTGGACAAAATTTAAATAATTGGTTTCCTCAATTACTGGAAAGATACGGTGTATAGAAGTTGACAAAATACTTTACACTTCCCTGGTATCTTTTACTCCAGTGCCTCAGTGTTTCACAGACACTGTTCAGTTTAGTCAAAAATGTGAGAATAATAACTACTTTACAAAGTGTCCAAGCACAGTGAAAACTCAAATTTTAAAAGCAGAATCTGTGCTGTGGGTGCATCCTGTTTATGGATGTGAAACTGGAGGTATCCCAGCCTAGATTTTCAGAGAACTTAACTACTTGTGACTTGTTGTAGAGTTAGTCAGACTGTTAAAAGCAAAACTGAGCACTCCAATACATTACATGTAATCAGAACTTTTAAAAGAGGCCGAGAGGCTTAAATTCTGTAGTAATGGATAGCAGATGCAGCAGAAGGGCATTTCCCCTCTTTGGTTACTCTTTATGACAGTCTTTGATGTACTGATCTGAAATCTGTGTACAATCATCTATGCCGTATGTTTTATGGCAGGAAAGTATGAGGAGCTGTCTGAGTGGTGAGTTCCGATTGTGTTGTACCACCAGCTGGTTAGCAAAAGTTCATGCAGGTGACTCAGTGGAAATGCCCTGTTAATTATTTTATATTCCTTTCCCCTCATGCAACTGTTTTTGATCCACTTTGGTCTGCCTTGCCAATTCTGATCATAAACTTTCTTGAGCTAGACTTCTCTCCAATTACGCTTATCTGGTTTGCAGCTTTTACCTTTTTTAATCCAGAAAAAAGGAAAATGCGTGCCTAGGAACTGTTAGAGTAATGAAGAAAAGAGAAGTGTGCTCCTCACAGAATAGAAACAACTCTGCAACAATGGGGAACCCAATCAGAAAGCTGATTTATATAGAGGTGAAAGGGTATATACAGGAGGCAATCATCGCCTTCGTAAAAAGAATTTAAGCACTGAAGCTATTTAGATTAACTACTCTGGTTTTCTCCTAAAATACATTCACCATCCTACCCCAGTGGGAGTAAAAGAAAATCATTATCAGTTATCGCGCAGAGATTTAAATTAAGATTTTTTATAAAACTGAACTTCTAAAACAAAATCCCAGAGAAGTAGAATTAATTGCTGGATCTGCATTGAATCACCAAGAGACATGGTTTTATTTCTGTGTCGCAGCAGAAAGTGCTTCATCAGTAGGAATTCATGTGGAGGAAAACTAAGCATGTCCCACTTATTGAACACAAGTATGTCCAGGATGTTTAATTATTTTTTGATTAATTCATTTAATGTTAAAGAAGTCAAGGACTGCAGCATATTCAGCACTACACAGTTTGCTGCCTCTGTGTACCTCCAGCTCTTCTTAGTTAAAGGCACCTTGTGGTTTTTACCTGCAGCTGTTCTAAATGAATTACGACTTCTTTTCTAAGCTACCTTCATTACCCTGAGGAAATACACAGGAACACACTGGAGCTAAGAAGATTTGCAGAATCTGTGGTGAAGATTTAATATAATATACTCTATGTTTTCAAGGATAAAACATGGTGAGGAGAGAGGGGGTCAGTTGAAACAAGTGTAAGGCATTAGACAAACTGGTAGGAAACCTTTCAGCTAAGCAGTATACTTAGTATGAGAAATAATGTGACAATTTTTGTTGGGTTTTGTTCATATTTGATGTAAAATTCATATAGATTAAAAACTAGGAAATTGAACTATATGTAGTATAATATATATAATAGTAGGCACTGAAGTTCACAAGTTCACTAACAAGATGTGAGAATGTCTTCTGGTGATATGGTTTCTTGGTAGCAACAACTTTGTCATGTGGAGGTACCACAACCAGGTCAAGCCCCTGCTGTGCTTGGTGTTACACAGATACAGGCTTTACACGTGTGCAGTCCTAGTATCACCCGTCCCCTCAGTGTTGCATCACCTTTTGAAATGTACGAGTGATGAAATGACTTTTAATGACTTTTAAAAGTTCTGATTAATGATTAAATTAAGTTCAAGATGTTGCTATTGAGTAACTCTGTTGTTTGTTTTTACTGTCACATGATGGCAGTGCTAAAATAATGTGTTAGATCCGTGATCAGTGAATAAAAGCCCCTGGCTTGGCATTACCTGAAGTCTCAAGTAAGTAATACCTGCATGTTGCTAGAAGTCACCTGTAAAGTCAAGTAATTTAAGGACCTGGTGTGGGACAGGCTGGCTTTGTGCTTGCTAAAAGCTATGTCACAGTCTCATCTTTACCGCAGTCTCATCTTTACTAAAAGCCTTGCTGCTCTTCTTTGTAAAGAATTAGACAAGAAATTAAGAACATGGGCATTGCTTTCTAATGTATTCTCTTTCACTCTGAGATGAAATGGATTGAAAGCAGGCAATGAGAAACCCTTTTGCCAACATCACCCGGTTGTGATTTTTTTTTTTTTTCTGGACTTTATTCTCCAGGGCTTTGAGTGAGCTAGTCCTGTAAGCAATAAGTTCTAAAGTCAGAAAAGCAGATAGAAAATCATCAACCTAATTAAATACACAGAGTAACTAAGTCAGAGGAGTGCAAATCCGGGAACTGAATTTCTGTCTCCCAAAGCTGCTGAAGTAACATTTATGCTTGCATAACTTGTATCTGCACCTATCATTTACTGCATGAGATAAAAGTAAAAATGTAAAGTTCACCATGTAAGCATCTTCTGCCTTGGAGGAAAGCATATCGCAGACTTTACATTGCATTTGGATCAGTAGCATTAACAAATGGTCAGGTTTCATTAGTGAATTAGTGAATAGCCTCAATTTATACAGCTTTCCTTAAGAAATGTTGAAGTGTAATGTTGGTGTTGTGTGAGTAGTGGCCAACTTGTTATCAGATTGTGTTCCAGAAACCCTGATCATCCGTCAAGCAATTGACATTGCTGGATTGGTGGAGAAAGCTTTGTAATCGTTGGTGTCAGGAAGTTTAATAAGTATTCCTTTGATTCTGTTAATTAGATCAGATGATAAACTGCCAGGGAATGACAGTTTCAATAAATCTGTATCAAAAAGGTGTTAGGAGTCACCGGTCTTGGACAAAAGTCTGTTTGTCAGTGAGTGGAAGTCAGGGTTTCCTAATTGTTTGACTGCTTTGGCTCTAGTTCTCTGATACTGTAGTCAGTGTCAGTGGCACGATGATGTACGTAGCACAAGTAATTGGTCAGAAAGACTTGCTGACCATTGTGCTTAAAAATCAAGATAGAAGGGGTTAAAGGAATCTCCAGCAAAACTTAATGCTGTCTCTCATCCTGATAACATCATGTATTTTGCAGAAAGTGAAATGAAAATGTTACAATACACTATTACAAAATAATCAGCACCTCTGGGATTAGTGTCCTAATCCCTGTCAGTTTGTAGGTGCTTTTTGCCTTGCAGCCTGAAGGTTTTACCTGTTGGTTCTGAATCTAATGTAACGCTGTGTTCCTTACACACACGTGTAGCCCTTCTTTGAGTAACCCTAGAAGGAACTCTGTGATGCCTTATTTCCTGAATTACAGATTGTAATAAATGCATAAAGATTTTTTAAATAATCTTAAAATTTCTTTTTAAAACTATGTCCCCCTCTACATGCAAACTGAGGATAAAAATGAGCGAACAAGCCTTACTTTGCCAAGTCACACGCCACTTCCTTCATCTCCCTTGCTTTGCTTTCCCCCCCCCCCTTCTCTCTGAAATAACCAGTTATAATTTTGTTAATTTTTTTTCTTATGCAGAAGGCTCTCAAGGACTCTTGTCACTTGCATGTTGCTTCAGTAGCTCAGCTGAAGATGGTTCGTTGTGGTGTCACACCCAGGGTTTGCTTTAACAGCTATTTTATTTTCATTGTCAGTTTGTACAGTCTATTTGATCTAGAAGATGAATGGCTGTACTGACTCAGACTAGATCAAAGCTCTATGCTGTCTCATATTCTAGCTTCAACTCGGTGTAGAATGTACAACATGTATGTATATATGTTCCTACACTAGAACACTCTTCTAGATTCCTCATGTCTTTGATGGACATCAAAATATTATATCTAATAGGTATTGATGAATACCTACTAATACCATTGTGTATGCAGCTGTGCTCTGTTAACGGACCTCTGTATGCTTTTAGCTCCACAGATATGTTGAGTTCTATGAATTTACTTGTGATGTTTGGAAAAAAATACTTCAATACTCTTCAGAATTGAAACTGGAACTGTAGCTTCTAAGAGTCAGTCCTGGTAGTGAAGCTTATGACTTTGGGTCCTGAGTCAATGAAGCTTCAGGCAAATCATATGGAATTCCTAAAGAATGTGACATTCTGCCGCAAACACTGAATACTTTGAAGCCAAACCTGTCACTTCAGTGTTAGAGCACTGCATCACTTGCTGTGCCCCTAAGGTAGAAGCTTGCAGCTTCCAAGAGCTCACTTCTGCTAATTAAGTATCTGCATAAGAAATTGAGCCTAATTCTTTTCACACTAGCTCCGATTTACCCAAAGAGGGAACCACCATGGCTGCCTGGATGGTAACTATCACAACTAGAACAGTCTTGCCCAGAGCTGCTTTTTCTTCTCTAGGTGCTGGCAAGTGAGACCAATCACACACAGTTCTTTGCTGATTTCTCAGTAGTTTTGTTATGGGTAGGGGGGGGGGAAAAAGAGTAATTTTGAGTATGAAATACTGAATTCCACTACTGAATTACCCATTATCCCAGAGACTAGAGTGAAACATATTCTTTCTGCTTCTCTAATTTGGACTGACTCAATCATTAAGAACTTGTTTCTTTTAATTATCCTCTCTCCTTTATTTCCTCTAGATTAGAATAATTCTCAGCAGACTGGTTTGCATGTACATTCTGGTACACATTGTGATCATTTGGGAGCTGTAAGGAACTCTCAGGTTTTACCTACCAAAATACCCCTCAGAAAATAAGGTACAACTGAACTCTGGCCGCCTTTGTTTTGGTGTTTTTTTGTTTGATTGTTTGTTTGGTTTTTCTTGAGTACCACAGGAAAAGGTAATAGGCACCTGACTTCATTAACATTAAAGTCTTTGTAAGCAAGTAAGGATGTGGTCTGTTCCGAGTCCTTTTGTAAGGGCTGCCAGATTGTTTCCCAACAGAAATGAAAACTGTGACTGGATATAGATAATTACTACAAGAAATTACCAAGCTCAGGAATTCTCTGTGGGCCAGTTCCACAGGTTCTGAAATTTACAATTATAATCCTTTACTTTCAGTGGAACTGTCTTCATAGTCGAAACAGAGGCATGCAACTTTAGGGTTAAATTTGGCTTCAGACAGAGATATAATTGCCATGTCTTTAAAGGAAATGTGATGTTTCTAATGCTTCTCTGCACTCAAAAACTGATTGAACCTTTTTCCCCCATTTCCTTGTAATTTTTTATGCCTGTTCATTCCTTACAAGGGAAGTGTAAAATACTAATACAGTGATTTCTTTAATCCTTTTTTTGTGTGTGTCACTTTAATAGCATTTTGTGCTCATGCCTGGCATTTGACAAGGTTGAGTGGTGAAGAATCACTTGTGTTGAAATCTTTTGTGGGGAAGCCTGGCTGCTAAGAATCTGTTGCTCTTATTTTCTGTTCAGACCAGCAGCAAAAAGTCACAGCTATTTCCAGTACCACTGACTTGAAGGAATGTTGATCAGTATTTTCCAAGAGGGCTTGTTGTTATTGCTTGTATGTATTTGCTTTCCTTTCAGTGTTGCTGTTGAGAATTCATGGCATCACAGAGCAAAAAATATGGGGGAGAAGATACAGAAGCAGGTACTTTCCTTAAAGTAGTGGGTCCCCTGACATTTGCAACATACTTGGACTTTAATGCAGTTATGTTCATCTAATCTAAACGTAGAGGAACATAGGTCAAGTAATTTTCCCCAGCAATTCCCATATAGAATTCCTTTGGTTCAAGCATGTCTGCCTTGCATGCATGTATTCTTCTGCACTCCTCGCTATACGTAGTGCTTTGCCACAGGGCACCTGCTTTGCCATCTCGGTGGTCTTGTTTGGTCTTTCCATTGAGTCCCCTGTTCTTGTTGCAAGTTGACTTGCATTTTGGTTTAAAACTGGAGAGAACTGACATCTGGTTTAGAAAGTATGTAAAAGTATGGTGCTGAGAATGGAGGCATAAATAAAATATATATGTACTAGTATACTGCTTATTATGCTTAAACTTAAAAAAATATAGAGAAGACTGATACCAATCTGGGATTGAAATCCACTGTATAATGATATGGAGATGTTCTAGAACTCATGATAGGAACATCCTCTGACACACAATCTCTTACATACAAGAAAATGTTTATTTCCCTGTACTGTACATTTTAAAAATATTTACATTTTTAAATGTACAGTTGCTTGCTTATACCTTACTTTTATATCAAGGAAATAAACCCAAACGTGCATTATGACCTAAACCAATAATAGCTCAACTGACTGTGTGGGTAAGAAGATGCGCTCTGGCTGACCGTATCTCCAGTTCTGCTTTCTGTTGCTTTGCTGGAGTTCACCTTGCTGCTGCTTGCCCCAGTGTGAGAATCCATTCAGAGAAGATTGTGACAAGGACAATAGATTACTGACAAACCTTGAGAGAATATTAGAAAACATCATTCCAGCTGTTAGAGTCAATGAGCAAAACTGTGAGTCTTGTCAAGTCCTTTTGCTATTTCACAGCATAAAGCTGTCACCTCATTAATCAGAGGAGCATGTTACCACAGTACTGCAGAGTGAATAGCATTCATGGCTGATCCTGTCAATTTCTTGGAATAAAAGTATGATTTGATGATCCCCACCTTATGCATTTGAAATTTACAGTGAAATTTCTGTTTACTGGTGAGGTACTTGGTTAATCAAACTGGTGAAGATTTAAATACATGTATTAGAAAGCATAATTAAAAGGCAGAGAACTGTTTCAGAGGAAAAAAACCCCCATTTAATGCAGAACAGAGAATCTTGGCTGCAGCTATGAAGCACTACTGGCTTAGTACATGGAAACGTGACTGGGATGTTTTGGAAATGTTGGAAATTCACTGGGACAGTGAAGGGGTGAGGTTCTGTTTCATTAGGTACATAACCCTGACATAACTTCCCAAACAAGGATTTGTACTGTATTTCTTGCTTTTGGGTTAATTCTTGGCCTTTCAACCCCAAATTCTTTGTCTATCCCTCAAGATAAACCAAATCATGTAAATATTGGGTTGAATTTGGTTCTTGTTAACATGTTGAAGCCTGGAGCGATTTTATCAAGGTTAATGAATAAATAAAGAGAGGTCTGGTAGTAAAATGTAATATTCAACCAAATTTGGTTCACGTTTGGAGTAACCTAAATAAAGATGGAGTACATCCAAGATAAACACAAACAGAAATAGTGATAGGGATCCAAACTTCATGGCTTAGCCTAAACCAGGGGACTGATGTATCTAATTTCTCTTCAGTGTTGGGGAAGTGTAAGTCCTACTTATAAGTTTGTGCATTCTCTGTAGACCAGGGAGAGGATCTAAATAAATAATAATAAAAGGAGTCAATATGCAGTCACAGGATATGTCTACATGGCAGTTCATGGAGTGAGTTGCGCTTGCTCTTCCCTGAATCCGAGCCACTGAAAGCTCTTGTGGTTGTGTTAGCACATCATGAATAGACCCCGGTCCTCATCAAAACAAATTGTACTTTCTCAGTGTGTGGGAGTGTAAGCTATCATCTGCCTTCAAAAACAGTATAAAGACACAATACAATTGTTCCAAACACATAACATGCCGTTTATAAAAGTGTTAATAGCCAGTGAAAGAGAGGTGGCAAAATACTGTAGCGATGCTCAATTTATGCCAGTCTCATAGGTGAGGTTTGGAATGGCTCACTGTGTCAGCAATAGCTTTTGTAGTGTTGACAGATCTCCTCCTAGCTCTGGAGGGAGCTCAGACGTTAGCTGGAGAGGATAGGGAAGCCCGTTGTGCCAAAAGTCAATGAAAAAGGTGTTTACTGGAGAGTAATCAGTCAGGTCTGCTCTCTTCCAATGTAATTGCAAAACACCTTCACGTTATGAAAGGAGCTGCAAAGCATGTGTTGAGAGGGAACAAGCAGAGCAGAATATAGAGAAGGTAAGCATTCATCCATTCATTCTAATTAGACAATAAAGCAAGCCAGAAGGTCAATTTTTAGTCTGGAAAGAAGATTTTTAGGTGACTGTGAAGTATATTCAGTCTGAAGTTGACAGAGGGGGAAATGAGAAATTACAGAGATGAAGTGAACTGCCCGTATTAGCTCAGCTGCTGAACCAGTGCTAGGAAGCAGTCCGTAGGTGCCAGAGGAAAGACTGAGGAAAGGCAGGCGACATCACCTCAGCTGCTCTTACAAGTAGAAGAAGTAAAGATCATATGGTATCTGTAACATTGCCCTTTCTTTGGAGTAGGCTGCTAACAATAATCAGGAGATCAATCTGCCTACAAAGCTATTAAATTTATTCTACCTTGGAGACTTCTAGACTCTTTGTTTCTTCCACAGCTTTTGATCATGTCACACTAAAGTAATTCTTTGCCCAGTGCAACAGATGCCTTCATCATGATCCCTTTAAAAAGGAAAGAAGAACTCAAAGTTACATGTATTTAAACATGTCACTTCTCATAAATGTCATCAGCTCTGTCTGTTGTGTTAAGGCATAGTGAAGCCAATAAGTTATTAATAATTTAGCATGCCGTTACAGAAGCAAAGTCATGCTTTGATCAAAAACAGGTCACGCAAAAGCATGGAGTGTTTTGCTCAATAAGTTAACAGGCAAAATTTAGAGACTTGACACTATAACTGGACTGAAATTGCAGTACACTGGAAGGTTGTTTTCAGAATTCAATGATAAAGTTCAAACACTTGCCATATCAACTCCTTTACAAGGATTTGCATGCTTTTTCACTGAGGAAAGTGTCTTTAACTCAAGAGGCTGAAGTTAAGGATTACTAAATCCTAGAACAGTTTGAGTTAAGCACTATTAGTGCATGTGCCCACATATCCCTATCGCTTCTTGCAGTTGTATCCTGAGTAATGATTAGACATTCAGCTTTGGGAGTGGAGAAAAAGTGGTTGGTTTTAATTTGTGTTTGTGTGCCACCAAGCATAATGGAATGTTGATTTATGACTGAGGATCAGATACATAAAAAACATAGCAAAGAAAATTTCGATTCTAACCCTTGTTGTTTAGGACTTACCAACCTTTTAAACTCGGTTTATTAGTCTTTGGAAAATTGGTAATGATAATCTTGAACAGCTGATGTGTAGTTCAGTGTTCACAAAGTGACTTGGGGTGTTCTGTTGAGGAGTTGATGTAAATGAAAAGTATTCTTTTCAATAATAAGGACCTGAGTTTGAAGCACTCAATTTTGGAGGTGGATTTGAAGCTGACACATGAAGTAGTGCAGGAGAATTGTTTACAAAATGCAGAGCAGAGCTAGTAGGGCTAAAAACTGCAATGCAGGTGCAATTCTAGGATTCTTGCAAAGCAGGTAATAAGCAAAAAGTTACAGTACAGCTAGAATTTAGCTTATAACTTGTTTCATAAAAAGGGCCTAAACTGCAGTTTAATAAAGGCTCCTATCTAGAAATAGGCAAGAAAATACTTTATGCAAGTAATACACAAGTAAAAAAGAGGCATTAGATGTTGAGTTGATAAAAACTTTATATAAAGTTGCCTTTATTGATTAAAATGAAAGCTGCTTTTCCTTCTGAAAACTCACTTTCATGTTTATATCTTGATGTATAAAAGCCAAATCAGATATCTTTGTCTAGGGTAAAACTACAAAGAATTACTAATTTTGCTGTGGAGAACTATGTTCTATGGCAGAAGAATATTTCTCTCTGTGTGTAGTCTTGAATTACTTTGTAAAGTTCTTTTGCATGGCAAAACTCAGCCATTCCTCAGTAGAGTTTCATTCCTTGGTTTTTTTTGTCCTGAGAAATCAGAGTGAGCTGAAGTAGCTCTCACAGCAAGCATCTCAGAGATGCAGGATTGAGTTATGTTTGGAAAAATCAATTATCTAAACCAAAGGAATACCCCTTGTAATAAACAGTAAGGGTGGAGGGGGGAAGCAAGCTGCAGGGAGGGACAGAGAGGAAAAAAAGAAAACCACCAAAACCCCACCATCAAGCAGCCACAAGGGAAAAATAAAGGGCTAAGCAAAAACAACGTGAAGAATGGGTCTGGGTCACGTGTTCTATGTTATATTGACGGCTGAATCAGAAGGAATCCTTTCGAGAACAGGATAAAATGAGCACAAACAAAAAAAAAATCAATACTTGAGCCACTAGGACCCTCCTACATTATAACAATGAACATAATATGAATAAATGCTCAGTTCTTGCCAAGCAAAAGAAAAATTCTCTGTGAAAATATGTGATAGGGAGCAGAAACCAGTACAAGCCTGACCATAGAACTACAAAGTTCTGACGCAGTGGAAGCCTGTCCTCTACCAGAATGAAAAGTTGGTCAAAAGTGGGTCATAAACCTACCTACTTTTAAGTTTGTCTGCTTCCAGGGGTCCCTATGCATTATAACTCTATAATTGTATATATAGAAGCTCCTCATTCTCATAAATGTGAAGAGTACATATGGATGTAAGGCAGTAGAGAATATTTTTTTTTGAATTGGGATTCCAAGATCTTCCTAAGGGTTTAATTTTATTTTAGTTTCTCTCCCTGTGGAAGCTCCTGAAGGAGAAGGCATGGCGATACAGAAGAGCTGCCAGCTTTGAGCAGCAAGGTGACTGCAGCTGATAGGGTGCAGTCCTGGGAGAGGAGCGTGGAATCACGCGTGTGCGTTGGGGGCAGGTCTGCAGCTGTGCACGCCTGGCTGCGGGGGGCTCTGGGTACCTGGTAGAGGCTTCTTTCAGGATAGAGGTATGGTATAGTCAGGGAACGCGACTTCATAACAGATGTTTTAGTTTGTAGCTAAGACACGTTATTAGCTCTCTATATTTTTATAGTTCTGTTAATGAACAGTCTCTGATAGAGATAATGTTTCTGCTTCTGGGCCTTCTGTAATATCAAAGGGTAGATTTCTAGCTATTACTACATATGCATTAGGCTTTCTGCCTTTCAGCAGATACTATTAGGTTATTCTGATAGAGAGACAAAATACAGTATGAGTAGACCCAAAATATAATTTTGATCACATTTTAATCTAGTGTTTTTGATTTTGTCAATATTTATAGGAGATGTCTGAGGCAATGGGGTAGGATAATTGCTGAAGCAAAAGATAGGACGAAGCATTTCCAGGAAGCATCCTAACAGGAATATTAATCTTTCAACCAGAGAACATTCCTAGTAAGAATGCATAAAGACCTCTGCCTGGTTTTAGCAAATCCCATGGGACATTTAGAGTCCTGTATTATGAAAGCATTTCCTACTGGTGGAAGATATGCTCTAATCTCTGTAAAAGTTCCTTAGCGTTAAAAGAGGAAGTATTTTATGCGACCAGACAAGTTGATTGCTCAAAGACTGGTAGTCTGCAGTGCTTAATTAGTCAATCAAGTCAAATTGTACTTAGCAAGCATGACACAATTACATTACAATGGAAATGCAAAGGGAGTTCAGTTTTTATAGCCATGCAAAAGGTCAGTGGCTCAGGAGAAACATGATGGTTTCTTTGGAAAATACAAGTTAGGAGTTCTCAAGTAGTTCTTTAGTATTGGCTCCATTAGTTAGCTAAAGGTTTGTTTTGTGAACATCTTTTCTTTCCGTTCATAATTTCTTTAAATAGTGAACTAATGTGTAAGATAATATTCTATTACTGCTCTGTCTACCTAAAAGTGGATAGAACCACTGGTAACAAAGGAGAAGAGCAAACACCTTACAACCTGTGGCGGTTGTGTGTGCTCCTAGTTATCCAGGGAGTACAGCTTGGGAGTCTCCTTTGTTGAAGATCAAGCAAAGACACTTGCTTTGGTCCCAGTGCCCTGCTCGAACTCTGCTTTGAAAACAATTAATTTCTGGCTTTGTAAACCCCCCCTGTGTGTTTAGATGGGCAGAGATTTCTTCTTCCCACACTGTTCTGCATGTGGCCGTGCCGCGCTGATACCGCACCCAGCACTGGCCGGCTGTCGGGCGGTTGATCCAGCAGTGGCTTGCAGTGTTACACGGACAATTGGAACAGCATCTGAGAGCGAGTACTGCGGGTTGTTTTGTTCGCTGTTTCCCAAAGCAGTCTGAGCAAATGGAGAGGAGTGGGGAAGGCAGCCAGCCAAAATTTCATGAAAGCTTGAAGCTTTTAGAAGTAATTAAAAAAAATTTTTGTTAATTAATGTCCTGATCAGCTGTAATATAAAGTGTGGAAATCTTGAAGTTAGAGTTGATATAAAGAGGTAAGATCCAGAGAATTTTCCTTTACATGTACACTGACATAGTAATATTTGTTGATTTTTAACTTCCTCATGTGGAAATGTAGAGGACAATGCAATGACAACGTAATGGGGGAGTTGTGTTTGTTTACAAACATTGATACACAGGATCTGTAATTAAACATGCATGCTTTTGAGGATGGAGAAATGTATTAACTGGTATATAGTACAAAAATGTTAGAGGAAGAAACAAGTACGTATATCATCTTCCTCTGTTAGAAAAGGATTTTAGTTTCCCATCTAAATATGGCAGCCTAGTAATAAAACTTAATTTATAAATCATAGTCGGTCTTTTTTTTTTTTTTTTGTCTCCTCCATAAATGCTTAAATATTTAAAATATTCACCATGCAGGTTTGGTACTCAGAAGAATTAATCAAACTGTCAGGCTGTAGACCAGACACTGCAGAGAATACACAGTGGTGTGTCATGGTTACTTAGCAACTATAGCTGAAGAGGTTAAGGTAGAAAATACTGTCATTTTCCTGTGTTTGAGATCTCCTCTTCCCCCCTCCTTTGTATACATATTTTTCCTCCAACAGATAAAGTCTTTTTTTATGTTTTAATGATCTTACGTTACAGCTTTCAAAAGAATCTGTTATTTCTGTAGACCCATTTGAATTAAGTGACGAATTCTGATGATTTGTGCATGGCTTGCAACAAGACCAGGAGGTGTTATCCAAGAATGTATGTAATAAAATTCCACTGTTGAATGGGAAGCTATTTAATTTTACTGTAATTTCTTTTTTGTTAAAAAATCAGATCAGTAGGGGTTAAGTGCAGTTTTGACTAAATTGTCATTGAAACAATGTTCTACCATGGTGGCAATGGAAGCGAGAACTGTTTTGTACTTATATTATTGGTGGTAATATTTATTGCCCTGATAAGGAAATGGAGTTTGCTTACTAGGAGGAAATAGATGACCTCTTAGAGCTGTGCTCTGCTAGAAGATTTGCCTCTGGCAGTAGGTTAAAAATAATAGCAGTTCTGAAAATTTTATGAAAGCTTCAGGGTAAGTGTTACTTTAACATCAGCAGCTATAACACAAACAAGCCTTAAATACTGCAACTTATGAAATGATAATGAGAAAAGGATCCAGCATTTCTGTTGTGTTTATGAAGGGCACATGTCTGAATATAGGAGTATGTAGGTCCATGTTTATTATACACAATGGGAACCTTTGTAGAAAGAGTAGGAAGATTGCCAGGAGCTGAATGTAGGCATTGAGGCCATTCCGTATTACTAATCTTTAGCTGTTCAGTTTCATATTATACAAAATGTTTATTGGTCTAGGTCTTAAGAGCCAAAGAAAATTGGGATCCTCCTCTGCTAGCTTCTCATTACAGAATGAGGTTGCGTAGCCACTGTCATGTGCTAGAAAGGTGTTTCTCACTCTGTGCTGCACTGATTGGGAGACTGAAACAGAATTGTCTGAAACTACCATGCCTTTCTTTTTCTGGCAACACAGTTGGCGTTCTAGAGGTCTGAACGCGTTGCAAAATGAGCATCTTTTGTACAGACATAGGAGAAAGATAGCCAACATTGTTTTGATGTGAAGTCTCACAGCTGAGCTGGGAATCGAGGAAGCCTGAACCTCCAGGTCACTGTTCTCTGTGGAATGGACAGCTATGGTCAGTTGGAGAGTGGAAAGGTGGTTAGATCATAGTTTTCTTTTATCTGCTGTTAGTTGTGTGAATGTCAGTGATGAGAAGGACATTAGTCATTTAATTGTGAATTCAGTGAGCTGGACTGGCAATGCTGTTGAAGCAGTTGTGCTAAGGAGCCAGCTTTACTGTGGCAGGCACAGAACAGACTAGTATCGCTGACCAGTGTCCAAATTCTGCATGGCATTTACTAAAATTCTGCTCACTTCTCTAAAATTTTGTTAATATGTTTTTCCAGGCCTCATTTTTACTGTGACGACAATGCTTGAGGAAATGTCTGAATGCCTAGTGCCAGGCACTTTAAATCCAGGTGCCACACAAGAAAGAGACCACACAGCACCTTCAGGGTGCAGGCTGAAGTGTCATCAGTTAGGCTGGATTTTGAGACAAGAGAGAGTAGAGAGAGTGAAAATACCCCACTAACCTTTAACGTGAGTCCCAGTCCATTTCTATGCGTATGTCAGTACTCTGTTTCCTCATGATGAATGCACCTCCTCATCCAGATGACATGTCACCTTGTTGCCTTTATTGAATTTTTACTACTATTTAGGATTTAGGGTCTGAATGTTAGCTTCTCAAAGAAGAAAAGTATTGTAAAATCTTTGCAAATGTCATGTGGGAAACTCCTGGCTTCTATAGTAGCACTGAGAGGCAGAATGTGTGCAGAAATATGTTGTTCCACTGCAATCAATGCGACCACAGAGATGCTTAGAGACACAGTTAAGTAAACTGTTACAGGTGAATCAGTGAAGAAGTAATCGAGCCTCTTAAGGACATAAGGTCTGATTCTGGTTTCCAGAAATAGTATGAGCAAACAGTGCAATCAATGCATTTTATTAATATACATTAATCTATCTGCAGTTCTCTTTCCTCTCCCTTTCCCTTGAAAAAGAAATGGGAGCAAAGAAAAAGCAGAATTTAAAATGATAGTTCTGAAATATTTGAGATGTTACACTTGGAAGTGTGTGCAGCTTTTGAGTATGGTCTGATTTGATTGCCAGACGTATCCATCCAGTCCTCTCAAATACCAAACTAATGGACATGGCAGCTATGCTACAGTGGCCTTTCTGGGGAAAAGGAATAAGGGGTGTGTGCTACATTCAGGAAACTCCAAGGTATATAGAGGAAATGGCTGTAAATTTGGGGATATTTGGCATTTAAGGGGAATATGAGAACATGTAAGATCTGGATAGCTACATTGTTTGTAGGCTTTTATTTTATGATAATAATTCGCTACGGTGCCTACAGTGTGCCCAAGCTCTGCTTTTAGACATAGATAGCAAGACAGTCCCTAAATATGGCTTTGCTTTATTTATTGTTTGCAGGATTTTTATGTCCTAGTGTTACATCTTGTGGTTCCATTGATTTTTTTTTTTTTTTTTTTTTTTTTTCCACGGGTTGTGTAATTTAACTGTGTATTGATTCATTGGCTTTCTAGGACTCTACATCTGTTTCTGTAATCACCCAGCTTTGGGGTGGGTATGTGTGAGAGAGATGAGGAATAACTATGAAATCCATGTCTATTCTTGCCAAGTTTATTCATCAGTTGCTCTTCCACCCCCATCTCTGCTGGTTTATGCATTGCATTTAATTCTTTTTAAGTAATTATGATGCTTGCTTTATTGGTTGTTCTTTCGCTGCACCAGTCCAGATGAAACTGAACAAGGGTCTGTACGTTGTGGTAAGGAGCTGTGATCATCTGGTTCATTGTATTTCAGTTGTGCTAGTGCTTTGAGGAAAGTGTTCTTTTGTGCAAGTATTATGACTGCGGGTGAGAATCCACATACACTCAGAATTTGGGCAAGAAATCCTGAACAGTTGGCTACCATTGTCATTGTCCATACAGGCAGTTAGCTTGGTTACTGTACAGCCCATGGTGCTGTGCCTTGCCAATAGATAATTTTGTTATCTGATGCCTTAAACAGCTACTCCCCAGCAAGCCCGCCCAGAACCCCTCCTGATTCCTCCACTGTACAGGAAAGCAGATGGACGGTGGGAGGAGGTCTCAGCCCAATCCTGCGAGCTGCACGGTACTTCAGGAATTGACAGTCTTGTGCAATTCATCCATGTCCGAGTATCAAATACAAGTCAGTGAAGCTTTTGGTTCTCTGACTAAATGCACACTTACTGGGTGGGGTTTTTTTATAATTTGTTAGCACCTCTAAAATGCTTTTTCTTTGTATAACATCCAATTAGACCACACATTGCCAGAGGCAAGAAAAAAAGTTTATCTTAAAACTCCAAACAGAGGTTGATGCTGCTAGGCATGTGCTACTGTGCAATTGTAAAGGACTAGAACTGGTGACCAGGGCGCAGGCATGTGCAGAGCAGCAGAATGGAGCAATGGGGGCACTTTTTATAAACAGGGCAGCAAGACAGGTGCAGTATCCCCCTAGAAACCTGGGTAAAGCTGATGATTTTGCATGCTTTCCTGCTCAGACGAAGAGTGTGCAGAGAACATTCTCTGACCCTCCTCATTGCTCGACATTCACTCACTTCTTAAGAACAGTTTCTAATGTGTGAGGCTGCATATCAACTATATGGCATGTGACGCAAAGGATGCAAAGTTTCTCAAGCCGTGTTGCGCTGCTGGTACCTCAGTACAGTGCTACACTTTGAAGTAGCCTTGCTATGAAAGCGAAGTGTAAAGATGGAGTTTTCTTATTTCCTACCAGCGCGATCTTTGTTTGCAGGCTCAAAGAGGCTTACTGGGTTACAACTAAAATTTATCGCTTTGCAGCAGTAAACTCTTAACTGTTAAAAACAAGTATAAAAAGATTTGGATGACTTCAGGTCAATTCTAAGAGCAAAATTATTTAATTTTTCAGTGGTTGTTCTAGCAATTCACTTTTAAAAAACAACAAAAAATAACTTTATGAAAACAGTAAAAGAATTAAACTAAATTATTTTTTTTTTTTAAAGGGGATTAAAGATTTGAGCACAAAAGGGGACATTCTGAAGTGTTCAGTGATTTAAGGTATAGCCTCGTTCATGTCTTTTGATTCACTGTTTAGTGTGTGTCACTGTGGCTTTACCACAGATCAATTCCCCATCACCCTTCCCTTCCCCCTGCCCCCAGTCAGGTTTTACTCTTGCATGTTATGGCTCATGGTTATGGGTGATATAGGAAAATGCTGTATATAAAAATGAGAAATTGCTCTTCTGGAAAAAATATCCATGCTAACTGATTACTTGTGAAAGATGAAACTGGGGCATTCTACGGTCTTCCACTGTGCACTGAAAATCAAGTCAGAAGGAAGGAGGAAAACCATTTCTAGAGAATGAGTAATCCTTAAAATAATGGCATATTCAACTGGCACAAGGAAACCAGGAACGTGGCTGTCATTTCAACACTTGTTACATAATCATCAGACTGTTTGCTTTGATTTTATGTTTGAGGAAACTTCGTTGTATTCCCTAAACTACTTTGGTCTTATTCTTCTCTCCCACCCTTTTCATGTTAGCACAGTTCCGCTATTTTAAAGGTAATAGGAGCCACATATGCTTTCTGAAATGTAACTGCATATGCAAGAGAAAGTAAGTGTTAAAAAGTTTTCCCAAGTGTAGTTTTTTGGTAGCATGTCTGTTGAAATGCCATCTTTTTAGAAGAGGCAACTTCAGGTTAACAAACTGGCCATCGTCATCTTTCTGTAAGAATATGAATGTTAGCCCATTGTTTGAATTATTATAGCAATTCCTTTAGCCACACTTAATCTAGTGGGCTAAGTCATGTCCCCCCCACCCCGTTATGATGCAGATATATATACTAGCACAGCTGTTGTGTCCTGGGCATTACAGCAGTTAGTAACCGGCAGAATAATGTAGGAGCTTGTATTCTCTCAGATACTATCTAGTCTGTATGATGGAGGATTAATATGTTTTACAAAAGGAAGACTAACTTCAATGAGTTTTAAAATATGCTTTTAACATTAAGGATGTATTTTATATGCTTTCTCCACTTGAGGTCTTTACAGTTTACATAGGACAAGGAACTTCATACAGCACTTAACACAATGGTTTGCCTATCCAGTAATATAAATAATGCATTGGAATCTCACTGGGTGATCTCATGAAAACAATTAGACAGTGCCATCATTTTAGATAGTAGTATCTAAGTACCAGTTTCGCATTACCTTTAAGAAATCTGAGTACCTCTCAAAAGTGTTGGAAAAATTTGTAATGCAAATGTCATCTGTTGTCAGCAGCCATTAAGAGAGAATTTACTCTGATAGAGTAATTAAGTGGTGTAAGGACATCATGTTCTAACCCCGAGGAAGAAATTGCATTCCATTGTGGGCCTATTTTTTCTTATTTATTTCTTGATTATTTTTTTTAATTAAAAAAAACCAAAAAGAGTATTGCTTGCACTCAGTTTACAAAAGATTATCATGGAATGTTTATATTCTCTGAAGACTTTCTGACAAGAGAAGGGAAAGAAAATCATTGTTTAAGCATTTCCCGACTGTTAAATGGTTTGGAGGTGTTATTATTGATGTGATTTTTATTGGAGCTATTTTCCCAAACAGGTTCTCAGTGGCAGTCCACTGGAGTGCAGTTAATTCATTAGAACAGGAAGAACTTGAGTTTAATGCATTATAGATGAACTGTTCATATGTAATAAGGTCAACTCATGCAGGGCAAATACTGTCCGGGTTATTAGCATTTATTACAGGGTCTTACCAACACATGCTTTTGTTTTACCTGAGTTTGAGACAATTGCTGCCTAGCTATTTACTGACTTTGCTTAAAATCCCTTTACAGAAACTTTTTAAATATGAAGATGATGCTGTGCATGTAGTTCTTTGCTAAATAAAAGCGTGGGGTCAAGTGTTAGGTTCACAGAGAGGTTTATAGTCAAAGATTGATACTATAAAGGCAGTGTTGTCAATGTAGATGAGCAGCTACCTTTACATCAAGTATTAAGCTTCAAGTTTCCATAGCCTTTGGTTGTCTTTTTTTAAAAACTGAACTGAAATGGAGATGGAAGAGGGATAAATGCTGGCATGGGCTTTGATCTCAACTTCCTACGTGACCTTTTTTTAGTGATATTAGTTGGATTCTCAATATCTCTATATTTGCTTCTCCAAATTTCCTGGTAAAATATGAAAGGTGTTCAGCACTTCATATAGTAATAGGCCTAATAATTTTGTACATACTTCCAAGGAATACCTTTGACCCAATATAGCCATGGTGTAAATTGGCAAAGCTCCTTTTGCTTCAGTGGAGCAGTGCTGATTTAGATAGTCTGACCTGTTAGAATGTACTGTGCAGGATGCAATTAGGAGGAGAACTGGATCTCCAGCGCTAGGAATAGTGCCTTCTGTATTGTGCTGAGGGAACAATAGGTTTAATTACCTACTTTGTAAAGGACTTGAAGAAGGTGAAGTGTTAAAGCAATGTTAAAGGTCAGCCTGCTGTTTTCCACATCTAATCTCCCTTGGGAGAAGAACCAGAGCAATAGAAAGAGAGGAAATCTGAAAAGGTAAACTATGAATAGCAGAAATGATTGTGTTTGGGCTTCTTGGTGCACTGCTTGTATGTCTCTTGTTAAATCTGTAGCCATAGTGTTGAATGGCAAAGATCGCTCTTAAATCACATGAATATCTGGGTTGGTTCCAAACCAAGTCTTACAGCTACTGCCATTATGAGTGTCCTGCATCCCTACATTCTTTATTATTTGTGTTCTTCTCTGGACCGCATAGTTCAAGCTATTTCTGAGAACGCCAGTTTCCATGGGGAATGTATGTAGAGAGTAGTTAGGGGGATTTTGTCTGGATTTTTTTTTTTTTTTTTTCTGGACAGGATAGCAACCAGTTACTGTAATCAGCTCACACACTGGATGTGTAAGAATTATTTCTTTAGTGGCGTGGGAATGGCCATATGGCACTATCAAGTCTGGTAGTACTTTTAATGTAATAACCTCTCCAATAGTGGCTACCACCAACAATTATGTTGCAAAGTGATTTTGTGCACTTTTTAATTAAGACCTGCTTGCAGGAAAAATCCTAATCTATTAGAGGTCGATTTATGCCTTGAAGCAAGGTCAATTTTTCTTTTCTTAAATTGGTGCAAAGGTAGAGTTTTCTCATTGTGCATATGTTAAGTAGCTTGGTTTGGCTTTTTAATCTGTTCAGATAAAAAAACCTGAACCTAGTATCTGATTAGTGCTTCTTAGCAAATAGCATAGAACATTTCCTAGATCTTGTAAGTTTTCTTTGTTTCTGTTTCACTGATCTCCCTTGCTCTTGAGAGAGGCTGGAAAGGCAAGTGTCTGATCTACCATTTTCATACATATTTTAATCCAGTGCCTCTTTTATACATATATTTATAAATAGAAATAGATATAAAATATGTATAGAAAGGTCCCAGTGTCTACAGCTCTTTTCATTGTCAATCCTAATGTAGTCATCAATTTGTCGATAACAGAAATTTCATGGAATTGAATAAAATAGTTGCAAACCTGTAGTCATTCCTGAACTTATAAAAATAAGTGAACACCATAGTTGACACCTACTGAAGGTTTGCTCTGTGTTGTTCATTGCTTAAACCATACTGTGATGAAGAAAACAGAATGCCTTTCTCTTGCTGTGTTTTCCAGTAAGATGTTTTTGGAATTCCTCAGCAGTGCTTTCTGGCCCTTGGAGAGGCCCAGTCATGTATAATGTGCTGTAGCAGAGCTAGCTGCTAAACTCACCCTGATAATCCAGACCCTTGGAGACTGCTGCTATGCTAGTGAGGCATGGATTAATTCCCTATCAGCTTCTGCTTCCACAATGCTGCCAAGGTAAAAGTCATGTCCAATTACCAGAACTGTGTTGAGTACAAAAGCTGAAGAGCAAAAAAATACTTTTAAAAATGGAGCCTTTGATAGACTGAAGAAAATTCTGGATGTATATAAACCCAGAAGAAACTCACTTGTGATACTACGTTACTTAGAGCTGGTTGGCCAATTTCTCACTATAAAGTCTCTTGTTTCCTTAATAATTTAACAGTAGAAGCTTGGGATTTTTTTTCATTCCAGACTTACATTTGCTAGGGCATTTGCATGAGTGTGGCAGATCCATCTATAACAAAATGGGACTATAGATGGGATTTCCTCAAAGTGGAAGAACATGAAACAGGGTGACCCAATACTAGCAGTCTATGCTTGGGAAAAACACCCTTTCAGTTGTAAGACTCAAAATAAAAGTAGTTTCTCAAGTAGTTTCCACCGCAAGGTTTTGTGCCCTGAAAACATGGGGCCAAAGAGTCCAGACTTAGCTGGAACAACAGGCAGGTTTGCTAGAATGAAGAGTCGCTGCCCAGCACCCATTTATACACTAGGTAGTTGTAATACTCTGTGTGTTTTACAACTGTGAAATACTGCAAGATCATGAGAAGTTGTTGGAAAATGGACAAATTGCTGTTAGTGATCATAGTGCACTCAGGATCAATGCGTCAGACTGAGATTCTGCTTTTCTGAGTCTGGATTCAGATTTTCCTGCAAAGGTTTGAAGTATAGGCATTACACAGCTAAGCTGTGTGCTGTAACAGTTGTTTGGTTGAATGAGTTGAAGGCTAGCAGGGATTATAGTATCACCTAATGTGAATTTCAGCATGCAAACCATATAGAATTATGCAGTGTACCTGTCGTAAGCCCAGTAAATTGGAAGGGCCAGTGATAAAATGATGGGTACAGAAAAAAATAGAGAATGAAAAAAAGAGTAAACGTATTTTCTAAGGATAAGATCCTTTGAATTGGGCTAATTTCAGTCCTAAGAGGGTAGTATGGGTGTAGAAAGGTGAGCAGGAATTTATGATTTAAAGTAGCTGTTTAAGAAGAGAGCAAAATTTGTTCAACCTCTGAACACTGATTTTTAGTAAGCATCTATTTGCCTGAAAGACCGGAAAATACCCATCTCTGAAGAGTTAACGTATATTCTCCAGGGAGTGCAGTCACAGCTGGTGGGGGCTTTCCTGAAATGAAAAGCCTCTGGCAACCTCCTGCTCTGCAGGCTGCAGCGTTCTTCAGAGCAGGGCAGACCTGAAAAAAATGTATGAAAAAGTAGCAGTCGGTTTGCAGAGACAGATGAAGTTGTTGTGCAGAAGGGGAGCTGCTGTTTTCTGTCCAGCATCTCCAACTGCTAGTTGTATCATTCATATTCACTACTTCTTACATAATGATATTGTATCCTCTGAAGGTTTTGATTTTTTTTTCTGCTTAGCTCTCCAAAGTTCACATTGCTCTTCTGGAACTTGCATTTAACCTTTAAGAAACAAGCTGAAGTCTCTGTCTGTGACCTTGAAGGATAGGGGCAGAGAGGGTAAGAAATATCACTATGTCTCACTAAAGACACCTTTAGAAATATCTAACAAGGCATTTAATCTAAAATGGGAGAAAAGGACACTTAATATAAGTGACAGAATCTGTAGAGGGGCAAAAAAATACCTTGCCACAGTGACTAAAAGTCACATCTAGGGCAAACAGATGACAGACACGTGAGCGGGAAAGTCGTGTCTTTTTTGTCATGTGAGTCTGTTCCTGAAAAAGATGCCAGAGAAATGAAGATATGAGCAATACAGGTATGGGAAAGAATAGAGCCCAGTTCACATGGCAAGGTGATTTTTCATAATAGATGGAAAGGTTACCGGTCCTCAGATTTCAGGTGACTAGGCTAAGAGGAAATACCAATTTTTTTTTCTCACTTGTTTATTCTTGCCTTTCCTTTTCTGTTGGTCATTCAGTGCACAAACAGGGAACACTGCATCCACTTTTGAAACATCTACATCACTGCTGGAGGTGGAATACTGATTGTGATGCAGACCCATTTGTCTGCTGTAATGCAGGAAAGTAATTAGGTCTTTGTGAGACTTTTGAGTCTTCTCTAGTGCTCAGCCTCTGCAGCTGAATAGTAACACCAATAGTACTTGGTGGGAGAGAGAACTGGCTATGAATCATCAATCTTCATGATCATTAATCTGATAATAACCTTAAACCAGACTTTATCCGTTCTGAGCTGGTGCAGCTGATAACAATCTTTGTCTCTATGTTCTTGAGGAATCAGGAAGTACAGTCCTGATTTTACAGATGGGGAACTGAGGTACAAACAACAGACACTGGTTTTCTAGTGTCAGAGGGAAAAACTGCAGTAGAGCAGAATGCTGTCTTTGGGGTCAAGTAGCTGAGCTCTACCTGTTAAGTCATGCTGTGCAGCCTCCGGTGGAAGCTGTGTTCCCCAGTAGCTGGAGGCCCTGTGAGTTCACTCATCCTTCAAAAGCTACAGTCCTCTCACTGAAATCTTTTTCCTTTCCACCTGTTATGTTGCCATTTTGCTCAGCTTAAGATGGAGCCAATGCAATCAGCTTTGTTCAGTCACTAATCTGTTGATGCTCCCATGTTGTATGATCATCCCTCAGGAGGCTACAGTGGGTGGAATCATAGGATAATTTTAGTTGGTAGGGACCTTGGGGGTCAGATGTGGTTAAACAAAAACCCATTGCATCCATTTTGTACCTTCTGACAGTGATTGCACAGTGTTTTTATTTTTGTGATATCTGCTCTCTATTTGAGTTTCAGCAGGAGTTACCTGCTGCTCTGTCATAAATACACTGCACCTCTTTGTAGATCTATAATTGAGTTAGGAAGGTTACCATAGCAACCACTGCAATTAATTAAAGTACTTGGGCATGGTAAGTTTATAGATGCAGAAACCATTTTCGTATATAAATAGTGCAGCCTGTTTATGCTTGAAGGATTTGCCCCTTCCCTCTTTTTCTCTTCTAATCTCAGCTGAGAAATTGGGCTTTATTTTTCTTTTGGGGATTGATAAATCATTGTGTTATTCCCCATAAACTGTGTAAATAACTCTGCAGTTAACGTCCACTGAAGACCTAATGAATGCTAAGTGAGAAGCATAGCGTTGCACTCTCCACGGGAGTGGGCTTTTTCAGGGCTGAGGACAACAAACTGGACCACTGTCTATAGGTGTCTTCTCTTTCCCCGTGGTAGCACGCTGTAGGCAATGCTGCTTCTTCTGTCTCACGGGGCCTGCGGTTCCGCTCTGTCCAAACGAGCCAGTAGGCAGCCTCAGCCTGTCCCAGCTCTGCCACCGCTACGCACGTGCCCTTGGGCGAGGCGGTGTGATGGCACGAGATTCCAGCTGGATGTGCTTCCCGGCCAGCCGGGGCTCTGTCGCCAACAGGCTGGTCACCTCTCAGGACCAGAAGATGCTGTGTAAGTTCCGCATCTTTATGGGCTGTTGTAAACAACCAGTTTCATTCTGTAAGATTCAAAAGAAAAAGAAAAAGCAGGGGGCATCATCCTAATAAACAAGGGCTGCTGGTGAGTCCTCTCTCCTAAGCTCTGGGTTTGAGGGGAGGGGGACTTTTCCTTCTGATGACTTTGTCACCTGCAAGCACTGGGCAGGGTGCAGTGTACGCAGCGCGGTGAATGCATACCACAGGAAGCGTGGGCAGGGTGGAGGTGATGATCCCAAGGAGAGTCACTAGTCAGCCATGGGGAGCTTCAGGTTTCATGTGTGATAAAGAAAGGAAATTGAAAGTCCCCAAAATACAAGGCTTTTTTTAGGAGCTTGTTAAATTGCTGGTTCTTGTATAAAGCGTTTTCTGTAATCTTGCTCCTAGATCTGTCAACAGGAGAGCTGCTGATTGGCTTGCTCTGTAGGGTGTTGTTGTTAATAATTATTAATCGCATTCCCCCCCCCCCCCCCCCCCCCAATTTGCATATCTGCACTGTTTGTGCAGAACACCACTGCTGTTCAGTGCAGGATCTGATTCTTTACTGCCCAACAGCTTACGCTGTTGTAGATAGCTGGGCAGTTTCAGGTATAAGTCACAGCCTAATGAGAAAGGGGCTTGAGCCTTTCTCATTTTCACCCTGCATTACTGTCAAAGTGTAAAATGTATCAAGCATCAGGGAATTAATTTTCTGCTGCTGTGTTTTTTTATGTAAAGGGACATCTGAAATCTAAAGACAGTAGCACCAATAATGGACATAACATAAGCATATGACCTTGTCTGGGCAAATACCCTGCTTTTAGATGTTTTTTTACTCCACTTTATAAAGGAGGAAAATTATATACAGCAAAATGATGTATTTCCCCTGTAACTTGCACTTAGAGCTGAAAGTAAAATGTGACTCTTAGTAGTATCCCTCTTAAATGACTGGCACCAGTCTTCAATTATTTCCCTTTCAATGACAATATTGTTCCTCCTGTTTTTTACTCTGAAAGGCATCGTTGGCTCTGTTGGACTGAGGAGAAACTTTCCTCTGTGTGTTATTTGTAGTCTGATACGTCTATTCCTTTGCACTAGCAGCTGAAAGATTTTTTTGAGAACTTGCCTATACCTTCTTTCCTTGAAGTACTTGGAACCAGTCAACATGAGAGACAAGACAGATAGTAAACAAGATACAGCAGGGAATTGGTCTTATTTCGGTCACCAAGATGAATCTGTACTATCTAGAGGAACCCTATGGGTGAAGGATGGAATAACTGAGAGCCCCATAGAATATTTTAATACAGTATTTTAATCAAATCTGCCTGGTCAGTAGAATTGCCTTTGTCAACTGTTTGCAAAATCAATGGAACGGAGGCAGAATTGCTACTGAAAGGTTGAGCTTTGTGCAGCCAGCATTGAAATTACGTTCAAACACCATCAACTTCCATTTTCTCTCTCTGCTCCTGGAATTTTCTTCATCAGAGTCATTATCAAAGCACAAAGCATAAATAAGCTCCTTAGTAAAATGCTTTCAGAATCTAATGTAACAAATTGTTCTGTAGCACATGAACAGATGCTCGTTCGCAGACTGAAAGCTTCCCCGATGAGGATGAGGATGAGAGGTGGTGGCGGCTGCGCATGTAGAGGGAAGGCGCTGGGGATCCCGGGCGCAGCAGCAAGCGCACCCAACCCACACATAAAGACTGTTCGTCAGGGTGTGCAGTCTCAACACTAGACACTACAGCAACAATTACATGAAAACTATCACTGTTGGCAGTAGGAGCCAGTAATAAGCTATCAGCATTCAGTACTTCATGTAAAAAGTCTTTTTTTCATTCATATTGATATGAAACACATAACATACATGTGTTTCAAAAAATGCATCGCATATGAACATGCGATGCAGCAGCTATTTCCATTGCTTTGCGGCTCAGGGATTTATTGTATTGCAAAGAACTGTGTGCAGAACCTAGATGACATAATGATAGCAAGATCTCTTTTAAGTACTGGGACATTTTGTGGTTTTATGATGTAGTAAAACCCTCTCTAGGCATGACAAGCGCAGACTGACAAGGGACAATTTTACCTGTTTCTCATTAAAGGGTAAGTGCCATGTTGGACAAGCATAATAGAAGAAAAAATAATCTCCAAGAAGACAGAAGAGCTCCAGAAGAAAATGAAAATTAAAGATATATATTAGATAATGGCAAAGGAATAGATTCAGGCTAGTCAAATGTCTAATGGAAGGATGATTTTTGAGGGTGTTCTGTGTTTCTTCGAATTATTTGTCACTTTTTTATGCTGGAGTCTTTAGGTATGACTCAAATGAAGTTGTTAGGGTTGTCCCTAATAGTGGCAATTTCTAATTGTCCTATTAGAAACTCCTGAATTAAATCTGCTGCCATATATATGACGTGTTCTTAGTGTAATCTTTTGCATGCCTGTCTGTGAATTTTCATATATTGGAAAAGCACAGATTTCACTTTCTAAGCACTATTCCATTTCTTCCTGTTATTTAGTCATTTTATCATCATGTAGTCAAATGCACTGGGGATTTCTAAATGGTGTGTAAAATGAACATCTGTCCATTGGCAGGATTGGCACATCTGGATCCATTAATTTTTCATTATTTCCTAGTGTTGGAGGTCAGATGTTCGCAATGTGGTAATGTTTCCACTGGTGGATTTGATGTCTCTGAAACAGATAATCCTACTTACAAAAGTATTTTAAAAACCCAGGCAAACTGTGAGAACTTGCTCTAAAGGTTTATTTTTCTAAATATCTTTATTTTAAAAAAAATCAATAATCATGCAGAACCTATCCAAATAGGAATCCATTTATGATTTATATCAGTTTTGGCAAACTGGATTATTTTTAATTGCTATCTCTACTGTTTCATAGATGGGTATACTGGGGTTTGCTGTACCAGTCTTCTCTGCCTGTGCATTTCACCTTCTTCCTGTTTTAAGTAGGGGGAGTCGCTGCTTAGCATTAAGTCCAGTTTGGAAGTAGAATAGCAAGGTATAAGTTAAATATATTAAATATGCGAAGCTAGCAGCCCATAAGGTTAACTCTTTCTTTCTCTTTTTGTCAACTGTGCTAAACACTTGTTACCTTTATTTAGTAAAAACTGGTAGGTGCCCCGATACAGGGACTTTGTGGAGTTCTCTCAGGTTAGAATTATGCTCGTGTAGTAATGATGATCAATAAACCTTGTAGTTATGCACCTCACTTCTCACTTTCAGTGCTTTGATTTAAGGAGCCTTCCAATATCACAAGAATTAGCACTCATCACAGCAGTCTTTATCATTCCCTGCCATGGCCATGGTGCTATATTATGGAGTTGTTAAAGGGTGGATTGGTCTCTCCTGGTGCACATAGGCAAAGAAAATGTCACACAAAGGTCACCCAGCATCAGAGTGCTTCACTAAAATGTATGTTGAATTTCAATGGGGTACCTTGTTGGGGAAAAAAAATTCAAATAAGGAAGAAAGGAAAAAAAAAGTTTATGTTAATTTTCTTGCCATTTGCTGTGTGTTCAGCAGCATTGCCTGAGGCTGGCCTCAGTGTCTGGACTATGAATAGGAAGACAGACTCTGCAAAGTTGAACATTTTCCTGGATTGTTTAGTCATTTCACCTAGAAGAAAATACAAGGACAGAGAAGGCAAAAAGGTAGAAGGGACTCATCTGACTCTGTAGGACAGTGGGCAAGATTTTTACCTGAATTTAAGGGAGGTGGGGGGTAGGGATAGGATCTCTAAAATGTAGGGGAGATCCTTTATGTGTTCACTTCCGTGTGCAACCTCCTTTAGCCTTTTATTTAGCTCAGTCAACTGTGAATTTTCTTTTCTGGTTTTCTCAATCCCAGTGTAAGGCCAAAAGGATTGATCTAGGACTGACTGAGGGCAGGGTTTATATTTGGGTACTTCATACCCAAATCAGGAATGCCTGGTTTGGCATCTAAAGCCAGGTCCTTCTTAGTTTCATAGGATAGGTGCTGGTGGCATACTGCATTATTTTGGCTCATACTTGTCAAGATGCAAACTTGGTATTTCCAACTGATACGCATAGGTGCTGTTGGTAACAGCTGTGTATGGTTATCTGGCAGTCAGTCCAAGTCCATAGTGAAACTGGAGCAAAAATACTTTGCCATTTAGAGGCAGTGTTTCTGTGGGAGGATTTTTACCATATCTTGCTGAGAGCCTAGAGATTCAAACAGAGATTTGGTCCGCTACAGCTGTTAATCTAGCACTTGACATCTAATGACAAGCTTGGCCCTGTGTTAGAGAAATGAATTTCTTACATCTTCTTGGCAACTTCTGTCTCGGCTCTTCTCCATTTCCCCTTTATCCCAACCTCTCTGCCTGATGCCAGCCTAATGCAGCAATAACAGTCCTTGCTGGTGAGACTTGAAGTGATAAATGTTTCAAAGAGCAGAAGTGGTGCTTTCCTGTACTTGTGTATAAGCAGGAGCTCTGTTTCCTGTTCTAGGTCCCAGAGATTTTCTTTGTTCCTTGGCATTTGGAATAGTTAAAGAAATAGCTGTCCTGCCTTCTGCCCCACACTTCAGTCCAACTTTTGTTTGCAAGTCTAATCTAATGGGTATTTAGGTATTTCTTAGTAGCTGTGAGGGGCAGAATTTAGGAAATGGGAGAGCAAGTGCATAGCCATTAAGGTTTTGATCTCTGCAAAGGCATGGAAGCAACAGCCGTTGAGAAAAATGAGGAGGCTCTGCATTGCCGACTGTGTTCAGGTTTCAGTTTGTGAACAGCAGGAGGAAGTTTGCTTATCACAAATGTTCAGTTCACACCAGACTTGTGTTATTTCTTGTGGGAAATCTTAAGAGGTGAATTGAGCCAGTGTTTCCACAGTGTAGCAACGTGATGAGACTAAATGGCAGAACACTTGCACTGTTGAATATTTAAATGGGTGTCAACTACTCGTTACTTTGGGAAAGGGAAAAAAAAATCCCTCAGTATGTTTTATGTTGCTTTTCCTCATGACTGTGAAACAAGCTAATCAGTGGGCAACACGCAGGAAGCCAGAGCAGGAAGATGATTTGGTCAGGGGCTCTTCTTGGGATTATTTTGCCTCTTAGTCACCAGCTAAAATCTTGTCAAATTGCTGATGTACATAACGTGTTGTAGGTGTTTTGTGGCTTGCAGTAATTTTTTTTTATGCGAAGTGGGTCTTGATACATTTTTCTTTTAACAGATCTGTCCATTTCATTTATAGTCACTGCAACAAGGCACTCAGGCAGTCATGAGTGTGTTGTCTTGTCTTTGATTTGACCTGTGTTCATTTCCCCTGGGATCAGGAGTTTAACACATGCCACTTAAGTTATTCCATATTTCTCAACCGTCCCTGCTCCTTGACTGACCTTTCTGGGTTCTCTACACATGCAACCTTCTCAAGGGCAGATTGGAAGTGTAGTACAGTGTTCTTGTCTTAATTGAAGATGTAGCCTATGCAGTTGAGCTGAAAGTCCTGTCTTTCAGTGAAGTCACTTTCCGATTTTGTAGGAGGGGCAGTGATTTTAATAACCACTGAATGAATTCGTTAAAATAATAAAAGAATTAAATAAACTTCACACATTTTAAACTTTAGACAGGTATAGTCACAAAAGAAAATACAGCTGACTTTGAGACTATGACATCTGCTGAACAGTTGCTAGTTGCCTTCATAGGTGGCTTGAGGGAATCCCGTTTGATTTGTCATGTCATCCGTAATATGTTTTACAGTGCCAAGTGTCCTTGCAGACTCAGACCCAGAGTGTGCATGGATGTGCTCAAATGTACTTGCAGGGAGAAGAGAATTCAGGTTTAAACAATAATCTGCAGCCACCTTAAGACAACAGCACAAATAAGCAGATGCAATGTGTTACTCTTACGCTGCTGACAAGATAACCGTGGAACGCTGTGGGCAAAGACAGCAGTGAACTCCTTCTGCCAGCTGTTCTGTGCCTTGAGGGAATGCGTTGATTCACTGACTTGACTCAGCTTAAGCCATTTTGCAGTATATATGATTCCTTCCTCAGATCCAGGCACTTAATGGCCACATTGGGGGTTATGTTCTTGGTGTTGTGCTCATTCTGGAGCATCATCCCACTTCCCTTTGCAGGGAAATAACTCTGAATCTTCACACACAGCCATACTCTGGGTTTGTTCCATGTGTTCAGCCACCACACGATTTAGAAACTAAGAGGAGGGAAGAGCCCTGAGCAGCAGTGGCATTTGGAGAATGCCGACAGGCAAATGGGAGATGCTGGAACATGAGGACATGCACATATCACAATTGAAAGGACATTTTTAACTCATGGAGAGTCGATGTTTATGCAAAAAGGTATGGGGCTTGATGTCTCATATTCTAGGTGCTGTGTCAGTCACACAGAGTAATGTGAATGTAATGTATTCACCTAGATATCAAGACCAACCAGAAGAAAGGTAATAATCTGTAACCTCTGCCATCAACTTCAGGTTTCTTTATATTAGTACTCCTTTCCTGTCTTTCCTCTGTGATGGTGGAATCGCTGTCCCTGGAGGTGTTTAAAAGATGCATAGATGTGGTGCTTAGTGACGTGGTTTAGTGATGAACTTAGCAGTCCTGGGTTAACGGTTGGACTTGATGATCTCAAAGGTCTTTTCCAACCTAAATGATTCTATGATCTGTCTACTGCTGGTCCTAGTAGCTCAGCCTGAGTGTGATATTACTTCTTGAAATTGCCCCAAGTCAGAGAAAAAAAGATCTACTTATCTATAGATAGCATTGTAAGGGTTATTTCCTTAGCTAAACTTAGATTTCCTAGTTATAAAGTCCTGTAGTTCCGTAGAGGTTAAGCTCTAACAATGGAGATGATTGACTGCCTGTAGTCTTACTGTGGTGCAGGTGCGTAATGCTAAGTGCTCCTTTTAAAAAAAGGGGTGCGGGAGATGGTGTGCCTGTGCACAGCCATCCAGGTAATACAGCTTGCACGTGTAGTAGAGATGTTGTCTTCAAATGATACTTGTCAGGTTTTTGTCAGTTCTGTTAAAAATACCCTCTTTAACTTCTAAGCAGCCTGTTTTCTAAAGCTGCGCTGCTTTTTTCACATCCTCCAAAAGAAGGTAGACTAATCTGCAGTTTAGCAGAATTATTTCATATGTGGTAGGGGGGAAGTGTACAGGTAGGCATTTGACTTTGAATCACTGATATTTTTCAGGATTGTAGTGTTGATTGTAGATTGAAATACTTTTCTTTGTGTCTAGCATATTATTTAATAATATGCACGCTAATTATAGTAAATATGATGGTGCGAACACACTGACATTGTTAAAGTTAATGACCCAAGTCATTACCATTTAACATACTTTTTGAAGTTCACTCAGTTGAATTAATTGCAATATTGGAAAATGCTGAGTGCATTGGTTCCAGAGGTCTTGCAACAGTGTCTTAACTGGGACAGAAATGATGAACCAGCACCTGCTGAGAACCCCGGAATTTGCCAGGAGGTTATCTGATTTTATTCCCTGTACCTTTTGTAGTTTGCAACTACATTATGTAATTAAGAGACTCTTCTCAAAATGGTGAAAAGTAAGATACTGTGTATTTGTTCTTCCATAAAGTCAGTGTTTTTTTGGTTTGTGGATTTATTTTTTCTTTTTATAGACAAGCATACTTGATTCCCGCCTCCCCCCTCCCCTGAAATTTGTGCTGTTTTATTTGCTTTTCCAAAGGAATGGGGCTCAGGAGAAGGGGGGTCTGTTGCTGGTTATAACTGCTACTTGGTGTGTGTCCTTCAGCAAATAATTTTAAAATATCTTCCTGTTTGAGATTACTGTCTGTAAAGACATATGTAGTAACTAGCTATCTAAAATATGTAAATGACCCTTGATATGACCTACTGTGGGCAACTCTGGGCACCTTGCATCATTTCAAGTATTTATCTCCAGAAGCTCACCTGTGATGCTCCTGTTTTGCAGAGCTAAGGAAAGGCCATGTAACTTGCGTAGGAGTTAATAAAACAACCGTGAGACGAGGGAGCAAGGACATGAAAATCGATTATCCAGGTCTCAAATTAGCACTCTGTTGGATCATTCATCTGATAGCCCTACTTTCCAGGTTATCAAAGTTGAATTAACTAATATTTGTGATGTGCTTATGATAGGGTGTAATAGAAGTTCTGAGATAGGAAATATACTTGATGCGCCAGCAGACAGTGAACTATTTGCAGCCCTGTGCTAATAAACTGTGCCCAGAATCCACAAGAAGCCCCCACAGTAACTTAATTAATGTGTTCTGTGGATATTCCACCAAAGAGACAGAGGGTACTTGAAGTCTTTAATCTAAGAAGAAAATGGCAAGAAAAGGCCCTAGTGCAATTAACAATGATAGCCTGGCACCCCCCCAAAAAATTATAATAATACTCGTCCAAATTTCTTGCTGTGATGCTCAGCTTTCGGGTTCAGTTATCAGAGGATCAGCTTCCTCTACAGGAAGACTGAAGACTTGGAGTGCAACTCAGATTTATCTCCATGGTGAATCTTCCTCCCTGAGATGAGCTACATGTTAAATAATGCTGGGCTGTGCAATTTATTTATATTCTCTCAGTGAAATCAGAACTTCATTATAATCAGGACTTTCAAGCTTCAATTCGCTTCTCATCATAAAAGCTTGGGGCTTCACAGTTCCTCTGGAAATGAAATTTTATGCATGAGTAATTGAGAGGTGGAAAGTGTCCCTGCTTGTTTATCCACCTGAAGGGAAACTTCTGGTCCAGGTTGGAAAGTTACAAAGTGTTGTTTAAAATAAACAAAAAACCAACCAAACAAACAGTGTGGTTGGGCTGCTCTGGGCTGCGTTTCAGAGCGCCGAGCTGACAGGTTCGGTACAGTATCTATCAAGCTTAACCCTCTACCCAAACCGGGGAGGGGCTATTGATGAAATCAGTGCATGCAATCAATATGCTGAGTATAGTTTTATTTCTTCCACAAGGGACCTATAGTAATGTAAACATTGTTTTTTGAAAGGAGCAGCTATGGAATCTTAAATGAGAAACAAGTGATCTTTAAAAAAAAAAAAAAGAAAAATGTGGAACACAGGCTGGGAGAGGTATAAGATGAAAAAAGGCAACTATAAAAAAATAGTGTGGAAAGATTTGGATTGGAATTAGAGCAGAAGCAAAATTACTTGCCCACCATTCTTCATCTGATGTATGAATTTTTCTACTTGCTGACAAGGAAGCACCTGTGGTCCAGGTGCGAGGCACCTGGAAGCTCATTCCCCTAGTTATTCAGCATCCTATCTTGAGTTGGGTGTTCACACTCAACTCTTTTCAAAGGTGAAAGTGGGCAGAAAATTCTCACCCCTGCTGTCTTTAGTTCCTGCAGGTGAGCACACTGGCACACAAAGTTTCCCAAATGGCTGTCAAGCCATCTGGCATAGCTGTAGTAGATAAGACTGAGTACAAGGACAGGTCTGCATTTCTGACAGAATTGCATTAAAGTATGACTTTAAGTAAATAAAAGGCATTTAAACTGGTAATGATGTCCCTGTCTTCCTCTGACCCCACTTAACAATGAAGGATCACAAGTAATTGATCATTTGGATTTAGGGTTGATAACATTTTTATGTAAATTAGCAATTGCCCCTACGGTGATGAAATATGATGTCTAGGAACAGACTAATATCAGATTAATTTGCAGTTTGTATATCCTCCTTGGATGTGGCATACAAATTATAAATACGACACTAAATGCCCTTAGTGAAGCTCCTAGTTGTGTTTACTGATATAAAATATAAAGAGGGATCAGTTGATGGTCATAAATATGTCCTAAGAGATTAGAAATATACCCCAAAGAAGACATTTAAGTAAATATGTTGCTGAGGCTTGTCCTTGAGGTATGTGGATATTCTTAGGATGATAGCAGAGGTTTCCTTGGGAAAGGAAAATGTCCTGGAGAAATAGAGCCAAGATGTTATCAAGACATTATTGATGTGAAGAAATCAGGCAGACCTTTGCTGCTGGAGTGCTTTTGATCAGCTAAATGATTTGCTATTTATGTAGCTTCACCTGTATGCAGAGTGCAATCTGGAAGACAGAACCCTGGGTCTGAGATGCTTATGGATTTGAGAGCCTCCTCTTGGCTTTTCTTTTTCTTCCTTTTCCTTTTTTTCCATATTTTCTCTCTGCAGTAAATTTAACTCTGGAAATAATTTCACCCATGCTCCCTTGGTCAAGTTGCAGCTACTTAAAGTGCTGAAGTACATGAAGCACCAGATAAGAACAGAAACAGCTGTTATAAGTCAGATCTTAAAGAGGATCTACCTGTTCTGCTTCCAGTTTCGAATCTTGTGCCCCTGGGTGCTTGGAGGGCAGGGATGCAGTGTTCCAGCAGGATGGTTAACTGAGGTAGGGATGGCGCACAGGCAGCAGCTGATTACTCAGCCAAATCTCTTGGGTGCCCGAACATCTAACTCGTTGCTGTTCAATTTTCCAAACCAAATTTTGACAAGAGGCCTCCAAAGCACTTAACCTGCCTGATTTAATGTAAAGTCCATTAAAGACCTCAGTTTGGTTCTGAACGTGGAAAGTAATGTATTTAAACTCTGTTGATTGCTTTTAATTTCTACAGTGATGTATTACTTTAAGGCAGCAACGTATCTCTTTTCCTTGAGGACTCTGTGTTTCAGTAGCCTGTAATATTAACAATTAATGCTCAGATTTCTGGGATGGGTTTACTCTAATTTTAATAAAAGGCCTCGAAGGAAGGGTCAGTGAACTGTAAGAAATCAATCTTTCATAACCAGTCATTGGTTCTCATTGAAATATTTATGAATGATAAAGCTATCTTGACAAGGCAAAGTTCAGCACAGAGGTCACTTGTGACAACATGACAAGGTTTCATAACAGACAATGTGTATAATTAAAGCAAGAATGTAGAATGAAAGCAGAAGGAGATGTGTCTGTTTCATTACATAAGTCTTCTAGGAGCAGTAATCTGATGTGACTGCTTATTGCAGGAGGCTGTTCTTGAGTTAAGTCTAATAAAGTCTTCCCAGAGAACTTAACTATGAGAATAAAGTGCATAAAAACTATTCATTTAAACTTCTCTAGTATTTCTTAGCTTGATGGATGAGCAGAAAAGTTCTGAAGTAATAGATGTATTCAACCTAATTTAAGCTTTGCATGACAGGAGGGATGTATAGTTATTCTTTTATCTGTATATGACATGAGGTACAGTAAGTGTCTTGGCTTGTTAAACTTTGTGATGTAGGAAGATGTTCCCACTTCTAGAAGAAAGTTCCCCGAGTCTCTCACATGCTCTGTAGCTGAACTGGGATTAGAAATAATGTATTTTGAGCCCTAGTTCCTGTGAATTTTCTTCACATCACTTTTACAGATTGTCCAGCTGTGTAAATGTGCGTAACGGGGTAGGCCAACAGTTCTTCCCGTTCCAGCCCACAATCACTTCAGCTGTGAAGCATGACATTAAATATATTTTGTCTTGTAAAAAAAGAAAGAAAAATAGGGTTAATAGCTTTAAAACCTCCTCTCAATTAAAAAATATTTATTAATCTACTGAGTCCCACAGACTACATACAAACCGTATAAGGTTTTCAGCTTAAACACTGGAAAATGTTTGCATGGCAAGTAGATACGTGTCAGCCACACATAACCACTTACTGGGAAAACCAGTATGATTCTGTAGTACGATTACTGTACTTTGAGCTTCCTGTAAGTCTCTTTTCTTGTTTGACATTTTACACAGGGTTCTCTTCCTTTTCCTATGAAATTCCGCTAATTTCAGTCTGAGATATTAGACTGTCAGAGTAGCCCTCTCTCAGCTCTAGAATTTTCCCTGCTTGCACTTGCAGCGGGAGTTAACAGGTCTGGCTGACATCAGGGTGTCACTCCTGGAGGTCAGGGAAAGAAGGAACGTTTGAGAAAGGCTTGCTGTATATCTATACATCAGAGTTGCCTCAGCTGTGATCTTAAGGAGTCATTGCCAGCCAATAGATGGCCAGAGTGTTTGCATTGCCTACCACAACTATTTTGGTGCATTAACTTCCATTTGTGATGGCATTTTACATCTGGTTTAACATTTAGTTTATAGGCAAAATTCCTGGGAAAGTGCTTGTCATTTTAAAAATATGTAATCTCATGCCTTTGTTGACTTACTCAGTAGATCTATGTCTTGAAGTAAGAGGTGGTTTTTTCTTTTTTATTAGGCAATCGAGTGAGAACACTACTATGAATATACTTTAGTGTTTAGATATTACTATGTCTGTTATAAGGAAGGGCATCAACAGTGTAACTCGGATATTTAAGAGTGTATGTCAGGGAAGACAGTGATAACTGACAAGATTGGGCAATATATAAAGGCAAGTTCCAACCCTACGTTTTGTCTTTAGGTTCAAATATCTTCCACAAGGCAGGGTACTGATTTATTTTTTAACTTCAGGTGTTGCTGCAGCTTTTTGCTTTCTATTTTCCTAGTTCAGTCCTGTCTTTTAACTGCAACGAAGTCCCTCCTCTGCTTTCTGTGCTCTGTCCACTCCACACATTCCACCTGCTCAGGCGTTCCCTGCAGCCCTGTTGCTCTCCCCGTTTTCTTCCATGCAGTACTGCACCCAGCTAAACTGATTGCACCGCTCTTACAAGCACTGTGGGAAGTATGGCTTTGATCCAGCTATAAACTGTTGTATTATTGATTAGGGTAATTGTCTTAGCAACTAAAAAACTTCACTTAAGTGAGCTTGCTTATCATGTAGTGTTTTCATTCCAGCATTTCCGAGATTCATCTGTTGATCATGAGTTAATAAGATACATGTTCTTTTTACTTTTTTATTTTACCACTGAGTTTATGTAAAACTAGCATTTTCAAAGCAGTTTGTACATTACAAAAGTGATGTGTGATTACACTTTGAATTTTTTAAGAGTTTCCCCCGACTTTTTCTCCTTCCGTCATTCCCTTTCAATAATATGCTCTCAGGGCCAGAAGATACCCCCTCATCTTGCTTTCAGGGACTGTTGCAAGCCATTAAGTTGCAATGGCTTCGCAGGTTACCACTTGCAAGCTGGCTGACACTAGTGAACCACAGTCATGTGCTCCATGAATTAGAAATGTGAGGTGAAAACGTATCAGTATAAAGCACCAGAAAAATGCTTCTGCTATTCATTTTGAGTGGAGTCATGAGGTGCTTTGAGGGTCCCTGTTCAATAAGATTTCGTGGAGAAGCTGGTTGGTTGGTATAGTGTCTATTTTGTGGCGCTAGAAGGCAGAAACCGTTTTTGCACTCCCTGCCACAGAACATTTCAGTTCATATTAGTAAGATTTTAAAATCCTTGCTAGTGGATGGACTCTCCTGGTTTTCCTCTGTGTCACAAACGTGAGGCAGCCAGTGTTTGCAGCTGCTTTGCAGTGGTACAAAACCTGAAAGGGTGTTAGGTCTATGGAACAGAACCCCATATTTAAACTTTGGATTTCTGGTTGCTAAATGAGAGGTGAAGGCATAATGATAAATGTTTGTCAGGAGGCAGAAGTGTGTATCTTCAATTGTAAGATCGTACTGCTTATTAGTTACTTGAATGACATTATCCACAAAGGCTGTTGAAATCAATGCATAAAAGAGGGAAGGAGAAAACTAACTAAAGTGCATTATAAAACGGTCTACATCACAACAGGAACACATTAATTCAGAGTAAAATTAGCAACCTTCTGCTAACAGAATAATGACTATTTGTAAAGGTTTATGCTATTGAAAAAAAAAAAAAAAGAATAAAGAAAGGAGAAGCCCTAATTGTGTTTGTTAATTCACAACATCACTACTACTGTAAAGAAAAGGAAATCCGAACAAAGCAGTAATCTGCCTTGTATTCTTAGAAACTAACACAACTGCTGGTTATCCATTGCCGTTATTTCAGCAGCTCCCATCTTAATTACAATGAGAAACACAGAGAACAAAAGAGTAATTTCAGATTAGACAAAACTATCGCTTCCCTAAGGTTCTTAACGTTAGTTCTTTGTGTGGCTTGTTTTGTTCTTTTCTGTCCTCCTTGCCTGCATGTGAGGGTAAATACTGCGAGGGATGTCAGGACTCAGCAGTACCTTACACCTGACCTAGCTTCGCAGGGTCATAATGTAGCAACAAAGGTTTCTCCAGATCTGAAATATTATTTTGGTCTAACTCACATGGTTACCTGCTTCATCTTTTTATTTAATTGTGTATGTAGTTGCAATGCAGAGTTTATCTATAAAGTATTTATCTCATTGTTTTAAAAAAGACGGTTTTCTGGTAGGTCAGCGTGCGTCTCTTAATCTCTGTCTAGTATTCTGTCCTTACTGTAATATTTAACGTAAGGACCTGAAGAACAACCAAATGCTACCATCCTGGCAATGATAACAGTATTTTGTCTCTAGATGACAGCAAAATGGTAATCACAAGCCCTGGTTTAGCCAGTTGCAGATAGTGTCATGTGGCGATGCTGTACCAATGACAACATAAGCGTCTGGATGTTCCCTGCCCATTTCAGAGCAGAGCACCCGCCTAATGCACCTGCCGCTGCCATGCCCCGAGCACAACGCAGCGCAGCGGGCTCTGAGTGCTGCCCGCTTCTGCCAGCTAATGCAACAAGGCAGTATCTCTCAACACTAAGCAAGAAAGAACCTTGCAGAAAATTCCTGACACACCATCTTACAACTTAGAAATGAGTCGGTTGGGTTGTTCTGCCTTTCATTCTGCTCGTCTGCAGGAACTGTGTTCCTTACTCCTCCAGACAGACGCTGCCATAATCCTCATACGACTGGGCTGTGTGCCAGTACATTTTTAAAGTGTATTGCTCCTGACTTGTGTGTTCATCTTACTTGTAACATGATTGATTTCAGTCATTGGGCCAGAAATGCCCTTCCAAATTGTCACGCTTAAGGGCACCACTCCGGGAAAATACAGACACAAATCATCCCCAAAATAAAAAGGTCAACTAGTATTGAATTAGTTCATTTACAGAACTCTGTGGAATTAGCAATGTACTCTTAAATGGCTTCTTGATTGAGGACTTTTGCCTCATTAATCCTAAAGAACCTATGAACACTGTTAAAGTCTAATAAAATAATGAATGAGACTTCAGAGGCCATGGACACATACTGCACTACAGAAGGCAACAGGCTACTTGTAATACGGAAATACACAAACAACAGTGGAGTGTCTGTCAAAGCAATGAGCCCTTTCTGTGATGAGAATGTCCCCTACTTTTGCTGTGATAAAGGCTCAGAGGCTCAAGTCGATGTTACCTCCAAATATCCAGAGTTCCCAGTTTTGCTAGTATAATCCAGGCAGTCGTGAGGCAGCTGTAGTAGGAGTAGGGTGTGTTAGCACAGACGTGGCCACGCACAACTTTGGGACCAGTCTGACCAATGCAAGGCAAGGTAGACATGCCCACAGATTTCTTCCGAGAGAAAATTAGTAGGATACAATATACTTTATCTCAGTGACTCCCTCCTCCTGTCACTGATGCAGTCGTTCCTCATCTAGTTTTCTCATGGCTTCTTACGTTTGCCCCAGTGTCTAGATCTTAAGCTGTATCATGGTCTTTTGACATTCACTATGAGCTATTTTAGTCTTCTCTTTGTTTCTCATTTCCCTTTCTTTCTTTCTTACCTTTAATAAAGAAAGCCTGTTTTTGGTTTTGATCTTATTTATCAGAAGTCTGTCCTTGCTGATGGCTGTGTACTGTATCATTTGACCTCTTTCACTGGAAAAAGGACTCCAGGTAAACCTACTAGATTTTTCAAGTATTGGCCAGTTTAGAACTGCTGCCAGCTTAATATTGCAGTATTACTTGATTTCTTCAAGTTGCTTATTAACATCTTCCTCCTCTCCCCTTCCCCGCACTCCCCTTACCTTCCTCACCTCTTTCAAAGAAGAAAGGGGTCTGTCTTGGGTGTCTAGATACCACCAGTTCAGCCAAATACTACATCCAGTTTTGCACGTAAACCAGCATATTTACTGTGCGATGTTATTACTCTAATCTTTGTCTTTCCTCACTGTCTTCATAGATGCTGTTTGTGTGTGCATCTGACCTAGAGCTGCATGTGTAAATTAGACTGTAAACTCTTCAGCTCTGGGAGCAGGGCTTTTTTTAAAAAAAATCGCTCTGAAAATACCTCAGAAAATTTCTGGTGCCATTATGAATAATAATGAGGATAATGAGGCAATTTCCCTTGTTAGTGATAAAAAAAAACCCTGAAAGTATTGGGAAGGATGGAGGGAGTTATTAGCGTCCTCTTGCAACTTATCCACAGTCAGCAGGAGCATTCACTTGACTTGTCAAGTAGTCAGGAAGGGCACTGTCCTGCTCCAGGTGCTTACTGCCTCCCACATTTCTGTGGCATCAACACGGCTGAGTGCGTTGCTTCTCTATATATCTTCACAGGTAACACCCCCTCCCCCCCCCCCCTTTTTTTTTTATTAATGTCAAAAGACATTTTCAGCCCTGCAGGGGACAGACAGCATTACCGTCTGGTCTCATGTTGAGTTATTAATTTAACCAAAAATTTCAATTTCAGATAGCCTGAGGTTAGTCTTCTGCATTGGCAGCCCCTCATCATTCCAATAGTGTCCCTAGTAATAACCTTTGCCTGCCTCATTACCTTTTTGCATGCATAATAGCACCATGTACTGTGGGATTAAAATAAGCATGGATAAAAATGGTGCATGGTTGTCTAGGATATCTTATAGTGGTTTCTTCACCTGTTCAGAAAAATGACAGTCTGTTCAGCATGTAACTTATTCTTCAAGGAGTAACAGGGGTGGGGGGAGACACACTTTCAAAAGACTAACATCCTTTTTTTTTTTTTTTTTTGTACACATCTGTAATCTCCGTAAACTGTATTGCAGGGTTTTAATGAGGCTGCTATTTGCAAAGATCTTTCTCCAAGTGTATTAGATGGCAAAGAGTATTAAAAAGAACAAGTAATTAGTGGAGGACAAAATGCAAGGAAAAAACTCACAGCATCTTTTCTGCAGTCAAAGTTTAATTGGATTTGTATCCAGCAAAACTGTTAAGTTCTTTTTCCCCATAAATGTTAAGTACAGAGGTTTCACCACTCTTATTACGTCCCCATAAATTAGTTTGATCATAGCACACCCTTTAAAGAACAACTGTTGCTTCCTCAAAAAGTTTGTAAATCAAGCCTAAGCTTTATGTACTTTTTCTTCCCTTGAATTTTATTATTATTGATACTTTCATAAAACCAGGATCTGTGTGTCTTGTTTCTTACTACGTCTCAGTTCTCTGAATCTGACACTTTTGTAGGTGGCTGTGATAAGCAGAAGATAGTGATAATGAGTAGTAAATAATTGCTAGATGTGGGCAAGCTTCTGAGAAGCAAACCCAAATGTTTCCAGGTAATGAGGGGGAAAATATATCTCTGTATATGAAATGGGAATAAAGAAATTGAGGGTCCTACCTCCAAAAGTGTTCATCACCCAGAAATGGTATGACATTTCTGAAAAGACCTCAGCTTCTAATTAGCACCTTTAAAAAGTCAGATTTTTTCAAAAGGCATGTGTGCCCCAGCAGGAGTGATGGTAACGTTTCATGTATTTTTCAGTTACGGCTGTTCCATGGGTGCAGACTTGGATGCTGTGCTTTTGGAAGGGGTGTAGCGCGTGCCTCGTGGGGCGCTAGGGAAAGCTGTGTTTTCCTAGGGGGGGAAGGGCAAATGTGGGTTTGAGGTATGTTTGTGTCTTTCCAGTTGTGATTTGCCTTAGGAGCCGCACGTAGCTTTGAGGATGCGATAGGATAAAATAAAGGGAGTTACAGCAGTCCAGTTGTGACTGCTTTAACGAGAAGAGTATTTGTGTGGGGAAGGGAATGCTGGGGGAAAAGTGTAAAATGGCTTTTGTTTTTCTTTGGTTTTAGAGGAGTCTGACCACTCTGGATGCATCGATAGTAAATAGAAAAGTCTGAGCATGTGCATTTCTTGGAAGAAGTTTGCTTTGGGGGAAAAGGTAAAATCAGAGCAGAAGGACAATGCCTGACTGGCAAGGAAACAGAGATAACAGGAGGAGGGAACTAATGGTATGACTGTGAGGATGAAAATGCCATGTTTTGTAGTGGGCTTCTCTTTCTAGGATATCCCTATGTATGTTAGGGAAATATTTAGTCATATATATGGAAGATAAGGAAAGACATTGCAAGGAAGCAGCCTATTCCAAGAATCATAGATTTGAGAATTGATTTGATGTACATATTCCCAGGTCGGTAACTTCAGTATAAAACCAGCCTTCTCCTCCCTCTATGGGAGTTGCATAGGTCATGTAACGTATATCCATCTTAATGTGCTGTTATACAGAATCATGATTTTTCCATTCATATTTTATTTAAGGGATCATTCTCTTTTTGTATTTTTACTTCATTACAAAAGCATGATGTAAAATGACGTTCTCATTTTTAACTCTCCTTTCAGTAATGGGTGTCCTTACTTTTCTAGCAACAGACCTCAATCTTTATGCAAATGTTATTCAGAAACAGTAAAACCAGTAGTGAAGACAGAAGAAGCAACAGCCCTGAAATGTGCACAAAGGAGAAACGTGTCTAAGTAGAATGATGCAGATTTTCAAATACCTTCAACTCATTCCCGTATTAGAGAAGCTGCAGTGGTTTCCTTAGTTTTAAAGAGCAGTTCTTCAGTGTACATGGCTGTCAGTCGAGCAGCTCAGGCTACCTTGCACCTACCTGTAGCAAAAGGATCGAGCAGTTTGAACTGCTTTTGCCAGCAGTGTGTTGGATCCCCTCCTTTTCAGTTTGAGGAGCAAAGCAACTGCTTTGGTCCTTCTTGCAGACTATAATAAAGATGAGAAAATCGTGTATCTGCTGTGTCATTTTATATGGCTTAATCTTTAGAAAATCATATGGCTGCAGTCAAAAACAAATGAAAATATGAGGACAAGGTACAGGGGCACAGGAGTGATCTTTGACTCATTCTGCCTTTAACTTTTCTAAATTACTTTTTTTTCTGTTTTGTTTTGGAGTGCGCATGCAAGTGTCATGTCTATGTACAATGTAAATGCCAGCTGCTGAAATAGAAGTTATAATGCACCAGAATAGGGGTTGGGGGTGGGGTGGGGGGTGCGAAGGGAGCTGAGCAACACCACATAGAGCAAACACAGAGAGGACTTCGGATAAACATGCCAAGTGTGGTCAGCAGAGGAAGCCGAAGAGCTGGCAGGAAAGGTACTGATGAACAGTAACAGATTTGCCTCTCTGTGCTTGGGAATTTCTGTGCATCTGTCTTCAGTCCTCCAGCTTCTTTCCACTCTGCCTAAGAAATTTTAACTCCAGTCTTGCAGCCTCCAGCACTGGTGCATGGAAGTCTTTGAGGGGTCTGTATTATTGAGTTGGAACTGGACGAAAGGAGAAATCCACTTAAGTATCTTTATTTTTCTTTTTAAATTGTTTTTATTTTACCCTGGTGTTGATTTAGGCATCTGCATCAGAAATTTGTCATAACCCAAAGATCAACAGTCAGTACTCAGCACTTTAAAGTGGATGTATATCATGTTTCATAGAAATACTTGGTTTCACTACATTCATTACATTCAAAACTAAACTAGTTGCAAAAACTCAGTTTTCTTACTACTTTAGAGTATGATTTTAGTTCTTGAAATCACCACAGGCAGCCTGGTGGCATAGGAAATAATGGTTTTAATGTGACTGAAGATACTTCTGCTGTTGTGATGGTAGAGGTGCTCCCAGCCCTGCTGCTTTCACTGGTTTGCTGGAAAGTGTTGAATAATCAAATGGGTCATTTCTGCTCAATTGCTGTAATTTATTGTCCCTCTGAATCCAGATTTTGTGAATGTTAATGAAAAAAATACCTACCACACCAGCTCATGCCATTCTTTTTTATGACCTTATTAAATCTTACACTTTCTTATCATGCAGTGACAATTACTGGAGTATAGGACAGAACTCCTTCTCTGCATCAGCCATGGCATGTACACTTTCTCTTGTCACTGGTACAGGCTGAATGATTTAGATCAAATGAGCAGTCTTGAGAGATATTTTTACACTCTTGACAGGATTATATAACAAGAGAAAGGCCATTAATAAATACAAAGGAATAAGCAGAAGGGAGAAGGCAGGTGAAGAATGGGGAAGTAAATCTTTAGATCTGTCACTTCATAATAAAATAACCTTCATGTTAAGATTTAATGAGCTGGTTATCCCACTAAAAATGGAGGAAAATACTGTCATCCTGCATATCCCAGGGATTTTTGGCACAAGACGTATCTGCCTACCAAGGCAAGACTGGAGGGGTTGGGTTGTGTGCGTGCACATACATACCTAGTGTAGTCTCTCTCCTTATTAGTGTGATATTTCTGCCTCTAAAATCAACCCAGCGCAGACATGTATGTCTGTGTCTGCAGGCAGAACAAAACTTACGCTCTCTACAGTGGTACAGTGAGACTAAAATACTTCAGTAAATGACAGTGTTTTATTTTTACATACTCCTAGAAAGCCAGTGTTACCTTCTTCCATCATGAGAATTTCTTGGCTCTTGTGTTGATTTCAGTAGTTACTTTTCACCTACTCTTCGCGTTAATTCTGCAGAAAAATTATCCTTGTAGCAGGCATGATCAAGAACTAAGAGTCCTCATTCACAGTGAAGTATGCTTTACTACTAGATGATTCAAAACAAAACACTTTTAGTATTTCTGATATAAGGAACCAAACTTTTTAAAGGGCCTGCTTTAAAGCGTATTTTGAACTGTATATTCATCAAAAGGCATTTTTGAAGAGCTGAATGATTTATTCGTATGTAAAAGAGCCATGCAAATAATGTGCTTTGTCTATTGTAATACGTAACTCACTGCCACGCTATAGAGGCACTTGTCAGGTGCTCCTATCTTATAAATGCAATCACAAACCAGTGTCTTAGCCATATTGTTTTTTTCAGCCTCCTTACCCCACTAAGAAAAATAGCACATAATTTTTTATGGCATGCCTGGCATAGCAGTGTTGGTAAGTAATAAAGATCATCAGTGCTCTGAAGAGTGAAAATAATATAATTTTTTGTTGTTGTTGTTGTTCTGGAGGGTGGAGGAGTTAGAAGTATTGCTGCGTTCAGTTCAGAGTGAGAAATCAGAGGACCCCAAAATCAGGTTAACTGACATCACACACAAAACGTAGCACAGAATTAGACCCAACTGTCCTGAGTTCAGCTTGAGTAATTAGTGCTGTTTCTCTCTTATTCTCTCTTTTCCAGTAGGTTTTACTACCTTAAGCAAGGTCATTCTAATTTCTAGGCTAGCAGTATAATACCGTTCCACCGGGGAATTAAACATTAAACAGTATGGCACTTTGCAGCCACCAGCACAGTATTGTGTTAAGGAAAGAGCTTTCAGCAATGCTCCATTAAAGAAAACAGCAGAGAATGCAGCAGTTCAAAGCGCTCGAGATGTGCCATCTGATCGGCCCTCTAGGTCCCTCCTCTCTGATCTCTAAGATTTTACACGGTGTGCTTTGAAGCCAGGTGGGGAGACCGCAGGGGCGGAGTGCTGTTTTCTTTATATTATCAATCACATGTTTTGAAATCAAGGCTAGGAGTCAAACAACATACTGTAGCAGAGTTCATGCTTCACTGTGTAGTACTTTTTCCTTCAAGAGGACAGAGGATCTTGATCAAACACTAACCGATATGCTGAATATTTCCAGCACAGCTTTTGGTGTCAGAGGATTTGCCAATGTGATGGTGGCGGGGCTGTGTCTTACAAAGCCTGTCAGATTTTCTAGCACTCATGAGAGGTTCACCCACACTGGAAAACCAAAATGCAGTTACTTCAGGGCAGATAGTTTTGATGCTACGTTAAGTGTGAAGTTGATTGTAACAATTCCTAGTCCACAGATCTCTTCTTTACAGGTGCAGCGCAGTGACAGGACCTTACCAGCCCTCTGACAGCTCTCGGTTTTCTGGGAGGGCAGTGCTTCCAAGAGCATCATGAAAGTTTTAATTGAAATGGGTATAGCAATATATCTGTATCCTATAGTAATATTTTCTTTCCTTCTTGTTGAGTGAAGACAACCATGGGAAAAGTGGGATGTCCAATTGCTGGGTAATTGCAATGTCAAACATTGGTAATCTCTGCAAAATGTAGCCACGCGTCAGCGATTTGGCTTGCTTAGGGTTGGTTGGTTGGTTTGCTTTTTTTACCAACAACGCTTTCTGTAGGACTGCAGGCATTGACCATTACTTAAGGTTTGAATCTGCTAGTGGCTGCTGTTATTTAGTAAATAAAGCTGACAGGGGAAAAAGCAAACAAAAACAAAATAAGGGAAAATAGCCTTGAAGCTGTGGTAAATATTGGAATTCTAACTACATAAAATCAAACCAGTATCGCACAAGTAGAAGAGGAAAAAAAATGCAAAAAAGCACAAACCTCCTTAGCAGAGGACAGATTGGGATTTATTCAGTTTAGTTTAAATTAGTCTGTGGTGTTTGTAACCAGGAGTAGTTCTCTCCAGTGTTGCCTCCTGTCACAACAGAAGGGTTTGAGGATTTGAGTAAGCAACCAAATGGCCGTAAAACAAAACAAAAAATAAACACATGCAGGGAAAGAATCCATTTATCTCCTTATCTTTTCTCTTTCTACCAACCAAAGCCATCCTTCCTACCACATATTCTGTATCAGCTCCATGAACAGCTGTCGAGAACATACTGTACAAAATCCTTTGGTTTATACAGCAGGGCCCTGGGGAAATTTGATGTCACTACACAAGTCTGTGACCTGTTCGAGTGACCAGCCATGACTGTACTGTGAAGGCAGCTCATGGCTTCATTATTCCTCACAGATTCCGTAATTATTCCTTCTCAGTTCTGTGAAGACAGAACAGGACTGAAAATTAGGCAATGGTATGCATTGTATGTTGAACTGAAGCACATTAGACTCTTTAGATGAGCTATCATACATTAAATGACCACATGCTCATTTTACTAGATTATGCTTCACAAAAATCAAAAATAGTTTGTAGGAGGATGTTAAAAGTTACAGGAAATGAGGTAACTTTGCAATTCCATTAAACTTCATAATGCTACAATAGTTGAGTTGCAGGTGTTTTGGGGACTGGACAGCTAATTTCTTTTTTGATTTTGAAGTTGTCATTTAAGTGGTGTCACATGTTCAGTTATTGTTGGCATATTTAAGCTTGAAGTAGAATAAAAGTCTTTTGACGTGATACTTTGTTAAATGCAATCTTTGGGAATTGTTTGAAAATTGAATCCATTTTACATAAGGATTTCTGATATGCTTAACGATAGGCGAGTTTTGGTCCTTTGCGTTGAAAATGTTGTCTTAGTTTTTTGCATTTTCAGGATGGCACCCCTTCCTGTAACGTCTTCCACACTTTTGTCAGTAGCAGAAAGGTGGGCATTAGGCTGGTAAAACGACAGGGACCGCTGCTTTGTGCCTGGCACTCTGAGGGAGCAAGGAGCATGTGTTCCTTGTGCTTCTCCGGGCGAACGTGGTGGGAAGGAGGCAGCAGGGCGAGCGGTCATGTGTGGGGGGTGGCAGCCTGCTTTGTGGAGTTGGAGAAGCAGTTCTTGCAAGACCAGGTTTTAGACCAACCCAATAGTTTTGCCTAGATCCTGTGATCTTCTGTAGGTGGAAATTCTGCCTAAATCTCATCTGTTAGGTGGTTTCAGAGCACAAAAACTTTCGTGTGTACAGTGGCTATGTAAATTCCTCTCGTTTTCTTGGTCTTCCCCATCTGAACTTGAGAGTGACATGTTTTTGACCAAACATCCTCTAAGCCAGACTATGATTTCAGAGACCAAAATCACTTTACTAATCACAACAGGTGGGACCCTTGTTGTATTAAATAACATTTACTAGTCGTTTGAATTACAGTTTAGGTCTCCACCTTCTTTCAATTTTAGGTTTTGTCTTCTTCCAGCAGCACCACCCAGCTTTCACTATCTTCGAAGACAGATCAGTGCTTTATTATACTTGAGTTTGTGAGCTGACATTCTATCTGTGTTCAAACCAGGTATCTACAAACAGCATATGCTTTAATAAATCCTAATTCTTCAAAAATCCTTAAGTATGTGCAAGATGAGGGGAACTGAGAGTAATTATTATTTTAATTGCATCAATAAAGATTACCTCCTGACGTTGGCAGGGGGAAGATACTGATTCTAAGAGTGAGTTAGGTAGCTGACTGTTTAAAAGCAAACGAATTAGTATAGTAACAGTAATACCGAGGTTCTTCGCTAATGTCAGAGTTCATCAAGAAACTGTGGCAGGGGAGGAAAGACGCTTGGGGGCAGGGGCGTACTTGGAGTCGTGTGGTGTTCTAAGTAGTTTGCACTAATGCAAAGGTGTGGGTTTGCGTGTTTGTTTTTTTAAGATTAGAGCTCTGCTAGGCTCAGTGCTCCGATGTGCTTTGTGCTCTAGTCCTCTACAGAGAAGATGGATAAAATGGGGGAGGAGAAGGTGAGCAGAGGGAAGCCAAGTATAGAGTTGGGAACAGAAGCTGCAGTGGAACACCAGTAGTCTCCAATCCCTTCCGTAACAGCTGTGTTACAGGTATGCTTAGCTGTGCTATAAATAAAGGGTACAATAAATAGGGGGTGTGTGTATTTTTCAGGACTAAGGAAGGGGGAAGATTTGTTTAATTTTAACCACACCTTTTCCTGAATTCTCCAGTGGTCACGCCTCATGGCTTCATTGTGAAGGTAGTTACAGTACAGGGCATGGAAGCAATGTGGATTAAAAATGGTGAAACCTGCATTCCAGTGGTTAGGGTTTTGGTATTTGTGGGTGTCAGAAGACATGTGGCGAGGACGCTTTTGTTGAAGTGTACTTTTCTAAGAATTAAGGCTTATTAAAACATGTGCTGTCTGTAGACACCTGTTTTCATGCCAGTTTGGCTAGAAAAAGTTGGACCCTCAATGTATGGTCAGATGACTCTGTAATACCAGAAGAGGATGGTAGGAGGGGAGCTGGGGCTTTTTGCAAAGTGATAATCTGGTTCTCAAATAATCAAACCTTGTGAAGGAAGGAAAGCAATTTAATTTGCCCATCAAGAACAAAGAAGCCATATCTTATTACAGCAATTTTATAATTGAAGTAGAAAAGCAATTTCCTTTTAGGAATGCAAGATGCCCTTGTATTTTTGAGTACTGCCTCTATTTCTGATGTACGTGAGTGCAGCAGGGCACTAGGCGTGGACTGGGGACTATGGATGTGTGAGGGAATGTGGCATGTAAATAACGAGAATGCCACCCTGCTGCTGTGTTCAATGGGGACCGTAATTCTGTTCAGAAATACTCTTGACAGCAGCCTCTACTTGCAGTATAATTTCTAAGTGGCTGTTCATTAAGTCACGATGCAGTGAACTTCTAACCATAACATACGTTATGTCTCTGCAAACATAATTAATCATGAATAATTTTACAATGAATGTCAAAGGCAGTTAACATGATAGTCCTATTTATTATAAAGGGTGGCCATTACATTATATGGTGTATGGTATCTGGGATGATAACAACTTAAATGCATGCAATAAAATGTTTGAAGGATATCTTGATTTATAACGTCTTGTCCTAGCATCCCTTGCTATGTATATATTAATCATACATTTTATAACATCTCACTTAAGGTGAGTGCCATATCCAGAGTCTCATTTTGTCATGCTAACATTATTTGTAGTTGATGCTTAGTTGTATGTGTTAACGTGACAGAGCGGTAACCAGTGTAGATCAAATCCATCCAGAAAAGGGCTATGTACTATGACTAGCAGAAAGCTAGGGTTTTGTTAAGATACTGGGATCTGGCTGGGATGGCTGTGGTGGGGGGTGTGACGAGGAGTGTGTCACTGTTCCTCAGACAGCGAAGCAAGGCTGACAAGTAGCTAAATTATAAAAACAAACCCAAAAGCCCACGGTGTTGCACTGGCTTGAGCCAAGGGACCGTTGTTCCCTGTGGCTTCTGCCAGCACTGGTGATGGCTGTGCATGCGAAGATAAACACGGATGATACTTATATTCTTGCCACCTCCCTTGTCAGTTTGCGATGTATCGGTGATAGCTACTGAGAGGCTTCCTGATTGCTCTGTTGCTGACAGGGTATTTCCATTAAGTGGGATCTAAGGTTATGGGCACATCTGTATGGGGAGGATTAATTGAGTTCTTATCTGGTGCGTCTCAGTAAAGGGTATTACAAATCAAGAGAGTACATTGGCATGGTAGATGGAACAGGACACGTAGCTTTGTTGCCAGTGATCCAGCATTCAAGGTACAACCACTTACGGAATGTAGCAATGGAGTTACCTGCGTTTCAGAGGGAATTGCCAGTGTATACACATACACAGGGAGGGTCTGTATCTTCCGTCTTGCAAAAAGCAGAATAATATATATTGCTTTTGCAGTGTGAAGGACAAAGATGTCCTCGTCCTGGAGTATTGTACATCTGTTCAGACAAATAAATAAGGCATTTTAGTGAAATACCTTTAATCACATTTTAGGTAGAATGTACTTGGCCTTCTTTGGGGCATAGTTCAGACTAGTATGAGAAAGCAGGATGATGTTCTTGAATTGTTTCAGTGTTGTCAGTAAACTTCACTTCTGGTCCTATTCCTGTAGCTTTTGCGGGTTTTCTGGAAAAAGGTGGCCAGTACATAGTTCTCCAGCATAAACTCCCATACAGCGCTCACTGTAAAACCAGTGAGGCATCCCAAAGCACTCATTTCAGAACATCTTGTTTTATCACTGAAATTAATGTGCCACTCGTACAGTAATCTAAGATGTCAGTAAAAGACTCTTTATTCATAAATAACTGATATGCAGTAGTTTACGTCTGTACATTTATCTTCAAAAGGCTACAGCCATACAGTTTTTGCAAACTCTACATAAAACATCCAAACTGTCCATTATTACTTTTTCAGTACAATATAACACAGCTGTTTGGCATTACCAAATATATATATGTATATATATTTATATATGTACATGTGCTGAAAAAAAGAAGCCAGTGCAGCCTTTTCCAAGGAGTCTTTCCCAAGTATTTTACTGTACAACATTCAGAATTTACATTGATAGAACAAGGCACAGAAAGTGTGGTATGAAGCCAAGGCCATGCTTTTTATTTAATTATTTTTCTGTCTCTCTTCCCTACTCCTTCAGCTTCATACTAAAGAAAGCATTCAAACCTCTGCTCTTTTTTCAGTTCTAAACACACTGAAACCATGGGGAGGGAAGAATGCTCAGCCAAATGAGCAAGAACCAACATTTTCAGAACCTATTCACTGCGAAAATAAAGGAGCAGAAGAGAAAATAGGTCTCTCTAGAGGAATACTTGTGGTTTTCTCTTTTTTAAAAAATAATAATTTATTTTGTATTTGATTAGGTTGAAGTTCCCCCTCCCCTTTTCACCAAGAGGCTGGTCAAAATGTTGAATATGCAATGGAAATCAAGTTAGCTCCAGTCCTGCGTAACACTTTAAGTCTCACCAGACTGACCAGCAACACATTTTACTTCATCCAAATTAACAGAAGGTGTACACGTAATGTTTTTGTACCCATGTATAAACAGAGATCAGCAGAGTCACAGTGGGCATGAATTTGATTAGAAGACGGGAGGAGGCAGCAACATCTCCCGAGTCACAAATTCTCTGAAGTCAGTTTGCTGTTCCCAAATATATATCAGAAGCATGTATATGCCACATCCCCGATGAGGCACATATATCTATCTGTGTGTGTGTGTGCATGTGTGTGTGTACTGCTTACTGATGCATCAGGGAACTTTGTGAGGTTCTGTAATGGTATCCGGGTTCTAGGCCAAAAGTGGAAAGAATACAGAAGTCTACAGCTTAATTAAAAAAATAAAAAAATTCCTCCCTCCCTCTCCAACTTCAGTGCATAAATGGGGAAAAACTGAAGGAGTTGCTTGAAAAGATACCATCACCGTAAGGTTAATATTCCAGATCTCAGTACGGGAAATACTAGGTCTTACTGGTTTTTTAAGCTGCAAAAACAAAGCTTCCGTCAGTTCTAAGGGAGTATTCGTTAGGAAACGTTCTTGTTTTCTATAGCAAATACACTTGCTGTTAGATCTGCCTTCCCCCTCCTGCTGTATCAGAAATAAACTTTAACCAGGCTTGGTGCAGAACACCCTTAACTTCATGTTGTGCTACACATTTCCTTTTGGGATTAGACAATAAGATTTATATACAGAGACCAGATAACACAGGGGTTTAACATCTTCTTAAATCTGCAGAAGTACATCCTTAACCAAGGTTATCACACCGGGGGCAGACAAACTAAGTAGCTGCTGACAAAACCACGGCTCTACAGTAGGTGAGTGTCTAATCTCATTAGATTACAGTACACCACATTACAGATCAGGGATGGGTCATCTAATCTCCCTATCCCTTAGCTAAATGTTCACAAGTGACTTCAGCTCTAGTTACCCTGTGACAGCAAGGCAAGGAGGCTACCCATTGAGTCCTGGCTCACCTGGATTCCCTTGGAAAGCACAAACCAGTTATTCAATACAACTGAACAGCTTATTTAAAAGCAGCTTTTGCAATAGCTTGAAAATTACAATACACCCCTAACCCACCCAAGCCCCAGACAAGAAACACTAGTAGAATCTGTACTATTCACCTCTAATACAAAAAATATAGTGGCAAATTCCTAGACATTTATTTTATTTTTGGACAGAACAGTGAACATGGACACCGACAGATTTTTCTTTTACTTGCAGCAATGAGTAGAACATCTGTTCAGTTTTCTGCATTGCGGACACTGTTACTATCAAATGATTTCATAAGTGATTCTTTAATCTTAGAGTGATTTATTTATTTTTGTCCATTTTGGAAAGGAGATTTTTGCTACCATTTATGCTAGTATTGGCAATGAGAGAAAAGAGCTAGACTTTACTAGAAAATGATTAATGATCTTCTGCCAGCATATTGAGTTTTGTTTGTTGCTACAGGTATTGTGTGTTATATACCTAGTATTTTAAGTTACTGTCTTTGCTCAGGAATCCTTTATGTTTTAAGTAATTTCAAGTAGACAGCCATTATATAGCAAAGAAAGGATGTATGTGCCATTTTACATGCTGCTGCGGAAGAACCGCCGGCCTCTTCTGAGGCAGGAATAGTGTCAAGGGAGTATTTTACCAAGGCATGTACCACAAACGAACAACTGATAGAAAACATTCTTCACCGGGTTTAATGTGAAAAAGGTTCTTGGTGAATAATGTTAACTAGCTCTACTGCTGTGTAACAAGTGGGAGAACTTCCCAGGTACCATTCAAATCAGTAAAAGAAAGGATAGACAAATCTTCACATCATTCACAGTTGTTAAGGACTTGGAAATAGTTTCTGGTTTTCCACTCAGTTAATTACCATACAAGAAATAATGCAGCCCTTTGCTTAAATCTATGTTTTACAGGCAGAAACACACTGGAGAAAAAAAAAATAAAAATCAAACCATGACCAGAAGTCCACAGCAGTTGCTCACTTGTTGTAGCTGCACTATATACATCAACTATATTTTTTGTAGTGAAAAATTGTATCTGGAATTGACCAGTTACTGCATGTTTTAAAACCCTCATATAGCACTATCTTTCAAGTGGAAAAAAAAAGAATAGACCTTTAGTATGATGTTAATACCATGGAGTCCTATGACAAGATCCCTGTTCTAGTGATTTATGCTGAGTAAGCTTCTCTCTTAACCTACTGAGAGCAAGCTGTGCACAGGCCCACAGAGGAAGAGACCAGCTGTTGCCAGAGATAAAAATAATAACAAAAATAATTCCCTATATTTTAAAAAAATTGTGTCAATATCTTTTCATCTATTACAAAAAGCCCAATAAAATTTTTGTGGGAGTACATCTTGGGTTTATGGGACTTGCACTGGTAAATGAAGTTTGAATTTAAATCTACAGAGCAGGGTTCCTTTCCTTGTGGCTTAAAGGATTTTAATGTAAACTAGTAAGACTGCAAAAGCAGTGTTGTAAAAGCTGTAAATTAGCTTTATGATGCTGCAGTCTGGCAGAGCTGTGAAGCACACCATTTTGGTGACAAAATTGTAAGTCATTTTTAAAACACAACTATTAGTCTTAAATGACTCACAGCACAGAAAATATCTGGGAAAGTGCTTAGGAAGATGAAAATATACTAGAGCAGGTTCTTTGGTGATGTAAAATCAAAATGGCTATTTCACCATATCAGACTCGGGGCAGCTAGATGGAATCTTAAGTGTGTAACATTACATTTCTCTTCCTTTTACTTTCTAGTTTTTGAAGAGATTTTAAAAATTATTTTTTGAAAGACAAAATTTATAAAAGAGAGGAAAGGAATAGATTTTTAATTTCTGGCCTCTAATCCTTCTTCAGATGCTCCGACATCTGTGTTTTGGATCAAATCGTAGATAAATGTATAGAAATTTCCAAAAAATAGATGGTAAAAATGTGTTTCTGGAATTTTAAGATTCCTAATAATGATCAATATTATCTATTTATATAGCATTTGCATACAAATTGTAAATTATTCTGAGGGAATACCGTCTTGCAAACCATAGCTACAACATCCTGGGGGGGGGAGCTGGCAAAAGTCAACTGCTTTCCTCTGTAGAAAATAGGAAGCAAACATTTAACATCTTTTACTTTTATTGTTTAGCTGTTTGTTGATATTAACAAAATCCATGTGGCTGCCTCATTTGTATGGTAGCAGATGCATTTACCTAAAAAACATTTTAATTTGTCCAACTCTAAAACCAGGACTGTGCATAATAAAGGGAGGAGAACTGGCATAAGCCTCTGTCAGTAGAAGTGCCAAGTACTATTGATATCCTCCCACGATGCTAATGTGAAACAACAGAAAGGGAGCACCTGAAACAGGCACGTCTGTACCCGACACGTCAGGTAATCAACAGGTGCAGTGGGGGAAAGGGAAAAGAAAAAACCCTGTAGCCTATTTTTCCACTCAGAAGTCTAACTTCATTTCTTATTGTCCAGCTTCTGCCTACCGATATTCATCGTTATCACAGAGAACAAATTATTTCCTTTTATGAATTTTTTTTCTTAATGATTTTTGACATCATCTCTGTCATCTCAGTTTTTTTTCAGCTACACATTTTTTCCTCACAGGTTTCATTTTCTGGCTGTTCGGTATGTATCAGCTCGAGTACTTTGCGTAGTGAAGTCCGTTAATGCATTCTCAGTTGTTCTGCACTCTCTCACAGGTGTTTCTTGTGGCTTTATGCTACAGCAAAATCTTAACTGATATTAATTGATATGTCTCTGATTTGATACTGAGTGTGGGAACAGCAAGAAATTGAGGAAGTGGAGGAACTGCGTGATTTAGCCCGTATTCCTGTTGAAAAGCCAGTTATTGGTCACTCCATCTCCAAAAAGACATGGAACTAGAGGTGGTAGAATAACAGCAAGGATGTTCAAAGATTAGGATGGGCTCACCAGGGCTTTTCAGCCCAGACAGAGTGTGAGCAGAGATGAAAGGTGAGAGAAGCCTGTAAAGGCGTGTGTAATACAGACAAGGAGATTCCGTAGCAGTTCCTCAGCGTTACTTCTTATAGGGAACCGGGGGAGCCCGGGCAATTGTCAGGCAGCACGTGTTAAACAAAAGGAAAGCTTGGGAAGGAAAGGCTGTTTGAAAAACGCAAAAGATGGTTGTGGCACTTGTGTCTCCCAGACATTGCCCATGAAGGCCAAGCGTTTCAGTGGGTTCCAAAGGGATCAGTCAGTTTTTGAAGGACGGTATCAGCGGATCTTAGCTACAGTGGTCAAGGTGCAGCCCCCTGGTGAGGAGGTCCTTTGGGACAGGGCACATTCCTTACGCGGTTTCCCCGAACGTTCAGCCCTGGTCACCAGTAGATGCCACACACGGTGGCATTCCTGTATGACTCGGCTGTGCAGCCAGGTGAGCTCACATCAGCAATCAGGCTCGTTTGGTTACTGTTTCAAACCCCGTTCCAGTGGGAGAGAGGTAAGTAAGCAGCATTGTGGCATTTCTAGCCCACTTTTCAATACAAGAGTGTCAAAAAAGTAACAGGTTAGAAAAAGTCAGAGTTCTTGATTCAGATTCAGAAAAGTAAGACCAGTAATGAAGAAGCTGCTTTAGCAAAAGTGAAGAAAACTCAGGAAACAAGACCAGAAGGGAAACAACAATACTCCATTGAGCAATGTAAAATTAATATCTTACCTCTGGCCCAAAATTGAACAGCGTCTTTTCTGGCATTGTAAGGAACTTTTGCCAGTAGGTTAGCTCAGAGCCCAGACTTCATTGGATTCTGGGGTGCAGCCCAGGTACCTTCAGCCCGAGGACCCTGGCAGATGCACCTTGGGGGAAGTCAGCCCAGACAGCTGCTGGCTTCACCGACCATTCCGAGTTGGGTGTCACTGTACACAGGGGTTTTTCAAAGCTACCCAAGTCTTGCTAGTAACCACTGTGTGTTTCCTGAGAAAAAGCTGTAAGTTCTGAGCTCCACAGAGCAGCTCTTCTTGACCCTGTATGCTGTGTGTAGCTCACATGTATGTAGAAAACAAGAGGAGAAAATACATACAGCTCTTCAAATGACACGGCTGTGGTGCAGCACCTGCAGGGTCATGCCTGCCCTCCGTTGTGGTGGCTAACCCAAGCTAGTTTGGAAATTAAACTGCGTCTGAGAAGCTGAGAACAAATTAACTGCTGGAGAGTGACTGTAGCTGGTTTCCCAGACAACAACAGCTCACTAAATCTCCACTGCTTTTCTGTGGATGCCATTCCTTATTTTTTTTTTTTTTTTTTAATTCATGACATTTTGCCCAATGAAGAACAGGTTTCTGAGGAGGAGGACTGTAAGTCACTGGAAATATAATTCAAACACAGATAGAACCATGTGCTGCTGAAAACAGTGACAGCTTGCTGCCAAATAACCTGGTATTTTTGTCTCAGTCTTAAATATGCTTGCAGCCTTTATGATTTCCCATTGCAAACAGGAACTCGCATGTCAGGCTGCATGAAATACTAAAGTGCAGAAAATATTTGGGGAAGTCTTAAGTATTTATAAAAGTCTTAAGACTATTCCAGCCTGCTGAGCTGGGAAAGCAATGAAATTTGCAATTTCAGATCAGCAAGAACAAGCAGTCTTACATCAAGAGCTGTTTGTCATATTTTCCGAACTGGAATCCTGGGTGAATAATAGTTTCAGGTTATTATAGATTTGCACACCAAGTACCTACCCTCAGCCAAAATGGGGTAATCCCGCCCCACCCCCAAATGCTTGTTTTCAATTTCTTGCTTTTCCATGAAGTTCCCAAACTCTTGTTTGTGTTCCTGCTTTGTACTGATTGTATTCCTATCACAAAAACTGATAGCCTAGGCACAGAGCTAACGAACACCTTGGCTAATTTTAAAGAATATATGAGTAAAAACATTGGTTAAATTTGGCTCAGTACTAGTTCCACTAGGACACTCACAGTGACAGCTCTTTTTTTGGTTCAGTTGAAGTAATAAATTATTTTTGTGTGAAATGGATAAAAAATGAGGATTCTCTAGCTAGGTTCTGGGTTTGGTGGTGAATGCAATATGTTTGTAACTAAACCAAACGTAACATAGCCAGCTTTGTATCTTGTGAAGTTTCCAAATTGTACGATGAAATCAGGCCAATTTTTGGCAATACCATGTGGGGGTTATTGTTTCAATCTGAAACAAAACCAAAATTAAGCAGTGCTGATTGACTTCACCTTTACTTTTTAGATTAGCCATAGAACATGGAATGATAAAAAAATGTGTAAGCTTGCTAAAACAGGGCTGGCAATTTCCTGTGGTTTATTTGGTTATTTAAATCCACCCCCAAAGCAACATTTTTTGACCAAGTGAAAGTTTGCAGACCAAGTTAGAAAATTTATCTCTCACACACACTAATTTCACAGAGAAGGGTTCTGTTGTTTTGTTAACAGAATAGGCAGGAAAGCTCTGCAGCAAATGTATGTTCACTAAGTGATTAAATTTTTAAAAGAAATGTTTGGAATACACATGGATACCAATATAAATAGTTACGAGATCTAATTCCTCAAACATCTGAACAGGATAAGGCCAGATTTTCAGTTTTCCTGTAGAAAATGACAAAATGATGCTATGAAATGACATGTTAAAGCTACTCTTCAGGTGTGGTAAGTTAGAGATACAGGACAAAGGGGACTAACAGCCCCAAGATGACAATCCTTTAAACGAGGTTTAACCTCTAGTGGTTCTAAATATTCAATATCCTATTTGTTGATTTTCAGTAGGCATTACATTATCATTACAGTCTCCTAAATCCTTTACATCATAATATTTACCTCCTATGGCTCTGTATCTCACTCCTTCCTGTCCCAGGAATGATAGCTGTGTAGTTGTGGTTTTGACATTAAAACGTGAATTTTAAATGAGAGAGGACAGGGAGAAGCTTGTGTTTCCCTTATTAGGTGTAACAAGATGGTTTTTAATAGGGCTGCTTCTGCTCCTCCAACTGAAAACTGCATTGTGGAAATCAGTGTCTGCTTCCACACTCACGGTGCAGAAACCCTTATTTCCTCCCTGCCAAAGAGAATCTCTGGTGTAATAGTCAAAGCTGGCCATCAGTTCTTGAATGCAAAAAGGTGACTAAAGTCCATTTTGTCTGCTGTAGTTGAAGTCAGGCTCCTCAATCTCAGTTTCTGTTATGTCTGAGATTTTGGAGTGTGTCCTTCCTATTTCTTCCAGGGCACAGGCTAGGGAGTCAAGGTCGCCGTCATGCTGATGTCGGGCTTCCCAGAGGTCCAGAATGACGGCAGACGGGCTGCTTTGTGTAGCAAAATAGGAGAGATTCCTGGAAGGAGGGGAGAAAAAGGTGAAACAAAAAAGCTGAGGAAAGGTATCTACTGTAGCTACCTTGGATGTGAAAGTGCCCTCTGTTGTGCCTCGCACTACAGATGTGTTTTAAAAAACAAAAAACCTTCAGCATGACCTAGATGAGATGAGTTGAGGGAACCCTCAAGGGGACACACGGTGGTGCATCTATTCTTCACATGTCACTTGTTCAGTTTAGCAGGAGGAGTGAACAAGGACTTGAGTATTCTGCTTTAGATAAAAGCTGGCCAGCAGTACCATCCTGTGTGATTTAGAAAGCAAGTCAGTTTTGGAAAGCATCATTAGTAAACTCTAGCAAGTATTTGGCAGGGAGAGGAATTATATAACTTTAATTCACGCTTGTGATTATGTGAAGATATGACATCTTTTAATTTTAAAATTTATATTTTATTAGCATGTAAATTCTAGGACTTTGCAGGGGTGATATTTGCAAAGGATTTGGTAAACCAAAGTGTTCATCTTAAACAGATTACCCTATAATTCCTGGTATTTATGGGCTTTGGACATAATCATCCAAATAAATACATTAACTTCACATTCACAAGCATAAACATTATTTATAGCACATGCATTATGTATAGATACTTACACATAAATATGGGAAGAAACAGATAAGCCTGTAGCACAGAAAAGGGAATTTGGACTTGAATGCCATTGTTTGGTTTTTTAAACCAACTCCAAGATAATTAAATATTTGCTACTGACCATTTTTGGACTGTTACTCATCAGTAAAAAACAGGCAGATACCACTTTTTTCCTCCAGCTTTGCTAATTACCCTTCCTCAGTACATTAACCTCTATTGGCGACAGAAAGTTAGCACCCCGTGAGGAGTTTGCGCTCGCGTGTATGTGCAGGACAACTCCAGCTCTCAAGTTCCTTGTGGCGCTGACATGGATAGCTTCAGTGCACTGGAAGAAGTTTGCTGTCTGTCCTGAGGAGCCAGGCTGTTGCTCTGTGAAGTAACACCTTGCCTTCGACAGAACTTTGGAATAGATGGGGGAAATAGGATGACACTAATGGATTACGCTGCACAGCAGCTACGTGCCAGTCTGTGAGGTCATGTATTTATGCTTTACCGTCTGGTTTTATAACTGCATTTTGGGTTGTTTAAATGGCTCAGCTATCTATAAATTTGATTTTATACAAACAGATATTGCAAAGACCCTACCAGGTGTCTCCAACACAGACTCAAAAGGTAAAGGGCCATCACAGCTGTGGTCTTGCACCGGTCAGTGTAATTGCCTTAGCACGGTGCCCCGCAGTTCCCTGAGAAAGGGAAATCTCCAGCTTCCTCGACACGTGAGGAACAGAAACCAGAGATTGAAGTGCCTGACAATAGGTAGTAAACGCTGCTAAGTAAAGCAGAATTTTCTGACTCTTTCACTGCTGCAAGGCTATAAATTATTTTTCCTTTGGTTCGGGTGTGGTTTATTGAGATACCCTTGCATAGCAACAAGTCATTTTGCTTGACTTAAGTATTCCTCTACCCTCTTGGGAACATATTTGTGGCGATAGTGACAATTAGAAAATATAGAAAATATTTCTGTGAGTGAACTGCCTCCACCAATTTAATTTTGCGAAGCGGAAAGAGCAAAATAAGTAGTAAATTGGTTTTTACAGCATCTTTCAGTTTTAATAATCATAATATTATTACTCCTAAACATTAGAGCATGACTTTGTTTTTTTAAATATGCCTTTTCCTTAAAAAAAATAATGTGCAAAATATGCAATTCTTTTTGGAATACAAAATACATAGGTAGAAGCCCAAGCAACAGGCTATATGATTTTTTTTTTGAGAGAACATGCAACTCCTAAGTCCTTTAAACCACTGCTGTCATAGTACACAGCAGTGCCAAAATCCTTCTGCAGTCTTGTACTTTACCATGACCCCACTCTAGCTGGTGTTCAAAGAAAAGGTCCAGCCCAGAAGAAATAAAGCAACCTTAGCGGCAGGCATCAGGTGGGACAGGGCACACGTGTTTGTCCCAAGGAGAAAGCAGTTCCTGTTTTCAGCAGCTAGTTGTAAATAAAATAACGTATGAACTGCAGTTTATCCTTGAGAGTAAGTATGTTAATTACTATGCATACATCTTTAATACCAGCAAACAAACAAACAAACAAAAAACCTGTAACGGCAACAAATTATTCCCCTTGCATATGTAAATATTCACCTTTCAAAGTGCCTTCCATTACCTGTTAATGCTGTTTTTCTGTGCTAACATCTGCCAGTCTTTGCCTTTGGCGTTGGGTGTGTCAAATGTTGCACAGATTCGTTGTCTAATAGAGTAGGGGATTTTGAATGCTTTCGGACCCATCTGTGCAGGGAAGTTGCTGTCATCATGTGCAAAGAACGCAATGGTTTCTCGTTCATTCTACACGGAATAGAAAAGCAAAGAGTCAGTCGGGGCATCAGGCTTTTTGCCTGCCCGTGTCTGCAGGCGGCTCTTGCGGGCACCGTGGCAGAGCAACACCAGGAGTCCTGCCGTATGCACCTGCGCAGGAACAGGGAACGGAGGTTTCTGCACAGCCTCTTTGGAATGAGAAGAGCTGTGCGGGCAGACAGTTCTGTACTCTTTTTGCTGCCTTGTTATGCAGGGACCTACCTGCAGCGAGCCTGTCTACATACACCTATTGGTCTATCAAGTCTGCTTCTGGAGGAAGAAAGAATCAAACCTGAGATTCCAGCTATAGTTTGTAGAATTGATTGACAACAGACAATTAAATAGCTAAGAGGTATTTTTCTGATTTGTGAAGGAACTGCTAGAACATCACAAGCACTTCCATATAAAAACATTTTAAATAGTGTCATTTTCCTTCTCCAAGTTTCCCCTTTTTGTTAATTTGTGTTACAGATGAAGTCCAATAGAGACTAGATCAAATGCCGCAAAAGCATATGGGTTCCTAAATTTTTAATTGCTTAAGCCTAAAATATGGACACATAAATCTTTCATTCATGACTTTTTTAAAAACACCTAAATTCTATAATTGTCTCGGTACTTCCATATTAAGAAATCTCTTTGGAATCCAGGTTCTTCTGTAGATCTGGCCTATTCTCCTCCTATGAAATTATACCGGTCTTGTGTAGTAGTCACATTTCCATGCATTATTCGTTCCAGTGCAATGCAACATAAATATTAAACAATGATGCTATAGTCTCTTCATATAACATTTATGACACATCCCAAAAGTCATCTGCGCAAAGTAGTAGCAGTGCTCTAGACATATCGCATGGTCTGACTTTTAAAATTAAATATGCAGAACAGTAGTAGATTTCCATACCCTGCACATGTGAGATAAGCTACTGCTACCTGGTTAGTTCAGGGAACTGTACAGCACTGAGCAATTCAAGTATTCAGTTGTTATTTTTATATTTATTTTACAGCCAAATTATCCTCACTCTTCAATCACTTTTTGAGATAGGCATGAGAAAGCCTTCTGTACTAGCAAATCCATTTTAAGGCAGAATGGTAACATGCTCTGGGGACTTGTGGACAGATAGGTCCCTTTAAAAATATGGGGGGGGGGGGGGGGGAAGGCAGCTGCAACATTGCATTGAGAGAGAGATATAGATGGAATGACAGACATTTTTTATGAAGTAACAATAAAGAACCAGAAAAAAAGCTTGGCCATACTCTGAGGATATTTTTATACATAATGGTGTTTGTGGTTTTCTTACTCAGTTGCTGCGTGCTCTGCATAGTGCATTTAGCAATGGGCATATATCTTTAATCCAGAAGTATTAATCTGGATCAGTCAACAAAGATGCTCAATAATCTAAAAAGAGCTGCTGAAGCTTTCATTGCTGGCTGTAGGACACATCCCCAGCTTGCTTGACTCTGCTTTCTTTCGCCTGTGCGCAAGGCTGCAGTCCTTGCAAGACTGTGCGTGTCAGAAATGCTCCGATGGGTGAATCGCCCAGCCCAGCAGCACACCGGCCGCAGGCAAGCCCTCTGTCCGCATCTCAGCGCTCTGCAAACTATTAAAAAATGTTTTGCAAGAAAACTATTACCACCAGCTCAAATATAAATTATTTTTAGTGTTGTAGAATATCTGTGCTTTGATTTCTGCTGGAAATGAAATGCGTAAGGCTTTATATACTTGTTACGGTTTTGAACAGGCCATAAGAAACTACATAGAGATAGAAAGGCTAAAAATGGGGAGGGATCACGTCTCGTACTACTTGTACTCAATTACTTCATGTAACTCCTACTACTTAACAGCAACTTAACAAAGCAAAAAGGAGAGAGAACAGTTTACCTCTAGGATGGATGTCTGGATCTGCAGGATTTGCTCGTGGCCCTTGACTTGTCGGACACAGATCTTGCAGGACAGCTGCGTGGTCGCAGGGGTGTAGCGCTCCAGTGAGAAGGCACAGTGCAGTGGCTTCTGGCCGCTGCACCACACGCGGGAGAAGGGGACTTCCTGAGAGAGGAGAGTGTCCCACAGGAACGGGCAAGCAGGCGTGAGAGAGAGAGAAGTTGTGACAATCACAAAATAAGAAAAAAACTCCATGTTTTTTCTCTAATTGACTTTTTACTAACATCTCTGCAAACTCAAAGCAGGACAAACCAATAAATGACAATTCAATTGATAAACACTGAGATGTTACATTTACTGAAAACTTAGATTTCATTCGGTTACACTAATGACAAGAGACTCTCATCATTAATGAAACTTAAGAAGGATGCACTTCGCTCACTCCTCCTAGGCAGGGACTAGAACTCTAATCTGTGTCTCCTTGCCATCAGCCTGTAACTACAGAATCCCAAAAATCCAGAACTTCCCATCAGAAACTGTACGCCCCCTGTAAGCTCATGCAGCCGGAGCTCGACAGCCTTTCTTCTGTATCAATGTTCCATCCATACTGAAACACACCCTGTAGTGGTTTTTATATATTTATATATAAATATTTTTTTAAATATATATATATTTATTTATATAAATATATAAATAATTTACCACTGCATGTCACTGGGCAGTCCCAGTTTTACTTCTTACTTACTTATTAGTTTCATCCTGTTATATTCTGTGACTACTTTCAGTGACTCCTCTACTTCAGCCAGAGGCAGTTTATGGGATGAATGCCCTCATCAAATGCTATATAGACAACTGCAGCAATTAATCATCAGAGATTTCTGCTTTGGTTGCTTTGAGTTCCTAAAAATGTATGGAATAGACAGGAGAAGTACATAGGCGCAGCTAACTTCTGTCCTATGATTACTTTGTAAATACCAAACTTCTCTTACTGGTCTCCTCTCCTTACTGCTTTCAGAAAAATTCTTTTTTCTCTTTTTATTTCCAAACTGTCATCAGCTAAAAACCCACTTTGGTGTTCCATATTGTAACCATGAAGGCATGTAAATAATAAAAAACATTAAACCAAAAAAGTTCTCTATTAATTTCAAAATATTGGAAAATAGTGTAGAATTGGCAACCTATTAATATTTCATTTTATTACATCTTAGCATTCCTCCACATGATTATGGGACAGCATTAAACAGCTTCAATGAGCAATTTTTCTAACATGAGAAGAACTAGTTTAAAGATTTTTACGTTATTTTTTCTAGAGGATTATGAATTTTCAGATTGCTCTCTCCTTTTTTAATGCACTATTTTTAAATTTTAGAATTGATTTGAACAGCATGTGAAGCTGATTCTTCAAACAAAACGCACTAATTACTATATGCAGATTTAATCTGGGCATGCATACTGCTTCCATTTTTCAGAGCTTTATAAAGGGTTAATAAATGACACAGACAAGGACATAAAAAGCGCTACCTGTAGGCATCTGTAATTCCTTCAGTATTTAACACTGGCAGTTATAACTGAGTGACCTACCAACTAGTCACTTGTCATAATTAGCTGTTTAGATCAAGTAAACCATGCATGTAGCTCTCATGACCGGTTTATATACGGAAGCTCACCCAAGAGCTTACAGCTCAGAGAACATGCATGTCTTCATTCTTGCCTTCTACAAGCAACTTGTATTGCACCTGGGCTGTGACCTGTTCTTTGTCCCTGAAGAAACTCGGCATGCCCCGGCCATCTGAGAATATACAGCTTCAAAGATCAGCCTCATGCTACGGTTCAGTCTTGACTTTTTATTATTTATTTTTTTTTAACTAGGGAGAATATAGTCGTACTCGTAGCTGATGCGCAGTTTATGGTTTCTTAGGAGAGTCTCAGACTATCGGTAATGTTGCACTAAGTGATAATGATAAACTCTGCATTTAGATCCTGAGGTGGTAGCAGTAGCAAGGTACCAACACTGATAAAGAAAACATTAGCAAAATATTAGAAGTAGAGGAAGTGTAATTAGATTTTTCCAGAGTAATCATCTCTGCTTTCAGTCACAGTGCAAGAATCACTCAGCTGAAAATTATATGAAACATAATACAGGGGGCAAAGCATGGCGGCACGATGAGTGCCTAAAGTATTCCAGAAATGCTTTCAGTTTTATTCTCCCTTTATAATTAAGTCCTAGGGAATGTAAATCACCTCATAGCTACAGACAGACACGGGATCCTCCAAGAGACACAAGGTGCTAGGAGGACAGCTGCTTTTAACCCCCAAAGGTGCCCGTCTGGCTTAACATGCTTGTCGCAGCCTCCTCCTGCCCAACACCCAACCAGTTTTTAAGGGTTCCCCCCGGTTACTTGTGAACATGGTGGGAAGGATGCCAAGCACTCAGCATCTGCTCCTGCAGGACGGCCAGGACAAACAAAGGCACTTGGCGTAGTCTGGAGAAATTCTGACTTCCACCCACCATTTACTGCTTTTATGCCACAGTTTTACATGACGATTTATTCATCTATCTGTTCAAGCCTTGAAGCAGGATCTTTACTTATCCCACCCATTAACATGGAGCTTTCTTCATCATACTATCTGAGAGTGGTTTGATTTGGTGGACCAAATAGACAGTTACGGAATAGGCTCTTCAGTTGTTTGTGACAACCAGAAGCGCCAGCTTCTTTGTAAAGCATGGTATGTAGGAGACAAAGCAAGTACAACACTGGAGGAAGCTGCACATGAAAAACTACTGTTTTATACATAAAGAGGCTGGAACCAAATCCGAGCTGTCAATACAGCTGGGACATTTCACTGGGAGGGAAATACAAAGCCAGTGGAAGTTGTTCTGCAGTTTCTTTTAGAAACAATTATTATATTTCTCAGCTGTCCAAGTCATGCAAACTATACTCAATTATAAGATGTAAATACTTACTTGGCTTCAGTATCAGCACTGTGTGGGACATTTCTGTCAGCAGAGGTTTTGTACATACTTCTTTTTAACCCTGAGTGGCTGCTGGGAGGTGGTGTGCCTGCTACGATCAAAGCCTTCAGCAGGGCTGCCATGCTGCGCCTGCCTACAGCATGCGCGGCACTTGAGCATTCTTCTGTGGGTTATGGCTCCCTCATCTGACTTTTTATTTTTTGTTTTTATCTTGCAGCAATAAATTTAATAGCTGCTTTGGACTGCGCCACTTGCATTAGATTCAGTAAAGTGAGGTCCTTGCAACATGTGAAGATTAATAGAGAAATTTGCATTGGCTATCGTGTCTTGTTTTAACAGCACCCTGCAGTTCAGTTTTGACTGGAAAATCTAGACTATTACTTGCCAACAGAGAATAAAAATACCTGAGTTTAATAAACCACAAGCAATATATTTATTCACAGAAGTTGTACACAGCATTAAGAAAAGTGCTGAACTGCACACCGAGTATTTCAAGGCCTCTGAGTCAGTCTCGGAACTTTGCATGCACCAGAGTCATAACCAGCAAACGAGGTAATTCCCCCAAGAAATAACAGCTTTGCAAAAATTATCAGGCAGAAGTAATCTTCCCTGAATCCTTAACTACAAAGAAACATGGAGGCTAGAGTAGCAAAACCTCTTTCTTTGGTTATCAGCAAAGTTGTTTGCAGACAGCACGGTAAGTATTCTTTCCTGCGGGCCGTTTCCCTGTTTGATCATGCCATGGTGTTATTTGGGTTCTCAGGGGCTGTTCCTCCTTGGCTACTTGCAACGCCTTCCTGCAGCAGTCGTGGCAAGCGCTATGGACAGGAATTTCTACTGCGTCTGATATAGGGGAGTGAAAGTGTTCATCTCTGAACCGTTTCCTATTCTGTCGCTAGATCTGTTGAAAGAAGTTGCCTGGCTGCAAGAAAAGCATGGGGGATTTTTCACCAAAGCAGTCACCATGGCGAGAAAAGTTCGGTTAAAACTTCGCTGGTTTTTCCTCTGGTATGCTGGACATTTAACTAATTCTGCACAGGGGGCCTGCAGAAGGTGTTTTGTCTGCCTTCTAAAGAAGTCAGAAGAGATTGACATAAGATACTGCTACGTATTTTTAGTTCAAATCCATGTAATGTTTATTATGAAAGCAGTTTTCAGAAAACGGAGGCTTTCTAAATAGAGCTTTGAGGTTGAATTTTATACTATCATGCAGATTTATTCTCCAGGATTGGACAAGGGATCAAGAGACATTAAATTAATCAAAGTATGGAGCTGTGTTAATAATAGGGTGTGAGGCAAAATTCCATTTGTTCTATAAGAGAAAACTCCCATGATATTTTTTTTTTTTTAGGAAGGTACTGGTTTTAATACAGTAGTGGGGCATCCCACTGATCGGTTTGTCTTCTAAAATGAAGTTAAGGGAGTAGAATAAACAAAGCACTTAAAATCAAGCTGTTCTTCATATGAAGCTGAAAATGATGTGGTTTCCATAATTTCTTAAACTGTAGCATAAATTATCCTTACATTCTTAATGATACAATTATTTATCTGGATATAGATCAGGGTTTTAAGTTTCAGAGCCTGTTACACTCATGTTTTGGAGAACACAGCAACACATTTAAAACATCTTTTTTGCCGAAATCCTGAATACTAGATCACTGTCTGTCTCTATGCTTCTATGAAAGGGAAGATTATATAGTCAAATTAAGTTCCATATTTTAAAAACCAGCCCAGTCTAAGTACCAGCACATTGCTTATAATTTCCAGAAACCCATATGCTTAGGAATTCTTTTGTTTGATTTTTACTTTCCTGTTTTCAACAGCCTCTTTAATTAATATAGTACAGAAAAAAAAATTTGCTCCTCCTCAGTTCTAATTTTTAGTATATACATGCTGTAATTTGAACTCATGACATTTAAATGATTACATTTAAATGTCATTTTCAGCCATACGTTCACAGTTATACTGAAATCAGAACGACAAAAATCTTAAAAAACACCTTAATGGGTGATAAATTTTAACTGGAATATAGACCTTCCCTTGGAGGAAATTGAAATGGGGGAAAGTACAAGCTTGCATTTTTGTAAAATGAAAAATTCAAAGCATCCTGTTATATTTGAAATCTGTGTTTGTCAAAATCAGAAGGCAACGCTTTTCTGTTGCATACTCAAGAGAGTAAACCCACACCTTTCAAAAATAAAAGGGGCCGTTGTCTTACTTGGGTTATGCCTATACCAGTGAAAATTTTTACTTCCTCTGAATTCAAATTTAAACGGATAAAATTAAAAAGTACCTGACATGCAGTAAATGGTTTGATTCTCCAAAGGAAAGGAGGGATATCAAGGACAGATATCTGAAGACTGAAGGTGTTCCCTTTGAAATGCAAAAGTTTTGGTTCCTCCAGTAATTGTCCTCCTTGGAGCCTTTCATCCGAAACCACTTCCTGCAATGGCAGAGGAGGAAAGGATTTTTTCAGTATTAGGAACAAATAATATATCTAAAGGAAATTCATCTTCACGAGAGGTGCCTAGTTCACCTACAGCATATCGGGACGCAGCAGCGGAGTCTTTCTCTTGTGGGCCAGATGGTGGGCGTTGGCATTTATATTTCACCTCTGGAGTGAAAAGGTTGGTTAGGTGCCATCAGCTCTTACTGCCCAGGGTGTTGTGACAGTGGATGTTCTTTGGGCCACCTCGGTTCCGATACTCACAAGAACTTCGGACCAGAAGGAAACTTTACGGGACTGGCAACACAGGAGTGGCTGTCCTCACGTTTTGGGGTTTTGGGTCAAAGCCAGCAGGTTTTTTCTTGAAAGTTACTCATGTTTGAATATGACTTTTTTTATTGTCCCACAGGATCACTGTTACAAAGAACTCTACCAGAAGTTCATTACCCCGAGTCCTCTCTAACATCAGCACGGAGGGGGAAGCCTACGTCAGCCCATTTCCAGGTAAAGCTATTTCCCTCCAAAGGGAAAATGGAAACCGGTTAAACTGTGACATCATTGTAATTTAGCCCCTTGTCCGTTCTGGACAGAACAAAACTACCCTTGGTATATTAATTAAGCTTTTGAATAAAAAGCTCCTACAGGTTGTGTCTAGTAATCCTTAAACACTTGACGTACAAAGCTCAGTGAGATATTTGCTTAATGGACTAAAAGGAAGATAGACAACATGAGGCATGCTTGGTGAATAGTCTGCACAGTTACAGATCGAGATGACAACAGTTTTGGTGAGAAAACAGTCTCAGGGTTTAAACAGCGCTAGGAACACCACACCAAGGGTACACGTCAGACAAAATGTTTCAGATTCTCCTCTCTTGGTCCTTTTCAGAATTACCGGACAAGACCCTGAGCAATCTTGGAAGGGCTGACTGAGCAAGTATTTACACTACAGCCCTCTAGAGTTCTGTTCCAACCTTAATTTTTATGTAATTCTGTGAATTTAAAACATCATAGTAAAAAAATCACCCTTGCCTCTATTTACACAATATTTATCCCTGTACTGTTACAGTAAAAACACTAGTGAGGAAGGAAAGCTTGCAGACGTCTTTAAAAATCAGCTAGCAAGCAGTCTTTCAAAATTACCTTTAGTCCACATAATTTATATAAAATCTGTGTATATCAAAGAGGTTTAGTGCTTGTCAGTAGCAAAGTTATTGTTAGAAGAGCTACAGGAATCATTGTGACCTTCTGAAAATATGACTGCTAGAGCTTTCTGAAACTGCAACAATGGATTTCTATTATAACCCAATTTACAGGCGTTCAGTTTGTGTTAACTCCCGATGGCTGGGTTTATATGGAAGAAGGAATAACAAGGGAGACTTTAGTTTTTTATTTTCAACTGCAAAGGGAGTAGCTTATTTCGTATCTTTTCTCAAAATTCCCTGAATGTGTTGAATTCTTTTTTCTTAAATGTACCATAGTTCTATAAATACTGCTCTACCTTTAATAATGCATATGGTCCTCAATTCCACAAACATCAGCAGGACTACAGCAAAATACAAAGGACTTAGTTCTCTAACGTTTTTTGAGAGCCAAGAGATAGTTTCCCAGCACACTAGGAATTACAAAAAGGGCAAAGTCACCTATTGGAAGAGTAAGGAAAGTTTTTACACAGAGACAAAGTGAAATACGAAGGAATTTTGTATCTTGTATCAGACTGTACTGTAAAGGATTAACAGTGTCAAACAGAACTTGGTAAGCCCAACTCCAATACTTTATCCAAAACCATCTGTATTTTCCATGTTTACCATGTAATATTTACATTAGCATGAAGATGATGCAGCACACTTTAAGGGAAGTATAATTTCATAAATATACAGTTGTCTCATTATATACAAACACCCTGTTCTAATTTCTGTGAATGTGGAAATCTGGTAATTATGCTTCTAAGGATTTTCTACAGACTCATCCAGGAAAATACTGGTAGCCCACAAACTGTGTAAATGTTATAAGGGGTATAATTACAAAGCTATTGTAAGACTTCAACAATCCTTTTGGTGGCTTTGCTTTTATTAGAAGCACACAGACATTAGTGTGTACTTCATTAAGATTCATGTTTTATTCTGTTCGATAGGAATAGGAAGCAAAAATTCATCTGTAGCAACTGTCTTCATTTCCATTCCCAAAGGAAAATAATTTTGTTAAAGTGTCTGAGAATCAGCTAATTTTAATCACCACTTTGGGATTGTTTTGTGGTTTTGTTGTTGTTGTTGTTTTTTTAAAGGGGAAATGCACAATTATAATTTAATTTTTGTTTAAAAAGATGGCGAGGCAATCTTCCGTCTTGCTCAAATTGCAAACAGGAGAGGAAATCCTGAACTGACTAATGGCAATGTAAGGGTAACGAGCGTGATAAATACTGTACACCAAATGATAATGACTTACATTTTCTGCCTGTAGCAGAGCAGCACTCAGTTCCAGATGCAAGCAAGCTCTGCCTGTGCCACGGAGCAGCCAAGGCACCGAGCCCAGCCTAGCATCTTTGCTTGTCAGCTGTAGCTTTGTGCTGCATGAGTTTTGGTTAGGCTAGAATGTGGGCGGAGTGGGTTTCCATCTGACAGTCTGGCTGTCCTAAAGCTCTTGCAGTGTAAACCCACAAGTGAAACAATGGGACTTGGAGCAAGTCACGCAGCAGCAAGATAACAAAAATGCATTCTCATCTGCGTGAGTTCCAGACTGCTGCTGTTGCCCAGGGACTATCCCCAGGAATAAAGGCATGTCAGTGTTCTATGGAAAAATAGATGAAACCATTTACCTGAAATGCACAAGGTGTGTTATCCATACAATATACTCTCAGATTGTAATCCAGAGAATTGCAAGACAGGCAGCCAAAAACCGCTACTTTCAGCTGTCGAATGGCACAGTCAGAGATCGGTTCTCCAATAAGAGCATAAGTTCCAAAGCTGTTTAAGAGAATGTGACAGGCATAAGGATCCAACAGGCAGTAGCAAGAAGTAGTTTCCTCTTCCACAGACATCACTTCCTGCAAAATGAAATTCAGGTTTAAAAAAAAAAAAAAATCAATAGGCCTTGACAATAGGAGTCATGACATTATTTGTTTAATTTTATCCAGCTGGTATGTGAAGTATTTCTGAGAGCCAGTCTGCACACTCTTTACTCATGCTGACCTCAGGGAAGGGGAGAAGGTAGACTACCTATGGGAGTGACTGCTCCCAATTTAGCCCTGAGTCAGCAGTAGGACTTGGGGCAATATATTTTGCAGAATTCAATATGTACAGCATCTAATAATAATGATGATGCGTAAGCAATTTTAGCATGTTTTTTCAAGTGCTCTTGACTTTCTAGCCAATTTTCTTTCCCAATGTCAAGTTAAGAAATTATCTTGAAGACTAAAGTCAATAAGCAAACCTTGAACAATAGTTGGTATTTGACTTCCTTTCAGAACATTCATTACAGTTGCATCTACCTTCATCAAAATCTACCTACCCCCTCTTCTGCCTTTCATGCTTAGTTCTGCATTACAGCATCATTAGATGAGGTCTTTGAGCAGTCTACAGCCTGGTGTTACCTCCTCATTAATTCAAGGGTGTTTGTAACCAACATTGATGGAGCTAAGGATTGAGTACATCTAAAGTAGGAGAACTAAGCTGAACTTCAATTGGTTTAAATGAGAGCCACAAACAACGTAGTGGTTTAGGGGAGGAAAAGGATGGCATGAGTTATGGTATCCATGAATATTTTAACAACTGTTTTTTCCCCTCACAATGCAATGAACCAAATAATTCCATCAGCAGCAGCGCAAAAAACTCTGATTGACTATGGATTTGTGTCTAGTTACTGGGTTTGGCGGTTCTAATAACAGGTACAGCGAACACTTTACAGTTGGGAAATTCAGCACCTTTCCATCCTGTGTGGATTTCAGTAGTGCTTACTAACAGTTTGGTTCACGCTTTAGCTGTCCCTTTAGGAATATTATTAGTAGGCTGTCTCCCCAGATGATGCAGAAAGTTTAATACGTTTGAGACTGCTCCCTACCAAGCAGTTTAAGTCAAAGATGGCCAATGAGCTTAAAAAAAGTAGGTGGACAGACACAAATGCTAAATGCCCATGTCACAAATCTTTATTTCTCCAGTAAATCAGGATAAGAAAATACATGTTCAACTAAAAAAGCAAAATATTTTATTTAATGTACACTAATCCCTCAGAGGTTATGAGCACTGCATGATCACTGAATGCCTACTAAAATGATATGTACAAAGAGACTAGATTTTTAAATCAGAAGGATCCTTCTATCTTATAATAAAAAAAAAAAAAAAAGGAAAGAAATTTCAAGTGTGTATTTTTAACTGGTTCCGGAACTTTCTTTATGTTATGATCAATTCCTGCATGGATATAATGATCTGTTCTGACTTGAGTCTCTTTGGGAGCTATGATCTATCTAAACAATATTTTTTAAAATAAATGGCTACTGGCTCCATTATCAAGTCATCTGAGAAAATGAGTACTTTCTCATGTCACATGGGCTTGATCATACAATTGACCCTTTTTTGCACATGTTGGTAAAATAGTTGAAAACAGTTTAGCTGAATCTTAATAAAATGCAAAATATTTTGTTATAAAATTGTTTCTTTAAGATGTCTGTTTCTATCACTCACATAATCTTCGACCTGCACCTGCATGAATAAGAGCAATCATGCTTCCATCATTAGTACAACCTTCCAAGCGGGAGCAAGGCTAAACGTACCTCCCATTTTCCTTGCTGGGTCCTTTTTTTCAAGTGAATATTCCAGTGCTCTGAACTGACTTCTGCGCAGTGTGGTATCGTCAAGGCAAAGGGGGTACTGACCGACAGATCCGAGGGGCCGCAGGTTACTTCTGGTCCTAGAAGAACATCTGTGCCTTCTGGCTGCAGGCTTTGTGCAGGGGAGAGACAAAAACAGCTGTCAGGCTCTTTTTAGCAAGGAGTGAAAACTTACTTTAACTGCAAATTTTAAAATATTTTAGTTAAAAGCTGAGTGCCTCGCTTATCTGTTACAGAAAAGGATAAGCAAGCCAATTACTGTGCTATTTTCATGTAGAAGCAGTAACTGGACATGAAACAACTATTAGGCCACATCTACTCACATCGTTGGTTGGTCAGTTTAGAATTCTGCTCTTTACATTGAAATCTACTTAAATCAAATACAACACTAAAATTACTCTGTGCAAGTAAGCTTTGCTTTGTGCACCAGCTGGTAGTATTACCATCTAATTCTGCCTTCAAAGTCTGTCACGAACAATATTTTCACAGTAGCGAAGATAAAACAAATTATGGTTTAAAAACACAGTCTCATAAATTTTTCCAGATTGAGTGTGATCTCCCTGGTTTGAAAACACATTTATATTCTGCAGAATGAACCAGCTAGGTAGCTTGTAGCAGACATCAGGGACAGGACTTCTTTGCTTAAATTTAGAAATCTGCAAAATAGATCTGTGCATGTGGGCTCCATTACAGTCAGTGGAGATCCCATCAGCACAATTGAAGTCTGGGGATTCATCTAATCTGAATGTAATCGCCTGTGTTTGGTTAGATTAACTGCTTACTAAGGTATAAAGATGAAGTATCTGACAAGAATCTTCTTCTCTTTCATTCAAACCTAAATTTAACTCTGTCCCACATCACGTGTTTTCTGTACCTCTTACAATACCTGTGCAGAACCACTGACAAAACAGATGAGGCTCACTACTTCGACATTAAAACTAGCAATTGAAACATCTTCCCTGTTGGATGGGGGGTGGGTGGGTGTGTGTGTGTCAGGGTTTTTTTACACTGTAGTCCTTCATCTGGGTCATATGATCCCAATTTTTTGCTTCTAAATTAGTGAACATGTAGTTCACTCTTAAAATTAAAGCAAATGGTGCTTCCAGGATAAAAATAAGGGGAAGAACCTCAACCAAGATACAAATAAGAAGATACAAAAATAAAACCGAGATATAAATAAAAGGAAAATCCCTGCTTTTAAATTAGGATACACTTCCACTGCCATGCCACAAGCTAACAACAAGATAACAACCAAACCATCCTGCACTGCTGAAGCCAAGCCCAGCACTTCATGGCTATGCTGTTAAATTCCAAGTCACCCAAGCTGGCCTGGATAATACATTTAAGTGAATGTAGCACTCATGTAGGCACACTTATGTGTAGCCCTACACTTAAATCAATCAGATTCCAATCCTGCAAATTGACTTTGCACATCTATCCGAGATCACCTGGGGGTAGCATTCTCAGTGGAACTGTAATGGTAGGTGGTCAGAAAATGCAGTTAAAAACCACCATGCTCGCTAAAGACCTTAAAAGTTCCAACAGCTTCAGTGACATCCCTTACAAAAGACTACATGTACAAGTATTTGTGAGATGCAGACTGGAATGAAAAAAAAAAGACAAGACGCTAACAAAAAAAGGCCGATTCTGCTTTTGCTTTTTCTTTTTCAAGTGTCATAATAAATGCTCCCCAAGCCTCAGTGCTTCTAAGTGCTTGTAGGATTCTTAGGCTAAAAAAAAAATAAAAAAAATCAAAGCACAAACACAGCCTCTTACTACAGCTGCCATGTTCCTCTTGAACAGCAGGTACAGTGAGGGGGAGGGAAGAGTGGAGAGCACAAAGCACATGGTGCTCACGCGCCTTGCTGCAGCAAAGCATCTCGGCCGCGGCACTGACTGCCGCGTTCAGGCACGGGAGATTTGTTGAAGCGATACCAGAATGACTACTCTAAGCAAACAGTTCAAGCACAAAATGCTTTGCTTCTGCTTCTGCCTATGAATAACAATTTTTCACAACTCTTGCATTGCTAGGAAAACACTGGTTTTGCACAAAATACCGTCACTTAACACGAACCAGTGCTACCCTTTACAAATGGTATTTGATTTCCTTAAAACCCTTCCAGCAGTTACCCGGATCACCTCTCCTTCCAGTTAATCTAAGAAACCATTCAGTTATTTACAAATACAAAGAAAAATGTCTCAGGATTATCAGAAACCCTCAAGCCAACATCTATACGTATTTATTTTCCAGTAAGTTGTTCAGTTCATATGATTCCTCTCTGCTGTACCTTGGCAAAGGCTGGTGCCTTCCGTGCCTTATCTCTGTTCGATGGAGCCGCAGGAAGGGGGTAACAAATGCACGTTTCCAGAGAGTCAGACCTTAGTTATTTAACTTGGTCGGTGCATTTCTATCCTATCTCTCTCCCAACACACACGTCCTTTGCCAGGTGGCTGCTGCTGACAAATGCATAAAATATGGGGAGGGTGGGGAGGTGGTGGTGGAGGGATTTTCCTAAAGTTACCTCCAGTACAAAGCTTGACACTTCATCTTCGATAACGGCAGCCAAGTAGAGATTATTTTGTTTTCAGCATAACAGTCTTAGAGGATGTGAACCCAGAGCTTTAGATATGCCATGGTGATGAATCCCATCAGAAACAGCTCAAATTTTTCAAGCATCAAGAATGAAACAAAACAAATATACAAGACAAAAAAAGAAATTACGTCAATAGTGGTAGGAGAGTCCTGGTAGCAGCCTAGCAAAGCTGATGTGAAAGACAACTGGGAGGCACCCCACCCCCCTCATTACAATAAATAAATTAAAAAAAAAATAAAATCCAGTCACAGAAACAGCATAGGCTCTGGTCACTCTGGTCACAGCCGCTGCCAGCCTTCCTGCGTGCGATGGCTGGCTGCACACATCATGGGGAGGAGAAGCGCACGGACGTGTGTGAGTGACCGACGACAAGCCCGTCTGAAAGGAGCTATTTAATTGCCTTGAGAGACTCATTCCCCATGTAGAACATATTGGACAAACATATGGGAGTTCTGGGAATTATTTAATGCCAAATGAACTGAAATCAGTTAATTAGATGAACTCTCACACTTGTTGCAAGTAGCAAGAGTCTTTCTGTGCAATAACTGACATGGCATTAAGACTCGCATGCAGTTCTGAGCCATTTATTCGGCAACACAGGCAAGAAGAACATCACCAAATGCGAGTGTTTAATATTCCCACTGTTGCAGGGCAAAACAAATCAATAACTAGCTCTGTCCCCTCAAATCCATCAAAATCAAAGGTCTGTAAGTTTTCCAGTAAAAGAAAGAGAAAATATTTGGTCACTGCTGCTGAGCAAGAATTAGTTGTTTTTTTTTCTAAAAATACCGCACTGTAAGGAAACATTAGGAATTTCACTCCACAATATTCTGCCCTCTACAAAGTACTAGTAAAGAGGTTTCTTGCATTTAGAGCTTCATTTTCAGTTCAGAAATTGCTGCTAGAGGGACATTTGTACCTGAAGCCGGAACGCTGAGGAAATTCTCTGGGGAGGATCTAGTCCCTCCAGGAGAGGTCTTGTGCCACTCCAAGCCCTGCTCATGTCAGCTGCCAAAGCAGCTGCTTCTGCGTCTGTCAACCTGGCCTAAAGCAACAGCAACTGCTGCTACAGATGCTCCATGTTCTTGCCACTTTCTGCTGTGCACAGGCCCTAGCGTTGCAGGTGTGGGGGTACCAAGGCGTGTATTCCACCCCAAAGCGCTGCTCCATTAAAATTCTGTGTTGGGATACTGTGAGTATTAACCAGAGAAGCAAGGAAGTGAAGAGGAAACAATGCTGAGTGTCCATTCTTCCCTCGACACAATGACTTTCAGAGAAGAATTTAATATTTGCCTTTCAATATTTACTCTCCCAGTGACTTATTACAAGCTTCTGCAGCAGGGACTGGCACATCCCACTCCTCTAAATGAACCGTGATACCTGTCTGGCAGCGAACACACCTCTGCCTGGCGTCTGGGTTTCTCATTGCAGTTCATCCTCTGATGGCAAAAATACCTGCTTTCAGACTGCCACAGACACTGAAACTCTGGTTTTCCCTCCCCTTTGCACTGACACTTACACACATGAATGTGACGTAAAACCAGCAAAATAAATGCATGTTTAAAAAAATCAATTTGAAAGAGGAACAGCATGATATTTAAACTATACACCCATCGAGCCTGCAGTTTCCAGCTGAAATGGATTCTGTTGCTGTGGGTTGCATTTGTGAGATGAGAGCATTTTGCCTTCAGAAAATAAAGGTACATTATTTGTCACGTTCATATACCACATTGCTTGTAAATGCACACATTTATGAAACTTTCATTTTTCAGATTATGTAACTATGAAATATTTTAAGTCTGGGCAAGACCATCTGGATACATTCTGTGTACGCCACAGAACTCCAGTGTGTGAATAATATGTATAGGCCTTGGACACTGGAAGTTAGGTGTGCAGCAGAAATACATTCCGGTTTTCGTACTGTGCATCCAAACGTGTTCAGTTACCACTGAACCTTCACATTTATGCTAAATTCCCACAAAACAAAAAGACAAAGAAAATGGGGGGGAGTAGTAATATGAGACCTGGTCTTCACAGTCCTCTCAGTTTTCTTTTCTCCTATTTTTCCACTCTAATCTTCCAACTCTAATTTTGACCGTATAGCTGGAATCTCTGAAAATATTATTTTACAGTATTTTCATAGTCATTGCTTCTCAATTAAAATTTTTTTGCAAATATTTAGCATATAGCTGCACATTCACAATTTACAAAGTTTAGTCAATCTAAATTCACAAGTTTCTGTATGATACTAACCAACCACTAATATACAACTCCCATGTTTGATGGCAGAATGCAGTGTGAGGGTTTCTCTGTGTTCAGGGACCCAAATCCTTACAGTTTATACCAGCACATGTAAAGAAAAATATTTTTTTTATACTATAGGTGACTAAATGGTCATCTTAATTAAGAATCACTTTGTTCTCATCTTTCCTTGCATTGCAGTGGGTATGTCATTGAAACATAATGTTAAAATGACAGCAGCACGTAGAGCGAAGCGTAAGAGAAAAAGTTTGCAAGAAAGGAGAAACAGAAAAAAAAATGACAAACAGGAAAAATAGAGATATTTCAGGGCAGATTATGCCCTCTGTTACAGCTCCGTTAACCTTGTTTATGGAATACAGACCGCATTCAACACGGATACTGCGCTCTCTGAATAATTGCAGACCGACCTTTTTTCTCTGATACAGTTTTCACACAGGGTATTTTAGAGAGCTTTACGTGCATTACAGGCATGTAAGAGAACTGCAACAAATCTGCCTACTGCTTCAAAGTGAATCGGTAACATAATTGGGACCAGAGCCCAGGATCCCAAATACTTGCCCATGCCTCGTACTGCCCGCCCCATCAGTAGGTTCTGGCATTAGACGATGGGATTATCAGCCCTCGGACTGGAATATCAAACCTTTCACTGCATCCGAGAACACCTACTTCTTCATTAGCACATGACTAGAAAGTGTAAAATCCAAACACAGAAGTAGATCAACCCTCCCCTGACTGCTGAAGTACACGACAAGGTTTCCCCCCCTTTACCTGAAGAGCATCAGTAAGTGGCAAGTTTTGGGGGGTAAAATACTGTCCCCAGTGTTGCTGACTTAGAAGAAATTATCTCTGCAGGGCTCAGCACATAAGAATCATAATTTGGCACCTTTCAGCCTGTCTCTCTTCAACACCTTCCTTTCTTACAATTCTATTTATATTTTTTTAAATAGAGTATTATGCTCCCTCTATAGAAAGGAAAGCTCAAAGCTGAATTGTCATGCAGAAGGTGTCAGTGCTTCTATTAATTTTGATCCAGCTGTTCTCATCTTATTTCTAGACCTAGTAAGACCAGTTACTCTGCCACAGCTGGCAAACATCTCTCTCTTTCGCAACAATCTAATTGGATTGCAGTATGTATTTTTATTTATTTTTCACTTCTAAAACCTCTTCAAGCATGTATTCTGGCAGCAGGTGGTTGTGCAGCACTAGCATTTTAAAGATGACAGCCACACACCAGACCTTCTGCTGGCTCTTCCAAGAGGAGCACATGGGGCTCAGGAGTCAGCTGTTGTCAATGGACGTGCCATCTTTAGTAGAATCCTGAAGTATTTTGGTGCTGTCACCTGCGCAGAGCTGCTGTCACATCTGCTGAAACGCTGTTTTGCTTTTCTTGGAGAAATACACTTGACCTGCCTCCTTGGTGGGGAGAGTTCGAGATGGGGGGACGTGAACAATGGCCTGGGGGTGAGGAGTCCTTCCATGACAGTAACCTACAGACTCTGGCTGGTTTGTGGTGGGACAGAACTAGCAAGAGGATCTCCCGGCCAACAGTACCAAAACTTAACATCCCTGTCCTGGTAACCAAGTGACAATTTCTGACTGCACAGAACCCCTCACCAGCTGCATTTCCCTGCAGCCTGTAACTAACCGCACTGATGCATCCTGAGGCAGCTGGTTCAGAGAAGAAACCAGCAGACAGCGGTCTCTGGTCCAGCGGGGCTCTGCTTGGGCTTTCTGGCTTCAGTAGGAAGTCAGAATTATGCAAGGAGGCAAGAGACATTTCACTCTAATTCTTGCTTGGGCTAGAATCAATAGCTTTGTTGTTTCTTTCACAAACATCAATAAGCTGTACTTTCTGCCAGCATCAAAGCATGGACGTGGTGTTTGAAGGCTGAGCTTAGCTATTTTTCTCTGTAAGTAGTCCTTCAGAGATTCTTTAGGAAATTCTAGCTGCAAGAAGAGGATCTATGCAGTGAAGCCCCTATATGTGTCCCTAAAACTTTTTGGTTTGATGTCTTTTTGGTGGGACCACGAGTTCCATCACTGATCTGTTCAGTTACATGAGACGCTAAAGAATTTTCAAACCTGAATTTGATTTCTCTTTAGGATAAATGAGTTTCTCATTCCACAGAGGATTGTATCAATTTACAGCAAAACCAGCTGATAATCTCATCACAGTATCTGTAGTGCACAGACAGGGATTTTTTTTTTTTTTTTTTCCCCCACTACAAAGTGACAGGGAATTCAGCGTACCTCTGTCAGATCCCGTATCATCTCCATTCCTCTGCGTCTTTGAATGTGTATCTTACACCAACCACCTCAATAGATAAATGAAGATTGGAAGTGACAGCTAACCCACTAGTCCTAAATAATCTAAATCTGACCAATTTGATCCTTATTCTGTCTCACGCATTTAAGATCCATAAGGTACCTTTTACGGCGAGTTCAAATCTCTGCAAGAACAGTGGGCTTCCTTCTTCTGTGCACCTACTGATCTCGTTAACTTCCGTACTACATTCAATTCCATTGACCACCATACGACGTGGACAAGGTTTCATTCAGAAATTACAACTCAAGCAAATTAATTTTTAATGGGTGATACGTCTCTCATCTTCCCTACACACGTACAAACCAGGCACTGGGGCTGAACGGCCACACTCTGCCACCCTCAGTGCGCGGCGGCCGGTGGGCGACGCAGGGGAGGGCTCCCGGCACGGCAGTGCCCGCGGCCCCCGCCAGGAAGGTCTGGTTTGTTCCACCCAGTTCAGGTGGGCAAAGGATACATCGGTCTTGTCTCAACTATGTAAAGAAAAATCCAAGTGTTTTGATGGAAAATGATGTTTGCTTTTGTCTCACTTGATAGAATTTCACTTTAAAGAAGGAAGGAAGGAAAAATCTCCCTGTGATAATCTTCAGTTGGGTTTGCTACCTCTGCTCCTGCCCACAAAAAAGGAAAACAGTAGGCAAAATTTGCTGCTTGTTTTTAATTAACCTATTTTAATTCATTTCTGCAGAACCCTCACGCATAAAACAGCTGGGGTGTTTTTTTCTTCCTTCCTTTTACATATTTTAATCTTTCATTGAAAATGATCAAAAACCTGTGGCAGCAGATGGGGATGGAATATAGAAGTTTTCACAAAGGACTGCAGATATCAGAGGAGAAAAAAAAAAAGATTTCACTTTAAGTTTCGAAAAATATTTATAGGCAGCTTTGTATCTTTCGGTTCTTAAAGGGCAATTCCAGCAATCATTCGGCTGTAAGTTATTGTAAGTAAATATTTACTGGATGTACAGTTATTTTCCTCTTTCCATGTCTCAGGTATACCACCAATTTTTACAGAGCTTTTAGCTGAGTGTATATTTAAGATGAAGGAGATGAGAGAAATAACTGCTGTGGAGAACTATAACCAGCTCTCCCGTCTCCAGTTGTACCAGCCTGCCCTTGATTACTACTTCTGAAAAATGTCCCTCTCACAAGCACTCGAAATGAGGCTTCATCAGTGAACTGCTCTTCTCCTGAAATTATCCTTAATCAATTAAAGTATATACTACAGATTATTCATTTATCTCTATTTGGAATGTAAATTGTGAAAGGGTAGTTTGAGAAGGCTAGGAAAGTTTTTTAAGAACTTTCTTTTGGCAAAACCATTGTTGGAGTCACAGCTAAATCTGGAAGTAAAGGTAGGACCAATAAATTCTGTCAGTGTACTTAACTACAATTTGCCAGCCTCGTGCAGACTTAGGAGCAGCAGAAGGACCAAACATCAAAATAGATGACATTAATTCAAGAGAAATTTAGATTAGAGAAAGGAAAAAAAAGGTCAGAAAATTTAACTGAAAAGCCTCAGTGGAACAAAGCTGCATTACAGAATTAACGAGCCCTGTTACAGAACCTGCACATAGCACGTTCTCAGCGAGTTTAACTTTTCACTAGGTGAAGACATGGTCTTGTACTTGCAGGCGTGCACACAAGATGCACCAACTGACTTGTGGCAACTGAAAAAGGGGGACTGCAGAGTGCATTTCAGTAGCTTATTTCAATTAAATAAAGTTTGACTATCCCTGTCACTTGTCATCTGATAACCTCAAAAGATTTAGCAGTCATTTATCCCCCAGAGAAGGGCAGCAGAGAGATTAATTTGTCCATGGCTGAAATGTGGTCATTCGGAAGTGTGGAAGAGTAGTAGTACGTGACAGTTTAAAGACAACACCCTCCTGCTTCAGAAGCTGATCAGGTACCGAGATGTTCCTATAGGTTTCAAAGGGGACAGACTCTGCCTTTAATAATTTTTGTCTTTAAAACCATTCTCACATACCTTTAGTGAGTAGAGAAGTTTTGTTTAGTCTTTGAGGCTTACCTGCTGCAGTAGAGCTCTATCTAGCACAGAAAAGGGAGGGATGCCAAGGTGAGCAGTGCTGTAAAAAAGATGTAAATTGCAGTTTCTGCTGCCTGCAGTGTGAGTACATTCCTGAGAAGCCTCGTCCAGGCACTAGACTGACTCTACTTAGTCACAAAATGAAAACCCAATGTAAACAACAGGTCAAGGAGGTGAAGTATACTTAGTGGTAATGAAAACAAAGTCTTAAGTGATCCATACCACAGCCTAGTGGCGCAACTTAAAGGCTGAGAACAAGATTTCTAAATGTTCTGTGTTTGCTGACACTTATAATTTAAAAGGCAACATCAAGGTTCCTTAAACTGGGGCAGCGTGGGGAGGGAATAGACCTGAACAAAGTACGTAAGCCAGAATGACTGTGGCTGGCTTTCCTGAGCATACCTCACTGAGAAGCTAAAAGGCAGGGTGTATTTACCTGTATTTTACCTTATTTTACCTGCAGGACAGAAATTCCTGGAAAACACAGGCAGGAAAGGGGGGAAAACCAGACTGGTAGAGGGGTTCTGTTGTGTTGTCTGAACACAGGTGCTTGCGCTGGGAGAGGGACTGGGACAAGTACTTAAAACAGCAGGTGGAGGTTTGATGCAGACAGCACGACTAGTCATTAATAACACTAAAAGGTGTAGTAATTCGAGAGGTATCTTAAGTATTGCTTAGTGTCTAGACAGTAACTTGGGATCACGTTTCTGTTTTTCTTCCCTGTTCTTCTACTACTGTAATTTCAGACAAGATGTTTTAAGAAGTTACTTCAAATCCCTTTTAGTTCTTCATGTGCAACTTGAGGCATCCTGACCCAGTATTGGCACTGCTGGCCAGTCCTGCATCTCAGTCCGGCAACTAGACGCATGATTCAGTCAACAAAAGGTTGCACTTTTCACCCCAAGCTCTTCTAGTCCTTTTCACCTCGCCTCTTAAGAGAGTAGTGCAACCTGAGTATCTCTCAAGTCCCTCAAATTCACAGGGAACTTGCCAAGAACCAAATGCAATAGTTCTCTAAAGTCTTCACTTTAGAGTAAACTTACATATGAAACTAAATAACACATGCTTTCACCTCATGAAAAAAAAACACCACCAAAAAAAAAAAAATTGTCTTAGGGAAAAAAAAGCAACCATAGGTCTAAAAATGAAGAGTATGTTCAACCAACCTTGATGGTTCAAGACTATGTCTAGCATTTCATAAGCTTTACGTTCCCTCTGAATCCAGGTATTAGTCCACTGAGCATGCTATGCTCAGCCTGAACACGCTCTCTTAATTTGCTGGATTATACTCAATTACATACCACTTTTTTAATTCTACTCTCTTGTAGGGTTTGATCAGTTTGCAGCTGAAAGCGAATGAACCAAGCAGGCACAGAGAGCCGAGCCTGGGCTCTGCTGCTGGGTGGTCTGTCAGGCTCAAAGACGCAGGGAGCGCAGAGCACTGTGGTTCTTCAGAATCCATGTTGTCTGAAAATTAAAGCCACTAGGAAGTCTTTTTATGGAAACAGCTATCAAAATCTACTAAACTCATCTCTTTCTCTGGCCACGTTTAGTCTTAAAAATAAAGGGGAAGATCCACTCTAAAGCAAGTGACTTTGAGCCAAATCCCATTGTCTTTCCCATGCAGAATGAAGGCAGCCTGAAGTGATTACAGTGGAACCGATGACAATACCCACTTGTGCAGCTGGCAACAGGATTTAGTGCCCTGCATCTAACAGAACATTTTTGAAAGTTTTAAAAGCATCTAGAAATGAGCTAGGATTCTTTTGTACGACAGACATTTGCAACATACATAATGCACCAACATATAAAAAGCCACCCCTATGACCTCCATTTGCCAAACCATAGTTCTTCTCTTTGTTTCTTTTTTCCTTCTTGTCTTAGAAATAAATATGACAGAGCTGAAACCTTGCGAACATCAGTGAATATTAACTTGTCTATTTATGGAAGACCACCAGTATTTCAAACATCACCTTCCTGCCCCACTAGATGCAATGTTGAAAATACCCTAAGGATCAAAGTACAGTTTAATTTCTGCTTACAGCTGCTGGTGCTGGCAAATCCAGCTGGGGGAACAGATTTATAAAACAAAATATTTTTAGAAATGGTCCTGAGCATTCACTTACACACATCATCTAGGCTACCAAACATCTGTCATGATGTAACAACAATTCAGTACTTGCAGACCATAGGGTCATTCAAAGCGATGACCTGGATAGTGCATTTTAACCTCCTGCCTGCATATTATGAGAGTCTATAGACCCAAAGGTTCTAAGTAATTAATGAAAGCACCTGTGCTGTTAGTACACTTGTGACATAAGTCTGCAAATCAAAAATGATAAAATCATTGACTCAGTATTTAGCACTTCTACATCGGTCTCCTTGAGGTATCCCATCCTTTAACAGCATATGCAATAATTCCATGTGATTTCACAAAAGCATCACACAAAGATCATTTTTGCTGTCATTTATACAGATTGAGCATGTCTCAACAGCGTGGTCACAACCAGTAACAGGGAAGATGGAGTGACTCTTGCACATTCCATGCTTTAGACAGTGTTGGCAAGAAATTCATTAAATGAGGCAGTTCCACAGATCGCGCACACATGTGTGTGTGGTTTTATGTCCTCACCTGGACTCCTTTTGAGTGATGGCAAGGTAGATTTCCCACGAACTCTCTTCAGGAATTGCTCCATGTGGTATCAGCAAACTGACTCCTACAAAAGAGCAAAGGCAGAACTTACCTTTGGGAAAGGCACTAGGTGTCAAGAACAATGCGCAACTGGCCTCTGATTTACAAGACCCAGAAAGGCCGTCTACTAGAGCAAAGAACGCTCCTCTGAAATAGTGGTTCTGACTACAACATTACCAGATGAAAGGAAAAAAGGTTAATAATATGGTCCAAATAGTTATTAACATTTAACTGTCTTAGAGCCTGGAGTTCTATAGATTCATAAGCCTAAAAACTTCTTGCTCCAACAGAGCTCTTAAGCGGTTACTTCCCATTCTTTTGTGTCCCTAAATGACACTGGATTCATAGTCGAGATGTTACTGAAGGCTTCTCTTCGTCCTTGGGTACAGGCAGACTTCTTTGTCTACTTCACCACTTGCACAAAAAGGAATAATGTACGGAAACAAAAGGTAACATCAGCTGCTTAGTTAAGGCTCCCAGCAAAAGTATCCAACATCAGGAATTTTATTTAGCATGATATGAACACAGTAATGTAGTGCAATATCCTGCAGGACTATGATTTTAACATCTTTTATTTGATTCTAATTTCATGCCGTATGTTTTTGGCTAATTTAACAAACAATTTCTTAAGTCTAAAATATCTCTCCCGAAACTCTGAAGTCACAAAACAAACTCTACTTCTTACAGAATGCAAATTGAGCTTCTCTGCTGTGATGTTTCAGTGCATAGCCCAATCTTGAAATGCCAGTTGACTTTGAAGTGCCCCACTATGGAAATCTGTCAAGCTATTAAGCTAAAAGAAAGAGAAACCCAGAAAGCCAGGAGTAAATGCTAATGAGAGCCACACCAGAGTTTTCACGGAGAGCGGAAGCTATTCTCCAGAGACGTCTGTTTGTTAGATGCTGCAGACTTCAGTAACATAATGAAGTCTGACAATGTTAACGCAGTCAGATGTTGATGCACGTAGATTCTGCTTTGAATATGACCCCATTATATAAGATGCTGATCCAATATCAACCTCCTTCCTGGGGAGCCCTTCTTTTGGATCAGGATCCAAGTAAGCAAAAGCTTTGATTAATATGACTTTCATGCTGAAGACATCAAGAGAGGCAGCAATTTATAACAGTTCAAATAGGCATAATGCCTCTTCACGACTCATCCCAAGCTTTCTTCTGATCAGTCATCTCCTGTGTGGGCAACATGCTCTACTTCCCAAAATTTGTATTAAGGGAGACCTATTTTTTCTCCCCCCCCCCCCCCCCCTTTTTTTTAAACTTATAGAACACTACATCAGAAAAGATAAGTTTAATCTAGAATTATTTTATATGCTTTTAATGAAAAAGGATCTACCCACCTGTGTTTGGAACCACTAAACGGCCACCCAGGTGTCCAAAAATGGCAGTTGTCTTCAGCTCACTTGTTGTTGAAATAGAAGACAGGTTCTGAATATACGTCGCCTTGTTTCTAGCCTGTATTGTACCAAAAGCTCTATTATTCCCATGAGGAAAAGTTCCAGAATGCGCCTTTCCATGATACTCAGCCCTCTCTGTCACCCCTAGGGACACCATGAATGAACTCTGAACTTTGACTTTGATGTCTGACAGTGGGTTGAACAGTGAAGACTCTGTCATCAGCTCCTTGTCCATGGGATCCTGCAGGCAGATGGGCCCGCTGTACGTTCTGCTCACGGTCAGGTCAGGCTGCATGGAGGAGTTCAAAAGCAGGGAGTTACCTGGCAGAACGAAGCAGATCAGGGCGTCAGTTACGGCACCGAGATGTTAAATCAGAAATCTCTTTCTGACCTCTGCACCGTCTTCTTTATGACTTGCTCTTCCTGATAGCTCAGGGCTCAAAATCACAGAAGGCAATGTTGAAAAACCGGATGAAATGATGCTGTAGAACTAACGGGTACTTGATCACTATGTTTTCACACTTCAGGCAACTCCAGAGTGCATGAATCCAGGAAGGAACTTGCTTTTTGTTTTGGACTCAGGTTTGTGTGTATGCCTTTTTTTTTTTTTTTTTTTTTTTTTTTTTTTAACATTAAAACCCATTGGGTGAATACATGTCTTCCTGCAGACTTTCCTTGAGCTTACACAAAATGATAGCTTTGTGCCTGAGGGAAACCGGCTTGAAAAGAAAGTGGGACAAGAATAATGTAGGAAAAATTATCCATTTTGGAGCATTTTAGCTCAGAAAACACTCTAAAAAAACCAAAGGAATGGATATCAGATTTAGGGCCTGAATCCTTTAGCTGGTTTGACCTTTTTTTTGTTTGTTTTTGTGGTTGTTTTTTTTTTTTTGGTGGTGTTAGTTTTGTTTGTTTGGTTCTTAGTAAATAAAAGCTTTCTGAAGTAACTAATTTTCTGGAAATTATCTGTGCTGTATCCTTGAAAATCTGATCACTATAAGGGACTGCAGGCTGGGTTGCTAACATTATAAATATACTTCTCTGAAGAACAAAATTTGGGTCACACTAATCCGTTGTTCATATGTCAGGATTGTGCTCTCTTTTCTCAGCAAACTGAACAGAGAAATGGCCTTTTTTCAGCTGAATTGTTTTGTTTACAAATGCTTTTACTTAGAAAACCCACAGACAGAGAACCCAAAGTGAGTGAAACTGAGCTAACAGCATCCTGGCATGAGAGAAGTTAGCCTGCTCAGGCATTTTCAGAGCATCCAGAACTAACGTTTTTGAACCATTAAGTCACACAAACAATTCTCCAGACTCAAAACAAGACTTTCAAGGCAAACTGAACAGCAAAGGAAAAAGTTGCTATTTGAGGCAGCCATTGAGAATTACATGACTCTGATAGAAGGCTAAGATTTTTAAATGAATGAGTAAACATCCTTCGAACATCCTTGTCTACCAAGCCCTTTTTCCAATTTCTTGCAATTTATGCCTGGCAAGGAACGTCTCCCAGAAAATAAAGTCACTGTCAAAACAACAACAAAAAAAAACTTGCACAAAACAAACTCTGCAACATATTTTACTTCTCTGAAGAGAGAAGAGACACGGGGATACTTCCACACTCCACCAACACACCCATCCACTCACAGTAAGGCAGGTCTCTATGTTAGAATGTCAGTACAGGATTAAAGAGACGTATCATTTAAAGGTAATCAACATTTGTATCCCTCCCCACCTTTCTGACCAAAGGAAATAATATTCCAGAAAACATCTGAGTGCTGCTTTTATTAAAAGTAATTATTTCTTCCATATTTTATTGTATTGTGACTTTTTGAAGTTTGGGTTTGTTTTTTTTTTTTTTTAAATCAATACACATTTACACACATTTATTTCCCACAGACCTCAGAATGCAGGTGTTTGCACGCTAACAGCAGCTTATAAAAATACTTAAAAGTTGTGTTTGTCAAATTAACAGTTAAAAACTAATCACTTTTACTGCAGCAAAGAAAATACGAGATCTGTAACTGAATAGGAAGGAACTACAGGCATGCGCTCTGGGTTTCTTTGGATTTGGTTGAGCTTTTTCTAAGTCACAAACGTCAGCGTGGAAGAAGCTAGTGACAGTATTTCTAAAGCACTTAGAGTGTGGTCAGGAAAGATTATGTGTTTGTCCAAGTTGCCGTGAGAGATCAGTAGCAGAGACAGTACGAGACAGCTCTAACCACCAGATCGTGCTCCGTGCGCTGCGGCTGCCCCTTCCCTGGCTGCCAACGCATCTGCTCAGCAATAAGCTGCGATGCCTTCCCACCACCAGGCAGAGCAGGGGCTCAGTATCTCTGGGCAGTAGGAGCTCTGGAGAGAAGAAAATGAAATCACAACACTAACCTTGTCTGACTGTTTTAAAATTAAATGTCTGGAAGCCTCCTGTCAGTGCAGATGAATCAATCACATCGACGCCGTACTCACTCTGACTCCGTCTGTAAAGGGTGACGCCAACCACCAGCACAGCCACAGCAATGACTGCTGCTCCCAGGCCGGAGTACAGGGCAATGTCACTGGCGGTCTCAATATCTGAAAGGAGAGAGAGCGGGTACCAAGTCAGCAACACTCACGAGGCCGTTCTGGCTGGCCATGAGCAGAGGTGATTGTATGAGGCCCCGGATGTGGCCAGGGAAGTAAAGCTTGGAACAGAAATGTGGAGCAGATCACAGCAGGATAGTGGAGCACAAAGGAACACTGAAAAGCAAGCACTGAAAGCATGAGCAAATTTCCTGCTGCATCACTCCGTACAGGCGAGCATACGTTGTTTCAGGGATTGCATCACGGTCTTTACAGTTGTGGGGTTTTTTGTTTTGTTTTGTTTTTTTGTTTTGTGGTTTGTTTTTTTTTTTTAATGGGGGAGTTGGACTGGTAGCAGTCAGGAGCAGAGCACTTGCCACTGAACCGCCTTCTGTCTCAGCAGCACACCCTGCTAGCTCAGGCTCCTTGCAGAGGTGCGCCATTGTTTCCCATTCCAGCCTGGTGGAGATCGTCACGGTCCCTTAAAGGGAGGACATGGGACAGCTGCCGCTAGGGAGGGCTGCTTTGGCTATCGGCACAAGTCTCAGCTATTGCCAGCTTCCAGGGACATGCAAGGTTTAAGTCTAAATTCTGGAGCTAAATCCAGGAGACCATGAATCCCCTGACAAAATCGTGGCGAAGGTTTCCATGCCCCCCTCTTTATTTTCTGTGTGAGCTTTAGTATAAGAAGAAACAGTCCATCCTCTCAGCTCAGAGAGGGGCCGATTAGATCCCATGTACTTTCTCAGACTCCTCAAGCATCTTCAGTCTTTAAAAACAGGTTGGAAACCAAACTTTCCCCGTGACTGCACCCATGCATGCGTTAAGCTTACAACCCAGTTTTCCAAGACTTCAGACTTTTACAGCAGAGAAAAAGAATTCATTGCTTTGAAAGAATGAATCCAAATGAAACCTGCAATATTATGTAATTGAATTATCCAGTCCCGCTATTCTAGATCTTCAGGGACTTGGGACCACGTACCATGAAATTAAATTACTTGGCAAGTACACTTAGTGGGTCCTTAGATAGTTCCCTTAATGCCAACCTCCAGTTTAGAGGAAGAGATAATCATGTACTCACCCTATACATCATCTGTTATCCTACTATGCGGTGCTTCTGCTGTCAAGTGAGAAGCACTTGGTACAGAGAGTGCATTTATTTATAATGAATGACAGTGACAAAAAATAACTAGGAAATCCAGACTACTCAATATCAGTAAATAAACTGCAATGTACAGAAATAGGGTAAGAAGTTAAATTCGGCATTTAATAAATAGCCAATTACTGAAATTACTTAATTAGTATTTGAGAGGAGGCTTCTGTTGTGCGTATGTTTTTCTGCAGAATTTCAGATAACTTAATTTTAGCTGAATTTTTAAAATGAACGTGAAACTTCAGACCATTGAGATGAAAGAAATGAGTACCTATGGGCAGCATCAGAAAAGCTAATTTTCCTGGCTCACCAGTTTCTTACGTAAATGAGATGTCTGGCAAGTAACAATCCCAGCAGCTGAACTGCCCAGGAGGGCGTGCGGGCTGCCAGCGGCGGTGGCCGAGTACCAACTGCTCTGACAGGAGCGAGATGCCGTATGAATTGCGGCAACGAGGAAACCCAGCGTGTAAACACTGCTTTAAGTGGGCTGGAGCACATGGGAGATTTGCTGAGAATAAGGCAATGTCACTGGTTTTTGTTGTGTATTTTGTTTTTTTTTCTGTAGTTGGGCAGTTGAATCAAAATTAAAATAAACAGTTTGGCTCAAACATCCCTAATAGAAAACACCCTTTCCATCCCCATTCTCTAAGCGTTCCCTGTCAACCCCAAATACAACAACACTCCAACACCACATTCAACCCCAAATAGGCATTTTGAAATCTATGCTAGAACCACTGTTTAGCCCAGAAAATACTTCTACAAAATTCTGTTGAATTTTCAAATAACCTCATACTGCAAAAGTTTTCCATTTTTAACATGTTTAGGATGTGCTGAGAAGGAGAGAAAAAAATAAATCACAAAGTTTCCATGCAAATACCAGCTTTCAGAAGAAATCCATCTTCTGTGGCATGTCACAACAAGTAATCACAACAGAATACACTTGTAAGTAGCTCTTATCCAACTTCTTAGAACATTACGATTGCTGCACAGTTCTACTAAAGAAATTACTAGAGAAAAAGACTTTCTGAAGGTTCCCCCCCTGATTTTTCCATGAGATGCCCCCTTGAAAAATGTTGTAAAGAGAATTGCAAGCATTTGAGGTTCAGATTTAGGAATTCTACAAAGTACGCCAGTAGCTGACAACGTAAATACACTAGACCAACCGTGGGAGATGCCCATGTTCTCCCACGCCAGATGGAAGAAGCAAACGCAAAGACAGGCCAGGCAGGCGGACGGGCCGTGCCACCACCAGCCTGGGACAACCCGCCCCGCTGCCCAAGGGCCTCTGGCACACGGGGCTCCCTCCAGCCTACTCTCGGATCAGGTGCAGAAGGAAAAGTACAGACATTAATGGCATTTCTCTTTCTGTTCCCAAGCTATATCGTTGTTACAGGGAATCAATTATCAAACTCTGCTGTTAACTTAACTTTTGTGGGTAACTAGTACAATGAGTAAGCCAAGAGGAGGAATGTTCTGTATCTCTGGTGGTAGAGGAAACCTAAGAGCAAGTGGGTTCTTCTCCTTTCCAGAGGGCCGTAGTGAGCTGATAGTTACTTCACCATAAACCATCTTTAGGTCTTCCATTTTGATCACTACTTTAAAACAGAAAAGTGCTGCAAATTTGAATTACCTCTTCTACCTTCCTCAGAAAATAAATTATGAAGTCTGAAACATGCAGAAATAACCTTTCAGTAAAAAATTACTGCATAGTGGCAACAGGTAGGAAATACAGGAGTTGATCTTTCCCTATCAAAACCAGAACATAAAACACACCTCAGGTTCTCACCTGTAACTGCAATGTATTACTCTAAATCTGCTTAAATAGTTTAAGTTCTTCTTTTCAATTGCTTCAGGTGTCAGGTAATTTAAGTTTCATACTTTTACAAATGTACAACACTTGCACACAGGGGTACAAGATGAGAGCAAGAATACAGAATTTTAAAAATTGAGAGCAGTCCAACTCAAGCAAAATTTTTCTGGAGAGAATTTTGTTTTCAGTGACTACACTTAAGTATCCCTAGAACTTGAATTTGACACTTTTCTATAAATCGTATTATTAAAACCTCTTACAGTAATTCTTTCCAAATTATCTTTAATAAAACGGTCATTGTTCTGTTTCCTAGAAGAACTGGAAGAGTCATTCAAGTGCTCCCATAACTATTCCATTGCACAGGGAAAAAAATCGCCCACAAACCCAAAGTAACTATTTGAGAGGAAAAGGATATCCTTTTCAGAATTCAGGAGATTTTTAAATAGCTTTATCTTAAAAGAGTAAAACAAGAGTGACATGGTGTTCCTTTGAATCGTGCCTATGGAATACAACTGCTTAAGAAAGTGGACTTGCATTTTTTTTTAGGATGTTAGTATTTCTTTAGAAGCAAATACTGGGTTTTTCGAAGTAATTTTAATCTCGTCACCTTTCTGTCTTTTCTTATGGATAATTCCTTTTATGGAAGACTAAAAGAAAGTAAGAAAAGCATGGCAGATTTGGGGAACGGGGTAATTTTCTGCTTTTATTTTTTCCCAGAAGGGAACAAAGTGAAAAACAAACAAACTAAAAAAGAAAACATTTATAGTCAACCAATTACTATTTAATGAACTGTATCCTCCCAGCCCAGAGGAGGTAGGGACTCTCATAAAGCACTACGATTTTTATACATTTCAGTTACAGGATACGTGTTTGTGGTAACTGTAGCCTATATTTCACTCCACCTCCTGACACTGTTACACAACATTTATTGAAAGCACATTTGATGGTAATGAAGTTTCTATTAACTATGATTAAGTTTCATAAAGCACCTGAAGATAATTTAAGATGTGCAGGAGCAGAAAATGAAACATTTGGTTTAGTACATTAGGAAACATAATTGATTAAATTATCTCATTTACAATAAGTGCTTTCCAGGAGCTATGCAGGGCATACATTTCCCCCCACCTGCCATCAGAGTTTGCTCAGAGATTTGAAAGATTTTTCCAGCCTCCCATCCTCCCCCACGTCCCTGTCACTCTCACTTTCGGTACCCCTTAGCAACTTGAAGTCCATTTCTTCATATCGCCAGTCTTTGAGAACAAGGGTCAAAAGTCAGGGAATCACGTAAGAGGTTATTTAGTAGAACAGGCTGTTTCTCAATTATTGTCATAATTGACTTTGATTTTGCATCAGTGATGATTCATGCAGTCTTAAACTAAGTTCCTGTTTTGCTGAGCAGCAACAAGCTGTATTATATGTTTCTAGCCCCACAGTTATAAAGAAACCCTTTAATTCTCCTAGGTATCTCATATGCTTAAATCAATCCCAATGAAATTACTTTTTTAATAAATCAGAAAATAAAGCGATTTGACTGATACTTTTTCAAGATTCTCTAATTAAATGGAAACTGCATAAACTAAACGATACCAATTGCCTGAGCTAAGTTATGACACACACCAGTTGTATGTGACCAATTAGGGATGATTCCAGTAAGACAAAGACAAGACAAAATTAAAAATGCTTAAGCAGGCAAGACAGCCACAGCACCTTTTTGAGTATCTACATTTGATTCTGTCTATCCTTAGAAATACTTAAGAACTGGAAATGTAAAGGACAAATACTCTCATGCAAGCGTTCTGTGCGTTTGTATCTGTTAATGGGTGGTTATCATGCACCTACATGACTACACCGTTTCAGAGCCGAGAGCCTCTAAATTTAAAGTCACGTGCGTTTCACTCACCAAGGGCTGTAGCCACCTGGGACAATAACTATGCTCCTCTACAATTACTATTTTAATTGCATCCCAATTTCGCTGCAATTTGGTTACGTTCCTTTGTAACTAGTTATGGAGTTGTCTGTGGATTACACGGATTTCAACCTGACCAGTTCCTTTATGAGCCTTTACAGAGAGCGGAGGTCGCTGGGATCTGATAACCAGCCAGGCTCCCTTCGAGCCAGTACGAAATTCTGCTGCAGAGCGGTTTGACGCTGCAGCCTGCAGCGTGTGAGCTCCAAGGAAATACAGTTCAGATTAGGATCTCCAAATGTTCTTCTAATGATTTAGGGCCCAAGTTCCATAAAATTTCAAATAATCTGATCACCGTATGCCCCTAGATCCTGGAGGAGTACGACTTAAACCCTACATATTTTATAATACATAATAGGAGATTCTGTCTTCAAAGACGATACAACCAATTGCATGCATTACTTCTCAGTACAGGTGGATTCTTGTTTTAAGTCCTTCAAAGGAATTAAGCCAAAGAGTCAAAAATCCTCAAATCCTCAAAACTTTGTGCACTGTTTATGAAAAAAAAAAAGCAATGTCTTTGCTTTAAAACAGAAAGGCCTCACAGAAATTGTGGTTTTGATGAGATTGTCTTTTTTTTAAACAAAAACCAAAATCTTTCAGTTAGTTAGTTCACTCCAAATGTGCTGCTCTAAGCTAAAATTCCACTGAAATCAATCTAAGACTAAGAAACAAATAGTGCAGGATAGAAGCCCCCCCAAGCAGGATAAAACCAATAAGTACACGCTCTTTACAGGGTAAAAGAATAGAAACACCCTTTACCCGTTGATAAATGGAGGCCAAAGTGAGCTGAACAAGATCAGAGCGAGCCAGTCCTGGAAACAGATTTGAACCAAGAAAGCCAAACTCCTATATTATATTCTTTTTTTCTAATTACAGGTTCTCAAGAGATCAATTTCAAGGTAAGCATGCCTGTAGAAAGGGCTCCCAGTCAGACACAAATTACTAAAGAATGGTCACTTTGCTATTTTTAGTCTAAAACTTACGATCACAAAGTTGCTATGAAGATGCTTTCAGTAGATGTGAAAGCCTTTCATATAACCTTCGGTTTTATTTATCTCCTAAACAAATAAAACAGAATGGCAGAGAAGATGAGAAAAATCATATTTACAAGAGAAAAAAAACCAAACGAACTTACTTTGGGATTTTATTTCATGAAGAGGTTTTTTATCTGAGAGAGAGAAAGAGAGAAAGAGAGAGAGAGAGAGTTGCACTTAATAAATTTACATGGAGCATATCTATTTCCCATATCGCTTCTGTCTAGCTCTATAAATGAAACATTTTCTCCTTGTTTGCTGACAATATGAATATTTTATATTGTCCATATTTTTCCCCTTCATCTTTTTTTTGCCCCCCTAAATCTCTTTCAGGATGCTTCTTTGCAGTAATTTCTCACTTGGTTAATTCAAGTATTTGTTAGCTTTGTTGGACGCTTTTATTTAGAATATTATACATCTCAGCAATAAGGACAATACTTTGAAGTGGATCACTTGGCAGTTTGGAATTAATTATTTCTTTGTAAGTTAGATATATGGAAAGGACACTTAAAAAGTAATTTATAAAATATAAAAATGTACTATATATTCACACCTATGTATCTAAATGTACACCAATAATGACATATGTGTGCGCATATAAAGAATGTACAGCATCAATATACTATGATAGATACACAAATATATTGTTAAATAGTTTTTCTACAGTAGCGCATCTCTCAAAAATGATGCTTCTCTGTCTCCCCCGCAATAAGCACTGGGGTTATCGTTATAACCCAGTACCTGAAAAAGCCCCCCCGTAGCCAAGGGGAGCTGGGGCTGGTGCAGCCCCGCAGCGGGCCCGCGCAGGCTCCAGGTAACGAGCCGCTCTCCGCGCCTGTCGGCCCCACGGGCCGGGGGGAACATGCCTGCCGTGCCCGAGACCCTGCGCATGAACCCAGGGTCCGAGCGGGGCTGCCCCCCCGCTGCTCCCCGCTACCCCCCGCGCTGGCGGCTCAGGCTCAGGCGTGAGCAGCCTGACTGGCAACTTCCCAGCGCCGTTCGGTGAAAGGTGGTCTGAAGAAAACAACACAACATGTAACTTATTTCTATAAAATTCGACAAAGGCTAGCAGTTCGGCAGAATTATACTAGTCTATTAGACAGAATAAAATGCAGAATATAAATCCTTAAGCAGATAGACTATATCAATTTGTAGGGGCTTTGTGTTGTAACGAAAATCCCTTTGAGCTGTTCCCTGATTTATCTTTTGGATTTCTTAATGTACGAAGGATCTGGTACTGGCTACCTCTGGCGGGGTGTGTGCAGGGAGGGTTCTTCTTGAGGTGGTTTTTATTTCTGCTAGGAAATTATGTACATAAACACCAAATTAATAGTGTCAGACTTGAGCTCTGCAATGGAAACAGACACTTCCATGCTGCTGACATAGTGCTATCTACAGAAAACTGCAACAGGATTGAAACGTGTTCGCCACATAAACCGGCGGCATTGCCAGATCCAGCAGCCTCTGGGCAATATTCAGTGTCATGGCTGGTTGAAAAATGGAAAACAAAATTATTTGTGATTTATGATGCATTAGTAAAAACATATTTATAGTTCATCTGCTTCTGGCCTACTTGTTTGTTTCTTTTGGGGGCACTGGAAAAAGAAATCAATAGGTTTTGAAGTTATTACAAAATAACTTTAAAGCAAGGAGATAAAAGTAAAACAAAAACCTCTACAAACCCCTCTCTTTTATTAAGCAAAGAAAAAGCTTTCACCTCTGCAAGACAGAGAGAAATCCACCATGGAAAAAGAGTACTACCGAGATTACTGGTAGGGAATAAACGATGGAAGAGCAAATAAGCAAGAATCTAGTACATTATTATGATTTGGGAATAAAGAACCTGAGAGTAGACCCTGTTTTATCACCATGTCATTTACTGTCTCCAAATTTGAAAATTCAAGCTAATGATTAGTACTTTTTCTGCTAGCTCAGAATCAGGCCTGAGCTTTCCATCCTGGTGTATTACATTCTCACCTTTACTTTCATTTAAGTTCTTACTTGTTAACCGAAGAAATGTTTTGTTTCTATGTTTGCCTCATGAAAGGAACAAAGTTAACAAGTTCTGCCTGATAAATAACCTCCAAGAGATTAGTTTTCTGTAGCACAGTACTGCATTTCCCTCACAATTCCCCATGGGATGAGAAGCAGAGCAGAAAAGGCACGTATTGGAAGGTGAACAGGGGAAAAAGATTTTTAAAAAATAGGGTAATTGCATCAATTCTTATTAGCTGAGAAAGCAATTACAGTCCTAAAAATAATTTGACACAAGTATATACATACAGCACAACCTGTAAAGGAGCTATAGTATCGCACTCCAGGACGAAAGAAACAAGAGGAACTTAATACTTCAGTCGATCCGAGTGCCTATGGAAATCCTCCTGCCAGAACCACGCACTGCCTGTCCCTGCCCGCCACAGCAGCAGCAGGAGATGAGCTTATCTCAAACGCAAAGAACTTGCAGCTGGCTGGCTAACGGGGGCAGCGTCCCTATCGCCAGCCTCGAGCATCCCCTGCTTAGCGCGGCGCGTTCCCTTCCACCCGGTGCTGTTACCTGGGAAGGGTAACACTGACAACATGCTCAACTTCAAGTGACACTGGAGTAGATAATTTTTCCACGAAATACCTGGAGATCAGTTTCTGATCACAACACTAAGTGAAAAATTGCTGGCGTGTGCAGCAGAGCGAAACCGTCCATTATATATGTCATCGAATTAATTGTAGAGTTCAGAGCTTCCCTGTCTCCCATCTCGCCTTGTAAAAGGAACAGAAATGCCTCACCCGGTGAGATTTCTGCAGGGAAAATCCAGCAGCAGCAGATTCCATGCCCCACCCCCCCACATTCAGCATAAACTGAGAATTTATTTTTTAAAATTTTAAATAGTATCGGTTTGATGTCAACATATGGATCCCTAGTAGGTTTAGATGTTAAATGGCTTTTCGCTTCAGTCATAAAATGTGGGGTTTATTACTTATGCCACTTATCCTTTGTAAAATGATTTTGATAGTTCATTTTCAACACAGAAGTTATATTTTACAGACTATGTGTTTCGCAGTTGACACTAAGATGATTAAATCTGTGCAAAATTTACTCATATTTTAAAAACTGCTTTTTGTATCTTTTTACCCATAATGATCCATTTCTTTGTTTTACAGGCGGCAAGTTCTTCACACGTATTGTATTAAGAACATTTAAAGTCTATTAAAAGCATTTTAAGTCCCATGTGTAGAAAAGTGATTTGCTTCTGAAAGAGAAAGTTTTTGCTATTCCAGACATTTGTTTTCAGACATACACATCACTTCTGTTTGCACATGGTTGTGCAGAATAGTTATTTTCTTAAAATGGCATCTATAAAGTGATTCTAAATATTGATGAAGAATTTTTTTTTTTTTTTTTTTTTTTTTTCAGAAAAGACAATGATGAAATCTCATGCTAGTTCAATCGATTTCAACTTGTTGGGGCATTTTTCTTTTTTACTGCAGTGCCATTAGGTAAGTTAGTGGTTCATTACTAACAATATTCTTTGCTCCAGTAGCTGTACAAACTCAAAGCAGAGGGACAGCACCTGATCCAAAGAGCTTGATTTTGCACAAAGCATATGACAGACAATGAAAATAAGGATTAAAAATTTAGGTAGTTATTAAAACTCAGTTAGTTGCCATGTTGTAACTATTCCAATAGCGCATCTATCAAATAATTAGCCCATGTGATACAATAGCTTGTTGTTTTTACAACAGCGCTCAGAGACCAGACTGTACCTGAAAGCAGCTGTGCTACAAGGACTCGAGGAGTGTCAGTGGTTTCCCCCATGGAACGAAGCCATCGCCATCAAGTAAAATGCGCATCATCGACTCTCAGTGCTTAAACCACCACAGCTCTTCCCCAGGCCGTGCGCTCCCTTCAGGCTACCAAAATAACCATCACACCGTATTTGCTCTCTACCTCTAAAGCGCAAGTGCAGCGTGGAAGGTGACAGCACTGAGATGCAACTACCCGACAGGAAAGGCTGCTACTCTCCAGGGTGGACAGGTGATCTTTACCGTTTTTTTTCATGGAAGCAGTGCCCTGAATAGAGCCACCTCTCATTAACTGCTGAGAACCACAGAAGGAGCCAACTAGATGGTAAGTCAACCCATGGCTGTCACAAGTAACGGTGACTGTGCAGACATCAGCTGCATCTTGTCATGCCCCTTTCAGCATATCCTTCTGACTGCCTTCCAATGGATATGCTAATCTGCACACATGAATGGATTCTGGATTTATCAAACCATCTGCAGGGAAGGGTATTCATTTAATGTATAGGAAGGAGAAAGACCTCACAAAACATCATGTGATCACCGCATTGGTCCTCAAAAGTGGAATGAATCGCAGCGCTTACAAATTCTCACTAGTTTTTCTTGTCCTTTTGAACACTGAGGCTTCTCTGCCCGACACCTTGGAGCTGGAGAGCTGGTTCCGTTAACCCTGGAAACTTTAAGTAGTTAGAGCCATATAGCAAGGCTGCTGGGTATCCCCTCCCTCCAAACCCAAACAAAATCTTACTTCATGTCTCAGCTGAGGTACACATGTTTCTGAAGCCTGAATAAATATACAGGATACTGTCTGCCATTAAGAATGCCTTTAAATCTCAGGGCAAAGAAGGGAGTTCATTTTGTTTAGAAAATTATTTTCCTCATCTCACCAGATGTACTCCACTGAGGAACTGGCTGGGCACAGTGGCTGCTCCTTTCTCACTGAAGCTGCCAGCCAGTGTGAGGAGGGTGCACGTGGGGGAAGGCCAGAGGCACGCACACTCCTGTGAACGCCTGTGTGGTGGTTAGGAGCACAAGGCTTGGGGTTTATAGCCATACTCCTCTGTTGCGTGCACCATGGTGGAAGAAGAAAATGACTGCTGGGCATAACATGAACACATATATGCAAAAGATCAAGAAGGAAGGGTAATGCCGTACTGTGGAAACAAAGAGGACCACTTAAACAGAAAATTAAAGTAGACATGTCAGTTTACATCTCTCAGCCCCAGCATTCCTGATTGCTCCCGTGGCTGCCATTTCATCGCTAAAAACCGATGAGGTGGACGGTATCACTCTATGAACAGGGAGCAGCATTCAGTGCAGGAACAAACTTGCAAATTTCTTGTTCCTTTTGAGATTCTGCAGCCGTCCCGGGTAGTCTGCGACTGTGCAGCTGCAGGGCTGATTTTCTTGGCTCCTGTTTTTTTTGCTTATAGTAGCAACTACCAAATGCCAGATGCTTTCCAGACATTTATGATGGGCAAATCCTTTCACAGGGAACTCACCACGAAGTAGATTTGCCTTTATTTAACTTCTGTGTTCAAGACAAGAAATGCAGCAAACTTCCATCTTAAAAACCTCTTGCACCAAGAATATCTGTGTTGGTGCTTTGCCAGTTTACTTGGAAGAAAAGGTAGAAGGCTAAGTAGTACATTCTGTGAAATATGTTGCAGCAGATGGCCGTAATTACACATTGCAAAAAACCTTTATTTGGATTTTTAGAATCATCTGATAATTAATAGGTAAAGTATGTGCTACACAAATCCAGTGACTCAGAAACCACTGTGAATTTCAAACTTCACATACGCAACCCTCTGAAAAAGATCTATTTTTTTCCACAGTAACATTTCAGCCAGAAGAGCTCTTCTCACATGGCTGTGTGGCCGATATGCCACGTTACCTGGGTTACAGTACACGTTTTAGGCTGTACCTCCTAAATCCAGTTCAGTGCTACCTGTTACTCACCTTGAATGCAAAGCCCTTCAGTGCAATTCTCTGACTCTTGACTCAAGCCCTCGCAGTACTTTCCTCCGTTTCTTGGAGGCGGTGCGATACATTCCCGAACTCTCAGATGCTCGCATTCTGGGCTGCACACAGACCACTCGCTCCACACCTCCCAGTTTCCATCCACTAAATGGGGAGGAAGGAAACACAAGCATCATCACTCACGTCAGCTGGTGTAGTGAAGAGGTCCTACCAACAACGCTTGTTTCATGTTCCTCCTCAGGTCCCAGCAAGTAAAACGAAGTATAATTCCCAGGAGAAATAACTACAGTTTTATCAGATGTGAAGTTAAAATCTAGCATTAGAACATACCACCTCAGGCATGCAATATGGAAGCTTTTAAAATAGCACCAGGATAGAACATTCTGCAAATACAGTCAATTAAAACTGCAGGAGGAAACACTTCTTTGCCACCCAGTCATTAGCTCCTAATGTTTCAACACAAATTCTACCTTAAAACAGGCTGATGTAGAGAGCCCACACATTTTCCTACCAGAGAAATGATGCTGACATTTAAAAAAGCAGGAGCATAGCTGGCCTTGTAGGCTTCTGGCTAATGCCCTGAGCAACACAGCGGATCGGTATGTTGCTTTGCTGACTGGTATTTACAGCTGTCTCTGACCCCGTCCCAAATGAGAAGGGTTCCCACAGTTCCCTTTCTTTTTCATGGATAAATCTGATTGAAGGACAGTGAGATGAACACAGAGACATATAAATGTAATACTAAGTTCTTTAAATCCCAGTTCAGGACACGTTGCATCTAAAAACTAATAAAAGCTAGAAGAGAGATTTGCCAGAATCCAGACAAGTTACGCAGTGACCACAGGCAAATGTAAGTCTCTTAAAACATACATACATACATACAATCCTCCTGTTTTCAGCTGTATATGCGAAACACCAATTCCAAATCAGGTAAGGGAGGTTTCAGGTGAACAAAGGAAATGTACAGCGTCCAGGGATGTAACACCAGCCTCCACAAATACCATAAGCTCGCTTTCCAAAGGTTAATCTACTTGCAAGCTAAAGAGCACTTTTTAAGTCAAGTTCTCAGCTTAGGCTTCTGTGTTTCTCTTTCTAGCGTTACTAACATCACCTCCCCTCTCCCCATACCCCCACCCACTTAGATGATTTTTCACATTACATCAGTTGCTGTTTTGTTACGAGTATTTAATTAGCTTCAGTATAAGTTAAAGCACCGACAAAGCACTGGCAGATGAGGCCACAGGTGCTTGTCCCTGCTGCTCAGGCCCTGCACAAGGCTCTGAGCTGTAGACTCAACAAGGATGCGAAGTATTTCCAATTTCCTTTTTGACCTCAGTGGGCTCTTCAAAGCACAATTGTCTACCTGGCATGTCAGACTGAAAGAGCTCTCCCTTAAGCGTGACATCCAGAGTTATTCCTTAGACTGTGCATATCTCACCAGGGCAAAGAGAAGTGCAGGTAATTTTCTGCACTGACATTCCTTCACAAAACGCGCCTCCGTTGAGTGGAGCAGGGTTGGTGCAGGTCCGCGATCGCTTCTGCCAGCCCCGACCGCACCGCGCGTTGCAGTTTGACCACTCGGTCCACGATGACCAGCCTCCGTTAACTGCAAAACACAAACATGCTTGAGGTTGCGGTGGGTGTGCTGAAAGACATCAGCGAGTCTGACCAGATCATTTCATTCAAAGGCAGAATTTAGTTTTTACATTCTGCAGGTAAATTCCAAGCTGAAGTAGAAGCATTGCTGCCTATCAGTACACACCTGCCTAAAGGCCACGGTGTCAAAGAACATGAATGTTTGTTTTGGAAGAGTAATATGCTGAGAAGTGCAATGACTGATAGAGTCTGGGAGGGATGTAAAAGCAGGCATCTCAATTCTCATAAAATAAGTTTTATAGAAATAAAGCTTTATATAAACTTTATTATAATAAAACTTTATATAAAAGATCATAAACAACACCTATTCATTTTTTAAAGGGTGATTTAGTAATGCTCTGCCTCCACCAATAGAACGTCACACGCGGTAATAACCGTGGCGAGCAGCAGCGGCTGGTAATAAAGTAGCGGTTCCGCTCCTTTGTCCTTTGCCACGTAACACCCAGTAGTCACGGCAGAAGGAGAAAGGCAGCCCCTCAGGTACCTCCTTCAGGTAACCCCTGGGGACGTGCTTCAGGGCTTCCTGCTACACGCGCGGCTTATTTAGGCGGGTCAGCGTGTCATTGGATCTTCTTAATAGCTGAAGCAAGGATTGTTACTGATGGCGTAACTTCTGGGAATCCACCCCAAACAAAGTCGTAATTCTAACCACTCTAAAAGCAGGCGTGACCTCAGCCCTGAACAGCAGAACTGAAATTCATTGCAGCAGGAAGGAGGTTAGCCATTTGATTTTGTACCAGATGTATGTTAAAAATATAAAGTACTCCAGCAATAAAAACACACACATGGATTTTTTCCATAATTATCACTGACCATACACCACAACTGTTGCAGACATGCTCCTTCTCTTGGCAACAATGTTGGCAGCCATGCAGGTGTAGTTCCCAGAGTCAGACAGACGTGCCTGTCGAATGATGAGGTTGTGGTCTGCTCTGGTGTCAATGTTCTCATCCAGGTTGGAATCTATGGGCTCCTCATTCTTTAGCCATTCCACCTGGGGAGGGATGGAGCAGAGAAGAACATGAAGTAGGATGAGATGGAAATCTGCAAAATCGTATTTCAGTGATTTTATTATAATTATCTTTATTATAAACATTAAAGAGAAAACATTCAGCTAGGAAGGGATTCCCAAAAGGTAGACATTCACAAATTCTGAAAAGAAACTAGTCCACTTCTGAAGACCCTGGAGCTTATTAACGGAGGCACACCAAATGAAATGCTAGGACATAGTAAAATAACCTTAAAAGTACAAAAAAGAAACTGGCAAAGAGCACGTTCAGAGTTGCAAGGGTGAGGATCATAAGGAAAATACTATTTTTGTTCTACTGGGAGGAAAGAAAAAGGAGATGAGAAAGAAGAGGACAGGAGAAAAAAGGAGGAGAACAATTAATCACACTTTTCCTTGTGTAGTAGGCTTCAATATTTAATCCAAGGAATCAAGAAGTGCTCATAAAAAATACTGGACCATTCTAGTTGAATGCATTTCATTTACCTCCTGGTTCTCATCACCGTAAGTATTTAAGCTTAAACCTGAAATAATTTTTTCTAAAATAATTTGCATCTTATTATTTCCTCTGTATCTGTTCTTGAATCTATACTGTGTGATTTGGTTTTATTGTAAATATTCATCTATTCAATTGTTGTCCTAATTAGGAGAGCCCTTTCGGCTTCCCTAAGAGAATGAAATAACAGGGGTAGAAGTTTGTAAACCTGTAAAGCTAAATGAAGGCACTTGATGTCTTGGGCTAATGACCTCATTAATCTGCTAGGGAAATACTTCCTTCGACTCAAGGAGCAGGAGGAGAGACAGGACCAGCGGAGATTAGCAGTCCAAGTGAAAGTCAGCTAATGATTGCCACTTCCCCCGCCCCCCCCCCCCCCCCCCCCCAACCTCTTCACAGTTATGCCCTGTAATGGATTAGGGTAACACGTAATAAGAATTAATTCCACTTTTTTAAGAAAGAGAAACAGAAGGATGAAATCGCTTGACATCACAGACAGTGGAAGAGCCAAGTCATCATAAAGATTCCCAGTTTACATAAACATTAAACCAGAGACCACTGGTATTTGTTGTCAAGGTACATAACAGCCATGAAATGCCATGTACAATACGTGTCAATACATCTTCTCTAGTTGACCATCCAACCCATCTCTGAGTAGACCCAAGAGTTATCTGCAAGGCATTTCTCTACAAACATTAAAAAAAACCCCAAAACAGTTAAGACACGCTAAGGTGCTGTTACAAAAGTGAAAAATTAAAAACAGAAGGGGAATCCACAGATTCTATTAAAAGACTGAATAAATATGAGTTATTTTAATAGCTTTTCTAGACCTGAAGGAGGTATGGCTGTACCCTGAGGTCAAATACACTTCTCAGTTCAGATAAATAACCTCGTTTAGGAACTTGTGGAAGGGTTTGGAACTTTGTGGTAATAAGCTTATGGATTTGTTAGCTACAGGCATTCATTAGCACACTGCTCTGCGCAGATGGTCTGCAATTTGTAGATTTTCCAGTTTATAAACAAATCTGCAAAAGCTGACCATCAAAGCCAATTAGATTTCATGCCAGACAGCAGGTTCCCCTTCCAGCAGCATCAGTCATTTTGGTTAGCTGGGGACAGGAGGTGTGTGACCGACACATCCATAGCTTCTCACGTCCCGGCACTGCAGCGGTCAGCTGGGAGCTTACCTTGAAAAGAGTCTGCAGCTGTGGCACTCTTACCCTGCCTACACGGTGGCTATGGAATTCAACAGATTTACACATCTATCAAAAGAGGCTTTACCTGAGAATGAAGTACTCGTATTTCATACTGGAAGTAGTTAAAAGATTTTAGCTTTTTATACCCTTTTTCCCAAAACCACAGTTAACCAGAAACGGTAACAGAGACAGAACATCGCTGTCCAAGCAGCCAGGCACACCTGTCCTTTCTGCATTCTTACAAGACTCTGCCAGAACGCCGCTTTGGTTTTCCTCTCAAATCCTTTTAATGATTTTTCACACAGTCTCCATCACTAAAGTTTAAAGCACTTTTGTACGCTGCAGTGCACATCAGAATAAACATTTAGAGTGAAGCTGCAAGGCAGTGAGTTTCTAAGGTGTGCCCACGGCATCACAGGAGGCAGCGCCTGGCACAGGTACGCTTATTTAGGCAAACCCTGAGGAGACTTTTCACCTCTCTGTGCACCTCTGTCTCACTGTGCATTTGCTTTGCTTAGTATTAGGAGATGCAAGCATACTTTGTTACGGATTTAACACACCCAGTAGCTTAGGCATCCGAATTTCCATTGCTGGAAGCGCCCTAGGCAGTCCCACGGCTAGCACTCATACGCACCGCCTCTCATCCCCCAAGCTAAGTGACACGGCTGACACTTCCAGCTGCATTGACCGCAGGTGGCCAGGCACATCCCTGGAGAAGTAACCAAACTGCCTTACTAAATCCAGTAACGCTAACCTCTTCCCTTAGTAACAGCGATTTGAATGTATTACATTTTCCTTTGGTCTTGGAAGATGAGGAATCACAGACCAGTCTGGGTTGGAAGGGACCTTTTAAAGATATCCAGTTCCAGCCCCACTGCCATGGGCAGGGACCCCTCCCAGCAGCCCAGGCTGCCCCCAGCCCCGTCCAGCCTGGCCTGGTACCCTGCCAGGGATGGGGCACCCACAGCTGCTCTGGGCAACCGGTTCCAATCAAGTAATCCATTTATCATTCAGTTTCCCTTTTCTGCAGTTAACTTTAATACTAATTATCAGAGGGGGTTTCAGCAAAGAAACTAGGAATGCAATTTAAATTATGGAACAGCAGCAGTAGTATAAATCAAGTGACAGAAATTCAATGGTCGCAGTCAGAATTAAACTCACTTTACATGCTGTGTAATGACAAACATAGTAATGTCCAAAGAAATGACTAACATCTAATATCACCAGAGTTCATCATTTCACAAGTATATTTACAAATTTTGCATTTTGACACTCATCAGGTCAGGGGCTTTTGCAGGGTGGCGAGGTGGAGCACAGAAGTGTTTGGGGTCCTCATCACACGAGCACCGTGGGCTATTTTTCCTGTGGACAACTTTTCCAGGGGGGAGTGCACACGGATCTGTTGTGCGCCGAGCCTAGGACTGCAAGGCTTGGTGAATGAAAAACATTTACATTAAAGCAAAGCATTTAAAAGAATGATGATCACAGCGAAGGGAGAACATTAAACAGACAGAACACAAACAGGAAAGTGTTGAGAGATGCACGATCAAAAGATGATTTATAAGTGAGGGCATGCATTGCCTTTTGCTTCTTATCTGGAGGCTTGACGACACCGTGAAAACTCATCTCTAATTCCAGCCTCCCCCTCCCTTGAAGGAAAAACAGACTTATTCGAACTCATTCACTGCCTTTGCCTCAGCAGACAAATGCTTTCAAAGATGGAGAACTAAGGGATGAATTTATAGGAAGAAACTGATAGAGTCACGATGACAAAAGGTTGTTGTTGCTTGCAGTGATGGAACCTTTGGAAAAATTCAGTGCACACACAAATACACACCCCCACCCACCCCCAACCAGGCAAAATAAAGGCAAGAAAGAAACCTAAAATGTCTCTGTGCTTAAATGAGAATTGCCAGCCTGCAGTGGATGAAGAGTAGACTCAGAACTCATTAGCATTTAACTTCCCTCGCTTTATCATCAGTGGAGGTCATACAGTTGCTTGTAACACAATGAAATACATTTCTTTTTAAAATACAGGCTGTCTGATGATCTTAAATCTTGAACAAGACTTGAAAACTGCTACAATATGCCATAAGTTTATATAAAGATATCTGATTTTTCCCCCCTGACATTAAATCTGCTTGGAATTAAAATACCCCCATCAATTTCTAACAAAGGCTAATCACGTAATGATCTACCAAAGAAATGCAGAGGCAGATATGGATTAACTCAGCGACTGCATATTGGGTGGCAGCAGATGAATTAGCATAATCATAAATTTGTTCCAATTACAGAAAGCAATTATCAAAGACCAGCTTACAGCATTATCAAAGTAAAATCAGTTAAATACACCATGTCCTAGGTAGATTATGATGGGAGTTACCAAACTCTTTTTCTTTAAAAATGAAGCTTATCACACCTCATCCGTATTTCTGTCTCCTGTATACACATCAGAGCAGCCTGTCAGCCTCACATCACAGGAACACAACTGCTGTTTGAGCTGCTGCAGGTGATGGAGTCGCACTGTGCTTAGCATGTGCAAAATAATCTGTATGCATACAGATACTACGGACATACATCTTCTAGTTGCCATGTAGCAAATTCAAACACTCTAGGGAGTCACAAATATCTGTGAGAATATTGATGAAGGCAGAGCCGAGCTAGAGGCTGTAGGAAAGCCCTGGCAGAAGTTGCTACGATGCCCTTAAAACTGCCCACTTTATGGCATCTGCGGGAGCAGAATGCTACGCCCCAGAATCTCAGCTGCTCTTGAGCCTGATGGCAGTACCACCAGGAGCACTTTACTCCATGCTGACAGGCATGGTGTTAGGCCTTACACAGACATCACCTGTCTAATTCAAGACAAAAGCTGAGTAACTCCAGATGAGGAAATACCATTCTTCTGGCTACGCATTACTCCTCCTTTGCCAGATTGGAGAGGGGGGCCATACAGCTGTTAAAGCTTTTGTAAGACTAAAGAATATTCCTACCTGCAGTAACAGAAATTACTTTTTTTATTTGGTTGATTTTAATACCAGACTTACTATTTAAATCTTGGAGATCAGAATAGGTCAGGTGTTAGTTACAGGCCTTTAATGATCTGATGCACTAAGAGTTCTTCATCAGTTGTTCAATCTAATTTAAACATCCTGGAGCTGGCTGCCCATGACCTAATTTTCTGTTCTTTCTTGCGTATCTTGTTTGAGACTATAAAGAGATTTAATACCCAACAATACACCTCAGAGTTCTTGTGGGCACACATGATAATTTTGTAGGTCAGAAGACAAAAGACCTTAGTACTCCTGCTTCTAAATTATACTATCCTGCCCTTTAAACACATCTGACTTTCTCAGGTGGTCAATAGATAGAGTACATATATATCAAAGATAATACAGTTAGAACGTCAGCTTCTCTTGAAGAAAGAATCAATTTCTTTCTCGATTCATGATAAACGGTTCAGGATTTTAAGATGGGAAAGGTGAACACCTGACTTACAGCAGCACAGCTGTCTCTTACAGCATTGCCATTTTACAGATTTTAAATTCCGTCACAGATGGAGAAAGTAGTACACAAATCCTCACCCCTCCTTTAAGCCAAAACCACTGTTCGTTATGTTCTTAGAGAACAAGCCAATGTTTGTATCTTTTGGATAAAACTGCTTTGTCAATCCCAGATTCACGTAATATTTTACATGCGCGTACAACAGACCAGTGTTCAGCGCTTCGGGCAGGGAGTGCAGCACAGAAGCAGGTATGCTGCCGCTCGCGAGGGTGCAGCCGACACCCCAAGGGCAGCTCGCGCCCCGACACCCTCCGTTTCCCTGCAGGGACCGTGTTTCAGCGAACCAGACACAACCAGAAGCAGCACACCAAGGAGGATGACCAAACAGCGAGTTTACAAGTGACAATGACAGTAAATATTTCTCAGATATTTGGTCACACCTGACTAGACGTTAATTTAAAACCAGTGATCTGAGATGAAGTGCTTTGTAACCCCACATTTTGTCACTGTCTCATATATTTTCCAGGCATTTTTTTTTGTTCTGATTTCTTTATTCGCAAATTTCTCCCCCTCCATACATCTGCCTACTGTAGCTGATTGTCTTGTCATTACTAACAGTAGCTTTAACTTTGCAAGGGTCAGAACCCTGTATCTGGTAAGAAATATGATCCAAAAGACATGTTTAGTGTGAAACTGTTAAAAATACCTGCATTATGTTAAAGATAAATGCAAAGATTCCTGCTGCAGAGGACAAAAAAAGTGTGGGGGGCAGAAAGGGTTGGTGGTGGGGAGATACCTTGACACGTAGACCATTTAAAGAAAATGTAACAAGAAATGGAATGTAGGTGCATTTTTACGTGTGTCCTTTGTCAATAATACCTGTTTCACATACCCATCATCTCTTTTTTAATTGAGCAATCCTCCCCCACAACTTTCAACGTATAGAGAGGAATAAAGTTTGCACATCAAACTTTGACCTGACAGAACCAAGCTACCCCAGACTGACAAAGAATCATTAAAATAGGTAAAACTTGGAGACACCTCTTTGAACATTAATTCTGCTTGCACTGCTGTAATGGCAACTGCAGAACGGTGAAAAATTACCTCAGTGTTGATTCCAGTACCAGTTTTGCTGTTGCCCATGAAGATACTTATTAATTCAATATAAATAATAAAGAAGGCATCTCTACTTGAGCTTTTAGCTCCCCAGGAACAAAACCAACAGTGCTGTATATACAAAAGAACCAGGCAATACCATATTTTCCCCTCTGGAACATGACTTCGCATTAAAAAAGGAGAAAGAAAAAGGCTGAGAACTTCTAAAGCTCGGAACTATCTAATTTCTAGCTGAAAGCTTTTTTTTTTTTTTGTAACTGCAGAAGAAAACATGATTGAAGCCAATTTCTTTTCTACAAAAAGGTTTATTTTCATAGGAAATGTTTGCAATAGATTCTCCTCCAAATCATGATTAACAGCAGGTATATCAGGCTCTGACACTCTCCGCTGCCTCGGGAGCAGGCAGACAGCATCGCTGGGGTAACGGTACCTTTTATGAATATTCCCTCCCACACTAATCAGCTCAGGCCTCTGGCTAGAAAAAGTTCTTTCTATCTTATCATCGATTGAGGTCTCATATTCCCCAATCTTTAAAAGACTTACTAAAAATGGCTTTTTCAATGACCTATAATGTTTAGTGGAAGACAGCAAGATACATTCCTTTTAATTCCTTTCAGATCTAGCATGAAACTCCTGTTTCTGAAAATTCAAGTGTGTCTAAGCTGGAGAAATCTTCCTTAATGTTACAGTTAGAATGGATGAATATAATTGGAGCACCTGCACTGCCTACAGTGATACATTAGGATGGCAGCGTATCTTTGTTACAGTTTTATTTTGCTTTCTGCTCTAAGACTCAAACAAATAAGTAGCAGAAGCCACCATCAGCATAAATCATCATGGGAGATTAATATAAAAAACAAAGGCCAGTTTGCTGCATACAAACCATTCATTTCTACCTTTATAATCACATAGTTATTTTATAGACACAATCAAAAAACATTAATCTTCCTTGCTAGGAGCCTATCGCTAGCAACACACAAGATGCAGGTCAACTGTACCTGCTGCATTTTTTTAAATTAATCCACTGAGGGAATACTGTTGCCGAATCGTTTAATCACAGTGCTGTCATACTGTTCTGGTAAGCATATTTTTCCTTCATTAGATTGAATATATAATCTCATTACATAAATCTGACACAATAACTAACTCATAAATCAGCCTGGGCTTTTACTGGTTGAAGTGTGGAAAGCAGCGCAGGAATCTTCTCTCTGACAAGATGCACTCAGTTGTTGCAGGAGGGATCACCTGAAAACTCAAGTGCTGCATGCTGCTAATACACATTTTCTTTCTTATTATTTCCCTTTACGTGGCATGTAGCTAGTGTATTTGCTGCATAAACCTCCAACAGCAGGGAAGCCAAGAGCGATGATGCTCGCTCACGGCACCCTCTATGCCACAGCTCACACTACGAGCTGTGTCCAGTTCACAATGACGTTGGCATTTTTTGTGTGCTTTAAAATCACAACCAAAAATTCACATTGCTGAAAAATGCAGAGGAGGGGAATAAACACAGGATGGGGTGAGTCAAAATGAAATTAAAATATGCTTTTGAGTAGGTATAATGGGAGAGGTGACAGCCTGTGTGTATACGTCAATTTATAATGCTAAAGGTGGGCAAGGAGTTGACTCAGACATGCTATTTTAAACAAATTGTTATAAAGATACATTGCTAAATATGCCATTACTAATGGTACATTGCCTGATTGTCAAAGATATAATCAGATCCCCTAATAAATTTAATCTTTATTCCTATTTTGGGAGGAATAAGTATCTAACATTAATTGGAATACTGTTTTTTTTACCTACCTGCAAAAATTATGAATGAATCAGCATTAAATAAAACCAAAGGTTATTATGTGGGCTTACATGGTAGTTTTCCAGTGGGACAGTGCACACAAATGACTTGACTTCAATTATTTCATGGTAAGCAGAAATAATCTAGTTGAAACTCAAATCCTAGTCCCTTGACTATAAAGCTCAGAAATATGGGTAAACAGATGAGACTCATTCTAGGGCTTTTCTTTTTCTAAAGAACTCAGAATCTAAGGCTATACGGTAATCCACAAATCTTGTTTTTAAAGTATGCAATGCACACCCAGTACTGTGAACAAGGATGGTTAGCACGAAACAAACAGCTAAAGGCTCCAGGGATAGCATCATGGTGCCACACAAGTGAGGCTGTACTTGTTTTTCAATGCACAGACAATACAAAAGCAATTATAAGCGTGGTTGACACTGAAAAACCATTTTTAGATAAGATTATTGGAAATTATGTTGACAGTGTTTTGCTAACATGGCATCCTCATAGGCAGAATCACATTTAGACAAAATTCTTAGAGATAAGAAAATAATCACAGAAACCTTACAGTAATTGAAAACAGCACAAACTGAGATCTCTCTTCTTGCATTTCTAACTGCTTCTGATGAAACAGCACCACACAGCAGTGCAAGAACCCAGTACTGTCCCTACCCACACTTCAGGTTGTTGCTCTCAAGAAAACTTAGAAGAAAGGTCCAGGTCTTTGAAAACTGAATGTCAGGAGCATTGCTCAGGTAGTGTGAATATGATCCTGCCTAGAAGTACAGTCTTATTTGCTTTCCGTAATCACACCTGAGGTCAGCTGGTTAGTTGTCATTAGTTTGGCTGGTTGCATGGCCTCCTCACCTTGACTGTCACAGCAAGCTCTGTACTCCTGTTCCAACTGTTACAGCAAACAAGGCTATAATTTTACTGTTCTCAAGAGTTATGGTGAATCATCAATACATAACGTTGCTCTTTTTTTGTTAGTAGCCTTCAGATATGATAATTTCAAGAATATAACTGATAAGACCAGCTAACAGAAATATCCTTTAGATCCATTAATGAATCATCTTTTCCTACATATTGGAAAAAATATTCAAACTCTATATTTAAAGAAATACAATGGTTAGTTAGCAAATGTGTAACATTTATGCTGCATCACTAGATGCATACTAAATGCAACTGAGCACCAGATTCACAGCTTCCTGCTTTCTCTTGTAACATTTTTTGCAATTAAAAAAGGTGTTGATCTATGTCCAGACAGGTAAAACATTCCCTAAACATTTAACATTATGGCATTTTCACAGTACCCTAAAGGTATTTATTCCAGATTATAAAAGGACCAGGCCAAGTATATTGCATCAGCAGAATCTGAACAGAGAGAACCCTCCCTACATTAGACACAAAATGCATGTTGTATAAAGAAACACAATTTGAATAGGAACAGGGAAGCGATAAGAATCTTGGAAAAAAACTGAACATAAGGGCATATACACATCTCCCTTGCTTCTGGGAGAAGACAAGCGGTTGGTCAGAAAGATCAACATATTTGGGGATTCCTGATCCTGAGAGGGAGACAACTTGGTAGAGGAGCTTCCTTAGCCATAGAAAGGAAAATTCAGTTGCACAGAAATTACAAAAATAAAAAGGAAAAGCAAGAACAGCTTCAAGGGTGATTTAAAGAAAAAATACTACAAGGACATGGCTTCACCACAAGATACTTTCTAGCAGAAGACATTTGAATCTGCACTGCAGTGTAGTAAATACGGAAACACTTTACTCCAAGGACATGCTGCATTTTCTCCTCTCACCTCTCCCCTCCTCGATTAGAGCACTCGTCACAGGTGACAGTAAACCGGCTGCTCTTGCTTGACTGTGAGGTGCCATTTAGCAAAATGGGCGCTGATGTGACAGGATCAAAAATCGCTAATGCAGTCTGGTTTACTTCGTGCAAGCTATGCCCAGGAGACGTTTTTGTCCGGGTGAGTAGCAGTGCTCTCTCAGAACCCGCACTCAGTCTAGAACTGACTCCTAGCAGGTTTGTCCCACTCTCACTCAATCCTCCCTGCAGTTCTTCATGCAGCTTCCTTCCTTTGCTCCAACACAAACAGTACTTGGCATCTGTTCCTGACATCTTGAATGACTTCGGCTAGAAAAACCAGAACCAACTCTAAGAGAAGCTTTCTCTGTAGCTTTGAAGATGTCCTATATCCTTCCTGCCTGTTTCCGAATGTATAAAATAGGGAAGGTTTGAGGAACGCTCTGCCATGCTTCTCTTTCACTGGCCCTTGCATCTTGTCCTTTCACAACAGCCCACTCCCCAAGCAAAAGATAGCAAATTACTGAATTCTAGTTGCCCATGTGAGATCGTCAAGACTTTGTCAAAGTACATAAATAAACCAACAATCAGAGGATAATACAGCTTTCTACCAAATAGATTTGATCCTCACAAACCTTTGCTTTCAGCATTCAGATTCAGAAGTTTGAATCCCATTGAAAAGGGAATAAAAGCAGCTGCGCATGAAAGTATTGTGCAAAACGTTCTATATGCTCTTCACAGACTCGAGATACAGCAGGTTTGTTGCATCAGAAAGTTGTAAGTATCAGAAGCCTGCCAAACATGCTGCAAATCTAATCTTCAGAAATCAGGGACAAAAAACCCAACCACCAAACAAACCTCTAGGCACTGCCACAGCGCCAATAAATAACCCCAGCACTCAGTCCTCTTGCTGACCAGAACAACAGGCCAGTATTGATAAAGCCTCCAACTATCTTGTTCAGTCAAAACATACACCACAGTAGTTTCCAGATGCTTGTAGACTCTCACGCAATTACCTTTATTATTTAGAATTACAAACATAATGATAAAGTCTTGTAACTCATCCTTTCATGTTCAAGCATTCAAAATTAAGAACATTTCTGAAAACAGTACCAGAAAAATATATGCCACTGCAAAACAGCATGTCAAAGAAAGAAAAGCCCAAAGCACATCTCTTTATAAAAAGGAATTATCTATTCAGGGGAACTACAAAGTTATCTCACACCCCCCACCCCTCATTTTAGCAATCTAATTCAGAAATGTTTTGCTCCATATTTTTTATTTCACAGCCTCAGTACCTCCTGGGTATACTGATTCACTCAGAAAAAGTCAGATCTCAGAAGGAAAACAAACATTTTTTCTACTGGAGGAAAACACAGTACACAGTTTGCTTGCTTGCATGAAATCCATCACATATACTCATTTTGGAGAGAACATCCAAGGGTTTTTTTTCAAATAAAGGGTGTATGTGCAGGGACTAAGATGCTTCCAATAGCTGCAAAATGTACAAAATCAGCAAAAGAGGCACCTGGAGATATCACTAAGGAGACAAGAAGTGAGCTGACAAATGCCATTGTTTCAAATAATTGGTACCGGTAAAAAAAAGGGGTACAAGGTAAAAAATGAAGTGACAGATTCCGTGCTTTCAAGCAGCACAGTGGCAGAATAATGGAAAGAAGTATCATCTCAAACTGCATATTAGGATGGCAGAAGGCAACAAACACAGTGTAAGTGTTCCTCCTCTCCCTAGCAGCTGGCCTAAACGGGAACGCCGAGGCTGCAGTGGCTCCTAGAGGAACAGCTCTCAGTCAACTCTGCAGCATTCCGCATACTCGTGGTAAAGTACATGGGTTGAAACCATGCTAAGTATCTATGGATTCCAAGACGAACCATAGCTGGAACCTAATTATCTTTTTTACTAAATGATAAACATGTATCAGAAGCAGTTTGCACAGCGCTGGTCTACTGTGCATCTCTTCTGGCCAGCAGACGTACCAGTGCTGAACAGACAGACTGCATTTAGGCACAGCCATGAAAACTGGAATTCGGTGACATCCGTGTTACCGAGCGAGAACAACTGTTGATCTAACACATACAGAGCACACATCAATAGGTTAGTTTTATGCAGCTTTTATACAGTCTGTGACTCCCTGAGATCGCTTGCATAGAACGCAGTGCATTTTGTATATGAGGCCATGGAGATTGGGGGGTCTTTTATGATAAGCTTGAACGACGGGTCACAACCCAGGATACATGAAAAGTGCTCAGGGCACCCCTAAAAAAAGCCACTTAGAAATTCCTCTTGACTCAAATACTCAGAAGGCATTACTTTATCTGCCCATGATGTCACTTTGTTACCACTGCAGTTTAAAACAATATAAGGCAGTCAAAGTCTTAAAATACATTATTATATGCAGAGGCTCAATAGCCAGCTATGTGTGACTCGCAGCACACCTGGCCGACCTTGTTTGCTCATTCAAGTACGTTTTAAAGGAGATGCTTGTTTGCTACTCAGCTGTCTGCAGTGGAAACAAGGATAAACATGAGAAAAAAAAGCATTGTGTTAACAACATGGGCCCTCTAACATTTCAGAGTTGCCAACATCCAAAAAAGAGTATCCAAAATATGTTCAATGTTAAATAGCTCATCAATACAATTTTTTTAAAAAAGTGATTGTAACAAAAAACAGGGAAAAAAATAAACTCGCCATTAATCTAAGTGGCACCACCAGATATCCAAATTTATGTAACCGGCTGTGTTGCCCTGAAAGGCATAGAGCTAACAAAACCCACTAAAATGTGTGTAATGTATTTAAAAGACTGCCAGTTCTATGCAAGACCACATCCTTTTTATTCCCCACTTACACAGAATAACTGAAATCTAAGGCTTTTTATTTTAGCATATTGAGCAATAGCATTAAAGTGCTTTTTACAAGCCCTGATAATCACAAGCCTTTTGGCTTTGAAACCTGTTCTTTGTTTGAACCTCTACAGAGTATTACTCCAGGCTCTGTACTGTGTGTATTACAGCTGCTGTTGTAATACCTAATCCATGATCTAGGTTGAGTTAAAAAAAAAAACAAAACAAAAAAACCAAACACACACCAAAGTTCAGGGTGTTGAAGATGAAGTACTTCAGGAAAAAAAGACAGAAATGTAATGCTGAAGCAGACATTTCTCTCTAAGAAGACAGGTGATGAAGGGGAAGGAAGGAATACTAGATTTGACCAAAGATGAAACAGCATATAAAATAAACTGAATCTTGATTCTGGTTGTCTGTTGTCCACGCTTCTGTGAAGTAGTCACAGGCTTAAACAAAAAGTCTTTAATTAAGCAGATGTTTTATAGAATAAAGCCCTACATATTATTCAATTGTCATGTTCTGAACACAGTCCGTCCACACCAGCATGTCATGCATTATCCGTAATAACTGCACACTTCTCAGTCTTTGCTAGATGTGAAAATAAGCAAAATCAAAATCATGGAGTTGCTCTTAAAAGCAGCTAAAAATCTGAACAGGGCCCATCTGCGTGTGTGCAACGGAGAGAAACGGCAGACTTTTAAAATGCAGAGCAAATAACATTGGAGAAGAAATTACTAGAATAATTGAGCAATTACGAGTAAGTTGCCACATGGTTTTGGTAGAGCAGAATCAACATTTAGAGGTTGTTCTGTTGCATTCGGTAAGGTATGCTGAGAACTGATAAACGGAGATTAAAGGGAAGGTAATTTGGTACTTCTAAAACCTGTAAGGACTCTCCAATAGAATTTTATGTTCAAAGTGGGTTCAAAACTGCTTTGTCCACACACTCAGCCATTCGGTTTCATTAGCCTAGTAACCGCTGCTTTAATCTGTGGTATTTTTCACCGCACATACTGTGTTGGATAATGTCTAATAATAAAAAAAAAAAAAAACCAACAAACCCCCCCCCCGATTTTTTTTGGATCCTTGGAGGAGTAACAGAAAAGAGGCAGCAAAGATGTACATACCTGGAAGAAATACCTATTTCCCCCAGCTAAATGAATAACTGGGCTTCAGTCTGCAAGTGGTGCTGCAGTTACCAGAACCTTCACTCCTCAAAGACACAGGCCATTAAGTCTATGAAAAATCACAATCTGTTCAAGGACTCACAAAATGTGATTTGCCTCTGGAAACGTTCCTTACACTCAGATGTGTGTAGTGACTTCCAAAGTGATACCTGTACCTCACAGTTCTTTACTACTTTATGCCAAAACTGATCTTACATATGAGTGTTTTCCATGTAGAATTTTAAGTTAATTATTTGTGCGTTCTCAACATCTCCAGAAGATTCTGTGGGAGATATATATATACTGTCATTAAAATGTTTTCTAGAATAGGGGATTTCCCCCCCCCGACATATCAGCACTGTAAAGGTATACTTCATATAGAACACCACCATAGAGCATACATACCAATTCGACCATAACGTTGAGATCTTGTATGTGCCAGCTGGTTGTCACCCAAATAGCCCGAAGGTTACACGTGGCTACTCTTAAGTGTAGCGCCTCAGAAGACCTTATTGATCATTTTAATACCTTTGTATCCTGTAAGGCTGACCTACTAACCAGCCATCACAACATAGCATGGACTATTTCAAGGTGAACGCATCTGTTTAGAGCCACGGAATCGGTTAGGTTGGAGAAGACCTTTAAGATCAAGTCCAGCCGTTAACCCAGCGCTGCCGAGCCCACCACTAAGCCATCCCCTAAGCACCATGTCTACGCGTCTTTTAAAGACCTCCAAGGATGGTGACCCCTCTGCTGCCCAGGCAGCCTGTTGAGACATTAACAATTACAATTAAACTTGGATTTTTCATACAACCAGCTTCTTTTCCAGAAACAATGCTCCTCATTAACAGTTTGGAATAATGCCTCGGTAGCAGGCTGAAGATCTGAAGCGTAAGACGACATTCCCTCCCACGGAGAGGGGGTGCTTTGGAGACCGCAGTGCATTAATGGCATGTGTGCTGCCAGCCCGCTACAGAGAAACAGCCAGGGGTTCTGAAATGTTGAAACCTACTTTTTGTTACTAACAGTAAGAGTTAAGAGTTTGCATAATTCCTTCGCAAAGCAAAAGGAATATATTTATTTCACTGTTGCAAATGCAATGACATCTAGTTTTGTCGTGTCTAAGTTAACTTAAATTTCCTACAGCTTCCCATAACTTTGTGATTTTAGAAATGTGAACGTTGGCTGCAGTGGTTGCTTAAAAATACAACCAGTCCACAGAAGAGCTTACCACGTAGATAAATAATAATTGAGGCATATTGCACATACCTGAGCTCCGTCCTGGAAGTGAAATGTTTTCAGTGAAAAATGAAACACTTTTACTGTATTTGCAACTAATATACCTTAAAAGTAAAGCAAATATTGATATTCCAGACACAAGACCCAGGATCTATAACTAACTATATAAAATGCATGCTGTTTGCATTTAGTAATCATACTCTGTTTTCTATAACTAGAAACAAGATTCATCGAGGACTATAATTCACCAGCCTTTTTTGCCATAGTGTTTTACTACAATACCATTATCCTGCCATATTACATTTTACTGTATGTATACAAGTCCCATAAATACACAAGCCTATGTAAAATAGGCAGCAATGACTCTCAGTACTTTTGGAATACTTGCAGCTTTTGAATTTTATGTGGGTTTCACATTTTGTTGATATGTTTGCAATGGAGTATGTACTGCCCAGAAGAGAAATGATTTTTGCATTTCCATTAAAAGCTACAGCAGTAAATAAACCATTGGAACTCATGCAGATATTCACTGGAACATCTACAGCAGTCCATTAAAATGTCAAAATCTGTGTTAAACATTTGAAAAAGTAGCACTGGATGCAGCACATTTAAAACTTAAATATATGCATATATTAAATGATAAAGATATTTTAGAGTATTCCACAAACCTCTGCAGAGCACTCAACACAAGTTTACACTCATCAGTAATAGTTTAGCACAACAGCTGCCATTTTATTGAGAAAAAAACCCACCCCAAAACCAAAAAAAAAAAAAAATCAGACAGTTGATGCAGAAAGAGCTGCAAGTTGCTAATAACGCTCAAATACGAGCTATTCAGAGATTTACACTCAGAGAGTATTCATTTATAATAAAAGGGATTTAGAATAAATGTTAAGGTCAACTTCTGCTCAGATTTGCACCTCATGCATCACAATGGACTTCAATACTGTTACAAATCAGGCATTTCTAGTTGGGAATTGGCTCCCTGGAACCAATACCGTATTCAGCACAAAGCCGCAGGTCCACATTAAGCACCGCAGCATCGGCCCAGTAAAGATAAGCAGAGTCTAGTAAGCTAAAGATGTTGTGTTTTGGTTTTATTTATTTGAAAGCCTGAGGTTTATGAATGCTTACCTCTAATTATCATGGCTTAGATGCCACTTCAACACAAAGGGACTGGCATTTCCAAGAAACAGTATAGGTCTACACTACCGATGACGACAGAATCTATCAAATTCACCACAGGCCAGCTGTGCACGTTTCAGTGGCTGCTCCAGAAGGTGCTCCATTTTACAGGGCTATCAGTTTCATACTCTTCTTCAAATTTAAGACATACTAAGTTCACATTAAACCCAGGTCTCGGGAAGGTGATAGAAACTCCTTCTGATGGTTAATTTCAGCACAGAACGCAGACGTTCGCTATCGAATCAAAGAAGCATTTATAACTCCGATTATCAAGTCCATTGAATTCAACAGGACCAACCCTATGACAGCTTGAGAAATTTAAAGCCCTTTTGTCACCGGTGGAAAATTCAGCAGTAACATGCCTCCAGCATACCGCAACACCTGTCTAAGATTACTAGCTACCAAAGGAAGCACTTTTTTTTTTTTTTTTTTTTTTTGGCTCTTGCACCAAAAATCATTACTATTTTACTCTCTGAAGCACTAATAAGGTTGAACATAAGGAACAGAGATTACCCTAAACTTAATTAAATGGATATTAGTTGAGTATTTTCCAGGCTACAGTTCAAGATTGGTTTAACAACAGTCATGGAGTGCAACATTATGACTATTAAGAACCAGAGAGTAAGAAGGAATTACCATCAGCGAACTGGAGAGGATGTTATAATTTATCCTGTTTGTTGACTCTGTCCCAAACCATCAGGATGTATTAGTCATATTGATTCCAGATGCTACACCTAAGCTGGTACAAAGCTGCTCAAAATGACAGAATCAAGTTGTCCACATTCTTCATTGTTTCACTTTGAAAGTAAATGATTGTGTCACTGAGAGGCAGTGACTCCAGTGCTCAGTATGTTCTTAAAATTAATAGAAAGAAAAATATCCTTTGGCAAGAGTACAGGAAAACACTCCGGTGTGATTAGGGTTACCAGCCTGCCAGCATTACAGATATGAAATCATACCAAAGCTGCTTTTTATAGTCAAGGTAATAGGTATGAACAGCACTATATCACGTTAATGGCAGGACTGTAATACATAGAAAATAGCAGTACAACATGTATTCCTCAAGGATGAGGGCTTAATACCTGTTTAGAATCTCACGGCTTGCATCTCCATTGCTTTGCACTTTGCCTATCAATTTAAATCTGAAATTTGTAAAAAGCGGCTGGGTGAACTCGACTGGCTGAGGCCCCCAGATGTCTTTAACTCCTTTAAACGTCTTTGTGATCTTAATGCAAAGGGTCACAGAACCTTACGTAATGTGGTAGCACCCAGAACTCTTCCCATCAGACTGTACATGGTGTCAAGCACAAAGATCCCACCACCGTTCCCTGGCCCTGCCACCCGACCCACGCAAACGCTGTTTTACACCCGTAGGGGCCCCAGGGGAAGCCAGATTTATGCTGAAGGTGAACAAAAGAAAAAGGACCTGGAAGAGTATTCGCTTAAGAGCAGAATGACTCAAAGACAGGAAGAGGAAGGAGGAGAAAGTATTAGAATGAAGGGGAGACTGAAAATGCTGATACTCGGCATATACAGAAAAAGCAGCAAGCTTGTCAAATGCAGCAAAACCAAGGATCTGTTTTTTAAGTCTTCCTCCACCCCCATTCCACCAAAAGAGGAGTTTCAAGAAACTGAACAGAACAAAGACTAGAGAAAAACTATTTAAAGGAAAACTAAAAGGTCAGCTGAGAAGATAAGGAAAGAATATGTCAGGAAATTCACTTGAGAAGATGTACAGGAGAAGAAACAAAAGGTTTATATATTGTACTCCACAAACCAGCCCTGCCTAAGCAACACCAGAATTACATGGACAGAAAGCAAAATCGAGCTGTACCACTTGCCGACTGAACCACACACCGAAGCTCTGACTTCAGCGCATTACTACTTGCACGATCCCAAGACGGAGCACACAACTGCCTCTTGATAAACCTTTTCCAGGATTGGGATAAACGAAAACGCCTGAGAACTTGAGAAGCAGGGGTGGGGAAGCGAACAGAGATACCTGAGCTCCGTTAGGCACCATGCAACTCATTCTCTGTTTATAACCGCGCTCAGCTATGCCTCATTGCCTCCAGCCAGTCTTCATTTCACATTTTCAAGGCTGAACTGTAGCTGTTTATAAGCCACACACAGGACATGAGAACCTGGCTAAAGCTGAATGTGAAGTATATTTTATGCAAGGCTGTAGGTTAAGGATATGCTCTAGAAGTCATCTGAAACCCAAGTAATACTTTGTTGGTGCGAGACAAAGAAGTGCGCCATGAAAAACTGCTGTGTCTTCCTAGGAACAGTGTAAAGTAATAAACTAAACTTACCCAACAACAACAACCACCAAGCGCAAAACACACACAGAGAAAACTTAGCACTGTACACTGGGAAAAAATAATATAAATCAAGCATTGTACCTCAATAACAAAGCACTTTTCATAGCACCTGAGGCCAATCGTCCATGGGGCTGGCTGCCCACTAGGACCTGCAGCGGTATCCGAGCGATGGGCTGTCCGAGCCACAGAGCCCGGCGCATGCCGTGCGCGAGCCCAGTGTGCCACGAAGACTGGACAGGCTGGTGCACCTCACCTCAGCTAAGCTGCTCTGCGCAGACCCTGCAAGCTGCAGCAAAGGTTTCCAGGAACAGACGCTGGCGTGTGAAGGAAGGCTACCGCAAAGGCGGGCCAGCAGGTAGCGCAGCTTGAAGAAATGCATCATGTATTATGTCACTGTCAAATGCGCCGCTTTTAAAAATGTCTTTTTAATAGAGAGAAGCCATTCTTCCCTTCACAAGCTTCTTCAAAACGTTCCCAAAACAGCAAGCTGTGTATAATGAGCAAGGTTAGTCTTGTGAAAAGATGCAGATAATCAGCAGCAGCAAGGCTAAAGATGTTCTGGCAAACTCAGTATTCAACTCCATGTTTCCCGAGCGGAGAACTGAGCCCTCCCTTTCCTCTCATTTTCATCATGCCAATGAAAATCAGAAATACTTTCTCTGATATCCACGGAGTGAAACAGTCTTGGCAATACAGGAACTGGGCCCAGAGATCCAAGCCCAAGGCACCCACCTGGCAGCCCAACAAAAATGACCAGCAGACGAGGATTCATCAGGGAGTTTAGCTGATTTGTACACCGTGCCGCAACTGCCTCTCTGCATACACTCCAAGCTAAATGAGGCCTCTATTGCATACAATTAATAAACATATCTATGCGGAGAATCTGTTGTGGGATTGAAAGCCAGAACTGACTCTTCCCTTGGCCAACTCTGCATCAATAGTGAAAGAAATGGCTCCGGTCCCATCAAGCCTGTGCCAGCAGAGACTCTGTTATATTTAAATCAACATTTGCCACAGCAGGGAATTATCAGATGCTCTACTTAAATTCAGTTTTTTATGAGTTAAACAGCAAAATAAAAAAGAAAATCCAGCATTTATTTGGGTTGGGTGCTGATGCCTGCAAGCACAGCTGCTCACCAGCTCTGTTTCGCTTGCCATGTGAATGCATAACAAGAGGATTTTAAACCTTTTTCCAGTTTGCCTAGCATCAGGATTTGGGTTTTCTTACTCTTACTGCTGTAGCAATGCACCCAGAACGCCCCAGCCCCTCAGCAACCTTGCAAAGCAGAGATGTGCACAATTTTCTCACGTTCCCTTCTTTGCAGAGGCAAACTCTGGAGCTGGAAACCTGCAGACAAAGGCTGCAGAGACAGAACTACAGGGTGGGCTACAGCGTGAGGGCGGCTGACCTGGACCTGCACATAAACTGAAAGGCAGCACGTTCCAGGAGCCGAGCCATGGTGCTCCAAGAGATGGTATGAGGTCTTACCACATTCAGAGGTAAGGGGCCTGTCCTGCCCATACAGAATTCAAAGCAGTTTCAGAATTTGCCAAGGCTTCTGAACGATTTGAGAGGGTCAAACAACGGGGAACACCTCAGCTACTCTGTTTCCTTGACTGCTGTTCCCACATGAGGTTTCGTTATCGGTAAAATCAGGTACGTTCAACAGTGTTTCATGCACAAGAGATGGACTTTGGCTGCATGAACTGTGTAATCAGATTCTTGGAAAAAGAACGCAGATCAAGAGAGATGCTCCTTTATGTCTTTTACTTAAGACCTACCAATGACACAAGCAATGAAATTTGCTGCTAAATGAATCAAGACAGTACAGTGCATTTCAAGGCAGCATTAAAATCAGTGCTTGCCTCAGCAGGATTTGGTGCTCCTGATTTGTGCCTGTACAACATTAAAGCTGAATTAGAACACTGCCGTTCTTTATTTGTAATCTTCCTTGTTTGCTTTCACTAATGTGCTATTTGGCTTAAAGACTATTTACTAAAACTGAGCTGTATAAAGACCATTGACAATGTCACATGAGCTTCCATTATTTGTAAATTAATTTACACAAGCCAAGTTTTAAGCCATATACAGTTTAGATACATTTAAACTGTGGATCCAAACCTTTAATCTGTATCCTCCTAACTCCTTTTATACATATTGTGTGTGGAAATTAATGCATATAAGCAAACTTAATCTCCGTATTTTCATTGCTACTGGTGACGAGATACAGAAACCTTACTTGTTCTGGAACAGATGGTAGAAACAGAAATTTCTCCCAATGAAATTAAACTTGATCTAGAGCAAGTTGCTTTAAAGAACCTCTCTGTGAGGTGTGGTCTTGATCTCTGTCTCATCCCTGCTGTCCCACCCCAAAAATAAATAAAAAATAAAAATATTAGTACTGAGAGGCACCACTGGCAAAAACGCTTACTGTGATGACAGCTCAGGAATTCTCAGATGCTGCTACTCAGTTAAATGCTTTTTTTCTGCGGTAAGAGGTTGCCACTGATGGCACATAATGGCATAAATACGCCTGGGAAACGCTGATCTATTTAGTAACGAGTTCCTCTGCCTACTAAGAACTGCTGAGATCCACTCACGCAGTTTTAAACAAGCACCAGCAGTGACTAAAGCCACTTAGGTGAAATATTTGAGAAGTGACTAGATATGTGGAAAGGAATAGTGGGGAAGAAGGGCTCGCCCATTCCTGGCGATTCTGAAGATACTATTTTGTCAGCCATCACTAAAAAATATCCCTGCTTTCCACATCTTGTAGGACTAAGGACAGGATTTTTCATTAAGAACATTTACTTTTAATGCTTCTATCCTTGGATTTAAGAAATCTTCAGCACCTCTAAGATGCAGAAAAACAATTCCAGAGATGAAGATTTATATTCTTGGTAATGGGGCAGACTCACATAAATAATTGGGCTGAATCTGAAATTTCATTCCAGTTGTAAAGTGTCTGTCTCTTATTAAGCTGCAGTGCATGATTAGAGGTTTGACTGTATCAGTCAGTCATAGCCACTGTCAGAAATAAATCGCTAGATTAACTTGTGACTATGGCAAGCACAGGAAATGTGTGCTCTTCAGGAAAATAATGTTCCTGAACTTCTGCACTTGATAGAATAATCAAAATCTTCCCAAGGGATTCAGACAAATATTGGCATGATAACATTAAAGGGGCTGGAGTCTCCTATCCATTTTGTTTTCAGTTTGCATTTCCAGGTCCAGGCAGAGAATGGATTAAACAGACAAACAAACAAAAAACAATGCCACAATTAGCATCTATTTTGCATCTAATGAAACAGAAGACGAGCTTCTTTGTCCGTAGTTATTTCAAGCCTTATGTTTTCATCTAGGGCTTCATCCAAACTCTAATGAAATCAGTTCTTGGATCAGAACCATAGATTTGTTGCCAGCACAGGGTCTACACTTCTCAGTACCCACAAAACAATTATTGAGCAAGACTTGCTGGCTATCTCAGTTATTTCTCATCCACATGTTCTACGGAACAGGTCATTTTTAACTTGAAAACAACAAAAAGAGTTTATAACCTCAAGCTTACTGCCACAGACCAGAACCGTTACTTATTTGAATCTGGTACCCAGTTTCTGAAACACTGAATTATTTCCAGTAGACTGTTTACCTTGATGAACACAGAATTAGCCTTGTATCCTGAGCCTTTATGTGAAATTTAATTGTCCAAAGCAAATATGACCTGTTAAGATTTACAGGCTTTATTAGCAGCAATAACAATTTTACAAATCAACATCAGTAAATCAGGGTTTATTGAGAACTCCACAATTTTTATCTGTAGAAAGCAATTAAAATGTCAGTTTTTCATTGGATACAATTCCTAACTTTCACAAAAGACAGATATCCTGTTTAAACATTGAGTGTAAAGCAGTGTATTTTGAATAATTCTAAAATTCTCAGTAAAAACCAAGCAGTGCTGACTGAGAATTACCATTTTTTCCCCAAATGGCTGAATTCCAACAAAGACAGCATTTTTGGCTACTTAACTATACAGAAATTGGAAAACAGTCAAAATGTACGCAATCAGTTCAGCAAACCAGACTTGTTGGGTAGAAGTGTACATATCATTATTTGCTTCTTCAGGTCTCAAAGAAAACAGATTTTATACAGTTTTTCCACTTTTAGCTCACCTTTAAATGCTGTATTTTTAGAATTAGCAAGAAACCCAAACTGACAGACACGGTAGCATGCTCTTCAGACCATGAAAACAGTCAATGTAGAAAAATGCACTCAAATCTCCTAAGGAAGGTACTAGGATCCTTATCACATCAAGGAACATTCCTTCAGTGACCATACAGTGCAATGCAAGACACAAGGGGTACTTGAGCCTATAAAACTTTGAGAGAGTAGATTAGGCAACTGAACAGAAGAAAATTAAACGGTGGTGGGTGAAAGGGGAAGGGAAAGAAGAGGAAGACGACCAGAATATGAAGGTGCTGGACAAGGCAGAGTTCCCCCATGAAAACTGGGCTGCCAGCTCCCAAGGCTGACACACCGCCAGGGCTGCAGGGCAGATACATTTCCACAGCTAAGAGATCTTTTGCAGTCCAGCAGTGGCCATATCACACCTCATTTCACTTCGTAACTGCTTGTTTCCAGCCTTTTTCCTACAACTCTGCTCTTGATTTGGGGCATTTTAGTAGTAAACATTCACTTCTTTTACTATAAAGTCTGTCTAGTTTTGTGGAACAACGTTAACCAGGGTGAAAGGAATAAGCATAGCGGAAGGTTTTACCAGAGAGATAGCAAACTTATCTGAGAGAGGATACGCTGGCAATCTGGGGGGACATGCATTCAGAAAACCTCGTTTAGCAACGTACAGCGTTCGAGAGAAAAAGGTCACCGAGGTTGCCAGCTGGTGGCTTTGGGGAATCTCCACAGGCAGTGATTACCATCCCTTCTGCAGAGAGCATGGGCAGGGAATCCTTCACAGACCAAGGATGTTTAGGCAATTACACTTTTGGAAATTTGTCGTCGACAAAATAGATATATTTACCAAAATACAAATTTCAATAATGTTGGCAATTCTCTGTAACGCAGTATCCATTTTTCGAGTAACACAGGAATAAAAATAATGCATAGCTGCAGAAATCTGAGTGACAAGAGTAATGCACATTAGATGCCTAGAAGCAAATTCATCTGCTCACCATTCTTACTTCTAACTCATTTTCCTTTTGGTCTTTAACACTTTTACCTGATTTTCAGTGGCTTTAGCACCCTAGTTTGCTGCATTTCTCCTCTCTTTATTTTCAATGGCATCTGCTCAACATGCTTCTCCTTAAATGAAAGGACACATTTGGAGCTTATTTTTCCCTACTTTTTTTGTTCCTTCAATCAGAACATTCCACAGCAATTGTGGAAATAAGGGGCAAAAATAACCTCTGAGTGATACTATTTCTCTTACTCATCAGCACATGCTGACGAGCACGCTGCAGTGTGCAATTAGGAACAGGCACAGTGTTCCCGGGGCTGCGCTGCAGCCTGCACGTGGTGACTGCAGCACACCCAGGTACGCAGGAGGTTGGAACTACAGGTCTCAGCCTTGCCATGGCAGCACTGGCTCCAGACTACCACCACCGGTCTGCTTTTGATGGGTAAGAACAGTGTGATGCCATGCTAGCTTCTACCGGATTATTTTTTTCTTTAATGCCTCCCTAGCAGATTTTTTAAACACAACCCACTTCCTCCAAGAATAGTCTGGCTATTATCATTTTAAGGCATCCCTATTAGTTTCCTGTTAAGATTCCGCTCTCTTGACAAAAAGCGTGTTTAGAGCTAAGCAAAAAAACCCCAAATTATTATTTGCAGCCGATTTTCTCTCTCCAGCAATGATTTATCATAATATTTTCAGTTTTAATTTGTTTCATCTTTCAATGAGAAAAGTAATTTCTGAGAAAATAAGTAACAATCTGGTTTTGGTTTGTAAACATAAAACTTGCAAATTGTATCAAAACTAGGATTTTTTTCAGCAAACATTCCTGAATTCTGATAATAAGCTATACTTCTTTAAAACATATCATCAAAAAAACCTGTATTTAAAGCAGGCTGTGAGAGAAGAACACGGTAACCAACACAGGAGCTTGAAAACCACATGTTAGCAAAGCCCTTTTGCTTCCCTGCTGGCTTGTCACCAGCCCGGAGGCATCAGCCACCAGCAGTGACTTGCCCGAAGCCTCACCTCAGCTGCAGGGACTCCCTCGGGTGGCCGACAGTGGAGAACGATCATCCCTTCGATAGGAACCTCCTTCCCTTGGGGGTCTTGCTCAAAGTTTTTCCGTAAATCTGCAGAGTTTAATGCAATAATTCATTATACCTCCAGAAGCCGTTACTCCCCAAGCAATACTACACAGGCTGCAGAATCGAGCAGCCATCCCGCTTTGCCATATTCTCCTCTTAAGTGTGTGCAGAAAGCGATGGGCAACGGAGAGCTACGCATTCTTCCCTAGGCGAGAGGCTGGGGGACTCCATCATCTTTAGCTGCGTTTCCATTTCTGCACCTTTAGAAACGATGTGCGTGTGACTACAGAGACAATTTCAGAACCCACAGCCTCGGTGGCTGCAGTTGTACATTCCATCCCTCCAGCTCCTGCCTTTCCAGAACAGGAGAATTAAATGCAAGAACAACCACGTGGCGCTGTCAGGGTGCTGTTAGGGCCAGCTGAATGAACCCCAGACTGGGTGAAAAATTTTCCTGGTGTATGCTACTTCAGAAGAGTGCCAGGGTATTTTATACAACATTCTAAGCTAGGTGTTTCGTTTAGATCGCCGACGCACTGCACGCTGTAGGGGAAGGAAAGGAAGGGCTGAGCCATTCCACACGTGCCGAACTGGCCGATCACAAGATCGCTTCATTTCAGATAGGCGGCCCAGCCAGGCATTCCGGGTAAAAACAGGGTGAATTGTCTCAGAGTCACACTGGTGTGGCCACAGCGCTCCTGTGTACAAGTGCCTGGGCAAACCAGAACAGACACAAAAAGGAAACCTGTGTCCGATGCCACTGACCTACCCCAGGTACACCAGGAATATGTAAAGTTTTGCTTGCTACTCGCTACGCGTGCTTTGAGAGTTAGGAAGTTTCCATTGGACATACTCATTTTCTTCAAACAGTGTCTCAGATTCCACAGTGTGAATTTACTGATTTAATTTTCTCCATTGGTTACATTTCATGAAATAAAACCCCTTAAACAGCAGAGGCTCTGAATCAGTTACACTTCAATATATTTTACAAAATACATTAAGACTTATTTTAGCAAGCTGGTCACTGGAGAAAGATGCACACGGTGCATGTATTCTCCTTTTTATGATTCCTTGCTAATGTTGATTTTTTTTTTTCCTCAGAGATAACCAATATCTTTTCCAGTACTCTATTTAAAAAGTCATTCATTAACAGTCAGGCTGCAGTTGTGCCTACAAATGCCTTTATTAGGATGAAAAATGGAGTAAGATCCATCTTCTCATTTTCTCTGCATTCCACTCTATCATAAAGAAATACTTACCTGCTTTTTCAGAGAAATATAAAGTGCTGAAATGCTTTGGACTTGACTCACAATTCAGAAACTCTATGCTTTAAGCACACACCAAAAAAAAAAAAAAAAAGAATAAAAAAGTCGACACTACCACAGCATGCATCACAGTGATAGGTGCTGTGAAAAGTTATGGCTTCTGTGTGCCATCACGGGTTAGACCTACACATTCTCATCTCTGGTCCTCTACAGGGTATTCCCTCACACCGAAATCCACGCCCCAGATTAAGTAGCTGGGGTGTTCAGCACGGGCAGGATGACAGAGGTCCATGAAACGCTCTGCCCTGGGAACAGTGCGGGAAGTTTACAGGTGATGGTTGGCAGCTACGATTTTTTTCTGCCTGGGGTACTAACAAGTCCCATCATCTCTGCACTCGAGAATTGCTGTTCTTTTCATTAAAAAAACCCAAACCAACAAGGCTTCAAGTAGAAGTAGCAGAGCAAATGGCCAGTACAGGAACGCAGTTCTCAGGTGAAACATTGAGCCCCGCTCAGCACCGTACATAAAGCAGAAATGAAGAGCGCTCTCTGGAGCGCCCGCTAGGTTAATGTGATATCTGCCGTTATGGATGGCAGCTGGGGAAGTGGTTTGCGGAAGAACCGGTACCACAGCGATGGGTTTAAAAGTCCCAGCACACTGCTCCACCTGCTTCTGCTCATTCTGATTTTTACTCGTATTGCCATATTATGGGGTTGGGAAATCACAGTGCAGAGAAAAGTCAATAAAAATTCAATTCAGAATAATAGTCCTTTGCAGCTTAGTAATACAGGGGAATTATTAGCTCATTCAGTGTTATGACAGTTAATGCAGTAAAATAAAAAAATTGAATTTACACATATTTACACATTTAAACTAAGTCAGCCAACAAAAAGATCTGTCATTTATAAAATCAAGGAGTTGCTACATTGTCCTATTACTTACCTCTAATGTTTATTTTAAGTTACCCTCTTAAAAGAGCATAATTTTAGAAAGATTTATCAAGAATTGCTAGAACACTACCTGATACAGTTACCATTCAGAGTTTCTTGCTTGAACTTCCCCGACCCACTCCTCCACCCCCTCATCTCCTTCAAGAAGTATTTCTCCCAGTTCTTTGCAGGTTGTTGCCATCATTTCCTTGGACAAGTTCTTTAAAGACCTGAACTGGTGATTTAAAGCAAAAGGGTTCACAACAGACTGGGGGGAAGTAATTTCCTGAATTCTCTGCTAGTGCAAAAAGATGGTTTCAGGCTCTGATTCTGCTATAAAAATGTAGCAGATCTAATTGCAAGGTAAAAATTGGATGAGGCTTTGAGTATCTCCACAGCCTCATAGTAACAATTGTATTTGGGTTCTGTCTTTTTTATGTCCCTTCTGCTATGATGGCATTTATTGCATTTTCCATTTTTTGCGTCTTTCCAATAACGATCTGTTGATTGTGAGTTGTAACACTCCAGCATACTATTTCAGATTTGAAGAACAGAGATAACAGAGTCTGAAAGCTTCCTCTGAGGACAACGGCTGTCCTCTGCTCCCCACTGTATTAAAAATTCTGGAATGAGTCTCCTATGCTCGAACAGATAAAACCAAATAACCCCCCTTCCCTCGTAACTCTAATTAACCTACAGTGCTGTTACTTAAACATTTGTCAGCCTAAAAGACCAGAGTTACTCCCTTTGTGTAAAGTAGCAAGTAATGGTGCCCCCTAAGCCAACAGCGACGGCAGCTACCGTAACCACGTGGCCTTCTTCAGAACCACTGCTGGTAATAATGACCATCCCTGTTTGGTGTGACTAGAAAGACGTACATTTTAACTGAGTAATTCACAGTTCTGCACAGTGGAATTCCTTTCGAATCCCATTATGGCAAGCAGCAGGCACATAGAATCGTAAGTAGCTTAACAGCACAGCGTAACTATATAGGGTCCAGTTTTTAATACCAGATGTCACATGCAACTGGCTCTGAAGTCAAAGCACAAGGCCTGGTGGAAGGATATGAAAAAGCAGATGTTAGCACCTGGGAACATACACCAGCCTCAAATCCACCTCTGTCTCCCTCCAGTAACCTTCGGTCACAATGGGGTTGGCAGTGAGATGGAGCAACCCCACCACCCAGAGGTTCCCAAAGAGGACTGCTGTCAGCTGTCTTCCCACACCAGAAGGGCTGATCCTGTGTGATGTCCAACATGGGAAGCACATGCTGGGCTGGTCGTTTCTTCATTATGACACAGGCAATATTATGGGCTGATTTTGAAAAGCTGTTGTCCAGTTTTCCAGTCCAAGGATGAGGCAATAATACTTTCACCTTGTTACAAGAAGGAAATTTTTCCGAAGCCACGTTAACTTGTCTGAATGACAGATTCCACCATCTGATGTAGATTTCACATCAGCTACATAGTTAAAGAAGTGGAAGACTACCTGCCTTGCTTATGAACAATTCTTCTATCTTCACTAGTGGCTCTTGTAAATGCCTACATGAACAGCATTTAAAATTATTCTTTTCTAAAGAGCGTATGCTTAGTTCCATTGAGGAATGACGGTGTTTCTGAAGCAGTCTTAGTTCTGTTTAGGATGTTTGGATCTCATGTCCTCAGAAAAAGGAGGGAAGATATTTTTTCCTCTACTGATTGGAATTATTCTATTTTTCCTACTTTTATCTCATTTCCCCCACAGCTTATCATACCTGAAGACCAGCGATATGTTTCGATATTGAAAGCCAGATTTAAAATACTATATGACAAAAGCTTCTAATGTATTCTTGCCTTTTTTTTTTTAAACGAAGTGTAGCAGGCAAACATGGTCAAATAGTTTTTCTTTTTTTTTTTTTTTTAGATCAAATGGGAACAAAAGGGCACTTCTAAGGGGATTTTCAATTTGCATTAACCTTTTCTATTATATTGCACTGTTGTGACGCTGTGCACAATCCAGATTCTCTGAAACAGATTTACCGAGTGTAAATGCAAATCAATCAATACACATTAAAATAAAAGAGAGCTCTGAAAAACCCCCAAAACACGCATGCTTCCCACGATACTCCTACAGCAAGTCATAGGGAGGGCTTGCAAAGACAGCACTACCTTACCAGTATCCATTTATATTTAATCCTAAAGGAACAGTGTGTTTCCATACCTTACAAAACCTGGAATAGCAGAACATTTACTCTACTCACACGCTATGCGGACAGATGCCTTCCTACTCTTCGAGGTCCCTAGATGGCTCCACGCAACACATTGACACCAGTAATCTTCTGGCCCATGAAAATCTTCCACCTGCTGTCTCGTCACGTTGATGAAAACCTCTCGAACTTTCAATCCTGAAGGGGAAAGATACAGAAAATTAGCTGATACAGGCTATCGTACTTGGGCATAAAGCTAAGGTTAACCAAACCTTTTCTTTTAATTAAACAATCCCATTTTTAATCAAGGCAAAGCTTTAATTACTTTGACAATAATATATCGCCACTAATTAAACTCTAAAAGCTGATTAGGTCATAGTGCATTGCGTTATAAGAATTACCCACCCACTGTGGTGTTTGCAAGAACTTAACGCCTCCCCCTGAAACCTTGTCTCTTCTGCCTTTTTCACCCAGAATGTTTATCTGGAATTTTATAGCATAACATACAGTAAAAATGTCTCCTGATCTAACATCTCAGTGCCCTTGAAAACCATTCTGAAGCACCCTGGTAGGCCCCCAATCAAGTCAAACAGGCAGAACTATGCACGTATGACAGGAACTAATCAAATGCCCCACTGAATTCAGCCTGTTCCAGCCGCTGCTGCCGCGGTTCTGTCCAGCAGGCATCTCCTTGCACGTGGGTCATGCTGCAGCAGCCCCCTCCCCCCAAAAGCTAAGCTCAAGCCATTACAGCCTGGAAGGAGGAGAAAAGAAAGAGAGGGGAATAAATTTCACAGCTCACAAATGGGAGATGGTCCCCTTTGCCACCCTGTCCTTCTGGGAAGCAAGTGAAGCAGCTACAAACCTGGAAGTCTTGCCTTTCTTAACACTCACAAACAGAAGCGTGTATTACATCGGACAGATATCTTGCTTATTTTATGCAGTTTCCCAAAGATAACCTTGCTAAATTATCTGCAGTGCAATGTTGCTGCTGTCTACTTCAAATTTGCTTGTTGTCTATCAAAAAGGATGCTTACCCCTTTCCTGGGGTAGGAATCAGTCACACCTAAAGAGCTGACAAAGTATCTAAGGGAATAATCAAGGCTAGCCAGGAGTAAAGATGGGAATTTTTCTTAGCCTGCTACCAGTTTTGTAATTGCCTGGGCACAGGTGGAGTTGGGCAGTGTTGCCCCTCAGACAAAGCTTGAAGGTACATCAGTACAAGATGCCAAGAAGCCTTGTAAACCTGACACCTCATTTTATACACTTGGGATGTTTGTCCTACCTGCAACTACCCTTGCATGAGAACCTCGGGGAGAGGAAATATACTCCAAGCCTGGGTTAAAAGGCATTAGGAATCATTTGAAAGAGCTAGTCAGAAAAACATTAATTTGAAAATAGAAAACATTCATGCCTACTACTTTCTTCTTTCTTCTCCTGTGCAGTCCCAAGATACTTATTTCCCCTTCACTAGAAATGAATGAAAACTCAATCTTAAAATATTTCATGCCTGTGAAGTTTATAAAGCAGCAAGAAATTTCTAAGCCTGAACTCCATAAAAATTGGCTTCCACTTAATCTCAGGCATCATTAACAGCTGGGTATTTCACTTCTGAAAGGCACTAGGAAGTCAGCGTGTTCCTCTGGTAAACAGGAGAGATGCGGCCCACTGGGGATGCTCACTGAAGGGGCAGGGAAGGTCAGACAAGCTTTAAGTACTATAAAGCAATACAAAATTTTTGCTGCCTTTCCAGCAACAGGCAAAGGGAATTTTTACTTCTTTCCATTTAGCCTGTTTGGCTTGCTATATTTCACAACAATACCTGAAGACATGGACAAACGTGGGACACCTTCCCTAAGTTGTAGCCATAATTATTTTAGTCACTCTAAATATTTATTCACTCTGTAATAAACAAACAGAGGTTTCCTTGTTGGTTTTATTTGCATTTTGTTTTTTTTTAAATATGTCGATGCAGTCTTCAACAAAACTGTTTACAAAACGTCCCTTTATTTTCTGACACGGTGAAAACAAGCCATTATGAAATAAACACAGCACATGGAACTCAGCAGTTCTGTCAGAAACTCCCCTCCTTGCTGACACACTGACTGTAGAATGCACGATGGAAATGCATCATCTCAAACTGAACATCCAGGCTGCTCCGCCAGCGATGACTCCTTGGATTCTTCAGTCACACAACCATTCTGTAGAGGGATCTTCACAGGTTAAGGATAAGAGCAGCTACAGTTAATTTCCATTAGAGACCATGAGTCCTGGTGACCTGACGCAGCAAGTCTTGACTGGCTGAAGATTTGGCACCCCACCATGCTATACGACAGTGACAGACATACACTTTCTTCTTAATTACCTACAGCACATCAAGCTGTGTGCCTGAACGACTGCAACCCAAGCTACAGCGCACCAAGCTCCAGAGCCTCCAAATCCCAGCTAACCTGCACCCTTGTCCAACACGGTTGCAACCCACCTACGGACAGATTTCTTCGACACAGGTGTAAACGCATCAAGCCCTTGAGAAGCACCGACCCTTCCAAGCTGGCCCATCTCCAGTCAGGAATCCCTGCTCCGGCACCCTGTGAGCCGACACGCACTGCTGTGCAGCCATGCACATCGCATCTGCCTGCGTGTCTCTGCTGCCTTACACACAGCGCGGCTCTGTGTGTTGCTGTGAAGGTAAGCCGCTTGCTCTACCCGAGTACCTCTAGCTATTGTGCCATCCCATCATCAGCTTGTTCCCACCATGACCTCTAAGTAGCATCTTCCAAGGCAGAGCATACTCCTCGTCACCAGCCGCTAACTGCAGCCTTGCTGACAGCGCTGCCGCTCGCCCGCCTGGTTCTGCTACACCATCTTCTCAACTCTCCGTTTCTGAGCTACTCTAGGAATCTTTGGAAGCAGCAAATAGTAAGGAAGGTACGAGAACTGCGTATCATACAGCTTACTGGTGCATCCATGCTAACAATGACAGAATCTTTACTGATACCAGACAAAAACAATCATCACATGATGATGATTTTCTTGCGAAGCAGAAGCCATTTCTGGGCTTATTGGTTCTGAGCAGTCATCAGTGAATACAGGCATCTACAGCTTCAGATTGGTTAAGGTAGAAAATTCTCCAACTGAGTTCTGCCGTTCATTGACACCTTATCTAATTAATCTATATAGTAGCCTGTATTTTCTGAGGCAGCATTTAATGTGGTTTGAATCAGGCAAGCGAACAGCACATGCTTCTGAGAAGCTGGAGGTTCAGCATTTTGAGAATAGGACGGGTAGGAATTCAGGTCCTTTTAAAGGTCTCACAATTTGCCAATAGACAAAATAAATGTATCCAAAATAGCAGAATCACAGAATTGTTGAGGTTGGAAGGGACCCTCTGGAGAACATCTCATCTTTGGGGAAAGTTATGTTTTGTTTATGGAGAAAGTACACCCATTTTCATTTGTTTTAGAAACAACTACAGAAAGCAAACCTATTGGGAACAGAGACATATTCTTCATTTATCATCCCTATATTTCACCAACAAATATACCCACCTACCCTCTGCATCCCGAGAAATGCCAGAAAAATTGTTCATAGAAAATGACACAGAATGAAAAATCCATGCAAATAAAACCAGGCATATAATAAACAAGAGCAACATTTTACCTGTGACTTGTATAACTCTAATAAGCACTGCAAGTCCAACCCTTTAAATTATTGTGCAAATTATAACCATCATCTTTTGTTATACAGTACAGCCTTACAGAATATAAAATTATGACTATGGTACTGATATGCTAATAAGCTTTCTGCACTGTTGGATGGTTTAGCTGCAGATAGACTAATGCTGGCAGCAGATGAATAATTGCTCTCCATGTACTAAACATAACAGAGCTGCACAGAACTTCAGCATTTGTCAGCTTTATTTGTTTAAATGAGAAAAACACTGACAGCAGTTATTGCTGTAATCCTTTTATTTATCAGACAAGAAAACTCTAGCTAGTCTTAGCAGGTCTGATCCTCTGGTGAAACTGAAAAGTTGAAATATTTGCAGACTAATTCTGGGGTGCATGCTGCAACGTTCAGGCAAGAACAATAAATCTGAAGGAAATTAATCAAACCATAATTATTATATTTTTATCACAGTAGCATCTACTAGCTCAGGCTCTCACTTTATGAAGCAGAGTACTCAGAGAGCGCCAAGCTCCTGCTCTGCCACGTTTACAGAATAAACAGAAAAGGCAGGCTACGGATCACTATCTTTTCTGCAACTCAGGAAATAAGGCAGGAGAGGATGAAATAACTTGGTCTCTAACTGACCGACTGCGGCAGTGCAGAGATGGGAACCTGCGCCCATCGCAGCTGCAGCACGTGTTTTCTTGCCTGCACTGATTTTCTGCTCAAACAGCAGCAAACCCACAACAGCAGAGACTTCAGCGCTAACTCTTTGAGCCACCTGGACCCCCTGCATTCTCAGGCAGCCAACACGTGCTGCAGCCTGCAACTGCAAAGCTTAGAAAGCCACAAAAATCCTTCCTCTCTGGCTGCTCCTCCTCTTCAAATTAACAGTGACTCCTGTGTTACTCATAAGATTTTTATTTCTGTCCTATAAAAACAAAATCATGCAAAATTGGATTCCATGTTCATCACACTGACAAAACACACCCGTTGTCTACCAACAGCTGTCCTTCCTGTCCTTTTCTGTGTACACAACACAGTGCTGTAGGTAAAATCCATCAGAACAGCGTGCCTTCAAGTGCTATTGCCAAGTACTTCTTGCATATGCCTGGCTAAGAGCTTGCTGGCAGGGATTTATAGAGATGCTAAGATAACATTTCTTGTATTCAGCACTAAATTCCCTCTTGTTTGGGTTTCTTGTTGCTGTTTTTCACCACTTTTCTACACATCTCAGGATTTTAGTCCCATAACAAATAGTGGAAGGATGGAAAAGGACAGACCCATTTTAATTTAGTGTAGCTGCCCTTCAGTGAGCACGCCAGAATCGCACCCTGAACCAGAGGCACCATTCCTGGCATAAATTCTAGTGCAGTTATTCACAGATGGAGCCCACGCAGTACGCAGAACGCTCTGCATGCTTGGTAACAGACATATTTATGCCCCAGATTTGACTCCAGAAATGAGGGCACTGCCAGGATGCACATTAATTCTAAAAAACCCCAATAGTCTGCTATTTACTGAAGGCTAAGAAAGAGTTCCAAAATAATTTATGGGTACGGATACACCATGGTGAGAGAATATCCATGTCTGTCCTTCAACATTACACTGTATATAGCCTTTACTTACATTTTTGTGTCCTGAGGACCATTTTGGCAGGTTTTGGAATACACACACACTGCACTATCTGGACCGCACTTGTGTTTCGAGAACAATACTTTTAGGTTTAGCTCTGTCCCTGGGCTAAACTCAGATCTGCAACATTTATATTCCAGATCTCACTTGCTAAGCCTGTGCCTCCATGTCCCAAACCTCAATGTACCTGGTGTTATTTAAAAAAAACCCACCTAATGTTACTTTATCTTTTTTTTTTTCCTGTTATTAATCCAAGGCTTAGAAAACATAATTGCAGTATTCACAAGACAGATTTTCATTAACCATATGGAAGAAAAACATTTAGGGACGACATTTCTTCTACATTGATTCAGCAGTGCCTTTAGAAGTAAAGGTTATGCCTATTAAATTATTTTCGAAAAGGTAACTGTAAAAATTAAAATTCATCCAGATTAGCATTTACAAAAAGCCTTTAGTATGAAGTTTCTTCAGAATGTGTCACTTAAAGAATGCCAAACACCACTTTAGGAGACTAACTTCTTTTTAAATGGCATTTTTTTCCTCTAAAAAGGAAATTCTTGTATTGATAGAGAGGATGTTATACATACACTGCTATTTCCAAGACATGGAGTTGCCTAGCAATCCTGGAATTTAAGAAGGAGAGAAAAGCAATAACAAAACAGAATTGTGAAATTACAGGACGGTGCAGCATTAAATTGGTTCGCAATACTTACCAAGATGCTTCTAAATGAGAAAAGATATAGGGTGTGCTGGGAGCATGATAAAATCTGTTGATCATTTTCAACTTTCCCCCTTCTCATTCTCCTCTTTTAACTACACACTTTCACAGAATGGATCTCTCCTACCTACCAAATAGCTATCATGCTTGGGGGTGAAGGCAAATTTCAGCCACCACATTGGTGATTCTTCATGGTTCATCCTGACAGAAATTTCATAAAAGCATATGTTCCCTGGTTTCTAGTTCCCACTTTAAATTACGCCATTGAAATACAGAGAACTACCTTCCCCTCCACAACTGTTATTTTCTTTCAGAAAGCTCACTGTCTGCGGTTAGTGTTCCATCAGGCCCTACATCTCCCCTTGGAAAAGTTGTTGGTGCATATCCAGTTTGTTACAGTCCCTGTGTAACACCTCTGACATCTACAGTCATTGTAATTCCCTTTGCTCTCCCCATTTACACTACGCTGCTTCTGCCAGGATCTGTATTCCCCCTCTCTGCCTGTCACCTCTGTCCTTTTCTTACCCCCCTCCATCCACTGCTTTCCCTTTTGCATTTTGGCAAACTGCTTCTCCCAGCTCTGCAGAGCCACGTCTACGTGGTACATCACAACCAGATGAGCTGGTTTTACAGACACACCAAGCCAACCAAAGCACGCTGCCACAGCTGCCCAGCAAGAGGCTTGTGCTGGTACACTGTGCCCTCCTGCCATGGCTTACTGGGTGCACTCAGGGCAGAGCGGACACTGGCGCGTGACCCTTGAACGGGAGCCAGCTCCTGCTCCTTTAGCTCAGTGCAAGCCTGCAACCATCCGCTCAGTCGCATGACTCTCCCGCCTGTGCATCTCTGAACGCCATCTCCTGGTCTTTGCTCGGTTTTGTACACTGCTGACAGACACTGCCTTCAGATACATCTCCCGAAGGACAATTTAGCCCTTACCTGTAGTCTCATCCATGCTTTCCTCAGACACGTGCTCATTTTGATGGACCCATTCACCATTGCACTTGAAGAAAATCTGCATAGCTGGCATAGCTTTACAGCGTAAGACAATGGGGTTGCTTTTTATAATGTAGGCATCATCTGGTTCCTCCATAAAATGAGGCAGTGTTCCAGGAGCAGATGGGATAGACTCTGGAAGGGCTTCACTGTTATCATTTCCTGAAAGGGAAGGAAAGGAAAATACACATTTTTCATGTTGTTGCACCCTTTGTATCATCTCATGTAATTGATTAAACACCATTTTGGATTTTACTGTGAACTAATTTTACTAGAGAAACACCTGTAGAACTCAACAGCTGTCAGGATTGTGCTTTGCAAGGAACCTGACACACATACACACACAAAAATATCAACTAATTTAAGAGTAAGAACCGTCAAGGAAATGGACAGAACAAAAGCAGTTTTCTGATGATTCTGAAGCATCATCGCTATTGTCGATTTTATAGATGGAGAACCGAGGCACAGAAAGATTACATGAGTCACCTGAGGTCACACAGATAGCCTGTGGAAGAAGGAGAAACTAAACCTTGCTCTCGAGTGACTGCCCAGTGCCTTAACTACCAAATCTTCCTTCCTTTCATGAAATTTAATTTCCTTCAGACAGTTGCTGCAGATTTAACTACAGAGAAATATATTGATACGAACAGCATTACTGTAGCACTCCAACACTGGAATAAGTAAACTGTGATTTCATACCCACTTAGAGGAAGTTTTCAATATGCTTTTACACTGTTCCCATTTACCGCAGCCCCTTTTAAGGTGATACAGAAGTGGAAAAGTGGTTTCTGTAGGGCCAGAAACTGCAAGACAGTGAGCGTTCTCAGCTTGTATCGCAGGCAGTAGGATCCAAGGGCATTTGTTCCGCAATGCATAACCCTAGGTGTCTTATTTTCTGAATTCCTGTGCTTAGACATGAATTTAGAAGCACTGGAGTACAAGATTTTCCTTTACTGCAGCTCTTCTAATTGAGTCAAATCCTAGCTGCTGCTCTCAGAACTGGGAAATTCCCATTGATTTTTAGCAATGCTGGGATTTATTTTAGTAGTTTTTTGAGAAAATTCAGAGAACAACAAAAAAATAAGTCAGAAGGGATCAGTGTATGAAGGAAGATTAGAAAGTACTGAATACACACAGCGTAGTCAAATGATAACAGGAGGACATGGTCTATATGCAGATGAAAGGGATGCAGAGGAAGAGGAATAGCTGAGGGCAATATGTGTGATTTAACCAAAAATGATGAAAGATAAGTTGTGATGATATGAAGTAAGCCTAAGAACCTTCACAGGCCTAGTAGATTACGGAATAATGAAAACATACTTTGTCTGTATTAAAAACAGGTATCACTTAACACTCAGTATATCTGCGTATGCAAATAAGGCGCTGTGTGTGTGCTGTGAAATCATTACGATTTTCAAATGAATTCAATGCTTTAAACTGCATTCATAGTGTATTTTATAAAATATTATCATAATTTTTAGTATTTTACTACTAAACATTTATGCCAACTTTCATCTTGTCAATCTTCAGTAATACTGTGTCCCTGCAGGCTTTATTAAGTCCATGCTTTATAGGAAATAACAAAAATGTCATTAGAAGACTTTGGAAAGTCTTGAAATCCCATGCTCCCATCAATGCTTTGAGTGCTTCACAAGGCAGCAACACGCTGGTATTGAGGAAGAGCAGTGGACAATCGTTCAGGCAGAGAACTTAGAAGAACCCATTGTTATTCCACCAAGTTTGCAATTCCGGGCAAGAAGCAAAGGACGAAATCCCAGCCCCAATGAAATTAAGGGCACAATTCTCCTTGCAAGTGGCATCCAGATTTAATGTTATGGCTTTACATTATTTTAAAGTGTTATTGATGAGAACCTGAAAACCACAGATTCTTCACCTCTTGTAGGATTGCCAAGCTGTTTTCCAGCTCACCTCACCAACAGATAAATTGAGGGAAGCACAAAATATGTTATGCTATCACCAGCAGAGCGGTTTTGGGCTGTGGAAGTGGCTTGCTCCTAAAAAAACATTTAACATACAGAGGTAAGTCAAGGTGCATCTTTCACTTAAGTGTAACTGGCAATACATTAACTGCCCTTGAAAATCAAGCCAACAAAGACCACAGTATACAAAAGGAGGAATGATTTTCTATAGCCTACCCCCAACAGGCTCACAGATAGTTATTACTGTATATTTGCATGCTGTACAAATGTAATTGCTTGAATTCCCTGTTGCACGACATTTTATAATCCAGATGAAATCAGTATTTGGCAGGAATTTACTTCACTGAGCACAAGTTTGTGCAGCTGTTAGCAGGGGTAAGCAAAGCAACTCGGTAGCCTGTCCTGCGTGAGGTCAGGCTGGAAGGCAACTCTGTGCCTGTAAGAAAATTCACAAAGGATTTGCATTCCCTGCTTGTTGTTTGTGGAGATACTGCTTTTCTCCATATGGCTACCTAATCAGACAGGGACTGCAAGGACACCCATTCAATGTGCTGCGATATTTGGGAGTTTTGCATCATAAATATTTAGTGTGATTTATGATACACAAGACTTACTTTATTGGCCCCTTTATCATGCTTAAAGGTAAGAGTCACGCAGCCATATTTCAGATACATTAAAATAAATACTCTTCTGCATTTAAATGTTGCACTCTAACCCTAATTAACATGCCATTTCTTGCCATGCACACTCTAACCCTAATTAAGATGCCATTTCTTCCCATGCACACTACCAAAATGTTTGATGACGAGACAAGCTGCAGTGTCTACAGCTCCCTGGGACTGGAACAGGTATGACCACACTCTGAACAACTGCTACTGTCTACTTAAGCCACAGCTAGAAGAGGGAATTCATCACTGAATTGAGAATGCATACTCATGTCCATTTTCAACAGTTTCCTGATGCCAAGAGTGAAGTTAGATTAAGAAATGAGGTATTTTTTCCTTCACTTTCAAAGGCCACCCTTTTCTTTAGTCTTACTTTTTTTTTCATCCATGCTGCATCTTCTACTAGCAAGGACTCCTTTCCAGCCTTGGAGTCTTTCCAGCTTTTATTTCAAAGCTATATGTTCTTACCAGTCTGTATAAGTGTGTCCTGCTAAAGAAATGACAGACCCGTACAGAACTTGTCTGCAAAGGCTCTCTGAGTGCTTTACAAATCTTAAAAACCACAGAATAAACTAGAATACTTTGCTATAGCAGAAATGTATTTGTTTCACACACGACCATATCAAATGCATTTAAAAACAATGTTAAGTCTTACCTCTGAAACATTCCTGTTCAATGACCATAGTACAACAATTAGTAGAAAAAAAAACAAACCCAAAACATTAGCCCTTGTACAAGCTATCCACCATGAGATGCTTACGCAGTGGTGTTCTGCAATTACCTTAAATTGCTTTGGTGACAAACACTGGTAAGATGTACTTTCTCTTCTGGTATCACCTACCAGATCAACAGACTCCATACGTGCATGCAGGCATGACAGAGCTGAAAAACGTAAAATGTTCTTGTTCTAGGGGATACTTCTCTCATCCCACTATTCCACTAGTTGGTATGTTGCAGTAAACCTAGAACTCCTCCCCTCAGTACACTGAAGTTCATTCAGTCTTACTGCAGTATCAACAAAATTCAAATTTGCTACATCCTTCTTCCTGGATTTTTGCAAGTGTTGAAGGGCAACCTCTGACACACTGGTACCGCTCTGTGCTGACCATCACTTTTCTGAGCTGATGGGCCATTTCCTCAAGACCACAGGAAGAACTGGTCTCATGGCTTCAAACTGCACTGGCTAGCGTACTGCTCATCTTGATGCTACCGCAATCGGAGGTCATGCAGCAGACTTGTACAAGCTTCAGGGAAGGGTAAAATTATGTGAACAAAGAGACTAAAGAAAGGAGTATTTGGCCCAAAACATGTCATGGTCTTAAGCAATCTGGCCACTGCCCTCGACAGCAAAACAAGATCAGACTATTACGAGGCATTTCAGTTCTCTCTAAAAACAATCCAGAAGTACTTAGCTGAAACAGGAAGATTTATTGAGCCAGCCAAGTCTGTATGATGGAACTCGCCTCCCTCACTGATCATGTGAACCGAATGCAGTGCATTGTTTCAGAGGCACACTTCTTGGAGATACACTACAGAATCTGAGCACTCCTGAATATAAAATAAAGAAGCCATATTTACATCTCTATGACTATACATGATTAAATATGTAAATCACAGGAGCTGTCACAGACCTTAATCACATCAGTGCCAATTAGATAAACTGTAGGAAGATAACATCTAGACTGATGTTCTGACATTCTAAGGACCAGATACTGCCCTAAGCAGATAGAAAAAAATCCCAGGGTCAAATCCTAAAAAATATTATTCAGAAGGCTATTACTGATGTTATATAAATATACACACGTTTCATGATAAATTGTATTTTAGCTGAGATAACTACAGTAGCTGCTGACCAAGGCAAAGCCTCTCCTAAGGTATACTTAATACTTGGAAACTTAATGCATCTCTCTTTTGTGCATCATGTTTTTTGTAGCCTAACTTGTATTCAAATTCATCTGAAAGCCTACTGGAACTTTGCAAGGATTCTGATTTCAGCTTATTAAGGTTTTCATTTATAACTGTCACTTTTCAAGATTCAGACCATTCATAGTTATAGAAAAATGGCTGGTTTAATTCAACAGTGAATGACAGAAGACCAAACCATCAAACAATCCTTGTATTTTTCATTCCTGGAAAATTACCTTTCAGGAAGTGCTTTGTGTTTTATGTTCCGCACACTAGTCCAATAGGGACTTTAAATCTTTTTATGACAATAATAGAAACAAAAAATAAAGGAGAAAAAAACCTTAGGAACAAACACTGGATTCTTCTATGAAATAAATATACTGCTGTTAGTTGTCAGATCACGTTAGAAAATCTTCATAGCAGCAGACCTGAAACCTCCAGTATTTCAAAACTGATCAGGCCATAATTTAGAAGTTAAAGTGAGATTTTAAAACAATGAGAAAATCCTGAGTTCAAAACTTTTTTTTTTTCAAATTAAGAATTATTAAAAATAAGTAAGTAGCATTACTTTCTATATTTAAAAAAAAAAGTCAGAAAACTTGCTGGAAATAAATGTGAATAATCCTTTTGCAACAATCACCCTCATAAGGCAACTGCATCCCTCAGTGCGACCCATCGTGGCAGATTCCATTATCACCACCATCACCATTCACATTATAGACCCCAGTACAAAGTGAAGTATTCTCTAACCCCGTTATCGCTCCACCTCCTTCCTCCCACCCTTGCAAGAAAGAACACAGAGTTGTCTTCGGGTTGGAAGCACAGATACAAAGACTTCTCCTAAGTTTCTAAACACAGGCCCTTTTAAAATTTGGTGGTACAAGAAAAACAAAGCTCTAGACAGAGTACCAAACCTGATTATTTTTCTACCTTAGCTTCCTCCCACTCTAATTAATCATTCCTAAGATCTGAGGATCCCTGCTTTCCCTTTCTGCCTGTGGGAATTTTTCTTTGGGTTTTTTTTTTTTTCCTAATTTATGTAACTGCCCTGAAGACTATTTCCTTTATTAGCTGTGCCCACAAGGAGACAAAAGCCATTTTGACATAAAAGCATTCCCTCTGACTCCCTTGTCTTGTTCAAAAGTTTTTTGCCCTTTGCTTCCTTTTTCCAAGTCTGCTACATTTATAGATCTTGGCATTAGCATTTTATTTCTTTGTCAGTCTTTTGGATATTTTCTGCACTCCAAGGCTCACTCCCCTACAGACAATTCGTTAGGAAAAAAAAAAGCCTTTTCCCAGATGTAACATCCTAACCACTCCTTTTGCACAGGTCTGTCCACTAATTGAAAGACAGCTGGTGATAACCGAAGTTCTGGACACGCTTTCTGCCCTTTCCATGCATCTGATGCTGCTGATGCCTGTTGAACTCTGAACCACCTGCAGTCATCATTTTCTACAAAACTAAATAATGTCTTATTCTACACGTAAGCTCGTTTTCACAAGGAAGTCAGTAGATAAAAACCCTCATATTACAGAATACATAAATTCTTTATGCGTGGAATGGTTTCATAATGGATTTGGGGTCATTGTTTAGTCAGAAAAGCAACTTAGTGCGATTTGTCTGCGTTCTTTTAATCAGATGACCCTGTCCCATTGCAACAACGGGGGTTTTTTGGAAGTCACTCAGATATTGATGGAAATATGGGATTTTGTTGCCCACATAAAATCCTTTAATGCCTTTGTTATTTCCTCTAGTACGCGGATTTACTAAAGCCTGTAGGGACACATTTAGCAAAGATTGACAATACAGGAACAGTAAGAATGGTCAGTAATATAACAGGCACGCTGATGAGTTTCACTGCCTGAATTCTTTTAAACTCTATACATTGAAGGGGAATCCAATTACTACTTATTCAGCACTCCTGGTAAATGATACAGAACTGCTTAATTGGTATGACGGCCATAGAGCACCTACTGTACAGCCATTTCCATTTGCTGCCGAATCTGTATCAATATATGACAGATCTGTGGCCAGGCAAAGAGGCAACAACCGACGTTCTGTTCCAGACCCTGCAATCTCAGAGCTGGTGTCTCCTCAGTGCTTCCTGCTTTTTCTGCTTCAGTATATTCCCCAAAGATATAAACGTAAGAGGAGTGCCTTAATTTTTTAAAAATGTTTTTAACTGCATTCCTGTTTTTTCTGGCTACTGTATAGCACAACGCCAGATCTAGTTTTATTAATGCATATGTCTGCATGCACCTCCAGTGCCTGCATCAATGCACAGATTTCTATATATATTATCTATGTACTGTGATCACTACTATGCTGATACTACATTTGTGGTACACATTATATGCCTCTTTCAATGCACTCCGTTTTATCTGTGCAACCTGACACATAAGGGCACACAAATGCAAAACTACCATGCAAATTGGTTCCCCCCTTCTCCAAAGATACATACTTTACAGCAAATTCCAGAAAAACTTCGCAAGACTAGGAAAGGGAAAGAACAAAACATTTAATTCACTGCATTGGGGATTAGGATAAATAATCTTTCATATTCTAAGAATATTTGATATTCAGTTATGTCCTGTGCTGCATGAAGTTATATGTAATATGCTGAGGAAGAAAAATGTCCTATAGCTGTTTGGCGAGCACGTGTGAATGATGCAAAACTATGGCATCCAGTGAGGAAATTCTTGAAAACTGTTAACTACATATGGCAAAAGCTAAAAAACTTTCTTCCTCCTGCTCCTCAACATTTAAGAAGACCACAGTCAATGTGGGAAGGCTATACTAGAGTCATCTCTTTTACCAGCATGTGATCCTGTTGAGGGACTCACTCATGAGACACAGACTAAAATTTTCAAAATTGTTCCAGTAACTCGGCCTTCAAAGTAATTTCTGTTACCAAAGGAACTACCAAGACTTTATCCTTGATGCCTTTAAATATTTATAAATAAATCTCAGCCACTGGTGACTCTCATCATACATGTCAGAAATAGTCCTCATGCGTTCCTAGTCCTGTTGGGAAAGACAGGCTGGAGCTGGGAATGAAGAATCCACACCATTACCTAAAACATAGTGGTTTTCACTAAACGCAAGCAGAAGACACAGTATGAATATGCTACAGCAAAACAATGAGTAAAGAAATCAGTACTGCTTATGTTCAGACACATTCAATACCCAGTGTTATTTTCCAGCAGATTCCACATGACAATGATTTGCTTAAATGAAGACTATTTAATTCAGTAAATAAATATATTAAAAGCAGCTTGGGAAGAATATTTTCAGAAAGAAAATGTGCTTATATACCTGTAAGTACACTATGCATTCACAAGTAAGAACTACAATGTGTGTAAACCTTTTCTCATTAAAAATTTTCCCACAATGCCTATAAAATTTCCATATAAGGTTTAATGGATTAATAAAATCTGGATTTAATTTAATCAGTAATTGATTCAGGGGACTCTATGGCATTAAATTTTACTGTCGGTATGATCTGATTAAGCATAGCTGTGTTCGCTTACATTTGTGCTACTATGAATTACGTCTACTTTGTTTTGGTACATGAACCACGTTATAAAAAACTGGACAGTTTTAGAAGGAAACGCCACTGTGTGTGAAAGGTATGGAAGCGAGAACCCTTCTTAATGTGACTTCTGTGCCTAACCGAAGGTTATAAGATACCTGAAGCACCTCCAGGCATATGGAACAGGTAATTAGCACTGAAGCATGTACATATATCATAAATATATATTTAGGGTCATTTTTCTTCCCCCCCTGAGATGTTTGTTCACTTCTCAATTCAGTAGGGCCTGAAATCATAATTAGACAATATCCCATAAGTATAAGGTAATGATAAAGCATCAAAGTGGAAAAACATAAAGTGTCACTGATGTTTGAGCTGAAATGACTTTCTGATAGGAAAACAGAACAATGTCAGTGTAAGCCTGTAGAGACGATACACCAGTAACGCAAACCCGGCGCTGCTAACAGACATCTGCATCGACAACAATCTCCTCTGCAGGAAACACCACAATGCCAGTGGAAATGAATGTGATGTCGGTGAAAGCATCTGTCACCTATGCACTCCGCTTCACCGGTGCCTTGGCGCAGGGCGCAGCTGAGCAGGTGTGTACAGCACATGAAGGGAAATCTTCCAGAGGAAGACCTGGAGATTCAGTCTCATCCCGACATTCCAGTGTAGGACAGTGCACTTAAGGAAACCTCCCACTACCATGTGGCAACTGCCCACCAGGGCTCCGCTGAAGAATAATGCTTAACGTACCAAACACAAAAATAATTACCGGCTATATGTGAGATACACATGACCTAAGAGTATTCTGGGTTTGCTGTGACACCGAGGCAGAGACAACTGGAGAATTGTCAAGCAGATGAACTTGCTTTGGAATAAAAAAAAAAACCTCTGCAAGCAGCAGACATCAAAATAACGTATATTTGCACTGGTTCTCTCTGTTTGTGTGTATTCTAACTGTAGCTTTTACAGTTGTGAAACACAAATAACCTAAAACCCAAAGAAATTAAAACCCAGGATCATCTTCCATGATCAACTCTGCTTTTTTGAAAAAAACCTGGCTAATAGCACAGTGAAGATTCTAAGCTGATAAAATCATATTACAGTTAAATTATTTCTACTCAGTTTCCAAAACGGACTGAACCTTGTGGCAAAACTCATGGCTTAAGTGTTAAGTACCTACCAAAAATGTTGTGAGGAAAACCCCTCTTTTTGATGATGTTTTTATACCCAGGAGCAAGGAAGACTATGAACAGTTTCAGAGCATTCTGCAAAGCAGAGAGAATTTGGAAATGCCTTTGAAATCAAATAATACAGCTGCCTTTTTTTTTTTTTTTTTTAACTGGATATTCACTCTACCTTCCAAGGAGAGGGCATTTCTCCTGTTTCCCAGTTCACATGCAAGGTAGTTGCCACTTACCTTTTTAAATGGGTCTGAAACCTATCCCTGCTTGAAAAACTTGACCATGGCAGTGAAAACCCACATGCCTCCATAACTAAGTCAGGCACTTAAAAGGATGGGTGTTCCTCTGAACAAAAGGATTGCCTAAAAACACTCTACTTTTTGTAAAAAGTAAAAAAACACATGATGACTTCTGTATTTCACATCTTACCAAAGCCTCCTAAATTTTCAACACATGTTGAAAGTCACAAGTGCTGTATATACATCTCAGCAAGCCAACTTTTGATATCAGTATATTAGTTTCATCAGACCCTCTTGCTTCCTATGGATATAAAGTATAAACTTCCAGCAGCTGTACCATAATCCTTCTCATCAAATATTTGGGCGACAGGTGGAAAATTGTTCTGCCAGCTGAGGAAGACAAAATCCATTCCTCCTGGCAATTTTCTGCAATGAAAACTCCAAAAAATGAATGTGCAATAAGTTGTGGAAATAAACCTAAAATATTATCACACAAAAGCAGTGTGCTCAGAATCTTTAGCTGCAAACTAACCCTGCTTATCTGAATTTTAAAGAATCTCATTTCTTCTTCTGTGTGCATAGGACTAGATATTAAGCTGGATGCTTCTACTTGAAACTATTAGTTACATACCTGGTGGATTTTTTTTTTCTTTTTCATTTTGCTTTCCTTTGAAATGCACTGTGGCTTCTCTGATCATTAGGTGGGGTTTTGGGGTGGTTTTTTTGCATGCATCAAGGAAGTCTGACAACAGATCTGGGAAGCACATATTATCAGTTTCATTTTACAGAAGGGTAAGCAGTCAAGTCTGAAAATGAACTATGTGACTAAGAGCAAGCCATGAAAACAGGAAGCAAATGCCACAGAGCTGTTCCAGTACACAGTAAACCCATGCTAAGCTGCAGACACTATTCCCCTGTTACTTGGAAGGCTTCGGATGACACTGTCTCTAGCTTGTTAGCAGGAAAGAGGAGTGAAAGTCAATATATAATCATGGAAATAAGCTGTCGCAATAGGATTAAAAATCAAGACAACTGTGAAGTATACGATGCATAACTTTTAAGTGCCTGGTCCTCTATTCACTTCAACAGTCCTTTCCTACGTAACCAACTTCACCTCTACAAAGCCATGAAAGGTTAAATGCTTTTTCAAGAGTGATAAAACAGACATGCAAGAGAAAGGCACAGTGCACAAAAGACTACCCACAGACTCACAAGCAGCAAGTGGAACTATCTGGAGAATGACAGAATGACCTGCCACAGTAGTGAGCAACTGAGTGAGCCTGCTTTAATAATTCACTGCTCCTTGGCCAAAACCCCACGAGAGCTAACCATGTACACACTGCTTGCCCATTACAAGGCAAGGCAACGTGTTAGTCTGACCACTGATTCCTCTCACTGACAAGGAACACACACGGAGCCCCTTAACTGGAACTGAGCAGAAAAGCTGTACATCCTTCATACAGTCCGATTTCTAGTATTTCTCTGAACCAAACCCTTCCCCCCCTTCACCAAACAGCAGCAACAACATTACCATCCAAATGTCTCCTCACACAGGATCCATTGGAGAAAGACCCTATGAAGTCAACACAATTTTGCTGTGACTATTCTTTAAGAATACAAAGCATTACTCCTTTCATGAGCAGGACTTCTTCCATGGAAAGGATTTTTATGCTAATATATGTGAGGCCATTTTCTAAGTCCTCATTTATTCCATTTTCCTTACTTTTTAATATCTTATGAGCTTTAGCTAAGGGCTCTATACTTTTGGCAGAAAGCAAAATTTAGTTACATTTATTTATATAAAATGGAATAAAGTTTAAAAGCAGCACACCTTTATACACAAATTCTAGCCTCAATTCTCTGATTCTGTCAAACAACCCAAATAAAAAGTACTTCTGCAGCTGTACACAGGGCTACACTTCCAGGTGTTTAAGTGACTGTGACAAAGCTGATACCTACAATTGATCACATCACCTGCACTGATCAAGAATGAAAGCGGTCACCTTCCACCATCTCCACCGACTCTTAACACTGACCATAAACCACCAGCTCACTTCATACTGCCAGGTCCTGGCGGGTTTATCCAGCAGTTTTGGCAGAGAACCAAGGAAAGAATGGTACGTGGAGACCAGCTCCCATTCACACAGCTAGAGTGGGCCCTTTTTATAAAAAAAAAAAAAAAAAAAATGGAAAAGAAAAAAATAAAAGCAACACTTCAGCAGCACCGCCTTCCCTCTAGAATTTAATATTCGGCTGACATTGCTGTGCCCTCTCTTTAGCCATTTCACGAGAAACCTACAGTTCAATGAAATTCATAGAAGTAACTTTCCATAAACCACACTGTTAATGGGTTGCAGGAGGGTAGGGCATTTATTTTCACCAATGAAGATTAATACGTTCATAAAATATTAGTGGTCTTTCCTGTGCCAACAAAGATGAATGTGTTATCCTATTGTAATCGCTTATGTATTCTAAATCTATTTATATCTAAGTTATACATATTTATAAAAATGATATATTGCATTTATTAAATATTAAGTGGATTACAAACTTGAAGAATCTTTCATATATTCATACATTTATTTAACATCTAGATTTTTTCCTTAAGCAGTACACAAGCAATATAAATCTTTAAAGGAAAAAAGATTCTCCAGCATTCTAAATAGATGAATCTGTAACAGTCTTCCAGCACGCAATGTGTGAAGAGTATTAAGCTAGAAGAAAAAAAAAAAACAAACCACTACTTTAAAAATTCTATGAGAAAATATGTGGTAATATCAGACTCGTACATGTAAAGAGGATCAACTGGATGAGAACGACAATGTGTATCTGGCTAACAAACAGGACTGAAAAGACCAAAGCCTCAAGGGATTACTGAACGACCTCAAAACAACCCTGTAATTCTAGTACATATCAAACACCTACTATCACATGCCAGCTACACAGGGTTTGTCTTCAACGGCAGTAGCATTAGTTATACAAATTTTAACAACGGTTCCCTGGAAATACGTCATATTTATCAGGTGGTTGTAGGGAGAGAGGGGGGAAGCTTTGCTATCCCACCGTGCAGCCGCGTATTTCCAGATGGTGTAGTAAGACCACCAGATGCGTCACCTTTGGGGCTGATCACCTTTGGGATCAACAAATTGCCTTGAAGATTCAGGCTTTGTTGTTGCCTAGGATACTTAGCCTGTTTAAGGTGACAAGAAATGAACTCTGAATAAATTAACCAGTATCACTTCACTAACTGATGTTCCATGTGCCTCAAAGGGCTGCCAGCTATAACGGTTGCCATTGAAAAGTCAAATATTTATTTACAGTTTCTACACTATGAGACAGGTCTTGCATGCAGCTGGAGACAGTCTCTACTACAATTTAGCACAGAAGCACAAGATAAAGCAGGCGATATAAAAGCGAGGGAAGGCTTCCCTGGAGTGCTCTACTCGGATTTTCTGTAGATTTAGAAGATAGCTCACATTTACATTGAAAGCTATACATGTAATTCTTCCGCACAGAAAGGCAAATAAACTGTCTTGCTAAAGTCTACATTTTAGGGTGTTTTAACCTAAGGACATTTTTAGAACTTTAATTTTTCAGTTTACATATTAAAAAGTACCTTTGAACTTCAAGTGTTTATGACCCAGAAAGGGAATGAATTAGAACCAAACTACAGCAAGGCTAAAATGCTCATTTTGATCTTCAACAATGAAAGAAAAATAGTGGACTTTTTCCACCTGTAAGAACATTAGGAAAAAAAAAACAACCAACGATTATTTTACTAATGATACTAAGAGTGCAGCAAATAAAATATGAAACTGCTTGGATTCCTTTCAAGAATAACAAATAATTCACCAACAGAAAGTGAATTACGTTAGGATAAAGTTAATGTGTTTATTAACGTAAAAGCCAAGGGGAAATGATCATAATGTAACTTATTTTTAAATATCACCAACTCATTTTTATTAGTACCCAGCAATCTGCAGAATGCATTTGAGCCCAAATCTAATCAGATACACGCTAACAACTCTAATCTGCTGCTCTCCTTCCACGTTCCCACCCCCCAAAGACTGAAATCAACTTTGAAATTATGAGGATGGGATTCTTCAGCTGCTAGTACTGCTTGAAAGACACTCCACCTTGATTGCTCTCCCTTGATCGGCAAGACTGTAATACTAATTTGGATCAGCTGCACTGCGATACACCAAAGAGAATAACTTCCATGGGCAAAATTAACCTGAAGTAAACTAAAAACGCCGATTTCTCTATAAGTGATGAGTGTAAACTAGGATTTCTCCCAAGTACAATTACTGACTTTATGTCTCCTCTTACTAAACCCTGGGCCAAAATACAGTACCTGCTGATGCAAGTACTTCTAGCTCAGCAACAAAGCAATAATAAATATAATGAATTCATACCCAATTCATACTTGCACCTGTGCTACAATGCTTTGCTACACCAGCATTTTATTTACTGAATGAGCCACAGAGCTCTTTCCTTCAACTTAATTCACAAATCAGTTGTTGTTATTAAAGCTAAAGGCTTTGATATGCCCAACTACCAATTCAACTGCTGGAGGAGATGCTGACTACAGAGCTATTCTCATTCTGCTTCAAACTGGACTACAGACAAATTGTTGTGTTGTTTGCAAGCAAGTGATAAGGCTGCTGTTCAACTGCTGATAATGTATTAAAAAAGAGGGGGCAAAAATAAACCACACATATGCCAAACTGTTCTTCTCTTAAAACTACTGCAGCATCAAAGCTGTTCTGCAGACAAATGTCAGTTTAATTTCTTTTGTAAATGTTTGAGGGGAAAAAAATCCCCACCTTTCTTCCTCCACCACCAATTGATAATGCATACAATTCTTGACAACAGATGTTGCACAACAAGCCACATCAAGTTTTTTTCTTGGCTGCCAGCACAGGAAAGCTAGGCAGTACTTGTTTAACGCTATGTTCATAATCTCAGCAGAGATCTTCCCAGCCTGTCCATTTAAACTCCTCAAAGCCCTGCATCCCTGTAAGAAAGGCAGGTATTGATGACCCATTATTCTCAAACACCGTGGGCACGCGAATGCATTGGAGCCAAGAACAGCGAGTAGCATCCAACATCCTTTGAAACAGAAAGATCAAGGAATCCTGATTTGTCAAAAGACTGATGTTTGCACGAATAAAGTAGGATTTGTCTCGAGACAGTTTCTAAATATGCAAACGTTAACAACTAGCCTTATTATTTCTAAACTCAGATAAAAATACTGTTCTTCTACAAAAATGTATGGAGATCCTACTTGAGATTTTCAAAGCGTTCTAGAATTGGATGTTTTCATAACTTAAGTTTCATATTAATAAATACTATCCTTTATCTTCTGTTCCTTTAAGAAAGAGCATAGAAACCTCAGGTTCTGTGCCGAATAAAAGTTAAAAAGCCAATTTCTTCCCTTGTAATTCGTATTTAGATAAAACCTGCAGTAATACTATGAGAAAAGCCTTGAAAATAGGTGAATTGGTTGAATATAAGTTGCTATGAAACCAGCTCAAACCTACTTAGTCAAAAGGCTCATTTTAGTACTTGTCGGCCCTAAGATTAGTTAAGCTTCACCAGTGTGGAGGCGATGCCTGATTTGGCATTAAAACCTGGCAAGATCATGGTTTGATCCCAAGTAACTCAAGGCAGCCATCCCATCCAAACCCATGTGGGTTATCACATATGTAGGAGCTGTGATAACTAGGGATAAGACAAGAGAGATCCTGAGCGGTATGCCTATAGTGATTTAGGCATACTGACCTCATTCTGTTCAGATACCACTCTTATACCTGCACGCACTACTACTACTATCAGCAAAAATATTGTTCCCACTTGAAAAGTTGGCATTTTTCATTTATTTTCTTCTTTTGCCTTGTACAGTAACCTTGCTGTGAATCAAGCAGCAAAATCAAATACCAGCCACTGTCACAAGGACACTACGGCATGGAAAAAAGTGGTATGGTGTTTAAATTGTTAACATCTGAATAGACAACAGCACAATTCCAAATACAAAAGGAACTTTCCCTCCCACACATTCCCTTTTTTAGCTATAGCCAGCTACCAAATACATGAGTAATGTGGAACAAAACGTTAATCACAGAGCTTCTTTGGGTTTATTTAAAGGTACTGTTTTATAAAGGTATAAAGTAAATTAAAACTGGGTCCTGACCTGAGAAGAAACAGATACAGTGACTTTTCTGCCAAGTAAAATACATAACAAGGAACAGAAGTAAGAGGAGGTTGTATTTCTTTCCTGGCACGTACAAACAGCTCTCTCCATCTCCTCCTTAGCTAACATAGCCTCATATAGTCCACTGTGTCCAAAGGTACGCTAATAATTTTAATTACATGCAGTTATTATGTAATAATATATTATTACCATCTTTTGTTAAAATTCCTGCAGTTCTCACTGAATAAGCCAATCTGTTACTGTTAATTCCTTCCAGGAAAGTAAAAGAGGTTTTCTTTTCAGAAGTCATAACAAATTCCCTAAAACATAACAGTAAATACAGCATTTTCAGCGCACGGTGTTCACCAGCAAACATTCACCCTGTTATTTTACTAGTCATAATGCTATTAAATAACAAGTATGTTCCTACGACTGACAAATACAACTTCCAGAAGAAATGGATTAAAGAGAAAAAGATGATGCCCTAAATTAACTCATCTGCTACTGAAACTTCTAGGTTTCTCCTGATAAAGTAATGTTCCTTCCTACTGTGTTCACAGAAGACAGTATTGTGCCTGTGAAGAGATCTGGGTTCAGTTAATCTTAATTACTGAGGCAATGATATGGAAATGGTAATTTGAAAAAAAACACAAGCTAAGAGAGAAATACAGTTTTGTTTCTTCTAGCCTAAAGTGAGAAAACAAGCTCTTAAAAGATATGGCCTTTATTTTATTTTAATGCTGATAGCTTTTGAGACCACTGCAGCAATGCATGCATCAAAACACAATTTAGGTACACTCAGTATCCGAGAGTAAGACATCACAGTGTGATTCTCATCAACTGAGTCTTAAATCCCTAATGATCTAATTAAAGTTGGACTAAAGAATGCTGTAGTTATTTTTGCTTCTTGAGGTAACTCAACCTTTATAAGAAATTAGGTATTAAAATACATCATCCTAACTATAATATACAGTGCACAATTTAGATAGGGTTTAGATGAGAAGAACACCAGATTTCCACATTCCTATAAAATACAGAATGGCAAATCATGTTAGCTGTATTTGCAAGCATTTCCATTTCTTGTTGCACTTTACACAAATTAAACAGAGAGATGAATTAGATTTAATGATGGATCCTGAGATTCTGAAATTTTATTTTATTTTGATTAGGGAAAAAGCTTTATCTGCAGCTAAGTAATACCAGTTTTGGAAGCAAACATTCACAATGCTTTTTTCTTACCAAAAAATGAGGTATTTTAAATATTATCCAGTTTATGAAGTATACAGTATCCCTCGTAATGGGAAAGACCCAATTAACAGATGTTTTCTACATATGGAGAGACCTGAATTTTTTAGATCTTTCTGTAAATTCCAATCACAGCAACAAGTGATATTTCAAATATTCTAACATGTGCAGCAACTGAACATAATACGACAAAGGCGGGGTGGGTGCGTGGGAGTGGAGGGAAGCCAGCGCTACGGGCAATCTTAGCGCTTTCACTCTAATGGATAAGCCTGTACTGGCTATTAGTTTTATATCTAAATACTTTTTCAAGGTATCCCCCCTGCTTCAATTATTGTATGAAATAGACACACGAGTGGCTGCACCAGCTAAATGAACTAGACACAAAGATAGAAGCAGGACAAGGACATAGTACAATACACATCTTTTATAGTTTATTGGTATAGTGGCACTGCAGACTGGTCAGTTCTTCATTAACCCACCTGCCATGTACTGGTCAGCCTTCATCCAGAGCACTGCTACCCTTGGCTGTCACGTACATAACCCAATCTGTCTAGGTACTATAATTCAAATTCTGAAACAGCAGTTCAGATGAAAACCCAAAGGACAATCCAGAAACAACCACATTCACATATTCCTGTGCTCCCTCTCCAATTAAACGAATGAATTCACCAAGTCAGACATAACAGGGGAGGAAAGATAAGGCAACACAAGGAAAAAGAAACAACAGGAAAATTGCTCCAGAAGGAACACTGGACACAGTTACCATTAATGTTCCAAATCAGCACAAGTTATCTCCATCCAATTGTACTCCTGACACATGCTGCAAGTGAGAAATAATACAATACCTTCTCAAAACCAGATTGGCTTGCCATATCCACAGCTGCTGAAATACCTTTTCAGGAGCATCTGGCAGGTTCTTCTCAAGCCCCAGAGGAAATGGAACCCAATTAATGTGTGGTCTTTACTCTTAGTATTTCCTATTGACTATGCCAACTTAGTCTGGAGTTGAAAGCTTGGATCCATTACATCCTTCCTTCTGGCTCCTAAGTATCATGGAATCTCTTCTCTCAAGACAGACAGCATTTAAATTCACACGCTTCCTAACAAGTGGTAACCAATTAATAGGTTGAAAACTGAAGGCATTAAAAGCCAGGAGAACAGCTGTGCTTACTCACCTTAATATCACTATTTTCAAAGCATAATCTTAAATCAATCTGGGTTTTACTATTATTCTGCTGAAAATGTCCTGTAGCTTTATTGGCCAGCTTGATTAAGCCAATACATCTGCAGTGTCACAGCCTACAGTAAGCAGATGTGCTCTACAGATTCAAGATTTACTGCAAAGAGTATTTTCAACTTTAATACCTTAGTGAATTTCAAGGTATGACTCGGGCTATTTTCCCACCCAGTATAGCCTAAAATTTGCAATACATACTAGTAAAAGATCTAACCTCCACAGAACGTGTACTATCTATACACGTATATAATTAAATAAGAAAAAGCTTATAAAACACACCTTATAATGTATTGTACATAACAACAGTGGTCGTTTAAAAAAAACCAAACAAAAAACCCACCCCCAATAAACCAAAAAACAACCCACACACAGAAAAGATGAAAAAGATGCATTTATGAGAATACAATGCATTAGCATTGCCCTCCTTTTTAGATTTAATTGCTATCCTAACCTCCATGCAATTAAAATTGAAATAGTAAAACATTCTAGCACACTGTAATATTATACACATAGCCCTGTGAGGCATTTCAATTTATGTATGTTACTGTAGTTCTCATAAGCTGTTTTCTGCACTAGAACATGGTAAGATTTCTGTAGTGCCCTCCAGTTAATTGTTTGAACAAATAAATATTTTGCAATTCTACTTTAAGTCTTCTTACAATGAGGTATCTTTTCCTAAACCCTGGAAAAAATTAAGGTAAGATACCCTACCTGAAATGAGAGAGTAAATCCTTTCAGTTTTCTTGAGCGTGCCAATCTTAAAGATCCTTCAAACAGAAAACCTAAAAAACTCATTCCTCAACAACCATAATGATCATGCAACACAGCCTAGAAATACCTGGCAGATCCCAAGGAAGCAGAGTTACTGGCGGATCGGTAACACAACCCTAGTGCGAACACCTCTGTCCTCAGCTCACACGATGCTCACCGCGCACCGCGTGGCTGCTCTGCTCGAAGCACCAGCCCCTGATGTACCTGGTTGGGAACGGAGAGCAAGCTTCCCTGCAAAGAGCTGTTCCTGTGGTCAACGGGATACACCTCGAAGGAATGCTTCCTACTGTGGGCCTTGACAGCGACTGGAACCATTTCACCTTTTTGACAGGCTAAAGCAAATTCAAATTCAGATAAGCTTGTACAGAAACCATCCTCTATCAGCAGAAAAGAACAATCTAAGGCGTTCCAGATCACAGCCATGGCAGATAGCTAGCTTAGCATCTCCTACGAAAATGAAATTTCTGTAATAACTTGGCACAGAATGATTTCTCATTCAGTTGCTTACTGATTTCTTAAATAATTTCTCCCCGCCACCCCCCCCCCCCCCCAGCTTACATTTCCTTTAGGGTGATTCAGAATCCAGGGGCGGTAACACTCCCGTGTGATTCCAGTGAGCCATAACTAATTTGCCTCAGTTTCCTGTAACTTTTGCTACCTGGCAGCTACTGTCCTAATCATGAAGTTAAACTACCTCTGTATTCAGCTACCAGTGGCGGAAGAAAAAAAAGAACCCCAAAACAAAACAAAAGAGAAAAAGAAAAGAAAAAAAAAATCCATTTGAAAATACTCTCTCGAGAACCTCCTACACTAAACGCCCCTACAGCTGACAGTTCTGTGCAGCACAAAGATTAATAATTTTCAAAACCTGACATTTTCCATCTGAATCGCATGCTACTTTGTGAAAAATCTTTTCTATATCCTGCTCCATGCTGCTTTTCAAAGAGAAGGGCATTTTAGGCTTTGACTGCTTTTGTCATGTTAAAGACCTAAAAAGATTTACAGCTGTTGGCTCTGCAGCAAGTTGCTCGTGCTGCAAACATGCACTTTTGGGTAATACTGGCAATCTCTATTTGAATAGATTATCCACTGATGATGTTCACTTGTACTGAAATCTTCAGACTGGCAGATACACACCTGAATTAATAAAATGCACCCACCTTTTTCCCCTTCTTCCACGCAAATGACTTCAGGCATTCACCAGCACTGCAGCTTACCCTTGGATGAATTTCATTGTTTTCAACTTTGTCTACCCATGTGGTTTCAAGCAATTTTACCAAATGCTGTGTGTTCTGATCTTATACAGTGCAGAACGCTTTACAAAGAAGCCTACGGCTGGCTGCTCTCTAATGCAAGCTCTGGACCCCCGACCATTTAGCGACATTACAAATTCCTGCATTTTGAGTAAGGAAGCATTTCCGAAAGTGCCAGGCCAGCATCCTGAGAGCATTTATCCTCTAAGCAAGACTGGAAGAAACTTTGAGGTGGGCTTTTTGGTTGATGTTTAAAGGAATATTTTTGCTTTTTCTTTTTTTTGGATTCCATGAAAGTAGAACCTCATCTGCTCTTACTCAGTTAACAACCTCTATTTCTTTACTGCATAGGAAAAGCCGCACTATGACCCAAAAAGGTTTTCTCACAGATAGAAGGCTCTCGGGAAAGAAGCCACAGAGCAGTGATTTTCCTTAAGTCTTGGTAAGGATTGTACTACTTCTTCTTGCAGAGGACAATGCAGTCCCTTCGGATTCCAATTCACAGTTCAGTTTTTCTAAGCTGTATTACTTCTTGTCCAATAATACAAGACATCACATTCTTCTTCATAACTTACCCCAAAATTGCTCGTAATCTTTACACAGAACAAGCCAAATGAGTAAACAAAGCACCCATTGTACAGGGGTTTTCATGCCATTAGGAGCTGGACTATTTCAATTTTGAAGCGGAGGCTACCTGATGGCTTGAGGGGCAGTGTCATTATATGTAATGCAACCTACAAACTAAAGTACTGGACTAAATCAAGAACAGGTCAGAAATACAGACTCTGGTACTGAATGCTGTATAATTTATAATGCCCATGATAGGCCTGTATAACCCATAGCTAGAAACCACACCTGATAAAAAAAATACTTCCCCCCCCCGCACCGGGGAGGTGAAGAGGGCTAAATGGCCACCTTTGTGCACTCCCAACTCAAGCCCCACTCTCAAAACAAAAAGCAGCAATAACATCCCAGAATACTTCCATTTTTTCCCCAGCATGTCAAAAATTATGGAGTGCGACATTAAAATCCATCTCCTTCAAACTCTACAAACATGATATTGAAGTTCAACTTCTCAACGTTAAAAGGCATGATGCTTTATTAGCTATAATAAATGTCAATTTTCAGTTAGCAATTTGATGAGTAAGACACAAATTACATTGACAGCTGAACCCACTTAAGTCCAGTATAGTCGGGGTTTTGTCATACCTCACCTGCCAAGACTTTCACTCGCAGGTACAGCAACGTCCTGGTGAGGGACACAGTGAAAAATGGGAAGTTGATCCAATATATCCCCCTAATTCCTTCATTTACCATTTAAAGCAGCACATATTTATACCCTGCAAACCCTGTTTGTATTTCTATTCAAGTACTGTTTATCTGATGACCCCTAATTATCAGTCTGCAAAAGGAGAAGAGATGCCACACTTCCAAGAGAAATATCAGCACAAAAATCTTAAAAGTGACGTTGGTTAGTTTCTTCATCATTATGAAGACACTAAGTGTCTAGAACCTCGTTTTCCTGGTACTATGTGAACAGCTAAAAATAAATTCAAACTGATGACAGTGAAACAGCATTAAGTTTCCAATTTAGCACAGAACAGCACTCATATCACTTTTAAAAAGTCAATGAGATTTAAGCACATGCTTGACTTACAGCTTATGCTTAACTCATTTGCCAAGTCTAGTTAATCTGAAGAATTGCATTCTATCAGTGACTGATACATCTGACCTTCCTGGAGCTGGTATCAATTTATAACAGAATATTTAACTCTTAAATAGGATGTTATTTAGATACATGAATGAGAGTTTGAGTCAGTATCATCCCTCTATACGCCTCCGCCTTAAAACACTTAGGATCAGCAGCATGGAAAATTGCACTGATGAAACAGACTCCCTGCAACTTGTCTGTGCTGTAATACTGGAATTTTTTATTGCTTCCCAGCTTGATCCCATTGATCTATATCACAGGAAACAGACAGAAACACAATACTATATATACACACACACACAAATACAATATATAATACACAACATATTAAAAAAGACAAGTACCTATTACAAAAGCATGGCAAATCTATTCTGATTTGCCTCAAACCTCAGCAGGTTTGTCATACACCTAGAAGTAGCTCTGCTAAATCAACAAATACGCATTTCACATTGGGAACTGAGAACAGAAAGAAATTATACTGATGACAATCTTTTTATTAATAATGTACAAAGCCTTTCCTCAAAAATCTTCCATAGCATGTCAAAGTCAAATAAGCATTTTCAGTCTTTTTTTAAAAAAGCAGAACAGAACAAAGCATAGAGGTTTTTATCTTCCCTTCCAAATGCCAACTGATCCTAGAAAGTCTTGCAAACGCTACTGTTGCCTTACCTTTAATAAGTTAATGATGCTGAACAAAAACATTGCCACAGATAAATGACTCGCTGAACTAAGTCAGAAGAGATGACATTGACAGCTAATCCCAACACACTGACTACATCCATCTATTCATTTATGTGGTCTCCGATAATGTGGTAGCTGACTACCTTCCAAAAGAGCGACTGCAGTGAAACTTCCCTCTTCCCACTTCCGCAGCAGGAGGCAAGCCTGATTAATATTATTCCAATTATTATTATTAAATTTTAGGAAGAAAAAGGAAGTAAAATAGCCATAAAGCCCTCTATTCAAATAGTGGCAAGTCCTTAAAAAAAAAAAAAAAAAAGTCATGCAATTATAGGAAAAAGAATGCTATGTTAAAAAAAAAAAAAAGTAATAATTCCACTGGGATTCTGATCAATTCTTTTTGTACTTAACATCACAAAGTTTTCCAAGACTGTGAAGAAAACAAGGCTTTTAACTTCCTAAAGTCTGCATGTTTGATTCCTATTTGATTTTTGCTTTAAGCTTCAGTAACGTTTGCTTCTTTCTGTATTTTCCCATTGCTGGAAAACCCCATAAATATATATGTATAAATATATACATATATAAGAAAAAGAAAAAAAATTGTAGCTAACACTGGCCCTGTGCATGAGGCAAAGAGATTAGGTTTCGGTTTCTGGCTTGCCAGAGAGAAAGTGAATGTGGGTTTGAGCAAGTACCTTGTTTCCAAGCTTCAGTTTCTGATCCGTAAAATAGCACTTCGTTCTCTGTGCTTTTTCTGTTGCAATCTCTTCACAGGAAAGCTCTCTTGTCAGTACAATGACTTGCATTGCTTAACACAGCATACTGTAATTTAATTATGTCTGGAAACTGCAGCATACCAAATAAGAAAGCCATTATAGCAGTACGAAAGGAAATGAGCACCACAGAGAGAACAGAACAATAATAAGCAGAAGTGCAAAAAGCACGTATTTTGAAAAATAAGGATTTGAGTGGGGATTTTCATTGTGTTTTTTTAAAGTTGGGAATCTGCAGCCAGCTCTCTAATTAATGCTTGCATTGGTGCTGCTTGTGAACTATGAATGTAGATACAATGGTTGGATCACACAGCTGCCAACATTCTATTACTTCCTCCAACAGTTTCTGCAAGTACCTAATATCCTCAGACATAAACAACAAGAATTCAATATAGAAGTATTTTGGGCCTCTTCACCAAAGCAATAAGCTAAGTAACAAAAAGAACTTGCATTTCAATTCAGAGATGACAACTTCTCTGGTGAAAGTAAATCGATGCATACAATACAATTCCAGACTACGAACTGTGTTTTCAAACAGAAGTTCTTGACACCACCTGCAGCACAAGATACGCACACAGCCCAAGCGCTGCACCACTGAGTCACACGTCACTGTACATGCTACGTGAACTGTGGAATGAAAGAGAAATTGCAGGGAGGAAAATGGAATTTCACACAAACCTCAGCACAACACCACAGCCTTTTTGGAAAAGTCATAAAATTAAGGATTTTGTGCAGGAAAAAAAAAAAAAAAAGCATAGCTGTATTGGGTTTGCACAACAACATTTTGGTAGCGGGGGAATACAGGGGTGGCTTCTGTGAGGAGCTGCCAGCAGCTTCCCCCACGCCCGATGGAGCTGATGCCACCAGCTCCGAGACGGACCCACTGCTGGCCAAGGCCGAGCACGTCAGCGGCCATGGCAGCGCCTCAGGGATAACGGATCTAAGGAGGGAAAAGCTGCTGCACAACGGCAACGGCAGCTGAGGATGGGAGTGAGAGTATGTGAGGGGAGCAGCTCTGCAGCCCCCAGGTCAGTGCGGGGGGAGGCAGGAGGGGCTCCAGGCGCCGGAGCAGAGGTGCCGCAGCAGCCCATGGTGAAGCCCATGGCGAGGCAGCCTGTCCCGCTCAGCCCATGGAGCCCACGGGGGAGCAGATACCCACCCGCAGCCCCTGGAGGACCCCATGCTGGGCCAGGGGGATGCCCGAAGGAGGCTGTGACCCCATGGGAAGCCTGCGCCAGAGCAAGGGAAGAGTGTGGAAGCCCTCCGCGAGAAGGAAAGAGCAGCAGAGACAATGTGATGAACTGACCGAAGCCCCCATTCCCCATCCCCCTGTGCCGCTGGAAGGGAGGAGGTGGAGAAAATCAGGCATGGAGATAAGCCTGCGAAGGAGAGGTAGGGGGGAAGGTGTTTTAAGATTCAGGTTTATTTATTTTTATTGTACTCTGATTTGATTGGTAATGAATTAAATTATTTTTTTCCCCAAGGTGAGTCTGTTTTGCCCATGACAGTCATCAGCGACCCATCTCTCCCCATCCTTCTCTTGACCCATGAGCCTTTGGTTGTATTTTCTCTGCCCTGTCCAGCTGAGGAGGGCAGTGACAGGGTGGCTTTGGTGGGCACCCAGCCTCCAGCCAGGGTCAATCTGCCACAGTAGTTTTTGTACGTTTGACCAACTAGATGAAAACACGTGCCACTCCAAACTAAACTATTAACTTTTAGCCAGTTTCCCCATTAGGAGGAAAGAAATAGTATATCCCAGAATCTGCCAGCCTACAGTTACCCTCACCTATTTAAAAACATACACACACGCACACATAACATTGCACCTGACACCTCGTATCTAGTAAATGATCACAAACTGGATCTAGAGTGCCCCAAGCCCCAGCAGCCTCATCTTTTACAAGAAGCACTGGGAAGAATATGGAATTATTCAGGAACTATGTTCAAATGCTCTGTTAGCAATATTCTTTTCATATCTGCAAGATGATAAAAATCACTTGTTACTTCATTGCTGTTTGAGTCATCTTCTCCCTATGAAAAGCAGCATTATTAACCTAGTAATGTTTATCGCCAGCTCCGTGACTGAAAGCCCCTTTGTTCCAAGACTTGAAGATTTATTTGTCAAGTCTGACAGCTCTGATGTGGCCTTGCAGTGAACATCAGTGTTTGAAAAGGAATTTATAAAATCATGAACTATAAGAAATAGCCAAAATCATGGTGAAGCATGGTATTTGAAATAAGGAGACAAACTAGATACCTAGATAAAAATCTGCATTTCCATTAAAGACTCATTAAGATGACATGAAAGCATTATGGAACACTGAAATGCTAGATCTCACATGTGTTTAACATATATCTCATAGATTTTTATAGAAGATATATGTATCTCTCTAAGTTCCATCTAGAAATCTTCCATTCTAGATCTTGAAAAATCAACAGATATAAATGGGACATAGACGCTTAGTGTAAAGGTAAGATACAGTCTTTGCTCTTGCCTGTGTAGTAAAATTAGTGGTGTTATCTTAGGCTGAATTTAAATACATGAGTTTGGATAATAAGCCCTTGATATGATTAACCTTATCACGTTTTCACAGTGCAGTAATTCTGACATATTTTAAATAATTTTCTTAATCTGAAAACTCCATAATATCTTGTGAGAAATCTAACCTATGGGCACAGCCAAGCCCATAACCATTCAGTTACATCAGAATCTAATCAAAAGCACATAAACCAACTTCAGTAGATTCACAACACACAAAAGTCAACGCATACATCCAAAGGAGTGTTACACACTGGGTACTCTTAAGAAGTCATATTTAGGCAACATTTGGTAACGTATTCCCATACATAATTGCATATCACATAAGCACAGAAATTATGAGCCACCAGATCCCCTCTCTGGTATGAAGTTGCATAGCTTCATTTAAGTCAGGAACTGAATATACAAATCTTTTTATTATCCACAGACAGGCTTATAGATTTATATACATCTATAATTGGCTTTAAGACTGGACTTGACGTTAAAATCTGAATCTGTCAAGAATCTCCATTATGAGACATACACAAGCTTGAGTGTAATACAGCAATGAGAGAAGCTGCCAGGACTCTGCGTATCTAGCTGGACTTGGACACTCTCCAATTCCACCAAAAGCTGTTTTGTCAATGCAAGAAGAATAAATCAGAGAAGATGTATTTCACCTTTCCGAAAGCCAAGCAATCAGCTCATCCATCATCTTCCATCAGTAAGAACTTTAGTAAATAGAAGCAGAATAGGAGTCGATAAAATATGCTTAAATACCACCCAGGCCTTTACTTGCTGTGCTTTTAATTTGGTAAATAAATGCCTTCCGTTGGGGCACGCACCCTAGAGTCTTTGCCGTGACGTAGATTAAGTGCTCTGTTAGCATTGCATTGCTGAATGGATCTCAGAGGTATAGCTAACTATAATGGCCTTGAAACATTCAGCCTAAATCTCCCTGCTGCTTAATTTCAAACATTAAAAGGTGCATGTGGGGGTAAGAAAACTCTGGAGTTAAAAATATAACCCTTTTTTATGGTTTTATTTAATCTGTTAACTACACAAACAAGAAACGTGTGTCTTACAGGCAAGAAGCAGAAGTGTAGTAATATCCAAGAAATCTGGTAAAATATATTGTTAATTAAATTGAGTTTAGCCCCAAAAGACACATTTTGTCTCTTTTTTTCAGGCTTAATTAAGAATAATATCAAGGGGGGGGGGGGGGGGGGGAGGGAAATTCACCATGAAGTCACCATGTATGAATTAAGCAGGACGGGCAAGAAAAGGGGCTCTCTGTCGTGAGAGTTCTTGCATGACTGTGAGGACTTCTCTTTCTGGTCATCTGTTAATTGATCTGTTTTTAAAGAAATGCATACTAAATGCTGAATATTTAGTTAAGTTTTTATTATGTTTATACAAAATCTAGTGCCCTGTCCATAAAGCGTAGTGAAAGAAGGAAAAAGAATGCACAAAGTCTTGATTTTCAAAAGCACTCAGCATCCGTGGTCATAGCTGCATTTCAGAAGGATCAGTACCAACCTGGAAAAGAAACCAAGCAAGTGACAATCGACAGCGTCGGGTATAGGCAATATTTGGACCCAATCAGCCAAGAGGCTGGTAGCAAACCACCAGGTTCTGAACATTTAGGCCAGTAAATGAAATCATAGTTGCTACGATCATGAAACCTATTCACACTTCGGTTGACTGAATTGTAAAAATGTTTGCGTGTGTTGCTGCTTTGATTTTTTTCAGACTTTTTTCCAGTTAGGCAAGTGCAGGATTTTTACAAGAAAGGACTGATGTTATTAGCCATCTCTGAGGGACTGGTGACCAGAACAATGCTGCACTCCCTCCATTTCCAGGACAATCAACGGTAGCAGTGAGCTCCTTTAGATCATGCTAGAAGCCATCATCAGTTGATGGTAGAGTAAGAAGAAGCAGAGAAGCCCAGAAATTAAAATGAAAAATGGTAAATAGAAAATTCACTTTAACCTCTATCTACCAAAAAAAACAAAACAGCAACTACAGTCTCTTGAGTAAAATGATTTCTTTGAATAAAGAAAGGATGATGGAGACAGGATGGTAAAGGAGAAAGAATTTATTTATAGTTAAACCAAAATACAGTAAGTAAAGGGGAGATGCTGACAAGTGAAAGCATCTCTTTTAGTAGATGCATGTGATTGTTTCTAATGTACTGTTGCACTTCAGAAGAAATACAGGCCATCACGTAAAGAAGACGGCACACAGTGACAATACCTACATAGTCAATGAGGGATTTTTCACAGTGAATTCACAGATTTTGATGGACATCCAGTGGGCTTTTAACACCAATTTATTTTGAGATGGGGCTTAGCAAAGCTGTGCCAGACATATGCTATTTGTAGAATCTTGTTTTCTGCCATTTAAATGACCTTTACTCTTTTTTTACTACTGTTTGCCTGTAATCCATGCCTGGCATAATACTGAATTATTAATCGCAATGCCTGAAGTCTGGGCAAAGGCTTATGTGAACGCCAGGATGCACCACAATGCATGCTCAAGAAAGGAGGCTCCGAAGAGGTCAGATCCCATGAAGGCCACTGGTACAGGGCCTCACACTATTGCAAGAACAGTAAAACACTTTGGATAGAGGAGGACAGAATGCGCTACTTCGCTTTGTCTCTGGACATGCAGGGATCCATTACCTATGCCACTTCTCCAATTAAGAATTTTACAGAGGTGAAGAGTAACCTTTTGGATTTCATTGTAAAGACTGGGCATAAGAGCTTCCTGGTATTAAACAGCATAACTGCAACTTGTTCCTAGGGTAGAAGAGTTTTATTTGCAAAATCACATTCTAACTGTCACAGGGTGGAGGTTGTAAAGCATTGTGGGGTTTAGTATTAGCCAACAGGGCTGCATGCCCTAGGAAAGCATATAGGCATTGATACATCAGCGAAGGGCATTTAGCACAGCATGAGACAGAATGCCAAAGAAATAGGTCAAAGGAGGAAACTACAACACTATCAAGACCAGGATTTATCTAAGGGATTTCTACAGTTGATTAGCATCACCCACCACAGTATAAGTGTTCTTTCCGTTCTCCTTACTACCACACTGCAGCTGCTTCTGGCCCTGCCAAGCAATGAGCTGAAAGATTTCTTTCTGGAATCGCATAACCAAAATGCCTAAGTGTCTTTGAAAACACACAACTGCTTAGTTTCTTTATATTGCTGGCAGATTTCATACATAAATTAGCTGATGTTATGGATGCTTCAAGAGTCACTTCTTTTTGTTCCCCACATGCTTTCCCTATTATGCTTAGTAATGCACTACACAAAACACATGCATTGTGAAGCACCACAGGGAAAAGTAATAAAAGTATCAGTAGGGAAGTAGCAAAATGAGGAAGGGCGGGGGGGAAACATTCAGCAATCTTTAATGAGGTCCTTCTGGTCTCTAGCCGCAGCTTCTAAGAGTAAAGCAATGAATATTTTTTTTTTTTTTTAAAATTAAAAATCCTTAAATATAAACTTGATCAAACCTCAGTTTTTTTAAGGCAACAATACACTGCTTCTTTTGCAAGTGATTTTGATGTCAAAGAGCAGTGTACGTAACAAATCCCATCTTTCTCATTTTTATTAGATTTCAATATGTAATTCTGAATTTTAAATTAGTCTTATGTCTGGAATAGACAGTCATAACCTTGTTTGTCCTTTTTTTCTGGTTCAAGAACAGAAATTTTCACCAGAGTACAACTTTCTAACTGGCCGTGGCTTCTTCTATAGGGTGAGAAATGTGTATTTCAAAGACAAAAAGCATAAAAAGAGGACCATAATCACAGTCTCCTGGCTGAGTAAATTTCTCTATCTCGATAACCATGCCCACCAAACTGAGCAAACTGAGCAAACGCTTAGTCTGTTTTTCAAAGGATAAGTCAAGAGAAATAGCTGAGGCTACAAAACCCAATGTAGAAGATCAGGTCAAAAAAAAATGTAAGTTGCACCCCTGTCTCTTGGGTCACTGGGGACAAGTGACTATAAAGTGCACATGAGCTTGCTGGGGAATTTCTGTCTGAAAATGCTAATTTGTTGAAGCTGCAACTGGAATTGCTCAGGGATTTGCTCTTCTTTCCCCTTGCCTGTTGGACCTGCTCCAGTGGAACCCTGTTCCATGTTATATGGTTAATAAAATATGAATTGAGCAAGAGAAAGACGAGCTATTCCAGGTGAGGCAAGTAGGAGAAAAATTCAGCTTCCCCTGAACTTTTCACTACGTTTGCAGTTGACAGCGTGGCTTTTTGCGCTTTTGGTTTGTAACACGATCTCAGATGAAGCCCTCTAGACACTGCTGTGATCCCACCAAATGCCAGGCACTTCAGGCCAAGCAAAAGACAGTAGATAGAGTTATCAAGTATTTCTTGCACTTAAAACAGGATTCATTGCTTCCAGTACAGAAGGCGAATACCCTTTGCAAAACACAGACTTGATTCAGCAATACAGGCTCAGCATCTGCACATGCAGCTCAATGACAGATTTTCTCCCCATACACACTAGAAGTTCTCTCCCTCCCTCAACACCACCTCTCCTGATGCTCCGTTGAGCCATTCCTCCTCTCCTGCTGTTCCACAGAACTTTCCTCTTTGCCATCAGTTGGTTCTTCCATAACCTGAAACTCTTGTTACTGCCCCCGTCTCCTTGTCCCCAGAAAGTAGTCACACTCACGGTACTTTTTATCTCTTTTTAAAACCAACATAAAAATTTATCTCTTCCTCCGTAGCGATATAAACAGGAAAAGCTAAACATGGATGCTCTTAGGAGAATTCAGATGGCCTGGCCAAGTTTGTTTCCTAAAAGTCACATTTTATGGGAACTATATTATGACTGTGAAATATCACCTCCTGGTGATGACACAGCAGGTAACAAACTGCCTCCCTACTGCCAGGATAACAGCTGGGAGCTATTAAGGAACAAGGGACACAGAAAGGATAGGAGTGCAACAGAAAAAGCATGCAAGAATTGCTGCCTTTTAATACTCATTAGTACAAGACTGAGACAAAGAAAGGCATTTTTCAACTTCATAAATACTTCTGACAAGATGCATATGGAATAAAATAATCCACAGTTCTGTGAAACTGCTGCCAGTAGCAGGCAGGTCTGTGATGGCAGCGTTCCCCCTTCCAGGCACCAAGACCAGCTGCATGGACAGGGGCAGTGCTATACCGAAATCCCGAGACACGCTGGGTACAGACATGGAGCTGGTGAGCAACAGAACAGGAGTAACAGAAGGGAAAATAAATGCAAGGTATGAAAGAGGAGCTGGCAGCAGGATAGCTTGCTAGGGTCCTCCTTCTCATATGCTCCTCTTCAGAGTGCCAGGTCCCACAAAACCTACCGAGACCCTGTTCAACCCGCTTTTTTAAGGATGCATTGCAACAGCTATCAGAAATCTGGCCTTACTTTGCTCAGTATCAAGAGCCCCCAAGTGCATCGAGTCAGAACTTTATATGCCAGGATTAGGAGAAAAGGCCAACAGAACACTCGGCTGCAGTATCTACATCTGGATTTATCCTCTACAGTAATGTTTTCCCTAGAGTCCACGTGCTTGATTAAAATTTTGAAACCTGACATTTAATGCTCGATGAACTCTCCCCTGAATAAAGGAGCTTCTTAAAAGGAAAACAGCTAATTTGAAATTGTATTTTATTTTCTTCAATGTAAACTGTTACAGGTTTTCAAGTGGCTTCTGATAGCTGCTGCTTATATATCAAGAGAATTTCTCACCATGTTACAGTGGTTTCCCTTCCAAAACAAGAACAATTATTCTGCTTGCAGCACACAAAAATTGTTCAAATTGGTTCTGTCATCTTTTTTCCTTATTACAATCCTTTTCTAAATATCAGTGTTGTTAGTATTTTTCTACACCTCTTACTAACTGTCCTCTGATTTCATGGGCCTCTTCATGTCCCTGTCACCTGGTTAGAAGCAACGTCTTCCATGTATGCCAAAGGACTTGCCCATCAAGAACCAGATTTTCCCACCTGTGGAATGGCAACACCCATCAGGAAGACAGAACAGGCCGGAGGAGGTGGGACTGGCCCCTTCCTCTGCTGGAATCTGTCATCATGGACCTGCTGGAGCCCCGATTTCAGGCTCTGAGTTAGGAAGTATCTTTTTTAGAATTGGCACGCTTCCACCTCTGCTGATTCCATGTGGGATGGTAGTGTTTAGCAGAAGCACAGAACAGCCTGTTTAAGTTTTCTAGCAAGATTCAGAGTTAACCTAACAAAGCTTTCAATGCTGTCGGCACCTGCAAAATATGACTTGTCTGGAAATTATATTCTATTTAGCACATTACCAGGTATAGCAGGCTACAGATTTTTATCTCAGCATGCCTTTCCTTATTTTATGTTGTCCTATTATTTGTGACTGGATAAAAGCGTCATGTCTTTATTTTAAAGATGTCGTGCTATGGGAAAAACCAAGGTCGACAGCTAAACTCAAGAATTAGAACACCAAGTTTTGTTTTTGAAAGCTCTCAAGTCAGCTGCATGCACAAATCACCCACTGTTCAGCACCAGCTTTATGTTGACCTTACATCTGAAGAACACTGAAACACAACAAACCAACTCCATGTATTATAAACACTCCCTAATGTATTACAGTTACAGTGAACTTATTTAAATCGCACTTTGTTTATAGTTGAAGAAAAATTAGCATTTTCCTATGTATTTAAGAACCACCCTGTACTTTGTACCTTGAAGTCTCTCTATCACTCAGCATCTTATCCAGCCTCAAAAATCACCAAAGCCTTTGCAGCTTCTTAGAAAGGAAAAGCACTGATCTCCTACTATTAAAAGTTTATTCAGATGAAAAATTTGCTCATTTGCCAGAATTTACCATCAGCTTGGTATTCATGGGAATAAAGTATCTGCAGACAGCAAATTCTCAGATATTTCACATTTCACAATGAGTGTAAACAGTACCCTTTTCAACAAAGTATACTCTGGGACACTTCAAGATTCCATTTATTTTTCCTCATCCAGGACATGACAATCAATTATATAATCAACTCCATAATTTACTACAACCCCAACCCCTTATGCCTGTGCTGCAAAAATGGGCTCTATGAATTGTAAAGAGTACAGAACAATTGAAAATTTGCTCACAATACTTGACATGTTTGAGGGTTTGGAAAATTTTGAATTAGACATGTTGTATGTGCGTCCTCCCTTTAGCATATTCAACTTCCAATGGAGAAAACGAACAATAAAGTTCAGTCTAGCACTGAAAGTTGCTAAAATGATAATTACATGAAACAACACCCCTCCTTACTCTCAAAGGTACATATGATTCAGCCACGTTTATCTGTATCAGGAAAAAATATTGAATGGTAGTGTTCTATTTCCAGAAAATACTCTTAATAGTAGGTATCACACCTCAAGAGCAGACTGCTCGCTCTGTTTGGTGCAGTAGCTCCCAGTTGCTCCCCCTCAGCCCCTGGAGACCTTCCCCAGCACTACGCTGATTATAGCCTTTTCAGCGCATTTCACTGTCGAGCCTGCTTCCCGACAAAGCAGTGCTCGCATCTGTATTTTTTGTAATGAGGTGATCCTATACTAGGTTCCGGACAGACCTATAAAGGCTACCGAACAACAATTAACAGGATAATGACTATGAGTTACCAGTTTACACCAGCAAAGAAAATAATCCTATTTTGGGAAAGCCAAATGACTCCCCGAATGATTTTGACTAACGACACTGTAATTTACTGTAACCTCCAAGTTTACAATTTTATTCCATTCACATGTTTCCAAATTACACCAGAATTGTGTTGTTTGCACTTTTAATCTTGTAAAAACTCTCTGGCAGCCATACATATTCCATGGGGGAGGATTCCTAATTTATGTAAAGTATTACAGAAGATGATCTATATGACAGTTTGGTATAAAATGCTAAATGCAAGTCATTACTCACTGAAGATAATTTGAGAGTATTGTGTCAGGGGAGACATTAGATTACAGCGGATAAAAAGTAGGAATAGGTATTCACATATTTATTCATATTTGCATAATCAACTGAAGGAGATAGTGGATGTTCTCTTGGGCCCAACTAGCATACAATGAACTGAACAACAGTTTGGAAACTTTCTATCATTTTTCACACTATCAACACAATACTACTATTTTTTTTTTTCCTGGTCTTGCAAAGAGAGATGCAGTTCTTATCCCAGAAATCAGTGCACTCCTAGATTCTGTTATTGCTTGCAACTAGCAAAAGACATGGTGTAAGCTAGATGCTGACTAAGGAGATGTAAGTGGTGCAAGGCCATTTTGGTAGCCTGCATGATAAAGTTTCTTTCTTTATTGCTTCAAATCTACAGTTGTAGGATTTACCTCATTCTCCACCATGGGGAAAGGGTACCCCACATCTCCCTCCTTTCAAGCGTTAGAAGAAAGGGTAGCAATACAATAAAAACTAAGCAATACTTATTTATGTGTCTATCATGAAATTCATGGCTGTTTCTGTGCTTTATGACACACAACCCAGGGACTTTTGCTGAAGTGGCTAATGAACATATCTGAAGAGTTTGTCTCTACCAGCTGGAAACTTTATCATCTTCCTCTTCAAATAGGAGCTATTTATTTTATACTTCAGAATGCGACACTCAAAATTACAAATGTCCCACTGCAAATTATTCCTTTTCTTCCCCTCCCCCCCCCCAGACTACATACCAGCTCAAATGCATTACAAACCAATTCCTATTCACCAGCTGCACAGCTGGGTTTACAGTAGTGAACATCAGCATTTTACCTAGGCAGTAGTTAATGAGATATCTGGAAATGGCACCCACACGTCAGCAGATTTAGAGCAATTTCTCCCAAATTAACGACCTGTCAGAACCTCACAAACACCCAGAAAGCTATTCTTTCCAGTTCTGTTAACCAGCCAAGAAGAACTACGTGGCTCCCTGTCCCTCCACTCTTTCCCAATTCTCCCTATGCTTATTCCAGCTTCCACAGCCTGAGGGTTTATTTTCCTGTGGCGTTTCTGTACTCAGAGCTCTGTTGGTTTAATGATTCTGTGTCCTGTTGTGCCCTCTGTCACAGCATACAGTTTATACAACTCTTTTTCAAATGTCTTCCAGAAAAGGAAGGCTGGTAGAGCTGATGATGTTTTGTCTTTCTTGGTTCCTTCTGGTTGTGATTACCCCCAGATACACACAAACACTGTCTCAGACAGATAAGCAGCTCCATACTTCCAGTGCTCTAATAAGCAAGTTTAATTGAAGTGACAATGCTTTTATTGGGGCACATTACTGTTCCCTGCATCTCCAAACTTAGGACTACATTGGTCAATATATAATTGGGGTAGGGAGGAGTCAAAGGGGGGCCTGTGCATCCCTCTAAGACAGCAGGATCCCTCTGCAATGCATTAAAAAAGATTTAGAAGGAAGAACTAAATCCTCTGTGCAATTGCAATGATGCTTTGGTGCATATAGGTACTCCCAATAGGTATTTCCTTACTGTTTGATAGGACCATGTATCTATCCTGCCCAAAGAGACCCTTGTGCCACAAACATGCTTCTTCCTGAGCAAATAAGTCATTTAATAATACACTGAACTTTGTCATCACAATGCCAATTGCAGATTTCATTTAAAAAAAAAAAAAAATCAACAACAACATGCAGTTCATCTTGCAGATCTAATGGCCAGACTGCAACTGCAGAAAAAGAACCAACCTCCTAATGGTGAAAAAACCTACTTCATTACCCTCCCTTGGCTATTTAAATACAGGACTCTGTATTTAAATCCAACTTAAAAGGAAATAAGAATTCCATTCATAATGTGTAAACTACTATTCCAACATGAAATGCTTAGGCAAGAATGTAATTGATTTTCCAAAGACAGAGGATTTGGCTGGGGGGAAGAAAGCCCAAAACCCTATCCACTACTGGAAATGTTTCAGAGAAACACCAGGCAACTGTAGGCTTCTTTTCCAAACCTGTTGGTTACACATAACACCTCAAGAGGAAGTTTTGGGGAACTTTTCACCCTACTGAGTGACTGAATCACTTTCAATATAGTTTTCTAATATATAAGCAACCTTTTTGGTCCAGTTGTTGCCAAGAAATTAATGAGGCACCCCCCCCCCCCCCCACCCCCCCCCAACTGAATGACTTTCTTATGCAATTCAAACACGAACCTTCTTTAACATCAAACACGAACCTTCTTAACATAACATCTCTCAATATTTTTATTTGTAATTTAAACAAAATACACCAAAGCCAAATACATTCTAAAGTGTCAAACCTAGAATGCTGGCAAAGCACTCTACATACATACTACAGTGTATGCATGTAGAACGTTGGCAGCAAAGTGCACATCTCACATTTTTAAAAAAGTTGCACACCACGCGTACAATCTGACCAACATCTTTGCTTCAGCACTTGTTACACGCATGCTAATATAAAAAGTCATCAGACAGATTTACAAGCTTGTATTGATATACCCTTAGATAAGCCAAGTTTGAAGTCTTATGACAACACTGGTGTATAAATAGATTATCTTCTGTAGAAGACAGGGCTCCATGCTTTCCCAAGACAAACCCCTCTGAACGCTCCGGAGCCATCCTGCTGCTCTCTGTCACATAGGAAGTGCCACAGCCACCCTTGCAATTTCTCGCTGGCATGCATACATTCAAACATAAAACACTATCCACAGTAGTAAATGTCATTTGCAATACTGGCTTTATTTTTGTTTTTAAAATCCATATGTCTAGAGGATGATATACTGACAAGCGGATATTTTTTAGTTAGGTCACATTTCCATTCCATGATTTCACACCAATTCATAGATAACTTAGGATAAGTTATGATTTAGACTTCAGCCTGGTGAACTTCCTTAAATTACCCTTTCACTTTTTTAAAATAATGTAGGCTGCAGAGGGTTAAAAGCTACAGTTTTCAGCATCTAAAAAGCCTACAAACATGCAGCTTAACAGAGTGTTTCTTGGGTAGGTGGTTGAGCATACTGAGGAAGCACAGATGGTGTCTGGTGAATAGTGCAAATTCGGGTAATCTGTGAGCCAAAATAGACACAACCTGAATTTCACTTATGTTTTCACTGATTCCGTTGGGCCTTGCTGTCTATGAAAAGCACTGGGACAGAAATTCTTCCATTCTTACTGGTCCAGCATAGAGTATAGGAAGAGGCACCACTACTGCTGCAGAGCTCCCACTGCAGGAAGACTCGATATGGAACCTCATCAATCTCGAGGAGATTTTCAATCCACTATTCAAGGCTATGCAGGACAAGACAGTGCTGTCACGGACAGTTTGCAATAATGCATTCTCCAGTATTTTTTCCAATGCTGCCCAGAAAAATCTAGAAATGTTTTGTATATCATTTTAGTACGTTTAAAAAAATTATCTTTAAATCAAATTTACTTTAGTACGTTTAAAAAAAATTATCTTTAAATCAAATTTACTTCAGATTTATTTTGACCTTATATGAATTTATATTAGTGCAAAGAAATGCAGCGAGTTAGGGATTGTGGGTTGAATCTGCTTTTACCTCCTGATTTTAAGATCTGTTTGCTAACTTCTCCCATATTGTTACTATACAAACGTGAGAAAAGAATATTGATCACCGTCATTGACAAATCATTGAACACTGTGTATTTTTTCCCAATATATCACAATAAACATCTGTGATAAGTAATACTATACCAGCAGCAGGCTGTTAATACACACACACGACACATTACTACTACAGGTTAATGTTTCAGTATTTCTCAAGCATTGACGGTAGCATGGGAGGCAACACACTGAGACGAACTTGAAAGACTACTTGAAAAAAATGCTTGAATGAATGGCGCTTTCTTAAAAAAGTAAAAAAAACATAAAGAAAAAAACAAGAAAAATAATCCAAGCACAAGCTACCTGCAGTGCACACCCGTGTTTCCTTTCTGGGACCACAGCAAGTGGCTTGAATCACTCACAGACTGAACAGAAATCATTTTCAGACATATTACATCCACATAGCTTCCCTGTCATTCTTCCTTCTTGTCCCGTCTTTTTCCAAGCCCACTGCTTTTGCCATCCCTTACCAGTCTTTTGTATTATAAAATAAAATTAAAAAAAGAAAGAAGTGCTCCTTCAAACATCATAGAGCTCCTTAAAGAAATCTATGCCTACTTACACTGTTCCAAGGTGAGCATTCCTACCATGTTTGAGAGAATTAAATGTAACTTCTTAAATTTTGTTTTACTTGGAATAGCCGCTGTCTGCACACCAGAAGGACTGCGGACAACCTCGGCTGGAATGACATTCAGAGCTCAGGACAAGTCCACCCACCAGATGGGAGATTAAAGTAATTGCTCAAATCCAGTTTTGAGGTGTCTGGCTTTTGGACACAGTATCAGCTGCTTAAGGCTTTGTGATTTCACTGGGATGAAAAGCAATAGTTCTATAATTTTGTAAATGAAAAGTATAGACAGATGTGAACTAATTTCTCCAACATCAGTTCTGTAAGAGTATTGTTTTCTAGGAGCATTTTGGAATAAAATTTGCACTCCTGCTCTTATGTCTGTTAATTTACAGCTCCAGGGAATGTTTTACCCAGGTTTTTCCCTGGTTTCATTCAACTGCAGCAGATGAGGTTTATACATGAAGGTCCCACTACTCTCAGACCCTCATACACACAGAAATTTTTCACTGGTGTTTGGTCCCAGTGAACTCACAAGACGGTAGTGCAATCATCTCAAACAGTAATGCAGACATTATGGTGAGATAAGATACACAACCCAAACAAGGCAGATTAGCTAAACCCATTACGGTTATACAAAACCCAGTGCGATGGGGAACACTGAAAATGGTCCAAATGCAGCTTGGTTACTATGGCTGGTTGAGCTGCTGGCCTAGGACTGGGATTAAAACGTTTCATTTTATTTCTAACTTCTTTACTGTCATAGGCAAGGGTTTTCCTTACGATGCCTCCTTTCTCTTCTGTTCTTTCCTCTTCCATACTTTGGCAAGCTGATGAGCAAGTCTGTTTTCAAGCTTGCAAAGGCTTAAATGCCCATTTCAGGTTTCAGAGAAATTTTGAAACATTTTATGTTTTCAAATTGGAGAACAAGTGAAGCACTTCAACTTGTTTTCCTTTTTTGTAAACAAACGCCTAGAAAAGTCAGCTTAGAAGTTTTGCTAATTAAAGAGTTAACCCTTTGTTTCCTGCACTAATATATTTAGTATTCCTTGGAAACTCAATAGCAGAGAATGCAAGTTACATCATGCCTGTTTCCACCCAGAGGCACTTGGTAATTTTAATGCATTCAGAGTACGGACTTAATTGCATCTTTCACAAAACACATTAGGTTTTGTTTTAATATTATTACTGTTGCAAGAAGTTCTGTAATATTTGAGCTTTTTTCCAGCAGACAAAAATCTAGTATTTGAGAAGTTTTCTAAATTCTTTAACATCCAAGTTAAAATTAATTCAGGAGGAAATGCTGGCAGGACAATTTATTTGCAAGGAAAAAATTTTAACTCTGATAAACTCAGTTTGAAATATTTCTGAATCTCAACCGGTATTTTCAAGAGCTTGATTTCATTTTCTAGACTGCAGAAGCATACATTCTACAAAACAACCAAAGGAATATCAAATTCATAGCCAAGAAACAAAAGTATCTCAAAGCTACTTCAGATGCTCTGGTGGTCTGGGGGTTTTTGTTGTTTTGGGTTGGGTTTTTTTTTCACATGGGCTATATCCATTTGCCTGTTATTTACTGGCAGTCCAAAAAAACCCCAACAAACCAAACGCAAACCAGCTATAAAAATATTTTGGGTTTTTTCCTTACACGAACACTCTGAACAGCAAATACGCATCAAAATTTCAGTGAAATTACTTTTCTTCATATTCTAATGACTGTCTAATTTTAACCACTCAGTATTCATACGCAATTTCTAGACAACTGTATTGGAAAGGCATCATATATTTTAAGAGTATGACAGAACAGTTAGTTAAATGTTGTATGAAAGATTCATTGTAAATTAAAAATTAAAAAGTATTCAACAGCTCAAAAAAGACCCATCTGTTACTATAAATAACTCTTTTTTTCTTTATCTTAATGTACCATATGCCATGGGATAGTAACCAATATTAAAGCATTCTCTTCAAATCTCTGTTTAGGATTAGAGCATACATAACTAACTCTGAACATTTAGCACAGTAAAAACACATGTTCTGCATTTTTTTCTAAAGGTCTATGACGGAAGCCTCAGGATGACTTCATGACAAGAACATAATTCAGAAACAGTTCATAATTACTGTACAGGGGACATGTGGAGAGCGCCGTTCAGCCTTCAGCCCCAGAAGCTACAGTTGGGTATGGCAGGGCAGGACACTGGTCGCCAGAACGACTCTCCCAGCCTTCCAGAGCTTCTAAAGCTTAAACCCTTTAAAGGCACGTCTGAAACACAACTTTGTAAAGATCTGCATATTAGGATTATGCAAAATCTGCAAGATTAAAAGGGATACTCAGAGCAAAGGGAAGCACAGTCAAAACAGAAACAGAAAAAAGCTCATGAACTACTTCTCAGAAAAACTTCTCCAGTCGAGATCTTTCCTACGGAAAAAGATTTTCTGCATGTGCTTAGTGTTTCATGAAGTAGAACTATTGCCAAAACTTGCAGCAGACTACATCAAAGAAAAAGAAAAGGCAAACTATGCTTAGCCTTGAGCTATCAGACAAAAAGACAAGCTTTTCAAAATAGCACCCATCCTCCAACTGTTAGTATTTAAAGTATGCACCACTGCTTCTTCACTGTCACTTTTACTTTTTCTAACCACATTCAATTAATATAACTGCACTATCCTGCACTACAGTTACATCTCCATTTTATTATGTAGGCTTAGAGTTTTGTATCTTCAAAGGATGATGGGACAAGCACTACCTCTTAGCTTTCAAGAGGTAAAGGAAGTTAAGAGATATAAAACAAAACCAAAAACAAAACAACAAAAAACCAACTAAACCCCCCCCCCCATGCAAAGGAAGACCATCTGGATATCTTGTTTTATAAGCATCATGTTTTAGATTTCTGACATCATTTTAGGTAGGTAAAAAAAGTCCATTCTGCTACCACATGACTATTATTCTTACCACTGTTTCAAAAATGTCAGCAGAAAAATAAGAAATATTATTTTGTTTCACAGGAAACTCATACTCTGTCACACTTTCATTACCGTATAAGTAAAGGCACTATCACTGTGGTGTCAAGCAGGCAATCTTAATGTCTTACATTAGTTATTACATTTAGTTATCCTCCCTGGTATGTGATAAAGCAAGAATGCATGACTGCTGATATTCACTGTTATGACGAGTTGAGAAAATAATTTCCATTAATCTGAAGTGATTAAGTTCATTTTGCTTCTGTCTGCTGCACATCACAGAAGAACATATAATATGCCTGAATTTTCTCCAACACCCTGTAATAAACCTGCGCTGAGTTCAGTTTGTTTAAACAGTGCTGTAAACGTTCACATGTAGCCATGCAGTGATTTCCCAAGTACTGAAATTAAATAGACAAAAATTCCCTTTGGATGAATGTGAAACAGTACACCCTTAAAAGACTGCCACTGTTAGAAATGGCAGATACACAGACAGGACAATCTTCTTGCTAGCAATGACTAGAAATGAACCGACATTGTACTAAACAAGGCAAATTGTAGAATACGGGCACAGCCAGCGTTCTAGAAGAATGCAAACACCACCACATCCACCTAGGCAGTAATTGTAGCCAAGTAAAAAACCACATACCATGCCTTCCACAGCATCAATTTAAGAAATAATACTAAAAAACCTTTCAAAAAACAAAACAAGACCCAGCGATTTGACCAACTTCCAGTTTTGCTGATTTTCTAAATTTAAAACCCACATGAAAGCTCTTAAACAAGAAAAAGATGAGCTTGATGAGCTAAGTACAAACTGATCCAACATTTTTCCTGAAGAACGCATTTGAATCCTAGTAGTGTTAAAGCCTGACAGTGAAGGATCGGTACAGACAGAAAGGAACATGTCCCTCCCTCCTTAATCTCTCCATAAAGATTTATCTTGTCACGTCACCATGAGGCTGGATGATCTCAAAAGTCAAGTCACCGCTCACCAGCCCGGCCAGGGTAACAAGTGATGAGATTACAGACTGAAACCTACCGAACCGGGAATCACCGCTGTCACTGTGCGGTCTGTGAGCAACTTTGACACTTACTACGCCCAGAACTATCATGGGCCAATTATCACTCTTGTCGTATTTTAAGTCATATTTTTTACCTGAAAGCACGACAATAACCAGCCTTAATGACATCAAAAATATTACAGGAATAAAACACCTTAATACACACCCACCCCTAAAATCCCAAACCACCACACACACCCCAGTCCCCCAATACCCTACAACCCATCAACCAAAGAAACCCATCAAAAAAACCTTTATTCCTATCATTCAGCTCGGTGATATCTAGTAACATTTTAAACTTTTAATTTTACATACAATTGATAAAGCTGAACACCCTATATTTTACTCCTAAGTATGAATGAAAACCAACACAAGGTCATCTCCACAGAGGTCCCCATCCATTCTTGTTAGCTTAAACGACAGCAATTCCACACCTGCATACTCATGACTTCTTACTTAAAATCCTAAATTAAGATTTAATACTTCTTGCCAGTGAAGATGCATATACTGGGCTAAGAGAAAATAAGACAACAGTCCTGCCTCCTCTGCAAGGTCAGGTCATATGGAAAGACTCCTCTTTCAGGAAATAACATTTACAGCAAGCCCTGACTGCCCTTCAAAGAAAAGGAGGAGAATTACTGGAAGGAATATGTCTGTGTGTTTTGTATAGTAATCCACGATGAGGGTGATATAAACACACAAGCCTCAGTTAGGCTCTGTTTATGCTCATCAGAAGTCTTCACAACACTACATGTACGATTTAAAAATAACCTGCCAGTGACAGGAAAGAAGAAAGCTGACAGGGGTAAAGACGAGTTGAAGACATAAATGTTCACTTCCAAGTGTTAATGCAACACATGTACTACACACTTACATACAGCTTGTCTCAGATAAGTACGATGTGTATTTTAAATTACCCAAGTTTTTGTTTTTCTACTCAGGAGAACACTGCAGTAAGACTTCACAGGGCAGACCCGACAATATAAAAAAAAAAAAACCTGACTGTTTTGCAAGATGTCCAAAGAAAGTTTACCATGGATTTACTGTACTGCTCATGCCAACAGAGCAGACAACTGAAGGCAGAAGCAAACAACGCAGTCTCTTTCCAATGGAAAGAAGCAAGCTTTCTTAAAAAAAGATTTCAGATGAACAGGAGGCAAAGCTTTCTTGACAGTGAGAACTGAGAATGGGGAAGTTTCTCTATGGAAAAAGTGGTGGGGACATCACCGGAGACTGTTGACGTTACTCTAGATACCTTAGAAAGGGTTCTGTAAGGAACAATTCTGCACCGACAGCCAGCATGAACTAAGGTAAATTACAGGTGGAGCCTGAAACTACAGCTCTCCAGCTAAAAGTCCAGTGTATATACACACAAAATTGCACATCTTGAGGAAGGATCATCTAAAGCAGACATGAAGTGATGTAGGCTTTATGCAATTCAGACTATCCATATTCATTAATGTAACAATAACAAATAATATTAAACCTGCTTCTCAAAAATGCATCCAGTTAGGAAAGGTCAGCAATGAAAGTGAATATGCAGGTGGAACTGTAACATCGTTACTATTAAGATCAGAGATACAACAGCTTTGTGTCCACTCTCACAGCTGTATTATTCTCTAGTACAAAAAATGGTCAGCACTGTAATTTTTTAAAACATTTTACTATTAGAGTCTAAACTATATTCAAAGCATCAAATGACACCTCCACAAAATGTGCTTTTTCAGCCCCCAACACAGTTTAAAAATAAATTTTGCATCTGTTAGCATTCTATTTCTGCATTATAAAAATAGCAGGAAAAATCCTCAAAATTTTAAAGATAAAATGTTCAATTGAAGATAATGCTATTGCATCAGTGCTAGATAACTGTTCACAGAAGCTGAAGATTCAATGTTGTAAACCTCTTTATGAGGCTTTAGTACTTAGAAATGAAATTGTAAATGGGGAAGCTTAGATTGCTTTGCTTTAGAAAATTGTTGCCATTAAACAGTTTACAAAGAGCCTAGTGTTTCAGCATCATTATCCCCAATGTGTCAAAGTAAGCGGTTTCACAATATTTAAAGCACTCCCGACTTCCTCATAAATATCATTTATATTCCAAGGCTGCTATTCAGTGTATCAAGAAATATCATTTACATTCCTCTATAGTTACATAGCATGATTACCTGAACAGATATACCCTTACCTGACATAAATAATGAAAAAACAAAAGGCCACAGCTGTTTAAAAGGTTTAATAACTAACACAGTATTGAGTGTTGCACTGCAGTTTGCTTGTTTTATAAGCACAGAAAATATCTCAGCGTATATAATCTGAAAAAAATTGTTCAAGTTCTTTGGTCACTGTGTTTACAACTAACTTCTAGTTGTATACATAGGACTAGTACATACTGCAAGGGATGGTCAATAACATGTGGTGTGTAATTTTCTACCTTTCTAGAATTTCAGCTAAGATTTGCTGCGTAAACTAAACTGACGCTTCCTTTACTTAATTCTATTATAGCTGAGCATCATTTGCCACCCAACCTAATATCAAAAGATGCTGTTGGTTTCTGTGCATCACACCACTGCAAGTACATGTGCCTGGATATGCACACATCTTGGAATTTAGATTTGGATTTATCCTTCAGCTTCCCTATCATCCATTCCCAATTCTACATTTCATTCTTTGGACTGCTGACATTCAGATGACAGTGTTGGGTAATCAACAGCCATACTGACAGATCATCAGAATGGCAGCTTACAGTACAGGATACACAGTGAATACAAGGTTAAACTCTGAAGAGCTGGGATAGGAGGGAAGGGCGAGAATATCTATGTGAACCACCGTCACAGCAGCATCTGCACACATTAACCCACCGGCAGGGAGGAAGCCAAAATCCCTGTTCCAAGACATCAGTGTGTCTGTAGTAGGTCTGTAGTAAAAACTGTCACTTTACATCAGTGACCTCATGATCCGGGGAAGGGAGAGAGAGAGAGAGAAAGGACATCAGTTATATTCCAATTAGAGAAAAAAAAGCTCTATTTGGAGCACACAGGATACTAGAGTCTTTAAGTCAATGAACCAGACTTCACAAATCCCCGTGTGCATGGAACTACTAATTTCAATTTGCTCCCTGCCTCTCGCGTGGACACCTGGCATAGAAGCAAAGGCAGGAACAGGCACTGACAGAAAAGGGCTATCTGTTAGCCATAAATCGAGAGGCACCTTTAAGTAGACACTCATCTTCTTAATACAAGCAAATGAATACTACAAGGAGCAAACCAGATGGTTTAAGTAAACTGTTATTGCTACGGAAAAGGCTGCTTGCTGAGAAAATCTTGACACAGGTCAGATAAATTCTTCCAGAACGTATTAAGGAATCTAAATGCATCAAATAAGGATAGACGATCTGCTGAGTTGTTTTACAGGCCATTTCTCATGAGCTACATTGCTGACCCAATAATTCACTTTCGAATGGTGACAAAGGGAAAGGAAAAGCACCATCACATACAGCCTAGAACAGGAAAGATGAGGTTGAAAGGGAAAAATATTAGGGAATGAAGAGAGGCATAATGACAGAAATACAAATGTAGAAGATATTTCCCACAAAACTTCCAGAAGTAAAAATAACTACAGGAGATTGCTTCACTGAGAAAGTGAAGCTTCCTTGCCCGCAAACATCTCAAAGAAACTGATGTGAAACAAGCAAAATTCATAGCTCAAGTTGCTGCACTGGGACGGTCCTCTAAGACAAAGTAACAACATAGCATTTGTGTCACAAGGTGGGTCCAAGCAGGCTTGTCGCACTCAAAAAAGAAAATTCTGCATTGCTTATTGAATCTGTTCCACTGTGCTTGCTTTAACACGACTGAAGTCAGATGCAGGCTGCCATGTAGGAAGCTTTGCTAACAGGTTGTGCTGTTACGTTTCTCCTGATCCTACTAAAATTTGTGAAGCATCCCATGAAAACTACCACCTCCCTGGGCAAAGCATTTTACCACCAACTATGGCTAAGAGATGCCTTCTGAGCAAGAACAGCATTGAACAGTCAAGAATATAAATAAAACTTAGTTGTTGATCCACTGTGCAGCGAACATTTTATGTCATTGTCTTGTTTGATCTCATTCTCAAAGTCTACTCCATAGCCAGTTGTTCCTACAGTCTTATTTGCAGAACTTACTATATTTAAACTGTTCTGAAAAGGTTTTTATGTATGGCAAAATAAACACCACTCAGATCGGGATGACAACCACAGATCAGTCTGGAGTGGATTCTTCAGCTACAGGACTAAGTGAGGATTAAGAAAGACTAACTAGTTTGTCTTATAACAGCTTGTTAAAGTACATCTACCTGGAAATAATTTTGTATCATTTTTTAATATAAACTCCATTTATTTCTACCATGCCTGTTCGTAAGTTTCGCTAAGGGTAACAGAATATGGCGTTCTGCTTTAACAATGGAAAGAAGCATGGATTTAAGGAAAAAAAACAACCAAACAAAACTAAGGAAGTAAACTGATTTTTGCAAAGAACTATGAGAAAAGCTTCAGAACTCACAGGACAGTTTAACATGGTAAAAATTAAGCTGTAGTTCATTCAGGCTTTTAAAAGGTATCACTGTTTTACAAACAATTTATTATCTTTCCACTAGCCCCCTTTTCAGCTTTTCCTTTCTTGTATAATCACTAGAATAACACAGGAAAGAAGCCAAATCGTTTTCCTGTTTCAGATATTACATTAGTTAAAGCTTCTGTGAAATTATGAGGGGGGGGGGGGGGGGGGGGGGGGGAGGAACAAAACCAAAAATGCAAAAACAAAACCAAACCACAACAGATTTGTAGTCTTTAAGGAACTTTTTAGCTCCTTTGGTTTTTCGTTTTAAAAAGTTAAATCATACCAGCATATGATATATTTAAACTTCAAATAACAATTATCTTTCTAATAAGGTGATTTTTGTTATATTAAGTTAAAATTTTGGACTCACATGGTTCGTAACATCCCATAAATCATTATTAAATCACAGCATAATACAGAAGTCACTTTCTCCATGTTTCAGGGAATAAATTTAATTATTTTACTCTAAAATTTAGGCCCACATATTTTCATCCAAGTCTAAGGAGACAAGTGAGCCTCAACTAGTGCGTCACACAAGGAACGATGCGTGCCTGATTAGGGGCAAGCATTAGAACTCTGCTGAAAATGATTCTGGAAATGGCCACCTCTGCTTTAGAGAAGCAGCACTGCTCCATCTTAACATACAGGTCCTTTCCCTGCCATCACCCTTCAAAGGCAAAGTCTCCTCCTTCAATTCTCCAAGCGTTGACCTGTGCATTTTACAACTGCCATGCTTTATGAAACATTTTAAGGCAGTACAGCCTCCCTGTGCAAATGCAAACACAACAAGAAATGCTTCTATCAGTTCACTCCCTCAATTACACCTGCAATAGCACACTGCATAGCATCAAAAGCATCACCTATGTCATAAATATATAAACAGTGTCTGCATGAAAGAAGATAGGACAGAAACACAGATATTGCTTTATTTTCCAGCATTCATGACTTCTCTCCCTACACTCTCCCGACTGAGATAAAAAGAAAAAAAAAAAAATATCACATGGCTAACCCTGTGAGTGTCCAGCTCCTCCTTCCTTTCCATGTCTTTGCTACTATTCTGCTTGATTTTGCCAGGAGCAAAAACAACCTGGGGAGTAGCTACAGAAAAAGATATTTGTCCCATTTTATTTCTTTACAAGAAGACATCCAAGAGAAATCCAGCAGTTTTATATGTTTGAGGGGAGAAACCCATCTTTCTGCACAGATGTGCATCTTTTGTCATTTGGCAGAGCTGAGGCAATTCAAGTCCTATGACTCTGCAGAGAAACTCAATTGCTATGACATCCCAAGGCAGTTTCAATTTACAATTAAATTGTTACAATACAGAGGTTTGTTTCACTGCATCACTGATGCAAATTCCTGCGCACTGGTTAGTTTAGGGGGTGAGCCTTCTACACAATTCTTCCTGTTCTTGCCCATCTGCTTAGCCTGGTTTTCCACCTTATCACACCTGCCACGCTCAGTCCCACAGGGCTTACACAGGAATTCTTCTCCTACTTCTGTATACAGCAACCGCTTAGGAATAGCGTGGTTTGGACCCAATGCTATAAAGGATAAAACAGTATGGCAGCTTTATAAAATCAGTCAAGATTCTCAAATTTATCCATCAACAGCACAGAAACCCTGATCGCTGCTCAACAGGAGCACAGTGTTTTACTTCTAAGCATTCGCAGAACACCCCATCTTTCTAGACTCTGAATGCTTCCTTGTGCAACAATGACAAAGACTACCTGATGGAAAGCACAGCACTTGCATTCCAGGGAACTCACTTCCCACAGTGATACTAGTTTATTTTGTAATCTGAACCAAATGATGCCCTTTCAGGTTCCCCATTTTAAAGGGGGTCACATTCTCCTGATAATAATCTGCTGCATAACACCAACACGTCACACAAGCTACATTGCGCATGTAAGTAATTAATTTATTAACAGTCACTGTTAGTACAGTGTGTAACCTTATCCAAGAGCAGCAGCTGTGCTATCTCTGCTTTCCAGTTGAGAAGTTACCATTGTCTGAAAATCAAGTCCTTTAAGAGAGTACTTCAGAAGGTCAACCTACAGCTTCTAATCAAACTGTGAAAACGTTATATTACTTTATAGAGGCTGGACTGAAAAGAAAAGCAATTGGTATTGACCTTTCAATAGCATAATAAACTTTACCCAGGCCTCTTAGGACAACCTTACAACTGACCTGGTTTTGCTCAATTTCTCTTGAAAAGCAGCAAACATTACATAAGCAAAGTGAAAACCACACAGTTTCTTCTGTTAACATCGAAGTAGATTAAGTAAAACAAACACATAGAAGGCTCAGAAGAGTTGTCATAATTCTAATAAAGTACTGTTTTAATAATCCAAACTTGGGTATGTCTATAGCTACAAATGAGCAATGTACACGGCCAATTATGAACACATGGAACAGTTCGTAAGATTTGCCTTCAGTGGGCAAGAGCTTACATACATTCCCAAGAATGTTGTTGTTCCATATACATTAAAAAAAAAAACAAACCAAAACCGAAACAAAAGACACTAAACAGCCAAAAAATGAAAACCCAGCCTGCTGAAGACAGGGCACTTCAGTCTTACTCTCTGTTCAATTAGGTGAGTTCAGCCACACTGGAGAACAGAGCAGTACAGTGCTGACCACTACAGTTACCCAGTGCTAAGTAGTAAGCAACGCATACCCTCACATTCTTGACACCACTAATACCATTCAGCATTTGATAGCCCACTCAAAAAAGTAAAATGAAAGAAACACTTGTGTATCACTGGACAAACACAGTATTTATATTCTGTGAAAGATCTGGAAATTTTAAAAAAACAAACCAACATTATACAGGTATTAGATTTTCACAATTGACCTACAAATCAACATTCCATGTTTCTAAGCCAATCTTCACTTCCAATTAGCTATTTTATATAAGATGGGTTAGATTAAGTGTTTTCACAAATTCTCATCTGTTCTTAGGAGCTACTGGATGCCAAATAGGTCTTGAAAAAAACCTGACTGATAGCACTTAACTTACTCAAAACCACTTACAGTAATGCAGTCATTGATTCTATTACTTCTCATCTTCACGCTCCTCAAAATCCAGGTGGAATAAGGGAAAAAAAAAAATCTAGCTTCTGAATAAGTATCAGAAGACTTAAATAAAGTAAAAGAAAAGTATACAGAAGAAGCCAGAGGAAGCCCTAGATGTCCTAAAATCTACTTTTTAATCATTAGTGTATTAGCCAATATACCAAAGGGTGTGGCCTACAAGACCAAATAATTTGATCAATTTTTATGAACCAATGAGGCCTTACAAATGCTGAGAATCTAATTCATTATTTGATCTTTCTCACCTTACTGAAGGTCGTGTTTCAATAAACAGACTAATAGGGAGATACCTTTCATCATATAGTAAATATACAAAAACTAGAAAAGCACAGTTGAAAAAAATCAAGCATAATGAAGTAATTAAAAATATAATCCTTCATGTAACTCTTACTCTTTATAGAACAGACCATATATGTTTTCAGTGATTCCCTATTTATTCATCCTACCTATGATGTATCATCAGAGCTCATACAGTGACGGTGGAATATACAAAGAGGATGCTTCATCTAAATCCAAACAAGATTAGAAATACAAACCATCAACGAGATACATTTTTATCAGCAAATTCTTTCACACAGACTCTGTAATTTTCTCCCGTTTGATCCTTTAATATTAAAGATGCTTTGTGCTTCAAAAGATATTAAGTCAAGGACTTTGTTTCTAGGCTTCTAACAAACCTTTACTGCCAGAGTGCTATATCATAGTGAGTTTCCTACCAGAATGAAACCTCAGTGCTTCAAGAGGGTTGTTTTGTTTCTTAATACCACCATCAGTTATAGAGCTCTAAAATCTAAACTTGGATTAACACTGATTGAGTTTTGAAATGTTATTGATGAAAACACTGTTTCATGCAACTTAGTCTTACAAACATTATTTAAATTACACGGTTTTGATGGTAATTTAAATAGTTACAAATGAATAACAATTTAAGAGATCAACAAGTACCTCAATTGTTTTTAATTTGTACATGACAAATATCTTCTCAGAACAAACAGAAGAAAACAGACAGGCACAAATGTGAATTGTCAAAAATAGATGTTACCAGGTCAGGTTTTCACTATTCTGATACTGTCCAGATTCAATTTCATCTTGAACTGAGTAATTGGTTCATACCACAAATAAATTGAAAGGCATGTACAAGCACTCAATTTCTAAATAGTCAGGCCTTCTTTTAATCTTCTTTAAGGACAATAATTATTTTTATCTTCAGAATTGTGTTTATCCTCCTCTTTCCAGCTCACAATGTAACAGTATTTTGAATAGGAAGAAGGAGACAAACAACAGCAGAGACTTCAAGGAAAGAGCAGCTGCAGAAAACAGGCACTTTCAAGGGATGGAACAACAAACACCAAGCTACATACCATTCCCCCCAGGGTAAATGCTTTACTGTATGACAGTGTGCTGCACCTACACAGTAATTTTTAACCAGACATCACTTCACCCCCATTTTGTATAAAATACTGAAAAAAAACCCTAGAAAGCTCAAGCATCAGCACATTAAACAGGCCTGTCATGGTTCATATCAAGTTCAGTTTCATAGGCCTTTATATTAAAGCCCCCAGCACTATCACTATACGGTAATCAAAAAGCTAAACTGATCCCCTCTTCTATGTATATTTCAAATCTTCAAAACACAGGTTGGAAATCTAGACATATAATTTGTGGCCTTCTCTACACAACATACGGAGCTTTAAAACAATTTCAGATTAGATCTTAATGGAATTACACCACTTTAGTTACTGTTGAAGCAATAAATGCAGTAATCCTGGACAGCATCTCTTCACCCGGCAGTTGCTGTGCAAATGACGGGGCTGCCATTTGCATACACCCTGCTTTAAAGGCCTTAAGGCTCCTTCGGAACAATCCAAATTGAGCTCCCAAAGTTCTCAGCTACATTTAGATGGTTTCAATTACTGTATATACCCCATGGGCTGCAATTGTGTTTTCTTTTCTCCTTGCAACTCCTAAATTGGTGATAATGTAATGTATTCTCTCACTCTGAGATCAGCTTTTGGTATGAGGGGATTTTACCTGAGCTAACGTTCATTGCACCCATATTTAAAAGCAGCTCTGGAGCTCTTACGCTCTTACTCAGGAACACGCAGCCGTTCTTGAAACAGGATTCACGACAGCCATTTGTTTAAGTGTGGCCTAGAATCAGAACTTAGACGCCTTTCTAAATAGAAGAGAAATAACAATATAGAACGGGTAAGGAAAGATTTTGTTTGCTCTGATCATAAATATTTGTTAGCACAGAAGTTTTCACCTGCCATCCTAGCAATCACCTGGTCATCATCATTCGAGAGAGAGAGTTCTATTTACAGATGTTTTATGCATACATCATGCTATCAATAATGGAAGATTTTACAGCACATTTGTACATAAATCAAGACTCTGGCAAAGGTTCCATTCGTAACTCTCAAATACACAGCCTACCCTTAGCTACTACAAAACAGGCAAATATTTTATAAAAAGAACACCGCTATAAATTGCCGAATTTCCAGCTTTCTAAACATTTTGCTGCCATAGCTCTCCTGAGAAGCTGACTGTATGGATTCTTCAGGACAGCTTCCAAGAGCTTAAGCTTAAATAAAGAAGAATAAAAAACGATGTTACATGCATTTGCAAGAGCTTGCAAAAATGCAGTCATCATCATCGTCTATAAAACATTTTAACTGAACACTAATTTAAACAAAACCTTTGGCAACAAGCAGCTTTACACCCAACTCACTGAAATAGTGCTTCTACAGCCAGATTTATCACTGAGTTGAGTGATGGCACATGCCAGAAAGATTTACCTTTTTTAGATTAATCAAGTCATGGAACAGGAAAGTTTCTTGCCTAAGGTCATCGTTAAAATCTATAAAAGCAGAGCCAAGCCTCCTGCATTTCAGTCCAGTGCTTTAACCAAATAACAATGGATCCTTCTACATATATAAGCCAAAAACTATACCGTAAAGTAGCATTTTTGCATAGATTCTTTTTAAGGATTATCTGAAAATGCCACTTGCATACCAGTAAAAAGAGAAGAAAAAGTCATAAGAGAAAAAAAATCCAACTTTTTGAGCAAAGTGGAAAAGGAGGCATTTCTATGGTTGCTACCATGTTTGTGTCTCAATGCACTTCAAAGTAGCAGTGGTAGGTGTGGATATACACAGCTAGTTAAAATAGCAGAGAACCACCACTTAGACGAAGCTGGCTGGCAGTTCTGATTATCTTCCCCTCAACGTAAAATCACATATTGTAAAGAACAGCTCCTTGATTTTAACCTGATGCGTTCCACCTCATACTTCTATGAACACTAAACCCTTCTTCAAACTCCCAATTCCACACCCTTCCTCTCTAAGGTACCGCAACACTCTTCACGCTACTTCCATCGGGTTGTCTTTCAATCTCTCTCCAGAGAATAGGTGTCTGCACACTCAACAGGTGCAAAGGTGCGGAGCAAGAAGTGCTGCGTAATACCAATTCACACCAGCTGAGTAGCACTATTTCACTTTCAAAAACTCAATACAGATATTAAAGGCAGCAGTCAGGAGTGTCTCTTCCCTATCCAGGATGAAAAGAAAGCACTTTTGTTTTGCAACGAGAACCTATTTTGAAAGAGAAAACTTCCTACGTTACCTAAAACAAGCACTTCAGCTTGACTCTAGGAAGAAGGAGGGGGGAAAAAATCAGACAGACATAAGAAAAAAAAAAGAGGAAAACCCCTGTGCTGCTAAGTTTAGCTACTCCTTTTCACTTGACTAGATTATGGAAAAACGACTGTCAAAGCCCAGACAGGGACTTGGGTATTTCTTAACCTGCCATTTAGAACTCTTTTGTCTCACATCAGCATTCCTGCTTTCAAAGAGAGCGGTACTCAGAAAAAGTATTTTTGAAAGACAGCGCTGAATGGCACAGCTGTCAACAGTTATGTTTTCACAAATTTCTAACCAGCATACAGACTTCCAGACATCATTCCACACAGAGCTATACCACATATTTTTGCACCTGGGGATGCTAGTAGGTTTGAAGGGACAAACTCCAGAAGACAAAACGTAGGCAGGGGATTGCCAGAGTTGAAAAAGACTGCCTTCTGGATTTACTGCCCCCAGCAGCGCACACTCACCTCTCACACTTGGTGCTTTCCCCCTCCTGACACGGGTTGTGTCAGAGCTCAGCCTTAGCAGGGGGAACGAAGCAGCAAGACTTCAAACAGCCCCAACCAAAAGAACAGGAAAATAGCACAGGGGTTGTGTCATTTTCTTCTACAGACTTTTCAAGACTCCGTGCTAAAGGGGTGTGAACTGTAAGGCCACTTTCATCAAAGCTGAACAGTAAAGACAATACTTAAAAAACAAGATGAAAGGAAAATTTTCAGGACAAGAAAAACACGAGAGGAAACACTTAGGGAGTTAAATACATGGGTAGGCAGAGGGCAGCAGAGCGATACCGGCAATCCTGAGCTCTGGCTGCTTCCCAAAATACAAACCTTTGGAAAGTCTCCCCATTGTTAGCTCATATAGGTTCATTTGAAATACTGTAGTTGTCGTGAGACACTGAAGACTTCTTCAAGCAGATGGACTCTTAGAAGTGAAGCTTCTAACAAAATAACAAAAATTACCCAAGTATCAAGCTTAATACAGACAAACAGCTCACAGAAAAATGAAGAAAAAAAAAAAGGGGGGGGGGGGGGGGGGGGGGGACGGACAGACGACCAACAATATTCCAGGTAGGTTTTCTCTCCTCTGAAGAACACAAGTTAACCATACCAATTATTACAAGCGCACGTTACCTCTAGCACTCGCTTTCCTGCTCTGTAACCCAGTAACAATATTCCTGGCTGGAGCTTACAAAGCAAAAAAGTTACTGTGGAGGTTTGCGTTCACTGACAATAAATGGGACGTTTAGGGCATTCCAGAATGCTTCAATCTGTCTGTAAGAAATGATGATGTGTTAGCAGTGTATGTTTCCTATCTGTAACAGTAAAATCTGTTTCCAAAAACAGGTTTTGATGGTCCTTTTTTCATAACAACAGTGACTGACTTGACCTCAGTAAACAATCTGCTTCTCGTTAACACGGACACTTAAAAGAGCAATTCCAGTATCAGTTCACAACATCAGGTTAGGTGCACCCACGGAGCAAACCGGTACCGGACTGTAACAGTGTCTGTTAACATACCGTCGCGATTCATGTGTACAATGAGAAACTAGGAAATTATTTCCAACTTTGGAGCATTTGGCAGATTTTTGTTTCTAGTTGCATATTATGACAGGTCCTATGCTGAATTCTTTTTAAAGGATTCTAAATCCAATTCTATCCAATGAATCAGAGCTCTGTACCTTATTCAGAGGCTTTTTAGATGAAATCTAAAATGATCCCCAGCCATCAGGACGCATGTACTAGTACACAAGGCATTGAAATTATTTTTCATCAAGCGAAGAATATCCTATGGACAGATACTTAAATGACTGCGTAGCCTATGGTCATAGTTTCTGACATTTTCAAGTGACAGCGAGTGCTACAGGCAGTCAAAGCACAATTACGTATCTGACAATTATGTCATCATGGTTAAAGCAGCTTGGATATTTTTGCAAGCCTGTGAGAGGAGGTTGCAGAGCAGAGGTCATAGTTTATGAAATTCATTGACAGCAGTAATCCTTCTAAAAAACCCTTAATTCACATGCAATTAAATCATTCTTTAAATGGGAAAAAACAAAACAATGCTCTTCTAGCAAATGCTTCTGTAATTCACTTCTGAGGCCAAGTGCTCTCATCTTTCCACTTCTGGTCTGCAGATGGCCTGTAACCATCCTCCAGCAGTAGAATCTGGGGTTTGTACCTTAAAGGCCCATCGCTGAACCTTTCTACTAGCCCGTGGGGAGGCAGCTGTCACACTGCTGTACCTGGCTGGACACAACAGTGATTTCAAGAGGTCAGACAGCAGCACCGTTAGCATTCTCAACGATTTCAGTGAAACTACATGAAAAATCTTCACTGCGTTGGTCAGACTCTCTTTGTATTCCGAGCAATAGCAACAGAGCCACCAGAAAATTCAAGATTCTGGGTTTTTTTCCTGCCAAGGTATCCTATTCCACAGCTACTGGAAGACACATTGCCAGTCACAGGGAGATACTGTGAAATACCTAGCAAGGTATCATCCTAGGGCCGTGTACAAAGAGCAAGAGAAGCACGACTGAGTTCTCAGGCAGCAAAGCCACAGACCACAGCCCTTCTACCTTAAAATTTCTTCCATTAACAGGCTGTAGCCAGGAATGCTTCTCCCAAACTGTCTGAAAAATTGACAAGCTATCAGAATTAAAACATTTTACGTCTTAGCAGGCACATACATGGCCTAAGACATTCCCTCAGGACAAAGCTCAACTACTTTCTGTTCTGGCAGTCTTACAAGCGTGACCTTGGGCACAGAGAGAATGAACCCCTTGCAGTATGTTTGGTGTATTCACACTGCTACCAAGTATGCTCACACAGGCTGCTGGGAGACAGTCTGACGAACGGAAGGGGAACAGAATGCAAATACATTCAGCTGCTCCATCGGCCAAACACTCAGAATGGTACAGACTTACGCAATGATACATTCCAAAATGATTTGGTGAAAAGTGACAAAGTTCCAGATCAATACAGCTAGTATGATGGCTTCCAATAAGGCCAACTATTCCCAAGGCACTAAACTAAAGCTGGTAATTCCAAGCAATACTCTTCATGACTACAAACCCAAGCTACACTTATTCAGCTGACCTAGTAACAAAAAAAACCAAGACAAAACAACACCCAAAAAAGAGATACCCAATTCCCTTAACTTGTATAATCCTATTTAAGCATATGTTGGATACTGGAAACATAGAGTCTTCTACAGTCAAGACACAAAATTCTCATTTTATGGATTTCAGAACTCCGAGAACAAGCAGATTAATCAGGAACATGGTTTGGAACATTCTAACTAAAAATTCCTGCAGCTCTTCCCTCATGTCACCCATGTTTTTATCTTTGACAGTAAATCAATACTGGCTGTTAATTCAAAGCATAGCCATTTATGTGTTTGCACACGTTTACACAGAAAATGAGGGGCAGTGATTTCCCAAAAGCTATACTGCTTTTTACAAAAAGCAAGAAGTTAGATTTGTGGGACTAATTAAGCATAAGATGACTCTTTTTTGATCCCTTTACACTGTATGCTAGCCTTCAGAATGTTATTATCAGCACTGAGGCATAACTCAGGAACTCAAAGCCACCTTATAATCAACTATGGAAGTAATATGGAATAGATCTTATTCTGAGTGTATGTAAAAAAATGCAAGATCAATCATCTTCAGGTAAAGTAGCACTATTGTGCCAATTACATAAAGTATAATTAACCACAGAGGATAGCTGTCTTCACAGCATTTTGTAAATAAAGGTTTACTTCTCATCTGTCAAACCTCTTGTGGTTAACCAAACTTTTTTCAAGTACATTTAGATTATCTGATCTGTGGTAGTTTGCATCACACGTACACCAGAGTCTGCAGAAGAAAAATAATGGATGCAAATCCATTCAACAGTTTGTTTGCAAATCAAGTGTAAAGTTAAGAGTCTGCTTCCCTATTCGTTGTGTCAACCCACAAATCCTCAACCGTCTGGTTTTAGATAATATTCTGCTAAAATATTAAAATACACATTAACAGAGTAACACTAATCACTCTTCAAAAAAACCCAACAAAACATAGCTATGGGACTATTGATGCACCAGTTCTGTAATACAACATCCACACTCAGCTTTTTCTCAGAAAGAAAACAGTTTGGCCAAATACTTTGTTTTCTATATAACTTAAAATAATACAATTGCCAAGGACATTAGGGACAGCAATGAACATAAAATTAGTAATTTCTTTTGCTAATTGTGGTGAACAGAGCCACTAAAAATGCGGTATTTTGTTAAGACTTTAAAAGCCAGCCAGTTCTAATTTAAAATCCTCAGAGCTTCAAGCTGCCCATTTATTTCACTTACATGAAGTATTTGCCCCCCTTCCAATTTGTCTTTGCATTCTCTATTCCTGTCAAATCAAAAGCCTCTTTCTGTTCAGGCTCTGGTGTCAGGCTCTGGCACAGCTGCCTAGAGAAGCGGTTGGATCACCATCCCTGGAAGTATTTAAAGGTGTGTGGACGTGGCGCTTCAGGACATGGTTGAGTGGTGGGCTCGGCAGCGCTGGAGTAACGGTCAGACTCGATGATCTTAAGGGTCTTTTCTGACCTAAACAATTCTGATTCTCAGAAGCTCTGCCTTCCATGAACTGAATCTGTTTCTACAGCTTCCAAAGTAGCCTCCTGCAAATGATTCTAACAACTTTCTTTTGTTCGTGACTCAGTACATTACATGAGCAGGCTTCTAGGCCCAGCACTGCAAGACTAATTGGTTTTCACCGTATATATAATAGAAAAGCTTGTAACATTCTCAGTCATAACTGTAGCAGGATAAAAAAAAAAAAATTAAAAATGTAAATAGGCCTGAGAAGTCACATACTGCAGATGTAATTTAGGAGAGGCTATTTTTATACTTTAATTTTAATGCAATTTAACATATTGAACTAAAAATGGTTCCTTTGAGATGCACTGCAACATTCCAACTTTAACAGCTTCTCAAGTCTGAATGATAATGCATTGAATCTTAGCTGTGTGCCAATATTTTATTATTTAAAAAGTCATTCTCATTTAGGTTTTGATCCATTTTATGTTCCTTGACACAGATTAAGTTATTACAAAATTAATGAAAATTGTCTGCATGACAGCAGATTTTTTTCTTTGGGCCTGCAAATATAATTATCCACCCACAGAAGAGAAGGAAAAATGAAGAGAGGGTCTCTATTACTGACAGATACTGCCCTACATTTTTAACATAGGGAAAAGAACCTGCTGTCAAACATGCAAATCATTTCCGAGTAAGCACCTTCCCAAGGGACCATGTTTACAACAGATAAAGTAGTAATTGGGAATGCAGCAACTTTTGTTGTTATATTAGCAGGAAACAAGGCAGCATCAAAGCAAATCTCTGGTGAGGCTGCAGCATGCAAAGTCAAGTCTGTGGCAATTTTCCCTGCCAATCAAAGGATTTCCTCTGGATTTCACAAGCTTTGTAAGCCAGACCTCCTCATGAGTAGATCAGCGCTCCTCCCTTGAGGAAGGCAAACTAATATCCTTTGGTTTTAGTACGAGAAAGACAAGGAGAACTATGACAAGGGCGGACATCACATACCATTAACAAAGTATGAAAGAATACTGTTTACTACAAAAAGAAGAAAAGTCATTTAGCGGACCATTTGGCTTACTTCTATATTCTAGAAATCGGAAACAACCAGCTTTACCTCTAGAAAGCATTATCAACCGTGGCAACTAACAAGGCAGTCAAGACATGACTTCGGATGCTGTAAATACATATAATTCACATTAAAACGTCAGTACACCGCACTGTACTGTCACCAGTGTCACAATCCTAGATATCAGTTAGAAATATTTACCAAATGCATTCACTAAGCTATCTTCACCTTACAGATAAGAAAAAAAATATTCTGTAGTCTGAGTGTTATGCGTTTGGATCACAAACAAGACTTCATGTGATTCCCTTCCCTAAAGCATTATCAGCCTTCACATCACCTTTCTGAACACAGGGAGGCTCTCACAGAGGTGCGGTTGTAAGGGTGACCCACAACACCTGACCTGCAAGGACAACAGAAAGTCTCCTGCCTATTCATTAAAGAGAAAAAAAATAGGAGTTAAAAGGATGGGTTTGTACAACAACTTGACACCTGGGAATGATGAAGTCTAAGAGCAGTTGCGGGATCATAGGGACAGCTTCCAGAGAGAAAGCCCATAGCACATTCAGTGCAAGGATAATAAGCATAAAGACTTCTGAAGTGAGTTGGTTTGGAAAGTAATAACTAAGAAAAACTGTAACATTCAACGTGCTCTATTTTTTTTATTTTATTTTGTTGTTTGGAGTTTTAGAAAGTAATATCCACTTACAGATGCAGAATTGTTTGGGGTGACTTAAGGCTATTTAATAAAATTCTGCAATAAAACTATTATAGAAATATGTGATCTGGACAGCTAATACACAGCTTAAAACTTTTCACGTATTGTGAAACATGTGGAACATGTCAGGCCTAAAGCTTGTACGGTCACCTGAAAATGAAACTAATTCAGGGAAAAAACCCTACAAAACAATCAGCGCCCATCACGGCATCGCAAAGCGCACGGACACATGCTCCCTTGCCAGTACCTTCTAATCATACACATATTCCTGAAGTCCACACAACAGCCAGCTTTATGTTTTATTCACAACCTGCTCCAAGTCAGATCTAAAGCCGTTGTCCAAGAGACAGAACTGATTTCAATAGTAAAATTTTAGTGAGTTGTATGCTTTCTTCTCTCCCCCATCTCACAAGCACTGAAATCCTTCCCCAAAAGCTTTAAGCTGAAGAACCCAGGTTAAGAGCTTGAAATGAGGAAACCAGAGGCTTATTGTGCACAGCCTCAGGAGTTATGCTGATCAGAAAAATGGTGATTAGAAACGAGCCCATGCTTCTGGATAGTACGTTAATGCCATCACCAAAGTACCCACACCCCCGCTCGCTAGTCTTTAGTACTGTTTTCTTTCCATCTTGCTCTCTCTCCAGCTTCTGGCCTATCACGCTACCATTTACTACATTGGATATACCGCAGCTCACAGCAAACAAGATGAGTTTAGCCTTTAATCTAGCTACTTTCTAGGCAGAATGCCTACATGAACTCCAATGACATTTAAAATTGCTCACATGTCTCCAGTGTTGGTGAAGGCCATTTGTGATGATAATACCATTAAACAGTTGTCAAGACAGATTTGAGAGAAGTCAGCAGTTTAAGGTTCCAGAAAGTGTTTTTCAGCCTTTTATAAAAAGCTAGGGAATCTGTAAGACAAAGATATTCTTTTGAAGTTTCTTTTAAAAATGCAGACATTGAGACATGACATTCATATTTCTGATAAGCAATAATTTATTAGTTCACAGCGTTACTAAGAATTTCTCAAACTTTTTAAAAGCCAGCACTGTTCTGTATTTTTTATCTCTCACGGCCAGACTGATACAAAGAACTGTCTGATAGCGATATTCATAGGTGAAAGGCATCTATTTAGGTCATCTCTTCTGCTTGCCTTCAAGTGCAGAATTATTCCTAGTAAAACATTATTTGTATTAGACTCTCCGGGGCTAAGATAAGTCAAAAGAGGACAAAAGACATACTGGCTGTGTTTACCTTGACACTTTAGCAACTGTAAGGCATCTCTGCAGACCAGACGCAAAAGTTATGCATGCAGAGACCCTGAAAGCATGTCTCAAGTGCCTGTGGCTGCAGAACGCCTTTTCAGGCTGAGAATTCTCCAGATGTCTCTGTGCTCTCTGAAGGTGCGTACAACTCTAGACAGTCACGGAGGATACTGGAAAAAAAAGACACCATGTGGCTGGAAGGCAGGAGGGACAGGGCTCATGGCAGGTTTACAGTCTTCTCCATAGCCTTAAAAACCACCTGCATTGATAGAGTGAACGTATCTTCCTGAGCGTGGCCTGATGGCTGGGAGTTTCAGCACACTGTGAGTTTAATTCCTAAGTTTTTGTAAACGTTTTGATAAAGGACAGTTCTAAGGAATTATTTTTAGAAAGACAAAAGTAATAACTTTGCAGATATTTGTAGAAAACTCCTTTCAGAACACAACATAAAATAAAAATTATTCTCACCTGCCTACTCAGCACCAGCTGAATTCTTTCTAGAGCAGTACCCAAATTTGCAGCACCAACAAACAGCAAACTACACATTCGTAACTCAAAACTTTTATAGGTTACTTTTGTTTTCTGTATATGATTTATAAACATACACACATAGACGTAATGCTTTGTGTATAATATTTAGGAAGTCTCATCCACAGAGCTGCAGCAGAAAACAAAGTCTGATGCAGTATCAGTATCTTGATCAAAGGAGTATGAAATTACCATGTAGCCTCCTTACGATAGCTTTGGAAATTTTTCTCTCCAAAGCCCTCTGATAAAGGTGAAAACTAGGAAAACTGTTTCTGGAAGAAACACCATACATAGACAACCAAATTAAAGGTAATCATGACAGACTCAAATGAACTCACTTTGGAATTAGTGCAAGACTATTTAGTTTGTGCAACAAAACCAAACTCATGCTATAAACCTAGATGAAAGAATTAGAAATACGTATGCAAAAATGCAAAAAGAGGTGCAGTAAGTCAAAGAAAATACTCTATCTGCTTCAGTCTTTCTGAGTTAACGATGGAAAACAGAGGATGCAAATCTCATTGATAACTCAGCAATCCAGTAAAATAAGGAAATTTCATTCAGACTCTTTCCTTCCCTGCTCCAAAACTTCACAGTATGAAGTATTTGAATAACTACTAATATTTTTTTTAATAATTACAGAGCAGTTGATAAGCATACTGGCATATACAGAAACGTCTGCCAAAAATCTAATATAAAGAAATTCTCTGCAATTTTGTAATAATAGTCAAATACTGAGACTACTGAGGCAGGCAGACATCTTAGGTTTCACACTGTTTTTTTAAAGACAACTACCACTTCTAGAGAAACAGTCATACGACAAGATCTAGATATGAAGAACCTTGAGGTTTGAATTGCTATTAATAAAGACAAGAAACCAAACACAGTTTAACAATGTTGTGACATTTAAACAGCAGGGCACCGTGCTTTTTTGCTATTCTAGTCATGGTAAAAAGCCACTCAAATACTACTTCACAGGGCAACTTAAAATTAGGGAAAACTATTAATAACAAGGAGTTACTATGTAATTTTACAGAAGGAGGGGGTATATGCAAAACAATCATGTCTCAAAGAAATCTCAGAATAATAATCAGCAGAAAACCTGTTCACAAAATACATGTAACAGAGATGTTCCAGCACTCAAGAAATCTCACTGAGAGAAGCTGGGAACATAACCCAAAGTCTCCTGAAAGGTTTTAGTAAGCCAGGGCAACACTGGGATTTCACAGCAGAGTGGAAGACTGACAGAATATTCTACAATATCAGGCAAGATCATAGTCTAGGTCACATGTAAAACCACAAATAGAACCCTTTCTCTACAGAACATAATAAATATCTTTAAAACTGCTATTGCAGGCCCTGTTGAAGCATGTTACGGGGTGGTTTATGTCCTGATTACATGCAGCTGCTTACACAAAGTCCATCTTTTCCTTGTCAGATGGATTTCTTCTGCAGCTAATTGGAAGCCAGAGAACTCTGCTTGTGAAAGCCAGCAGCTATTGCAGCCTGCCTCCACTAGAATTTGTCTTCTGAAAATATAATGAGGTCATTTTTAAAAGATGCAAATAAATGGAGAGGGGAAAGAGGAGGAGAATCCAACGAGCAATGAGACAGTCCAGGTTATTAACTAGCATAAGATGAGAGAAAGGAGGTGGTACTATTCAAAATCCACACCTTTGCTCAGTAGTTGTTGCTGTGAACACAACTAAAACATAATACTGGCAATTGGTCTTCATTTGGCAAAGTGTGATGCAGGCTAGGAACAATTTACAGGCTACGGGCAGTTAATTCTTTCTTTATTCTCTTGTATATTACAAGTACAGGTCTACAAGAACCCAATGGTGGTTTTTTCCTGTTTCCTCCACTCAGAACAGATGAGCAATGCGCACAGTGTTTCCTTCTGCTATAAGTAAGTGATTATTGCTTTTACTTGACATTTGTTATCCATTTTCCCATCAATGCCCAACCCAGGGAACTGACTCCAGAACCTCCCCTCTGAACGCCACGTGGCACACGCTCTGCCACAAGTAAGTGTCCTTCCATAAAGTAAGTACAAACCAAAAAAACCTAAAATGTAAGTGAATATTTGTTGAAATAGCCCCCACCAGTCTTTCATTTCTGCTGTGCTCAAAATGCAGGCTAAATCAAGTAGTTTACAGGCATCTACTGGAAGATATAAACCAAGCAAGAGAACAGCTTCAGCACATGCACTTTCAGTGTTTCATTAATTCAGTAGCTTCCTAGCTTATTCCAGTGTGGAAGAAGACTTATTCTTTATAAACATAAGGATTTGCTGCATAGTATTCTATGAAAATTTAGGATTGAGCTAACAATTGTACAGCTTGCCCAAACTACTGCAGTATCAGGTTCATTCTTTGTATCCCTGCAGTACTGAAGAATGAGGGAGAACAACAAAGGAGGAACCAAGGCACAAATAATGAATTTCACTTTCTTAAATTTCACTCTAGACCATCGCTATCTGTTAAGAGGAAAACAAACCATAAAGGGTGATCAAGCGCTCTAGACAACCCACTGAAGGTAGTCTAAAGCCTTACTCATTGGCTGAGCCCATCAACCAGAAAAGCCTTGTCAGACCAGATCTAGATGTGCTGAGTTATAGGTTACAAGGGGGTAATCTCCTAAGAGCAAGATAAAGGGGATTTCAGTTTAAATGCCGATTTCATTATGCGACTAAGCACATTGTGTATTCTCACATCAGCATCTCAGTTATCACTTCAAGCATGGAAAGCAGACACAGAATCAGGGACAGCAAATGCTGATTATGAACTCAGTTTCGTACTGTAGCAGACACACTACATTTAACTTACATGCTCACAATGAGCAGCCTACGAGGAGTACCACCACCAGCAGGACAGTTACAACTTACTAATTTATTGACTCATCTTGCGCAAAGGGAAGGGTGTCATAGATGTTTTAAAAATGTAATGTGATCATTTCTATAGACACTACGCAGAATAACAAAATAACACAGCATGTTGGAGATCTCTATTGTACCCCAGCTTTTCAAATGTATATGTATTACCTTGTTGATTTCTGCACAGATACACAGTTAGGTGTTATACTCCAGTGGCTGGAATAAAATAGTGGAGGTTTTCTTAATTTTAACCCACTGTACAACTAGGGAGGTACTTTTTATATCACTACTTACATTCACCCAATTATGAAATGAGTATTTGGTAGAGACTGAATTTACCCGAGAGGTACTGACCCTGTTTAAGTAGTGAAGTTTTCATTTCCATCCATCAACAAGCTTATCTATCATTTGAAAGCAAACATGAAGATAAAGAAAAGACTGCAAGTAACCATACTATAAATGAAATTACTTTCATTCTTACTTGCCTCAATGTCACTCATGGAAACCAAACCTTTCTGGATGCATCTTAGAAGTCACATACAGCAAATGAAGAATTGCTGAAAGATCACATATCCTCCTCTGACTGCTGAACTGGAGGTAGGAAATATGTAGGCAACTCATACACCTACCCAACTGCGTAATCTTCTGTGAATCCTGTAGATCTCTAGTCTTCTAACCAGTCCCACAAAAACTATGCACAAATATGCAAACGTGTGTCTGCAGGACCACTAACAGCTACCCAACTTCTTCAATTAAAGTCTTAAAAGATTCTTGACATGATAAAAAGACACTCTCAATAGTCACCTTGTCATTATCTTCTCTTTATGAAAAGAACTCACTTTGTGTTGTTACTGAGAAATTTGTATTGCCAAATCAGTGGAATAGGTTACTACAACAGTAATAGCCACAGGAGATTTGCTGATCTCCAGCAGAAATAGCTTAAAGATAATGCAGAGGTCAAAATCTGTTTTCATAAATACAAGACATCACCTCAGTACTCTGTATAGAAGTCTATTCATGGAACAGTCTAAATCTTTATTAATACTTGCCAGTGACAAATCTGTTTTACTGGGAAGCCACTCAACAGCCAATATAATACATTCACCACCTAAAAAATAAGGCTACAATCCTTTGATCAACCCTATTTGCTCTACACTTGTAAGCAAGTTCTTCCAGACAATGCACTAAAGTAAAACAAGTACCCTTGTTTCCAGTATTTTAGTATTAAAAACTATCAAGATGCATTGTCTGTGGACAGCTACGTAGCAATAAATATTACAAAGCAGTCTACACAAAAAGGGTTGCAAAGGTGACTGTAGCCTGCTTAAAGTCATAGCGCTACTAGCAAGCGGAAATCACAGATACATTAGGACAGCAGCAGCAGAATGCTTAGCTGCCCTGATCAAAATCCAGCTTGCTCACTAGTATCTTGTACTTCCTTCACAAAACCAACACACATGTAACACTGTTCTGTACCAGTATTTCAAGGACAGCTGGGGAATGGCTGAAATACTACATATGAGTTACCCACTTTTTCTGCATTAAGGAGACAACAGAGACAAGGAATTGCAACAGAACTTCCTTCACTAACAGAGAAAGCGGTATGTTGCAACATCCCTTTTGAGGCACACATCACTATCAAGAGCAAAAATAATAGCTGTGTTTCATTGCTATGATACGTGCAGTATCAGATGCTTGAGCAGAATTTCATGAATTGTTTTTATTAAACCACTGAGACAGCACTTTAAATAGCCATGAAGAGGGTTTCTCTTACTGCTGCAAGAACAGCTTGGGCTTAAAACAAGTTCTGTGCTTGTTCCTAGGAATGGAAGCTATTTTATTTATATAGATTGTATTTCCTCATCCTCATTCCCTGTCTAACTGCTATCTCTTTTCAATCTCAGATCCAACTTAATCCCACAGAGGCAAGAGAAAAGAAAATCTTCAGCCTAAACCAAGAGAAAAGCACTAGAAGACAAACAAAAAAGCAGCTAACAAATAATGAAACAATGTTTCCACCTGGAGGTTTTTAGATGTCAGCTACATTTTGTTGAAAATACTGGAAATTTGAAAGTCACACTGGAAACTCCATGAAGTAAGCATGGTGTGTGAGCACAACGCATGTCGCAACAGATAATAAAGGATTTCACCACAAAGCTTGGTTAAATAAGAAGTCTTGATAATACACATTGAAGTGTTTTGAAAGATAGTGCAATGTGTTCAATTCATTCACAGCAAAAAATCACCCTCTCTAGCTTGATTTGAAGTTTTTTCAAGAATGCACTTTAGCATTACCAAGCTAAAGTAATTATATAAAAATGGAAGCAAACTTCCCTCAGCTGTGGCAGATCTCATTATAACAAACTACTGTTTATAGATGTTATTTATTCCATATGCACTTGACTCCCCTTTATTAAGTGATCCATTTCTCTTGCATTATCTTATTAGAGATACCTATTTTAGAGGCAAAAGGTTGCTTGGAAGTAGCAACATGCCTATGTGGGAAGGGAACTTTTTCTCTCCTTCCTTCCCCCTCCACCATTACTGCAGGAAAGAACAATCAACTGTGGAAAGACTGGAACAGTTCAATGGGCATAAAAGAGGTACTAGTAATAAATTAGAATATTGCAGCCCTCTTTATGGGTTTCAGACATTGCTTCACAACTGATACCATACATGAATTTTAAGCTGGCTGCTGGGTCAGGCTAGCTCTGGAGAAGCACGACAAGCCATTACTATGCATCATCATCAGCTAGGGCTTAATAGTGAGCCTTCACCGCAGAGAAATACAGCTTGCTTGCAGGACACTGGAGCCCAGATCAGAATGAGTATCTCCTAAGTTACTCTAGCAACAGCAGAGCTTTTTGCTCTCCCAAAAGTTCAGATTCTTTGCAGGTGGAATGCCCCTTTACAAGTACCTGTGCAAAGATCAACCCCATCTAAAGTAATCAGAAGCCAACTTAGAGCACAGGGTCCCCATTATTATTATTTTTTTTTTAATCAAAGCTTGTTTCTACAAGTTTCATTTGAGGCTGAGTCAAAATTCATTGCTTCCCTTTTTGTGTGACATGTGACATTCCTTCTGCGTGACATGGCAAAAAGACCCACAGGGCAGCAAACTGTAGTCCTATGTATACAAGCCAATGTTTTGGCTGGACACGATATGTCATTCTGTCACTGGCCAGCTTAAAAAAAAACCAAACACACAAGAACAATAAAAACAGAAAGCAAGAATATGCAGTTGTTTACTTCCAGATGTACTGCGCACTGAAAAAAATGAAGCAGGTACTCCCCCACCTCCGTAACAACTCTTGAATTAATGGGGTTCCTTCCTGTCTACCCCATATGAAAAACAGCTTGATCCCCTATAAAACATTTTATACCTTTAACAAAGCATTATAAATCTAGATCAACTAAAGCATTTCAAAAGAAAAACAACCACCAAACCTCCACTGTGTGAGCTGTGAGCATTCTGTGGATTTTTACTGTGTATGCCTGCAAAGAAAGCAGGGGTTAAAAACACGAACCAAAACCAGGCAAAGTCCTATTTTCCAGTAGCAGCTTTTTCTACCTTCTCATGTGAAGTTGCTTTAGAGGTGAAGTGTGACAGGCCAGGATGACGGAACATTCCAGGTTGCATGGTACTGCAGCAGGTGCAGTACAGCTGAACGCAAGGGGACCGCAGAGCGGTTGTTACTTGTTTCCATTGTGACAGGTGTATCTTTTGTCCCCACAGGACTGAGGAGACTGTAACTGTAACTGACATTCTGAAAGCACAAAAATCTCTCGAGAATAGTTCTGCTAGGTTCTTAATGGCTATGATTTCATTGAGGGGGGCTTGTAGGCTGGCTAACCACCACCACAGCAGGCAGCAGCAGGAGTCTGAATTAGCTCCAATACATTTAGTCTTATTTTATCTTTTACGTGAGGTAAATCTCTAAAGAGAAACAGCAAACAGTCCACACAATGCCAGAACATCTGGGCAGCAGAAAGAAGGTCCTTCACCTTTCACCTCCGCTACCCCTTCATTCAACTAGAAGATGCCAGAGAACATTTATAGAGTATTTCAGTAACAGTACTTTCAAAAAAATATAGAGGGAGATCAGTCAGTTTTCTGTACCCCTCCTCCCTTTTACTAACATTGCTCCTGCCCTTTGAAAAAAAAAAACAAAATCTCTTGAGTGCTTTCATATCTTCAAGGGGTAAAAGTGCTAAAGAGCATGGCTGTATTTCAAACACAAATGCACAAATCAGTTCATGGCTGCTGAAGCTGTTCTACTGGAAATGGTAAAACCAGCCAGCTAGAAATGTCACACAGTTACAGACACAACCTTACATCAAATAGGTGATGAGAGCTCAGAACACTGTGGTCACCATTTACAGTGTTTTACTAGTCTGCTCCCCTCCTACCACAGTATTCCATCACTGTTCAACTTGTGAAGGGGTCTTGCTCTTACATTTGCCAGCTTTTCTGCATTTAATGTATTCATCAAAAAAAACCCTTGGTGATTAGAAACAGCAAACTAGAGAAAAGCACTAAATAATATTGGAAACTGAAAGTCCTTAAATTATTCACAGATTTCAAACAGTTTTTTAAGTACACCGTGGCATTTCAATAGCCATGTAATTCAGTCTGACATCATAAACTACAGCACTGTGATGCTAATTTGGGAGATGATTACAGCTGTAAGAGGTTGATTCAGTCTTCATTTACACATATCTGTGGTTTGTCTTACGAAAGGACTAAGGATCTGCTAAATTCTAAATTTTAGGGGTGCATCACTCCACCCAGATGTAGCTAAAATAATTCCACTAACCAAACAGTAACAACACCTCATTACAACTCACTAGTGGTTAGCATCACTGAAAACTTTCTAATTTTTACCTACAACTTAGTGAAATATCATATATGCTGCAAAATCTCATGATAACCTTCTGACGAAAAATTCAGCATGTAATATGATAGTGCGATCTTACTTGCTGGGACTAATATCTATCACCATACACTCTCCTTTTACTACTGCACTTCTAATCGTTGAACTGCAAGACCTTTGTGAGGGCATTATTATAGTTACGTAAGTCAAAAGTTACAGCCCAGGGCTCTCACTAAAATCAGGGAGTTTCTCCACCTACTATGTACTCTTCTCTCTCCTCCACAGAGTTTGTATGGGGAGGTGGAAGGAAGATACAAGTGTTCGCGTTCTATTTCTTTAGGGCATCAAATGAAGTTATACCAGTTTATCTCTTAGAAACTTAACACATCGCTGTCCACTTCAACATGTGGATGAAGATATGATGGCTCAGAAGATAAGAAACCCAATCTTCAGGGCCTTTTCCTTACACTAGGGTACATCAATGGGAATTTTGCTACTCATTTTATGGAGTAGGAAGAAAACCATCACAAGGGTAACCCTGATTTTTATTCTCACTATTCCAATTTCTCATTAATTCCTTAGGAAGGAAGCAAGGAGAGGTTGGCACGTCAGTTGCTAAATTACAGCTCTCAAGCTTGAACTGTTAAGCCATGTTTAGTACAACTCAAAACAGAAAACACTACACAATCTTTAGGAAGAATTAAAGATACAAGAATGAGAGCTTGCATTCAGGTAATTGAAACAAAGTTATCAAGCTCAGCATAAGGCAGGTACCACGTTACTAACTCCCAGATTCAATCAAAATAGAGCAGGAATATTTAAATTGTAGTCTAAATTAGATCTGCAACAATCTTCACAGAAATAGGCAAGTCAAGTAGCAAAGTTATCTTTGGAAAAAAATCTATTAACCATAATGGAATGATAATCCTCTTAGATTCATTGATGCTGACAGATTAAATACTTTAAATTCATCTTTTATTTTGTTAGCTCATTTGACACAAAATAAGTCCTACGTTTTTAATATTATAGTGGGAGTAGAAGGAGTTTTGCTGTTACTGTGGCAAATTCAGTAATAATGGAATGCCTCTGGGTATTCAGTAGAACTATAAACGATGTTACCAGATGACAACTGGAAAGGACTAACTTGCTTCCACTTTCAACGTACTACCACTATTTATTAGAAACCAAATTAATTTTACTGAATTTGCTTTCTATTTAGAAGAAGCCTAAAAAGCTGGACTGATAACAAGAAAGAATGCACAAATAAACATGTTTTCCCTATAACAAAGTGTTAAAAATAGGGTTACATATACAAAAATAGGGTTAAATATACTGCCAACCTTCTGCTCCTGAAGTCAGGCCGGCGTACCTCCAACAATGGAGCAGCCTGAAAGCTCCAAGCAATCCTCCTCCGTTCTCCTCCGAGAAACCGCCGTGCTTCAGCACCAGCAAAACACCTTACAGCAATGTTTCTCAGTCCCAGATGCAACTGCCAGACAGACTCCCCAAACCTACATACAGACCCTTTCTGCTCTACACGAAAGCCCTAGCTACAAGATTACTTACTGTCCTGGTATTTTACTCACAAAACCTTTCAAAAGGCTAGTTTCATACTTTGGTTGATCAAAATTAAATGTTGAGACCTGGAAACTTTTCGTTATACAAAATTATTCACTGCATAGCCCTTTGCAATAAATTGAGATGTTAGCATTCACTCAAAAATAAATAATATATACCAGGCCTGATACCGCTCTAGCTTATTACAGGTCCCAAAAACCTCAAACAACATCAGAATGAACGCAGCAGGCAGAAAAAGAAGACAAATCTCCAGCATCTCACTTCATGTTACTCCATCTTAGCTTAAGATATACCAAGTCACTTCAACCTTGGATCTACACATTTGACCCATTGATTCTATCAGGATTCTATAGTTTATAATGCTAAATACGCATTTTTTTCACTGCTATATTTATCACCAGAATACTTGTCAGCTCCTTTTACTCTTTTTATAAAAGGGAAATCACTTATTATTTGACTATGAGCCATATAAGGAGGCTCAAAGTCTTAAGAACGCACAATTTTCCAGGAAAAGAATATATCCAGAATTATAAAGCTATTTTAACAAATCTGTATTATTGCAAAATTACTTTGCTCTGAGAACTACATGATGTGATTAACAACATTCCGAATTTTATCTGGAAGCCTTCATTTAGGATGTACTGCTAAAGAGGAATGACATGCATTAAGTATATGCACCGGCTACTGCCTTCAAGTGTGTCCCCCCTACTCACAACTGACCTGCGGTACAGAGCTCCGACAGGCGAAGTGTTGTTAACCGCTACCCAACACAACGTTTTTATTTCAAACAGCCCATGTTCTTTACAGCCAAGTTGAAAGACACAAACCAAAAAGTTCCAACTCAAAACTAGCACTGTATGTGTCAGCAGCAGCAAATACCTCCTGAATCATAGAACGGTTTGTGTTGGAAGGGATCTTAAAGCCCACCCAGTGCCACCCCCTGCCACGGGCAGGGACCCCTCCCAGCAGCCCCCAGCCCCGTCCAGCCGGGCCCTGGGCACTGCCAGGGATGGGGCACCCACAGCTGCTCTGGGCAGCCCGTGCCAGCACCTCACCGCCCTCACAGCACAGAATTTCTGCCCAATATCTCATCTAAGTTTACCCTCTTTCAGTGTAAAGCCATTACCCCTTGTCCTATCGGACAAGAAGGTAGAAGTTGAAATTAATATTTCAAAGAGTAACGGCTTACCACAGATCTTTAGCAGTTTTAAATCTGGCCTAGAACACAGCTAACCTGAAGCATCTGTCACCATAAAAGTCATAGACACATCTGTGGAACCGCAAATCAGATACGGCTTTACATGAAAGGTTGAATTCAATTAATAGAGCAAATTTGTTTTTCTGTAATGCAATTCATTAATTGGAATGGTGCAAGTATAGAAGCAATTTTGTGAATAACTGTTCACAATTTATAAGAAATCTCCATGTTTGCTCTTTTTATGTTCACTGTCTGCCAGGATTCAAGCAATTCAATTCCACATGCAGAAACGCTCACAGAAAAGAAGTTTTAGATCCACAAAAGCACTTTCTGCTGAAAAAAAATTAAGCATATCTAACCACACAACAAGATAACACTTCTTTTAACCATTTACACATGAGCAACCTGCAATGATATTTCAGTTTTCTGTGCAGCGAGTCAAAGAGCACTAAAACATGCACAGTACAAAATCCAAAATATTTGGTTTATCCTTCTACAAATAAAACTCTCATCAACCAGAAGCAGATTTTTCTCAAAAAGCTTTTTGACATTCAACACAAGTTAGACATAAAAGCCTGTTAAATGTTATTTTAATTCTCCATTCAGCCTAAAGACAAAAAGCAGGTCTCCTGGAAAAAGGCAGAAGCAATTTCTAAAAAGTTTTCCTCTTGTTGTTCCTATTGCTTTTTCAAAACAGGCATGGACGCAACAAAACAAAAAAGAGCTCGGCTATACTATTTCCATTCATTTTGACTACAATTTTTATGTTTAGACACATTCAATAAGCTCTATCTACAGATTAATTATGCACTTCTATTATGGCAGTTCAAGTATTCAAGCATCCATTGGACCTTCAAAGTACAGAGACCATTTAAAATTACGCCCGAACCCTTACTGGGCCGATACTGTACACAGGGCCAGGGAAGTTAACTCTCACCACAAAGTCACTTTCTGCAAGGTTACACACCGGTCAGCTCTGGAGCTGCAACTAAATCGCAGGTTCCCTAATTCCCTAGTCATGACAGTTACAGAACTGGTAATGACTGCAATTATACAGTCCAGACAGGACAGAAAACTGGTCTGTAGCATTCACAGACTGGCTGCTACAGCTTTATGCCACCTCCACCTTGTAAAGCTGCCTGGCATGCCCATTAAAGGCAGAGATTTTACTCAAAACATTTTTTTCTGTGAAACAGTAGATGCGTAGAGCACATACTTGGCATCTAAAGCGAGCCCCTTCACAGGCCAGCTTCCCCTTGGATGGCAACCTAGTCGTGGCCAGCATCAGCTGGATGCAGAGTGGCTAACCAGCATTAGGACTTGCCAGTTTGCATTGGTCTTCCATAGGAACTGTCCAGATGCAGGCTGCTTCTCCTTCAGTGGCTTGCAATAGGTTTGTGTCTTTCGAAAACTCTTCAGGACATTGTTAACCAGAAATTAAGGTCATTGGCGGCTTGTATTTTTCTCTTTCCGTGACACACTAAGCAGAGGTTTCCAATGAGATGTTCACAGTAAGAATTTCAAACATGTACGGTAACACTTCAGCAAAGCATGTAAAGGGTAGGATAGCTGTGTGCTGAAATTCTGTTTACGATGCATGCATGTAATCTCACATATATATTCTTGTCTGAAAAACCACGTTAATACATCATTGTTCTACCTCAATACAGACACAGTATTGCACAGAGAATACCTTGTATAAGTAAATTAATTAGATACTGCCTATTCATCCTCTTCAATAATCCAAAAGCAAGCTAATTGCTGAATAAATTCAAGCCATGCTAAGCTTCCTAACAGAAATATTTTAACCGAAATGAACTCAGTGCATTAGGGCTTCACTGAGGTCTATAACTTTCTAAAATTCAAAAAAGAAACAGGCAAAAAGCAGACAAAAGCACCTACAGCAGTAATCGGCAGAATACTCATTAGGGTACATCACATTTGAGTGTAATTGCCCTCCAGCATCCCCTGCATGGAAGTTCCTATAAAGCATTTGGCACTAAACAGTATCAGGCAAGTAACTGCACTCCACCAACCAGAAGCCTGCAATAACGGTTTCTTTATTAACAGAATTTTTTTTAATGGTGTCAAAGAAGGCCACAAAAGGGTGGGTGGGGAGGGGAAGACGGTTGAAAATGTCATTGATCATAATAATGCAGGTGAACTACAAGGTTTAGATTACTTCATCTTGTACATGGTATTTGCATCTTCTAATGCCTACTTGCAAGTGCTCTGAAATGTGGTTTATTGACCTCTAACAAGATATGATGAAGCACAGAAAAATTCATACTTGCAAATACTCATGCTTTAAGCTAAGGCCACATGATACATGACTATCAAAGTTCTTTAAAAGAATAAACAGAAAACGAAACATTTTTGTATTTTATAGAAATGAATCTGACCATCTGCTTCACTGCAACAGCAGCAGCATCTAAAAACAACTGAAACAGCAGCCTCTGGTGTTAAAACTCTGTTCTTTTTCCCAGACTCCACCTTTCAACAGAAAGCAGGACTCAAAATACAGAAAAGATACATCAAGTGGCCCTGTGGAGTCCCTCGCACCATAAGTAATTTTCCATCTTAGCATACACCATACTATTTGTATTTGCCCTCTGCAATTCACTGTGGAAAATATCACCAGATTAGCTTCTATTCTGCCCTGGTGAAAATTCATCTTGATACGAGTCCTCATACTGTAATGAAGACGGAAATTTTTTTTCATGGCACGGAAAGCTCATTTCACCCCTGTACATCTCAAGCTTTATTCTCTACATCTGAAGAGACAGAAATTACACATCTCTTGAGGACATATATGAACAAGCACGTGTGTACAAAGGATAAGCCAAGAAAAACCACCCCTGCAATACACCGCCTTAAAGGGAGAAATTATCCTGTCTTTCCAAAAATTAAGTATTTTCACAGAGATGCATGTGTTAGAAAGCACATGGTGGAGGCTGTGCACACCTCGCTTCCAGGACAGGATCACATGCGTAGCTCTTCAGGTTTTTGTTTGAGTAAAACACGGAAAACTTACTGCCATTCTGATCTGTGACATTCCAGAAATTCATAGTATGCTCCCTGTGCAAAGCAGTAATGTACTCAAGTATTATCAGAGTGCAAACTAAAACAATCCTCATAAGGATTATCATTCTATAAGAGACAAAACCAGAGCACATTCATGTCTTACACTCAAAAGGAATGTTCAGACTTTCCCACTCTTTCCTATGTTACAAGACAGCAATGAATGCAGAAAAAAATTCAGGACTGAACAGAAGCCTTAACAAAACTGGACAATGACTTGAAAAAAGATACACACATAGATACTTCATGAGTTCCAAAATGTAATGTGACAACTTCTGCATCCTGCACCCAGATCTTTAGAGCCCCCAGATTTCCTGTGGTTTTAGAAAAAAATTATTTCTTTTGAAACCTTACTGAGCAATGCTATCCCTGTCAAACTGAGCCTGTATCATTGTGAAGATCTCAGAAAGGTGATAAACTGTTTAGTAAACAAACCCACATGTAAAGGAAGTTTGTTTTCTGAATAGTTACAAAGTTAAGCAATACAAACATTGACAGAGAAACCCATTTAACACACGACACACTTCAACCCTGAAGGATGGCTCAAAGCAGAACATGTGGTTTGCTACTGTAATGAAAGTTTTGTCCTAACAAACCAAAAATACAACATTATCTGAATAGAGTGATTTGAACAAAGTCATAAAAGAGATTCCTAAAGCACCCATGTCTTGCCTTAATTTTTGTTTACTCCTATGTCACTCATTAAGAATATTTCAAGTCTACACCTAGCTGAGATATTAATAACATGCACACTTTAAGATCAAATAAATCAATATGCTGACACAGTGCGTATTCAGTTGGGGCTGGCATGTCAGGAATATTTCAAATAGTAAACTGTTGAAAGTACTTACAAATAATCAAAACAGCTTTACTCTCAGCAGGGTATCAGGAACAGAGAAAGAAAACTTGAGACAGTCTAATAAAGCATCAGAAATAAAATACTTTCTTTTGGATGCAGAAATCGGGACACCTAAAAAAACCCTCCCTACTCCGCTAATGCAGTGTAAACTCTGAAGCAGAGCTGGCCGCAGCAAGTCAACAACATTCCTCAAATAGAGCACCAGTGATAGCTCCTACACGGCTCTAAGCTGGTAACAATGAAGTACTCTGCAAATATGGACAGAATTCTCAGATACGCAAATGAAATTCTAGCCCACTTGAAATAAATGGAAGCTCATCTAATTTGCACAAGGGCATTATTAAATGCAAGACAAAAGGTACAATCAGGACACAGATAACTTGCACACCAATCCTGTCTTCACCACTAGATTTATTTCAGCATCAATAGAATTTGCTATTTTTACTTTCCTAAAACCAGCATTATTTCTCCAAGAGCTCTCCTGTCCAGAGGCTGGTTTGTTGTCTTGTTTGCTAGATGCAGAATAATACTTCAAATATGCAGCTTTCTGGACTGCACGTTGTCAGTGCTTTTTATGTTAAAAAACAATTTAAAAAAATACTGCAAAATTTTCAAGCTCAAAGGAGATACTTGCTTCAACAGCTTACTGCCCACAGACCCACCCATATTCCATTAGGTAGCTTAGTGAAGCCTTTTATCATAATAAAATCAGCAGCAATATGCAGTGGCTACCAAGCCGTACAGTAAGTGCCATACTATTGGAAAAGGAAAATCCCTAAACAATGCTTGTTTAGAACAAAACGTACTCAGATCTAAGCCCAGCATGTAACACATAGCTTTAGGCTTTAATATCAAGACACAGAAGAATACTAATGTTCATGTTTTACAGACATCTTTATTCAGACACATGCAGCCCCAAATCAGTTCAATGCATCAATTAGATAATAAATATTAGCGACTCATTTTCAAATTACCATAGTGTCTTTGTAATTTTCCCTGTAAAATAAATGCCCAAAGCTATATATATGTATATTAATTCCAATAGATCTAAAATGCTGTGTGAAGAGTATCTACAATCATTTCTTTTTTGAATCCCCATTCAGAATAGAATCCTGGAATATAATGTTTCAAAGGCAGCTTTTAAACAACTTCATAAACTAAAATCTCACAGCTCAATGGGTTGTTAACTGCTTAAGCCAAAGCTACAAGTAAACACTATGCAACATCACAACTGACAGACTGCAGGCACCAAACTGATGAAAAAACCACACTGTTCTTCCTCAGAATAACGTCCAAAACCAACTCTGCTCCAGTCTAGAACTTGAAATGTCCTGTGTGGCAGATTTTAATTAAATAGTTGAATTTTTTTTCCTTAACAGCAACAGAAGAGCCACCCTGCTACACATGACTTGCAGTATGAAATTTCAGATGCTTACAGGGCCTGATCCTGACCGTACTTCACGCAGTGCAAAACTGCTACGGAGTTGTACCAGACGTGTAAAACAAAAGGCAATAACCACCTCACACCACTAATACACATGCATTCTTTTGCAGTCACAGGTGTTTCTTGACGAAAGTGCTAAGAAATACTAGACTTCATTCTAGACTCATCATTCATTTCACTGTTCTGTGAAGCGTGTGAGGGGTTTGTTTGTTTGTTTGGGGTTTTTTTCCAAAGAACCACCAAAAGGCCATATTTTATCCGTTACACAGGAGCCTCTCAGAACTCCCCTCTGCTGGACCAGTCACTGGACTTGACAGAGCACAGCAGGCAAGGGGCCAGCGAGGCTCCCAGGAGCTGTGGCCAGACGCCACAACTTGCCAGCTGCCCGCGGATGAGCTCCTATACAGAGCCCAAACCCAATACAGCGCACACAACAGAAAATGGAAGCACAGACACAAGGGGCACGCAGAGAGCCCTCCACAGAGCTGCTAGCATCCAAACAGCGAGAGCAATCTTTTAGGACTTAACAAGTCCGATTACTCCGTTCTGTAAAAATAAGCCGTCTGTAAAAATGTGTGATTACAGACTCAAAATACAGAAACTATGTCTTATCAACAGCAGAAGGGATAAGGTAACGCTCGGTTGCCCCCTGCTCCCCAGGCACCCCCAGGACTTTGACAAGTCCAGCAGCGCCAGCCCAGGTGTCAGGGATGCCAGCCGGCGAGGAGCTGCCCGCATCCTTGGGCTATTTACCCTAAAGAGATTGTGTCACTCACGTGATTTACCAGGGAAAAGTTTAATTAAAAAAAAAAGGGCTCCCAGCATGTCAAATACCTCACAGGTACGTTAAAAAATACACGCGCTCAGGTGTATGCGCACCCAGCCTCAGGCGCTGGCGTTCTCTGCCAGGTAATCAGATTCCCGCTGCCAGACATCACCGACCGTCCCCAACCCCACCATTTCGGGACAGCCCCAAGTCGCCAGGGCTATCGTGACTATGTCACGAAGACGGTGCCCAAAGGATCCACGCACACGCTGGATTCCCAGGGATGCTTGTGCACCTCAGCCTGGAGCCCTCCCTGCCCACGAAGCCACCACTCGCGGTACGTTACCTCGGCTCCCGGGGTCGGAGGGACGGGCGCCACCACCGCTCCGGCCGCCGTGCCCCTCGCTCCCCCCGCACGCAGCTCCGCCCGGGCCGTCCCGCCGCAGCGCACGGTGCCCCGGCCCGGGGGGGGGGAAGGGAGGGGCCGCCCCGTCCCCGTCCCGGGGGGCTGGGGGGGGTCTCTCTCCCTGCCGGGGTCTCCCCTCAGCCCCGCAGGCGACAGCCGCCGGGCGCGCGCCCCTCTCCCCGGCCGCGGAGGCGCGGGAAAGCGCACGCGGCAGCACCGCCGGCGCGCGCGGAGCAACCGGTGGGACCCCCCCCCCCCCCACACACACACACACACCCCGCACCCCCCTGCAAACTTGCCGCCGGCACGGCTGCGGGCTGCCCGGCCGGGGGGACAGGCGAGCCCCGGGGGCGGCGGGTGCCCGCTTACCTCGCAGCGCGGCCGTCCAGCTGCAGAGCCCCAGCAGCAACAGCAGCCGCCGCTCCGGGCGCGGGGGGCAGCTGCTCCGCGCGGCCCCGCCGCCCATCCTGGCCGCGCAGCCCCGCGCCGCCGGCGGCGGGAGCGATGCAAAGCTCCTCGCGGTCCCTCCGGAGCCGAGCTCAAGCCAGACAATTCGCCTCTTTTTTTTTTTTTTTTTTGTGGGTTAGGGGTTTGGTTGGCTTTTTTTTTTTTTTCCCTTCCTCTTCCCCCTTCTTTCCCCGCCTCCCCTCTCCCCCCCTCCCCGCAGCGGCGGGAGGCGCCCCGCGCCCGGCCGGGCGAGGCGAGGGCGGGCAGCGCCGGTGCAGCCGCTCCGCTCCGCTCCCCGCTCCAGCCGCCGCCGGCTCGCGAGCGGCGCGCGCGCCCGCAGCCCTAATGAGCCGCCCCGCCCCCGCAGCCAATTAGGCGCGCGCTGGGCGGGCTCTGCCGCGGCAGCGCGGGGCCGGGATGGTTGGGGGGGGGGGGGGGGGCAGGGCAGGTGCGCCTCGAGCCCCCGGACCCCGTGCCCCCTCCGCGGGGGTGCAGGCGCAGCTGCCGCCGGGCGCACTGTGTGCCCGGCCCGTGCCGGGGGGGGACACACACACGCGCTGCCACCGCTCTTCCCCCCTTACAGTCACACACCCCTTAACCAACAACAACAAAAGAAAAAAAAAAAAAGGAAGTACTACTGTTAACAAGAACATGAGGAAAATACTACAACAGCCATCCCCCACACCCAAAGCAAACACATTTTGTGCCATCTTTATTAATATTGCATGGTCCTGTGATCAAAAATTCTTTTTCTTGCCAGGAGTGTCACTGTTTCACTCTCCCTTCCCCCCCAACTAATTGCATATAAATATTTTTATTGCATACCTGATAAGGAAGGATGACACACATCCAAGCAAATTATAAGGCCAAAAAATCACCGGTTTGCTCAAGTGAAATTGCTGCTGTTCCTACTCTGGATAGATTTGATCGATAAGAAATCAGAAATCCAGGGTAGCGCCCAGAACAGGGAGGCTGCCGGAGCAGCCCTCGACCAACACACCCCATTCCAGGCATTAGCACGGTTGTCCTTACCCTAGGGGTGGGGGCAGAGTAGGGGAGGAAAGGGAAAAAGGCCACAGCGGAACTTGGGGTGTCAAGTGCTTCAGTGGGATGCAAAAGCTGCAGTAATAGAGCAGAAAAAGGTACAAAATGAGGTTTCAGACTAACAAAGTATCTCACCGTGAGATTCCTACCACGCTGCAGGATCCGAACAAATGGATCACGTTTGTATCATTGTGACTAAGTTATCGCCGTGGAAGCCAAACACGGAATAGTCCTAGCCAAGCTATTACAGCGTTCATACCCCTGAAATACCATGTTTGCTATCCATTTCCTTTTCTTTTGGAAATAAACTCTGTTTTCATCAGGTGCCAAGACCGCAAGAGTCAGACGGCAGGGTTTATTCCCATCCATGCTTTACACTCGAGCAATTGCACTGAAGCTCACTCTGCTCCAGCTCCACAAAACCTAAAGCGTGCACATATCTCAAGTTGAGGGGGACTCAGTTACTATTTACAAAATGTTCTGAAATCCCTGACTGATAAATTCAGGAAAAATGCAGTAGGGTTAGTTACATATATTTAAGAACAAGGCTTGTCAATTGGTCCTCCTGCAGGCTAGCTTTGTACTGTTTTCAGGAGCAAATAATTAAAGCAAAAGGAATTTGTAAACAGAATTTTAAGAGGAAAAAAATCAATATCCCAGAACATCACATCAGAAGATCTTATTCCCTTTCCATCATGTGTTTGCTAGACTTCAGCTCACAATGAAGAGCAAAGCTGCAAAGGCAGAGAGCAAATATATGAAAAATACATTTTCTTCAACAGCCTTTTAGATCATTCTCCACATTCAATGGGTTCCAAGGAAAGGAAAAAACCCCACAAACACAAAACAAAAAAACATTGTGGACCAGAACTCAGAAGCTCCACAGGAAAGTTTTTAAACGTCAGAGCATCTAGCATACTGCCTTTAAAGTCTTAGCGTGTCAGCAACATAGTGCTATTTTCTAGCACACACATACAGCCACTTTTGCTTCAAGCTTATCTAATTATCTATTTTTGCCTATGCCACCAAGTCCGTGTTTGGTGCTCTAGATAAAAATATCCAGCTCTCAGTTTATAATGCAATTATGATTGGGAAGAGAGAGCAAAAGTAGAAAAAAGGGCAACAGCTGGTAACTCCAATCAGTGCACTTGGAAACATAAATAAGAATATTCCACAAAGTTAAAATCTCAGGGCAGGGGAAGCACGTGGCAGTCTGAGCTGGTGAAATCAGCTAAAGATGAAATTACACGTCCTTTAAGCACCGATGCACACTGATAACGCACAGCACTTTACAGAAACAAAGCTCGATATATGCTATGGCAGTCCAACATGCTGCTGTATTTCTATGAATGGGGACTATTTACACAGCATTTCAACAAGTGGAAAGTCACAGGGAAAGCAAGAATCTACTTTTCATACCAGGGTGTAAGCAAGAATGAAAGCTAAGACAGGAATCGAGCCAAAGTGGATTAATGTCATTAATGGAGGAAAATTAAGAAAAATTAATGGAGAAGCTGAAAACGCTGCAAGGAAGACATTTGTTCTTCTCTAGCACTTCAAGGGTTAAACTTTACAATAAGCAATATTCATTTTCTGACAAAGTCCATATTCCACATCTGGGATTCTAGACTTCCTAGAATTCGAAAGTCTAAAGTCTGATGCAGCTGCTGAAAACAACATAAACAGAAATTAAAAAGAGAAACAAAGAAAACCAAAGCAACTTTCTTGAATACCTTAATTGCATCAACCATATACCCAGGCAGTAGGAAAGTGCCTACAGGAGGGACAGGCAGAATCTGTAACTGAAAGCCTCAACTCTGATCTCCAGCTCTGCCCACCACCCCACTCAACAGATGCTTCTAAGCACATTTTTCCCCACTTCTCTGCATCTCAGGTCACCTCTTGGATGTGCCGTTGAGCTGGTTGCTGAAGAGATTTCTACAGTCTTCAACCACATTAACTTACTAAACATACAGCACTTGACAACCGTGAAGTAAATTCTTCTAGCTAGAATATGTCAATACCCTAATAATTTTCAATAAACTGTACAGCTACAGCCTAAAGGAGTAAAGAAAAATAAAAAATAAATCACCTCCTCCACCCTGGAAGCTCGGCAGAATGTTCCAGCTGAGTTTGCAAAGGGGCTTTCGGTCTCTCTCTCTCTCTTCTCAAGAGCAACATAAAAATTTGCAGCCAGGTGATTACATTTTGTTTCTTATTTGATGTATGACCTTGGAGTAACCCACCTGTGATTTGCAATAAATCAGAATGCACCTCACCTGTTTGTCAGATAATAAGCTGGGGGAGGATCATTGCTGACATACTCTCAGGAGCAGATGAAAAGACAGCTGCTTTATTTTGCAGCTCTTGCAAATATAAACATACCTGAGATGGCACTGGAATCTGCTAGAACATACTATTGTTCTGCTTACCATATATAATGATAAAAGGAGAATAAATGCTTCTGAATCATTGATGTATATCACAGAGAACATTAGACACATACCAGTTGGCACTAATGCAAGTATTCACATGCGTACAAGAGGCAACTCACTCAGGAGCAAGTAGGAACATCCAACTGTAACAACAAATAAGTTGTGCAATTATGTGAAGCACTTTGAGCGGGCTCAGTTGTAGTGGAAGAAGCCAATAAAAAGAAAAATCCTACTTGCTTTTAGCATATTTCCAACATTTATCCTTCCCCTTCTCTCTCTCTCGCATCCTAAACAAAATGGGATCTGAAAAATGACCCACAGCCCCAGAAGAGCCGTAATTCTAAGCAAGTTGTGATACTGCCTGGCTTGATTCAGCAGCACCTACAAGCCCCCAGTCTGATTACACACAGAAATAACATAGGGTCAAGCCTTTGTCCTCAAAATGCATTCCATTGAATCGGGTGTTTCATTTTATGGCATCAGACTAAAGAAATGGCTCCAGTCTGTGATAATGTAAGAAAAAGAGGAAGTCTGGGCTCACATGATTTATTACAAGTTCTTGCCATGTAGCAAAGGTAAATGTGGATTAAATTCCCCTGTGGTAGCTCTCAGCACTCCCCACGTACTGAGAAGGCATTCTTTTGGTCTGAAGACCGAGGTGCGCGTGCATGTGTCAGAAGAAAGGAAAACATTCCAGTTTTCTCCCCACTGCATTCCAAACATAGAATACAAACAATGCATTCGTTCTGTAGATGCTAGTATAAATGAAGTGCTTTAGCACCTGAAGGACAGGAGAGCCGCCATCATACATGTTCCAAGGCTGTACAGGACGTATGAGATGGTATTAGTGTCTTAAGGGTCCCCGTCTTCCACAATGTGGTTCAAGATACTACTTGCTCACAGCAGTTATAGCTTGATTTTGAGTTTTCCACACATTTTGACAGTAGGGTCTGTATTTGGATCGCCCAAATGTAAAAGGAGTGCTTCCTGGACCACACAGATGTGCTCTAGATCATTACTGAAGAGTAACTCCAGCCTGATACATTTTCAGTTGTGGAGATCTTTCGGAGTCCTACACACGTATTTTATAAAGCAATCCTAGAGGACACGAGAGCAGGGCTCAAAAGGAACTAGCCAAACTGATGGGCAATAAGCACATCAGTGAATATTAAACCCAATATATTGTATAAGCAACCTCCACTCTGGGAAGAGCCTGTACATCAATGGCCAAATTATGAGAGCATGAAAAGCATACTATACTTTGTGTAAGCGTGTAGTACTTCTCTCAGAGGTGGGTTACAGGGCAGATGAACCATTAAGAGTCTGACCAGCAAAGCTATTCTTATGCACCAAACACACAGAGGAAACGGATGAGTGTAGCATTCCACAAGACATCATGAATACGCAGAAACACAGCTGAAATTCAACCTGTTCTTTTACCTTTGCCCTCAAGTTTATGATAGTATATAGCTGCCTCTGTGCTCTTCTATAGGGCTGTCTCTGAACAAAATACAGAGATGGATGTATTAGTGAGGAGCTTTGGATCCCCTGACATTTAAAGAACACAGTCCCTTATCCCTCTCCCTTTAAAGAATGCGCTCTGCCAGGCCAACAATAAAAAACAATGGCCAGGTATTAGTTCTATCCAACCATTTCTCCATCTCCGCAACAAGGTCTGCCTCAAAGCTCTTCCTAAGCATGGCGTACCTGTTCTGCCACAGCTGCTTTCACTGCGCGCGTCATGCAGGCAGTTCTGTGCGCTGCCAGCCCCGTGAGAGGTGGGATTCGGTGGGCAGAGCACGCAACTTCAAAATGAGGGTCTTGCATTTCCACAACTTATAACATAGACATTTAAAAAATACAGTATATCAAAGAACCGTTTTATCATTTTCTTCTCCTCTTGTGCAATATTCCTCGCTCCTCTCCATAAGATCAGGGTTGCAAGGATGCGTTTCCTCTAGAACTGTCTGTATCTTTACATGACTTTGTAAAATCTTACAAAATAGTATGACCTATCACCCCAAGCACAACAAAAATATTTAGCAGCAAGATACAATACTGGGTCCAGAAATGCGGTACTTGGAAACAATGGCTAACGGACTGAGTTGCCATAGCATCTGCTATACCAGTATCAAAACATAACATATACATATGATGGGGCAATTAATCAGTCAGCCACAGCCTGCATATAAGCCTTCCATGAAGAGTTTCATTTTCAGTTGTGTTTTACAGTCTCTTAGCAGTATTCTAGTAATTGAGAGTACATAAGCTAAAACCAGATCATCTACGTGTTTTCAGTCCCAGCTTTGTACTTTTTGTGCACCGTTGCTCACATTGGATTTGCAGCTTTGCATTAGGACATCTAGGGGCTGAATAATTTACTGTATATACACACATATCGGAATATATTATTTAGATTTCCTGTCAGAAAGCTCATATCTACTTTTCTAAAGCTTAGTAAGACTTACTTCAGAGCATCTCAGGATTTTTGCATTATTCTGTTCTGCAGTATAACCCCGACTCGTTGCTGGACAGAGTACCATGAGAGTGACGGGTACATATGCCAATTTCTGCTTTAACTTCCATCAGGAAATCACAGTAGCATGTTTACCTCCGATTCATAACGTAGTCTCACTATTTGCAAGGTACCTAACTCTGCTTTGCTTTACTTCAGAAAGCTTTTTCCTTATTCTACATTTTAGTAAGTTGAAACGAGAGTGTTGCTTTCAAGTTTTGTATTATTTTATTTCCATATAAATAAAAAAGTTATAGAAATACATTTATTCCAAAGGATAAACTTCAGCTTCCTCAGAAATGGGGTGGGAGGGAAGCCTTAAAAAAGCCCATGATGTTATTTTAAACAATTCTGTCCCACTTGCTTTAAAGTGAAGTCAGCATTTCAGCTGTCACAAACCATCATTTCTGATGAATTAGTCTATCTTATTTTTAATTTTTTTAGATTTAAAATTAAATGTAAACATTTTTATATTGATTAATCTAAGATGAAATACAATACAAACTATTTGCATTTTCCTGTGTTTACTCATTCCAAAAATCGACAGACACCACACAGCAAAGTTAATCTGATAAAAAGCAAAATGCTGAAGTGGTTGGCTGTGCATACAAATAGGAAACCATGGATTAACATGCCAAGGGGGTGAGGAACATCTGAACTTCACTAATCGATTTTAAGAATCATAAGACCCAGGCATTTAGAAAATGTCATAATCTTAATACCTAATTCACTCCTTGATTTGCAATTTGGAGAAATCAGATGCACTTGAAATTTTACCTGCAGCACTTCCTTCAATTGGACAAAGAAGAATGCCTACTTTAGCATTAATTATTATTTTATTTCCGTGCCCTTTTAGATTTCTCCACATAAAGCAATACTGATCCCACCTACATTCACTCGTCACACATCCAGGCATTTTTCTTGTGGCTGCAGCTGGATTACAGGCAGAGGGTAGTTATTCAATACGCTCTAACCTCTGTACAAAGGGCTCGGGCTGCAAATGGAAAGCACGCTTCACCGGTACTCCCCACCTTTTAAAGTCACTCACTGAGTATCTATTCCAGACTTCGCATCCTGGCTCAGATCTTCCTGTCTGAACTTTTACTTGGAATAGGAGGTGCACGACAATAAATAGATGATGCAAGGGTGAGATGCACATGCATTAGAAGGTGTGCTTTGAGAGCAAACAAAGAAAATCAAAAGCAGCAGGACATTAGACAAGCAATTCAGTAGCTTAGCTATCCGTAATTTGTGGTTAAGAAAAAAAAGAAAAAAGGTTACATGTTCAAGCAGTAAGAGACTATCTGAGAGATTCTTCAAAACATTGCAGACATTGCTGTGCAGTTCAGAGCTGGCAGGGATGCTACTGTCTGTGAGCAAGAGCATAGTTAGAGGGCAAGGGACAAGAAACACTGGGCAAGTCTGTTTCTGTTCTGCCAGCACAGGAAAAAGTGAGTGACATGTCTAGCTATTTCAGCCTCAGTCAGAGGCAGTGTTATTCTCAAAAAGCTATTACTGAATAAGTTCAGAACCTTCTCATCAAGTGGGAAGTTATTGCCACCTTTTTTTTTTTTTTTTTTTCCATCCAAACTTACACAGCACTGAAAAGCAGAATCCACCAAGACCTTCCCTCTGGCAATTAACCAGCGAAGGCTGAGAGATATTGAGTAACTACGCACGACTGCAGTCCGGTCATCAAATGCAGATGGATAGAATCACAGGTCATAAGACAACAGAAACACATAAAGGAGTTCCTTTATAACTGGAGAGCTGAATCTCCCCCTCACTCCTCCCCACCTCTCCCCCCAAAAAAATCAAACCAAAACAAAACCCAAAACCAACCTGAAAAGGCCAGAAAATCCTTGGATGGAACCTGGCAAAGAAAGATCATCAGCTAACTTGCCAGGTAAGAGGCTTGTGCTCCAGACTAGGGCTAATGAGCCAGTCTGAGTTTTAGGCTGGACGTTGCCATGTTTCCTGCGAAGCATGAGGTGCTTGGGGAAAGATGCTGAAGCAGGCACTGGTCATTTACATTGTAAACGTGTTTAGCTTGATTAGGGACACTTCACCCTGCTTTGATTTGCTGAAACTATTGGACTAATCGCACGCAGTTCCTGTCTCCCCTTTTTGCTAACCAGTGCGTGAAGCCTCACGGTGAGTCATGAGAAATGGGAGATTATTTTTACCCTAATTAAGTGCAATTTTGTCAGAACTGGAAATACACAGGTGTCATTATTAAGTTACCTAATTGTGCCTCTGAAACAGCCACATAATAATGACTTTTCAGTAACGAGAGGAAAAGGGGGAAGCGTACTCTTTTCTTTATTATTTTCATTTTAATCTCTGGCACAAAAGCAGAGGGCATCCACCTAGTAACCACAGTTCTGAATTATTCATAATTAGTCACACATCATGAAATGAACTGTTTTACGATCTCGGGTGTGAAAGACAACAAGTAGTTGAGTAGTTCCTTAACTATTAAAACACTATTTCAGCTACAAGGCAGTGAAACAATAGAAGCCCACTTCGGTGCAAGCGATACCATTTTCTGGAAAGTGGCAGTTAACACGTATCAATCAAGTACCAAAGAGCTAGCTAAGCTGTTCTTCCCATTTAATGTGATTAGAAGGCAAAGGACCCAATTATTGACAGCTCCTACCATTCTCATGAAGTGTGCTTGCTAACCTCTTGCCACTCCCTGAACACTGCTCTGGTAGATGACTGCGCTGGTTTCTGCTGCTAAGTACACGTCCCTTAGGCTGTTTCCCAGGCTGCAGAAGGGTGGAGGAACCTGCCCATGCACCATTCTGGGGACCACAGCAGGAATGTGGAGAACCTGGTAAATCATTCCCAGACGGAGGTCACTGTAGCAGAGAAACCATCATGCTGTAGCACGTCCTGCCATGGAGCCACCCGCGTTCTACCACAACACATAGGTCTCTTGCTGGGAAGATTTTGCCCTCTTCCAACGCAGTTGTGTACATACAGGTGGAAAAGGAAGCTGTAGAAGTGTAACATAGCACATGTCTAGAAGAGTGGCAGATCCACTGGCCGTCCACTCACTTCTACAATTGCTTGAAGATTTTGAAGGGGAAAAAAAAAAAAAAAAGAGAGATATTAAAGAATCTCAAACATGTTAATTAAGAAAGGAACTAAGTATCTCTCAGGCAACTGTAATTTAAAAAAACACATCAAAGGATCCATATAACTCCACTGCAAGATGAACAAGTGTTGCGTGGCAGGGATGAGGTACCATTGCAACACTGACAAAAGATTTTCAGTGACTTTCTACAGCTGAGCAAGTGATGCAACTGTGCAGAGAGATGGCAGCTACACAACCATTGCAACCAGCTCCTGAATTAAGAGGCAATTCCTGTGAGAAACACTGTTCAGACATCAGCTTCTCCCACTTTGTAACAAAACATGCCCTCTGATAACAGACACATACTTGTCAGTCACTTATTTCTATGTTTCAGCTTCAGTGCTTTTTTGTATAATCATGTTTTTTACCCAGTGTTTAAATGCACAGCAGAACAAGAAACCGTGTAATAAAAGAAAATTTACTTTCAGTCCTGTAGCCTGCAGGTGATGCTTGACACCGAGCAGCTGGCTGTGAAGAGAAGCACTTTTTGGCCCCTCTGCCCCAGCTCCTCGTTCCCAGCCTCACTACACACCAAGGGCCGTGCCAGTACAAGTACTGGAAAAGCCATGTCAGACAGCAGATATCAAGACAGATACAGATGAAATATGCCACTAAGAAGGGTTTTTCTTCAAATCAGATTAATTCCCTGATGTGGTTCACCACATAACAGAAATGCACGGTGCCAGGAGTGGCATGTGGGTGGAGATGACAGGTCTAGGTCATAAAATCCTGCTTAATTACTGTATAGCAGTAGCTCAGCCTGCATGTTCAGGAAGGGGCAAACACGGTCCTTCAGCACTGCAATTACAGCATATTCCTAGATCAGGAGAAGCACAGCATATGAGGGTGTCACTGAAAAGTCCTCTGACAAAGCAGATTTTGCGACATAAGCTCTCATTTTGAAGTTGTAGTTCAGCTTCCTTTTTATAAAAGTTCTCATAGAATATAAATGAGAGTTCACTGCTGGACGGTGCCAAACATTCTGAAATTTTGATAGAGAGTTTTATAACCAGCATAGAAGATTTGCTGTATTTTGTTAAACCTGTAAGTTTCCCAGCACAATTCCTAACATGACAAATTCAGATAGCCCCACAGGCTTTTGCTCCTATTAAGCTTTTCAGGGTTTTATTCCTATTACTAGTATCCAATAATAAGAGTACACTGCACACAACTGTATCAGGCACACAACATTCATGGCCTGCTAGCAGTCATAGCAAATTCTGCAGCACTTTTCTGAGCTTTCTAATTCTGGGCTAATGAGTCTGTCCAGACTCACACCCTGTTTCCTTTCTCAGAGGCAGAACCGTTGCAAGCTAGAAAAAAAACCCAACCAAAACCCACACCACAAAAACCCCAACAACAACAACTAAAAAAACCAACCAAACAAAAGAAATGAGAAGTGAAAAAAAATACGTGGCTAATATTGTTCATGTAATGGGATGACTCCCTCTACCTCAAAATCATTCATGATACTAGATGCTCTTAAGCTGGGCATTATCATCTTTTCCTCCCCACCCTGCAACATCTTCAGTAGACCATTTGATGAGGAAATCTCTCAGAAATTAAGCTAATGTACTCAAATAGTTTACAATAAATAAATAAATAAATATCCTGCATATATACAGAAAATGACATCAGTTGGTTTAATAGGCTGTGGTGACAGTGTTCACATTTTCAACTTAACCCAATGTTCCTTGCCTCCCGCGTACAACACTATCAATACCGGTAAGAATAACAGCACTCTGACGTTAAAGCTCGCAAACCTGTGACACGACTTCACTGTCTAATTTGTCTTGGGTCCACTTTACAGGGTTTGTGCAATTTAGCTAAAGTGAAGATGAATCCCACTCTATATCCCCTATCGGCCTGCAGTGTTTGGAGGCTGCTTACTGGAATTAACTCTTTCTGTTGTTTTCAGCAGGTGTGGACAAGTGGAAAACACTGTTCTGTCCTTGCACTAGATAACAGCTAGCACAATGCTTAGCAGATGTTTTGCAGTATCAGAGAACCACCCTATAGGGATGTAGAAAGCAAGCCTGCCTGTCCACCATTTCAATAATCTCTTTAACATCCAACTGCTTCTTTTTCAGAGGAATTAACCTATTCCACCTGTCAAGAACAGGCCATACAAATGCTTCTCTGGGGTTTGATATATACATTACAGTGAAAACCGATAAAAGGCTGCACAGGATTTAGTAAACCCTCCTGCAAGCGGCACCAAGCCCTAGGTGTTTTTTCACCACCTCCAAAAGATTCTGCAAGTTACTAAAATCACAGTGACATCTAGCAGATTGAAATGCAAATGGGCCCCAGGTGCACTAAGAGCAGTCCTTCTAGTACGGTGTGTACAAACCCTCCCAAGCACCAGACCAGTAAAGGCCAGTAAGATCTGCCTCCCTGGTGCACAGACCCAATGGCACGCAGCTCAGAGCCTTGGCGACATTGGAATGTCACCGGCAAGAACACTCAGTGATGCAAACCACTGCACCACCCAAGCCAGACTCTCGGCTGAAGTTACCTGGATCAACTGGACCTTTCCCGGGAAGTTTCCAGTCGAGGTGGAGCCAAGCAGCACGGCAGCACAGCGGTGCCGGGGCTGGCGGCGGGGGAAGCAGCAGCACCGCGACGCGGCCCAGCCAGCCGGCTGTCACGCGCTACAGACTTAATTATGTTCTCAAACAAAATACAATGAACTCTGTCACAAGTAATCACACAAGAGACCGCAAAGGCAGCGGCTTAGCGGGAGTGGCCTTCTGCGAAAGATGAAGGAGAATTTGCTCAGGCTTTAGGGAAAACTCCCCACGCTCTGAAAAGAAAGAAGGGGAGCGCAGGGGGGTTTGCTTTTCGTATCAAGACCTGACTTCATGTGTTGGGTGTTTTACCAGGAAAACTTGCTAACAACAGAAAAGAAATTTCCTCTAATCTTAAAAGTATCTTAAGGATTTACAAACACATGTGCTTTAGTACATGAAAATACATCCCTATATTCAAGTGCTGGCAGAGAGACAAAGGAGGAAATACTTTGCTTACAATATATTTTTAGTATTTAAAGCATGCACATTTTATGTTTTATTTGAGTGCAATTTACCTCTGTACTGGAACTAAGCAGTGCATAAAACTCACCTGCAGTATGATTTCGACCCTTTTCTCCCATAGTTCAGGTATTTGTCATTGCAAAACAATTAAAAGAATTGAATGCATTTCATCACACACAATTCTTCTTTCACTTTTATAGTAGGCAACAGGGCCTACAAGAAGTATTTCAACTTCTGTAAGTGGATTATAACTCCCAAACAGGTAACAAACACAATTATGACACTGAAAATGGAATTTCAACCTAGACAAATGAAAATTTAACTCTCCTGCTCCCACTCCACTTCTTGAAGAACGATTCAAGGTCAAACATTCCCTCAAAATTCATGGATAAGTTATCTGAGGTCACTGGTATTTTGTTTTGGTTTGGAGGTGGGCTTTTTGGTTTTGTTTTGGTGTTTTTTTGTTTTATTTTTATTCTTCCTTATAATAAATAGAAGAAAGAACACTAGGCCACTAGGCTGGGCTGCAGGAGACCACTAACCTGGTTGAAGGCTTCAGGGCAGGTCAGTTCACTCCAAGTCACATCTCCCCTCTGGTTTCTGGGGCTCTGTTACACATTTAAAGCCCAGTGCACTTGGGTCAGGCATCATCTCACACTTTGCATAATTTCTACAAAGCAAGGCTCCAACTTTTGCTTGGAGAATCTAAGTGTGACTGTAATATAAGTCCAGAGAATGGGATAATTAGAATCATATCAATTCAAATATGACCTTTCATTGCAAAAGATGTTACACAGCAAAACCCAGAGCACATACTGAAGTACATAGTTTTGAGATGTGTAGTGCTTACCATGGAGTTTTTCCTTTAGCCTCCAGCCAGGGCACTTCATGCTTTGAGTCTTCTTTATGCCTCCAAGCACAAGTAGCTGAAGTAGACAATTCCTTGATCATGCTATAAAGAAGATTTGCGAGGAAGGGAGGCAGAAGATGACAGTCCAGGTAAAAAAAAAAAAAAAAAGAAAAAAAAAAAGTAGTTATTAGAAGCACACATCATATGATAAAAACTTAAAAGTAAATTGCTTTGAAATACAGATTTTTACTTTCCTCAACAGTTAAGATACAATAATATTAAATAACTGCTGTCTCAAGTTAGAACTAAAGGTTAAAGGATAGTAATTACTGATTATTTAAAGGGTAGTTGTAATGAACTAAGATAAAAAGACATGTCACATTTCTAAGCCAGATACTATATTTTAAGCTGCAAATGTGACTCCAACCAGGTATTACCAGGAGACTGCACTTGGATTAGAGGCAAAGCTGTGACTTGCAATAAAGTTCTTACAGTAACAGAAAGTCTACAGTGCTTCAGTTCACAGCACAATTTGTGCTCTCCAGATCAGAACACAGATGTTTTTTAATAGGAAGTTTGTATTTCACATGCAGTTAAACACACTTACACATATATTTTAACAAATCCAAGAGCTTTGCAGAGTAAAACACAAAACCAATTCTTCCAGTGCTCTGTAAGTGAAATCTGCACTGCAAGTGACATGACCTTGACATGAAAACATTTAAAACCAATCTAATTATTGTGTATTACATTATATCACCAAAGTAGAAAATCACATCAGGCTTTCAGAACATGATATTCAGCAAGGGAATAAACCCTATAAATTCAGGAAGAGAACTACATTGAGTGATTTTCTTTAACCTCTGATTTCAAAGCCAATAATAACAGGATATAAAGCACTTTTATTTAGCTTTTTAAAGCTACAAAATACAAAGGAATATAACACAGCAAGAAAAACTGCTAAGATTATTAGGAAAAAATCCTTCTCTTAAGAGGTTTCTATCAGGTGGTTCAAGGCTTCAAAAATATTAACTTCAGCTTTGCTGAGTAAAAGTAATTAGTTTCCCTTAAGTCAGCTGATTTCTGGTGTCTTTTCATCCATTGTCATCTCTTGTTATTTAGGACATCGTATAACTAGCCTTGATCGTGTCATGGTGTTAAAAGAATGAAATTCCAATTTAGAAGATGCTTAGTACTTGAAAAAACTTAGAGTGTGTCAACTTGCTTAAAGGTAGATGCCTGCTTTGATGTGTTGCTGTGTCACAGTTGCACCTTCAAAGACTGAAAACTTCCAGAAGTTAAGAGATGACTGCAGCTAGCTAGCAGCTTTGAAAATTAGGTTTGACATCAAGTCCTGCACAAGCACGCTGTCTCCTAGGACTTCTGGGGCCCCTTGCCCGTTAGGAAGCTGGGGTTACAAGGAACCAACCTTTTCCAGAGGGGAATTGTTACTGAAAAAATTCCTGTTCTTTCATCAGCTATCAACATTATCACAATCTCAGTAAGGTCCGTAACCAGCAGTACAACACTGTCTCCTATTGATCTTTGATGGACAGGGCGAGGGAGAACAGGCTGTTGTCAATATGAAACTGAATTGGGGAGTAGGAACAAGGACTGCAGAGTTCTTGAGATGGCAGATGGGAAGAGGAGGTGAGGCTCTGCATATTGCAGATTTTTTGATAGCCAGCCTTTTGCTACAGATAAGGCAGGACTCGCTATCCCTTGCCTGATTTCTCTAGCAGCAAGCATTAAGCAGCACAAAGATAAGGAACCTTCACCTGGCTGGGGGTTACTATTGATTTGTGAATTCTGATATGTGAACTTTAAAGAAGTTGGAACTTTGACTGTATGGGGCATTCAAGAGTGTGTTCACAGAGCTGCCAAAAGTTTCTCATCTACCTAAGCACTCAGCACCAGCACAGATCTGATGTAAGGCGCCGAAGAACTAGCTTCAAGTTATAAATCTACTTGTGCACTGTGCTGTGCATAGAATGTGTCCCCCTCCCCCAGCTGTTTTTTCAGAGCCAGGCAAATTCAGTCTTTCATAATTTCTGAATTGCAAAGTTGATGAACCGTGAGTAGAGGATACTGCTTGTTTTCCAAACCACCCCACTACCTTAGAAATACCGCTTACAATGCTTATTTCTTTTGTGATAGCACGCACAGGCTCGAACCACATTGCCTGTTATATGCAGCTCAAACACAGAAGGTATTGGAGGAACAGCCATAGACTTGCAAGGAACTCCAATAGTCTTGTGTTCCACATCACAAGACCCGAGGTTCCCATCACTAATGATGGAAAGGAAAGGCGTAACCCCTGCCATTTCAGTTTTGGCCCATTTTGGGACCCATCAGCAGGGTCTATAGTTACTGCATGCCTTCACAAACAGCTTACCTTAGACCATGCAAGTGCAGTAACTGCAGCAATAGATGATTAATATGTCAGCAAAATAGTTCTCTGCCTTCTCTCTAATACCAGATGAAAGACATTTATTACCCTGTCCCTGACGTTACAAAGATGCCAGACTAGGGAATCTAACCTCAGCTGTCCCATATTGTCATTTTAATTAAAGCCATATCCTGTAAAATGCTATATGCTGCTGAAGCCCTGATAAGATCCTATTATCAGAAAGGAGCAAATTTGTGATGCTATCTGGGCCAGCCCATGATTATCTGCCAGAACAAAAGGAAATGTTATTAAACAAACTCCGTTAGATCACTGGGGGACGACAGAGTGAAAACCACACTCCAACGAAATCCCTTATTTCTCTGGGGTCACACTGCAGCATGTAGTCATAGTCACTGCTCTGTGCTGAAAGCCAGAGCAGAGAGAGCAAGAGGAGTTGCTGGATGCTGTTTCCCTGTGGAAAGTTTTGTTCCTTTCCTGTAATTTATTAGTAGGAGAAATACCAATTTTAATATCAATTAACTCCTGGGAGAGGACAGGTTCTTAAGTACATTTTCAAAAGTCTCATTAAAAACCAAAGTGACTGTATTTGTTTTTCTAAATACAGCCATTAGTTTTTAGGACACAAGGAAGAAAGGGTTACAGCATCCCTCTTACCTTTAAGGTTTAACGATCTCCTGTGGAACAGAAGCAGTAGGAGGGAATTGCCACACTGCGGTTTCTATACTTTGACTTCATTCTTTCACTTCTCTGACTCAGCCAAATAAACTGACAGACCCCTCGAGGTGGTCTGGTCTTTGCACAGCCAGAACAAACACTCAGCAACTCCAAAGGAGGCAGAGCTGTGTCGCAGCCCTGGATTCCCGCAGGTTTCTTGGTGTCACAGGCACCAAAACCAACCTTTTCTTTTTCAGGTAACTACATCCATGCATCCGCAAGCCATATTTGTTCTTCCAAGCAAGCGCAGAGCTAATGCAACAGAGCAAGCTGGTGTGCCTACCCCATGCTGAAAAGCCATGCTTCTGTGACTCCACAGCTACTAACAGACAAGTTCTGAATCAGGGAGGGAAAAAAGCCATAAAGTACAGCCTGAGTATCTTTCTGATTTTTAATTACTCTGTCTGTTACTACACGGGTAGCAGGAACAGCCCTACCACACTATTCAGCTAATTAAATATCCTCCTCTGCTGGGGAACCTAAACAAAGAGCTTAAACTACTTTGGGAGTGGTGTTGTCTGGGGTCTGTACAGATGATCACAAACAGCTGAAGCACTCTGGCTTCATTAGTTACCATTCATCAGCTGAGCTGCATTAACTCCCTCGCCATGCTCTCTCCCCACAAGAGAAGGCAGTATCTAACACCATCAGGTGGCTTAATGCACACACACAGCTGCCTCTACTTAACTGCTGCAATGGGTGGAAAGCACCTGTGGACCCTTAAACATAGCTCAGCTGGAGAACAGGAGTTCCCTGCCTTTGTGGAGTTCCTGCATATCCTATCTCCACTTATCCAAAGATAAAGCAACAAACCCCCTTTTTTGGGAACGGAGCTCCTCCTCCTAAACTTATCTTTCCCCTTCTACTAAACTCAATAGCAGTCCAACTAGTAATAAAAGGCTACTAAGAGGGGTTCATTCAGACCCCAAATAATTTTCAAACTGAAGATGCATGAGAGAATACAGTTTCCTGGTCAAATGTTAGATTCAAGGTGTCTGTAGCTTCTCTAAAATGCATTGGTTTAGCTCAAAAAAAATCATGAAAGGAAAGTCACTAAAGGAATTTGGCAGCTGATAATGATATTCACAATAAAATAAAGAACAGTAGCAGGTATATTATATAAATTAATCAGAACTTAATGAAGTAGTCTTCAAAAAAATAGTTTTATCTTCCTCATCCATATGTATTTTGATAGGATAACAAATGCTGATACAATTTAAAAGAGGTACGGGTTCTGTTTGATGTTTCCGTATTTCTTTCTGAGTGCAGCAAGCACCGGAGCCCTTCCCTGGCTGGCTTCTCATTGGCGGGCGCTGCAGCTGCTCCAGCTACGGATGGAGGAGAGGGAGCCAGACAAAGCTGGCCTTCACTGATGGGAGCAAATGTCCTGAACGCCTGAAAGCACAATATTGAGTGTCTCACAGAACTGAGGTCCTGGGGTTTTGTTTAAGCTAGATCGCAGTTGTAATGCTGGCGTCTGGCTTTGACGTCACCTACGCATAAGTGAAACAGGGGAACCCTTGCTGCTTTGTCCGCTGGATTTGTGCTGGGTCTCCTGCTCAGACCCTGAGGTTTTCTTGACATTTTTTTAAGTTTGTGGAAACAGTTCAAACTAACAAACCCTGAAAGTATTGCTGCTGTCTTGCAGCTGGCCTTGCCAATCCTTACAGCTGAGGCAGCAAAAGGCCCTTTTTGAATCCACGTAATGTGCATTGTGAGAAGAATTCTGAAGTTTTCACGAGTGCTAGACGCAAAGACATCAGCATTTGCCTCCTGGTGGTTCAATGACGAGCTGGGAAAGGCTGCTTTTGGATTTCATCCAGGAATATTTGTACCAGGAGTTGTTGGTAGCATTTGTTCTCTATACCATATCTGAGAAGCAACAATCTATTACAATGACCCAATTCTGGTTGCAGAGATGCGGTCATTACTAAAATAAGCTTGCAAGGGGCTGTAGAAGCCTTGCAGTTCTATTTTACTTAAACTGTTTGCCATTCTTCCTAAAATTGATTTTGACCTAAATAGATTTTTTGTTCACAGAGTCTTGGCTCTGGTATCTCTCCTTTTACTGACATATGATGCTATTTGACCCGTTTAACCTTTACTTCTATGTGATCTAAACAGTGCATGCTTTCCAATATCTGTCTTCAGTCATGAATGTTATCTTTTCACGTGCATATTTTTCCTACATTATTTGGCTTCAAGTCCCATATGTACAAGTCTAGTTTATTCATTCATCCTAGTTCCTGTCACCAGTACATCAGCATTTTGTTCTTAGTGATTGGCTAGGGAAGATAGGAAGAAAAAAAGTCTTAAAATTAACTTGTATCACTTGTGTTTTGCAGACACCCTTCTTTTCCAAATCATCTCAAAATATGTGTAACACAATTTGTGAGACAGGGCAGCTGAGCTCACAGCCAGCCAGAAACTTACTAAGTGCCTGGAAAGAATCTCTTTGGTAGGATGCTGGTTGACTGTGGCCAGTGTCAGCTGCATCAGAGAAAGGTGTGCATGTTCCAGACTCCATTTCAACTGTCCATTTTAATTTTTGGTTCCGGTGATTTCTTACAGTAATATTTTGTTTCTTGTGTCCTCGCTTCTAAATTTATATTGTAGACAAAACATAAACAGCCAAAGGAAGTAAATTTTCTAATTTTCTCTTAGCCTGCTCCTAAGTAATATTTAATTTTATTTAATACTACTATTGAAACTGAATTTTTAATAGAGAAATGCCTCTACATTTCAACTAGCCTTGAACACACACTTTTTGTCACAATCTTCAACAAAAGCGTAATATCTAACCAAGCATCAAGCATTTCTGCATATTCAACTTCACTGGCTATGAAAAGGTGAGAATTCTGTATGCTCAGCTCTAAAAACACAGTAAGTCACCTTTAATTCTGAAGCAGTTTTTTAAAAATACACAGCTTCCTCAAACAAAAGAAAGGGAAAGCACAGACAGATAAATTGCAATTGCATACAGTATAATTAGCCAGGATATTCAGAATAATATCTCCTCTTCCAAAAAGTACCAGGGGACCTCAGCAAGTTACACCATCTGCTTTTGCTGCTGCAGTTGGCATGTGTGCACCTGGTTTAGAAAGCTAAGTAAGATAAGGATTTACATGTATATCAGTAAGAACACCTACTGAGAATTGTATTTTAAAAGATGGAAATAAAGAGTTAACAGAGAGAAAAGGGCAGGATAATATTTCCTCCCTCTAACTGGCTGACTCCAGGATAGATGCACACACAGGCGGTTACTCGTTTCAGCCAGGATCTCATCCTGTTGAGAGAACTGATCCCCACATTGGATGGCTCATCCATGAAGCTGACATTTCCCCACCGTGGAACATCGTGTCACTAGCACAAGACAGCAGTAAACCGAGCAGCTCGGCAACAACAACAATCTGCCAGCTCTACTCTGAAAATACCAAGACTTTATCCCTTCCCCCTACCGAAGCCAGCAATGCTGTGCTTAGCTCATACGGTGGATTTCCCCAGGTGAAATGCAGATGGACAGAGTACGGTACAAACCATAGGAAGCCTAGGAGATAATTACCCACTGCAAGGACCAGAAGCAGCGCAGATAATTCAAAACTACTTACCAATTCCACTATCAAAAATAAATAAATAAAGCATAAGCTGCTCTAATTCATTACTGTTTATTCATCCTTTGAGTGCACTACACACAGCTGTTAAATGGCCAATAAATTCTCCCCATTGCAGTCAGCAGTCCTCAAATTCAGGAGGACTGCCTTGGCAACTTTTTTGGCAACACCTAACGTCAAGCCGTTTTTGCACAGAGGAACAGAGCAACCGCTGCTTTGGACTGAGCTCAGGACACAATTCATCCCATTTTCTTTTGCCAGGAAAGGTGTCGACCAGACATTTTGCAGCATCCTGGGGAGCTACTTTGGAGTAACCAGAAAACAAGGAAAACTTGCTTGTCATTTATGCCAAGAAATGTGAAGGCTCATAGGCCTTTTAACATGGTTTTATGTGACTGTAAGTGCTCTTATTTAAATATAATGCCTTTAATATCACATATCAGAATCATTTTAGTAAGCATATCCAACATGTCACTGCAAGACGAGTTATTGACAGAAAGCATACTTGAATGGAATTTTAAGGATATATTTGCTGCTTCTCATGAAGACATTTCAGAACTATCAGTTCTCACTGATAGTTCACACTCGCTTGCTTACACTCAGGCACACAGAACGCAACAATAGGAACCTATGCAGAATCTGTCTTGATAAGAAAAGCAATTAACCACCCTCACTGCATCACCAGCTGAGGTAATGTGTTTACTATAAACAGAAGTATGGCTAAACTTAATGAGAATTCCCTTTGATTTCTCATTTCTTAATTTCTTAAACCAGGAAGGGAGCTCCTCGTACAACACAGCTTTCTTCAAGCATCCAAACTGATCTCCATCGCTACAGAGCAGTAGAGAGAAAAGCCAAAGGACAAACTACTTTTTGAAGTAGGTACAAACTTTTTTCTGTTTGTGCAGTGCATAGTTATAGACAGGTATATAGACACACACAATATTACCATCGCTGTTATTAACGTTTTTAATGTTGAGGCCAAGAAAGGGGTAAAAGATGTTCCTCTGGCCCCAGCTCTACCACACAGACAAGGCATGAACTCAGGTGAGCCCCTTGATCGCTGTCGCTGTGCCTTTACCTATAAAATGAACGATCATGAGACTATACCCATCATCCTTTGTCTTATCTATTTTAACTACTTGGTAAACATTTTAACTCTAAGTGCATGCAATGAGTAGCATTGAGGGACCCTACTAAAGCTTTTTGGCATGATTTTAATACAAAAAAACTGATGAAACACCTAAGATTATTGGCAAAGTTGGAATATAGAAAAAGTTAATAAGAAAGACATATCCATGCATATAATTTCATTGTAACCCTGTGAAAAAATCCCTCTGATAAACATGTTTGAAGCAAGAAAAGAGGTTATGAGAAAACAAGGAATTGAGCATTTTCTTCAGATTTTTAAAAAGATTGGATAATAAACCCAGATTCCACAAACCCAGGGCTCTGGAACAGACAATGTTCCTTAGAAAAAAAGGCTTGCTTTCCATTTCATTTCACTTTTTGAGAACAGTAATAAATAAGTGAGTGGGAGAAATGTATTCCAAACCCCAAAAGAAATAAAGGAGCCCAAACCTAAATTTACCAGTGGTAACATTTCAAAAAACTAATGAATAAAACCCTCCATCGTTTCCCAAGGGAAACACATGGCCACAGTTACTGCATCAAAGAATGTTTATGTTCTACCTGACTGCACCAAGTCTTGTTCTTGAGATGGGAAAACTAAGGAATACCCTTTGGGAACACCCTTTGGGAACACCCTTTAGGGAGTTCCCTTTGCTGCTGATTCCCAGTAACTTCCTGTGAGTTGGAGGGACTGAACACACACGCTGGCAGCAGCGTGTATCTACTGTGTTTATGCACAAGAATCCTACAGCAGACTTATTTACAAGCACTCTAATTTTTCTGCTGCAAACACAAACTCAGACCGCAGCTGCTCCAGCACTGGGAACCTGATGCAGACAGCCTGCCGCCTTCTTTGTCTGTATCACTCCGTCAGTTTGTTCAGAGCCCAACCAACAGCACCAGAAATGCTAGCGGCCCTCAGCAGGGCTGTCGGTGTGCTAGCGCTGACATGTTGAACTTGGGGATATGACAGCAGTGCATTTTTAGAACATTTTCATGTCTTCGCTAGCTGAAAAGCCAGCTATCAAAAACACAAGTAAAATGAAACAAATTTTTTTTTCAAAATAAAATGTGGCTGCGGTAATAGAAACGTGCATGCGCACACACACACAAGTTTAAACCATTTTTTTAAAGTGGCATCAATATTAGAACTCTGCGCAGCCTGCCTGTGAAAAACAAATTCTTAGCAATTTTGGCACTTAAAGTGTAGTTGTCACCTAGCTATATACTTCAGGAAACTCTTTTCTGTTTTAATCACCTTTTGTGGTGTTTACAGATCCTGCATTGAAGGATGCCAAGCTGAAGCACCAATGTCCATGTGTGAATCCAGCTGGCACTGATACGGGATGAAGCACAACCAAATTTAAGTATTACCTGTCCTCTGCTTATCTAGAATTAGACATCATTAGGTGTCAACTTAAACACTGTAGAACGAGAGGGGAAATCTCTCACCATTTTTTAGAAAGCTCAGATGCAATTTAGTGTCAAAAAATAAGCTTTTAAATCTAGCTTTTGAATTCTTTTAAATATAAAATTCCTCAAAATATCTCTGAGGAGGCTATTCGGGAAGCTAAGAATTTAAGAGCGAGATGCAGAGCACTGTCGTGATTAAAAGACAAGAGTAGAAATAAAAGATCAGTTTTCACCGTGACCAAAGGTTAGAAGTCAGATGCTACCAAGTGCACATTTTGTTCAATATATTTATAAATGAACTTTTTGGCAGCCACTCAGAAGAAACGCTGCATGTCAGTCATTGGAGGCTTCTAATCTGGTTCTTCTCATTCTTTCTGTTTACCTAGACATAGATGCGAGCTGGCTTTTAATTGCATTTTATGCTATTTTTTTTTTCCTTTGGTCTGCCTGATTTAAGATTTTAATGAACATTTAGAAGCTCACCACAACATGAAGTCTTGAACTTACCAAAATGAGTGACACAGCTGCTTACAAAATATGTGCATAAACAAAGTCTAATCATGTCTAAAAAGGCAAGCCTGTAAAAAGGAGAGGAAAAACAGAGAGACTGATTAACAACGCTAAACAATATCAATAGCCAAGATTTAGAAAACATGGGTGAGAAAAAATGGGATAGTTGCACTTGATATTATTACCCCCATGATCAAGAGTCTAGAAGCAGGAACAGATGTTCTGAAAAAGTATCAATTTTATCCACTAATTTAAACGAAACCCTCTCTAGAGGGAAATTACCCAGCTTGCTTGGGCTCTCTGCACCAGTTGGCTATTTAGTGAAGGCGATGACATCCAATTTTCATGAAACCCATCTTGTGACTGCTAAGGCATCTCTTAATCCAAATCGCTGAAAAAAGTGTGATAGTTTTAAAGACAAAACAGAAACCCTTACCCTCATCCGCAGAATAAATAATATGAAAACCCTGGCCCGACTTCTGTCAGAGACCACATTAATTCTTTCTGTTACCTCATCCCAAAATAGCCTAGCGTTCTGGCACTCTCACAACACAGGAGATAAAGTGTGCCCTGCTCATTCACACTCCCAGCAAGCACCATGTGTTTCATTTAAGACTTTTAAATGAATCAGTAAGCCCTTCACTAACAGTAGTTATTCTGGTAAGTTAAGAGAGCACAAATACTAAGCAGGGTTAAACACAGCCATGTGGTGAGCACAGTACCGGTGTCGGTATAAATCAGAGGAGGCTCCACTGACTTCTGTGGAACTAAACGCTCCTTATTTCAGTGTGAAACTAACAAACAAAAATAACAACAAATTCAGACAATGGAAAGCTGTCATCAGTTAGGTTAATGCAAGTCAGGAGTAACTCCTGTGACACTCATCAATGCAACTTTCTGAAGCTTCGCATTTCAGGCAGAATTAGTACCAATTTTCTTTCCAATTGACAGTCACAGATGCAAGGGATTGGGTGGACAGGATCTCAGTTATTTCAGTATAAAATTTGAGATTAAGTCAGATCACATCTTGAGTTCATTACAGTTCACATTTTTCCTGGATAAACATTGGTGCATTTGCTGTTAAGAACCAATACGGACAGTTTATCTTTTTAAGCACAAACACAAACAACTAAATCCAAGTGATCATTCCAGCATAAGTGGTACGTGCCACCTGCAAATTCATCTGTTACTGGTACTGTACATGGAAGGCATGTGAATTATTTTTTTTTACTATTCTCTTAAGCCATACTTTTCTACTGACTCTCAAAGGAAAAGTAGTAGTAGGTAGCCATTTCTAACTGTAAGTCTTTAGAAATGCAAACTGAATCCTTCCTTTAAGCATTCAGTAACTAGTGAGTAGGCTGTCTGTAATTGCTCAGCATCTTATTTTAATAAAGCACAATCATGAGATTATAATGATGTGAGTGAGTATGGGTGTTAATTCCTCACCTACCATCAGACTACATGTTTTGTTGTATGAAAAAGAGATGAATTGCTGAAACCCAAGTATTGCCAAGGTATCAAAATCACAATTCCCTAATGAACTAAACCTTCAGAATTCAAGAATCTATTTAGCTTGATTGAAGGATAAGACAAAGTGAAACAGTTGAATGTCATTAAGAAGCAGGACAGGAAATAACTGGCCTAGAGATTTAGCTATCAGGAATTTCAGGTTTTAGTATGTCTGTATATGTTAAATGTATAATGTAACATACGTGTAGCAAAATCTTAAATCTTGATGTGTCAGTACTTTGCTCATCTAATACTGCTTTTTGCACCAGAGCATTTTGTGCAAGAAAGATTCAAATTTTCTATTGAACACAGATGTGATGCTACATGAAGTGATAATGAGAGAGGCATAAAACCAAAGGAGCAAGACCAGCTCACTCTCTACATGTTCTAATGCCCTCCCTTTTCATTCCCTTTCTCCCCAAAAGATTTGATTTCTATCTGTTCCATTCCATTGAAACGAAAACAAAAGAATTAAAAATAACCCTATACACTAGCACATTACCTTGTAGAAATAATTCAATTAAACTTTGATAATAACAGCTTGTTGACATGGTTAGCCACTCAGGGGATCAAGAACTATGCTTTGGAGTGAAGATGTGCATTTTGGGTCATTCTTGCTACAGCAAGGAACTGGTTTTTTTTGCTTTTACACATGAACGCATATAACCCTTTGGGGAATGTTAAACCCTGTCAAAACAAAAGCATGCAGATTTTTAAGAAACAGTTGTGTGAGCAAGTAGGACAAAATTTATAAAGAATAAGCATAAGAAAATTCAGTTTGTGTTATAAAACGGAGTCAGAAAGAAGTAATGGATTTTGCAGTATTTTTAATGTGTATATATACACATATACATGCATATTTACTTGTTTCTTGTTCATAACATACGTATGGGTGCACTCATAGGAACTGAAGTCATAATTCTCCCTATGATTACTGTAATGCTGCTGCAGAAAGCCAGCAGCAAAAGATAATCCTTACTACATCATCCAAATTCCTCGAGCCCAGATCTCCTTAGAAGCTGGATCATACCCCAGTTACACACTCATTTTTTTCCTTCGTCTTCTTACAATACATCCTGCTTTATCTGTTTCCTTCGGTCTCTTTCCATCTCTTTAATTTGTGTTTATGAGAAGTAAGCAAGCTTTTAAAGGCTTGAAAAAGTTAGGCGTCATGCTTTTTAAAGTATTTCTGTTCTGTGCCTCTGATCAAAAACTTTTTCCAAGGGCCAGCCCAGTCGAGCAATATGCATTACCCGACCTTTCACGTGCATACCTAAGGCACCCTGATCTAGGGGAACAAGCAGCAAGCTGGGTACCAAGAAACTCCTGTTAATAACCCAGCACTGTTGCTCAGGTAGCAGATCACAGCATCCTGTCTAGGGTGCAATTTTACTCTTGAATGCACAGATAGTGAAAGGGAACTGCAAGCTGTAAAGTCTGGGGTTAGGAGGAAAGTAGAAACCTGAAGGTTTTTTCATTTTCTTTCTTGCCTTGCCTCTATTCCTCCTGCCCCCTGTTTTTGTAGCATGGATATGACACAGCAGGAGATTTTTCCAGCCTACCCCCCTGTTCATGGTATTTTAACCCTTCCATGGTGCTACTTTAGAATAATCTAGTGTTGCTCAGGTCCCCTGGGCAGAATCCTTCCAGTGCAGGAAGGATGCTGCACACATGGGAAAATGCTTACAAATGGCACCATAAATCCAACACGGAAGCTCAGGGCTGATGGCTGGGAAGGCTCAGGTCACCTCTAGGCTTGGGCAATGTCTAAGGAAAAGAAATCAGAATTTCACTTTGGAATTCAGCTATGTAATATTTCCAAGTCCAGTTTTAGGTCCCTAAATTAATAGTTACACAGGAATGAATCATACAGCCAGCACATTGACAATTACTAAAGGTAATATCGGTCAGGAACATTAGAAGAGAAAGGGTTTTTTTCCTAACCAGTGTTCTCAAAGGAACAAATCAGTTTCCTATTCCATTCCTCTGACACACACACACACAAAAACCTCCCTAAGGGTGTAAATACAGTGAAGAAAGCAAAACAAAAGAAATAAAGTCCAAGCACTGCCCTCCACATCCAGCCCAGCTGACCCTTCAACTGATGTCTGCACTTCCCACTGCACTTACTTTATCTGTGAGTTCTTGTACATGCTGACTCCCACCCTAAAACAGGCATGAATAAATATTCCACATAAAACAACACAGCATGATCAAGGGAGTTATAAAGTGGTTTTTGTTTGACATCTTCAAATTAAATAAAGAAAAATAAAACCAAAGAGACTTCACGCAAACTATCCAAGCATCTTTCATTAGTAAACTGCAATGACTTCTGGCAAAACTTAATCTTACAGCAGTGTGTGCTGGGCAAGGTGATCTGCGTAATGAAGTGCTGCTGGCCAATTTGTTTGTCAGAGGCAGTTGACTATAAAAGTACTATGTTACTTTCTACTGCCTTTTATTTTGGCACATTTGCTTCCCATTTATAAATAGTATAGTGAAAACAAATCTTTTGCCCGGTTGCTCTACCACCACCAACACTCTAGCACCACAGCAAAACACATGTTCATAACCAGGCTGCTGTTTGAGGTGTCTACATTAAAAAGCTCACACTGGAAGGATTCATCCCCCCTAACGTGAGGCGCACCTATGGCACAGAGCAGCACACGGGCTGCTCCTAGAGAGCACCATTTCCACAGGGGGCTGGGGTGTCCCACACTCAGGCTCTCTGCCAGAGAGCAATATAATCCTCATTTCCAGTGGCTGGAAAGGTCTGATCTCCCAATGACTCTGCAGTCATAGAGGTAACAACTGTGTGCTCATCCCCAGTAGCGTTCCCCTCTGCTCAAACCTGAGATATGTTGGCAGGGTAAATAAGGAATTTTGGATGGAGAGAGAAGACGGGGGATTTGTAGCACTGCTACTTGCTCTGGGTTCACAGCAGAGATAAATACAGTCTATGTTTTTTAGAGCTGCCTATTTGGAGTCATTAACTATGCCTGACCTCCTGCAGACACATTCTCCAAAACTAAATGAGATGATACATATTTCCCTATCATGATGGGGTGTCAATATAGTAAAGTTCCATGATGTGGTTTCTGATAGCAGACAAGCTTATTCATAAATTTTTCAGCAGCTATCATCAAAATTAAAACCAGTGTGGAATAATTTCAGAGAAGCATGAGAACTTGGGGTTTTTTTCCTGGATAGTATAAAGCAGAATTGCCATAGGAGATACTTCTGACATCAGCAGGCATTTTAATTGTCATGAGTGTCTGTGGCATATTAAAAATATTATATGAGAATGCTAATGCTTAACAGACTGCAAAAGACATTTTTCCCAGGGTTTTATAACTCTGGATTGTAAATTAAAACCATCACAGGAGGTAACATGCAATAAACCCATGAAGACACATACATATCATATAGAGTCAGCGATGGGCCAAGGACTTGTTCCTCACATATCACAAACAGTTACATTTTCCAAAAGGTAATTTTCTTCATAGAAAGCAGGAAAATTGTGTCTTTTGGGGATGCTCTGAATATTTCAGCTTCTTACCTATTAGCTCTGTCAAACGAGACATTTACTGGCAAACAGATATTGCGATGGGGACACGGTCAGAGGTGCCTGTGCCTCAGCTCTGTTACAGTCCCACCACCAAGAATCCCTTCCCACCAAGAGAAGGGGCAGAGGCGGGTTGGTATATACCTGGTATATACTGCTGGGTAGGAGTCAGGCCAGCACTGAGCAGCATCCTGGGTCATGCAATCCGTACACAGACTGCGGTCAGAGACCACTATGCAACTACTGGAACTTGACAGTCAACATCAAAGCAACGGGTCCTGGCTAAAAGCAATAAAGGTTTATCACCTTCCCGGCTTCTTTCAGATGTGCCATAACTGCACAGACAAGCTCTGAAGAGCAATATCATCATATCACCAATTTAGAAATCTCTGTCTAATTTTAATTTAGCAGGACAGAAAGGCTTGAAATTTCATAGTGAAAAACACTTGAAAAGATCAAGTGCTTAAAATCCCTTAGTGAACACATCCATTTACTAAGAAAAAACCCCAAATATTCAGAATACATAACCCAACAAAGAATCTACATCAGTTGGACATTCTACCTATTACAGAACAGAGGAATCTTACAGTTAAATTCCTTTTGGCTTGTACAGCTTTGCCTCTATAACTTTTAAACCCCTGAAAGAACATAAAGTTAAAATTTTAATGGTATTTCAGCAGAACCTCTTTGAATTTTGTATTAGATCTCAATTTAGCCTCCAGTAAAGCCTTTAGAAAAAAAAAAATCTGATGCTTAAAAATGTAATAATCATACAGGAACCTTCCAAAGTCAGCATCAAATAGAATAAAATATATTTTATTAATGATACAATTCACAAAATTACTAGTCCTGCCACTCTCTGCCCACAAGAGATACTTCCTCTGCTGTATTATATTGCATATACATTAGCTACTGGTGTTTGTTCTGTATGATTTAACCTCCTGATTGCTTTGAATGCTTAATGAACTAGGCAGCTTTCACTAATGATTAAAGAGACATTGTCCATAATAAGGACGTTCTAGTCAGGAGTCTCCCCTGTAAAGTCAGTAAGAGATCGTTCTTCATTAGGTCAGCTTCAGTCTAGATTAACACAGATCCAAAGACTAAAACCAGAGAGAGAACTGGAAAGACGCCCGAGTTCAGCTGAACCTGTTGATGCGCAGAAGAGCGGGCGACACCTGCTACTGAGCTGCAGTGCTGGCTTGGGCCCCGTCATGTAAACATTTAATGACAATGTTTTATAAAGGCCAACTGACTGACATATCTAAAATGGGGTTTTAATGGTTTATGGAAATGTATAAAGCAATAAATAAGTACGTTGTAATGTATCTTCACTCATCAACATACTCTTTTACCAGGGATTCTTCTTGCAAGTAGCAGCACTAGAGAGCCCTGTAAGAACAACTCACATTGATGATGAAAAATTAGGCCCTTTTATAAATTTGTTTTATAGAAAATCGCATATTGCAGAATATGGCTGATACTCTTTACTTGCCAAAGAGCTCTCGGGTTACTAAGCAGTGATGTCTGCCTTTTGTCTGGCCTCTGACAGGGGAACAGAGCCTTCCCAAGCTGGGTTGTTTTCCTAGTTAAATGTATCTTGGGTTCTACTCCACTTCAGCAGAACTGACTTACTCTATATTGGATGCTGTCCATGCTGAGATTTATCATTTAATTATAACAAGGAACACTGAGTAAATCCCAGCTGCTGGGGGAAATTACTTAACAGAAATGTGGGATTCTCAATAAAACACTGGGAACTTATTGCTTAGACATCATCTCAAGGTCTCCCCCCTCCTTCTTCAGCTTTCTGTTTTCCCAGCAGAAGACAGGCAACTAATTATGAGGAGCATAATACATTCCAGAGGAAGTCTGAGAAACATGCTAGGAACAGACAAAGGGCAAAGGCATTAGAAAGCTTTCTAACATCTTCAGATTATCAGAAAAGGAGATTATTTGCTACCTTTTGCCGGTAATTCTTTCTTTACTTATATCACCTGTTACTTGTGTAAATTGTTTTGACAGGCCCCTGCCACACTAGATCACTTGAAATAGCAGCACAAAGTATTTAGAATAGATTTACCATTCTGCGTGCCTTCTGCACCTCTGAAAAATAACTGTGCCACTGTCCTGAAGAGGTAACATTTAACACATTCATTGCTGTAAGCGATGACACAGGATGTCACAATGTAAAATGCAAAACACTTCAGATACACTCCGTTTGCTTTCAGGCATTCTCTTTTATCTGTGGGAAAGGACTCAGAGTCTAACTGATTATTGTTTCTATCCTGAAACCCCCAATATGTAAGGAAGACAAGAACTCTTGTCAAATTTTGGATAGTAACAACTAACCACATCATGTTCCTCAGGATTTCTAAGGGTAAAACTGAGGCAACTTCTGTCTATGAAGTTCTGAAGAGCAGAAAACTGCAAAAACAAAGACTGAGTTTTAAAAAGCATGAAAGCAATCAACTGCCCAATAGAATGAAATATTCTAAGTTTCCCCCAAGCTTCACCACAAGTCAGAAAGACACAGTGTTATCATGGGAGTGATTCTGAGCAGTTCCTGACTGTTGCATATCCTGGTTATGGTATGCCTAACAGCCTGCAAACATTCTCTGTGCATGATTAGGGCAAACAAACAGAAAAAAAATTAGAAAAGAAAAGGACAGATTTACAAACATTTACGCATTGAATGTCAAATTTGAAAGAGTAAGGAAGTCTTTTCTTTCCCCCATGAATACTTACAAAGCAGCAATTACATGCAATTGCAGTTTGTAATATCTCTTCTATTGTCTGTTTTTTCGGGCATCCCTTCCTATGGGTTTGCAAACAGTGCTACAAAAAAAAGTTAAGGAGCTATAAAGTATGAGAATAATTTATCACAGAAAATATGCCAAAAACACAATTAAGAGAATTTGTTATTAATTTAAAGCATGACTGCAACCGGGTCAATACAAGAGATTGCAGTTAAATATTCACCCCTAGTTTCCACATCTCACAGCTGCAGAGTCAAGGGACCTGTACAGTTAACAGCATCATCCAATAGACCGGAATCGTAGATTCTTCCAATAATTTACTTTGGAGGGACCTCTGGAGGTCACCTTGTTCAATCGCCTGCTCAAAACAGGACCAGAACATGAGGTTAATGGTCCTTATAAGCGTTGATCATCTAAAAATTAGGCTGATTGCACATTTTGACCTCAAGATAGAATAGTTTGGAGGAGTTTATATCTCTTACTCTTGTAGCTTCCAATATCAAAGAAGAAATCAGAGTTCATTGTTGAAAAGTGAAAGGCTCTTCTGAGAACTGCAGTCACTGGATGTATATAAGAAACAGCAAAAATTTCTCTATTTCTCTCTCCAGCAAATGGACAAGAATATAGGGTTAAGAAAAGGAAGGGAAGATAGGGATATAGGGGAGAAGAAAATAATTTAAAATCCTCTAAAGCAAGCTAGTACTTCATGCTGCTAGAGCAGAGGGGCATCAAGGCACAGAACAGTCAGTCTCAAATTGGAAAGACCAAGCAGACTTAATGCATTCATATTCCACATGTGCTCTCTGCATGCTTCTCACTTTATCAGTAAGGTCTCTGTGAAAGGCAAGGCCACATGTTGGTAAGTCTGAGAGTATCTTCTATTAGTTAAGGCTGCAGCAACACTTCAAAGCAACTGGGGTGCTTGATGATTAAGTAGGTTTGGCTGAAGAAATCATAGTCCTTTCAACTTTATTGTGATAACGTAATTTAGCTCAAGAAAGATCACTGGTGAAAGCCTTACAGTAAATAGGAGGCAATTCACAAATACAACTCATTTACCATCAAACACATGCTTCAGTGGACAATGTTCTTGCTTGCTTGAAATCCTGCTTGTTAGAAGTACTCCCTTGTGTAGTGATACCTTTACGTGCTTTGCTAAGCCTTATATAATGCATTTATTTTTTTGGAAAAGAGATAAAAATCAGCGGGTAGAATAAACAGTCCAGCCTAACTGCCAGAGATTTACCTTACTTTACCTTTAGTTGACCAAGAAGTGACTTTCAGACAAGACGACACATGGAACAGGTGAACTTGCATTCCATCTCTGGCTTTGTCTTACTGCAAAGTAAATCAGAAATTCAAGTCATATTCAGGAAAACTTCATTGACTCCAATTACAAACTTGCAATGTTAAACACAGCTTTCATAAGCCGCCTTGCGTGTGGCAGACCCTAATCCTTCATTCAGGGAAGCTCTGCAAGGTCAAAGGCATAGATGAGATTACAAGGTCAGCGCTCTTGGCGAGCTCAATCTGAAAGACAGTCAATTTGAAGCAGATGGTTCTGTGTAAAGACCAGGCAAGATAAAGGGCACTATTGGAATATAAATGCTTATTGTTATTCAAGTAAACAGATGGATAGGTCTTTGCTGGATCAGGGCCACTTGTAAAACATTTTGGAATTATATAGTTGTAAAGCCTGGATTTTTGATGATAGAATGAAACACTAAATACCTGTTAGAGTGATAGAGCTAAAAGGAAATGTTCTTCTTCACACAGGTTATTAAATAACAAAGATGTTAGTAATGAAGAAAAAAAGAATACTTATTGTACTGGAAGGAAGAGTGTTTTGCAAGAAATTACAAGTTCAATTCCATTTTGGTCCTTGATGGCCCATGCAGTTTGCCGTCCGGTACAACTTCTACATGCGAACTGTCATGATCCTCATTCAGGCACTTGTCAGAAAGGAGTTTGACAAGTTCCTTTTCTTTCCAGAATGTTATTCTGATTTTCACACTTAATTCATTGCTCACGGTGTCTACTAGAGAAGATTTAACACACACAAGTGTGAAATTGTGCTGCTATTTAAATAGAAGGAAGAAACCTAAATGTGGCGTGGAAAGCATTGACTATTTATTAGCTGACATAATCCACCATTAATACAATGTCACTTTAATTGAGTTATTTTTCCTCTTCCTTTAAAGGAGAGCAAAAGCGATCCATATTTGGATGAATTGAAGCAATTCTCCTCTGTGAGAATAACTCCACTCAACTGTAACTGCAGTTGTGGAATTTTAAGTGGGAAATAGAGATCTCACATAAATTTCTCTCAATATAGTCAGACACCATCTTAGATAATTAGGACTAAGACATGGGCCGTACTATTTTCAAAGACACAGAAGGCTGAGTTACACATTTTAGCTAGAATTAAATTTGAACATAAATGTAATGTAAGAATGTTTTAGACTGACAGATCTTAGATGTTCAGTCACATAATGAGCCCCTTTTTTTTTGCAGATTTGCTACCAGACATTTTAAAAGCTAGTAAATTCAACTGTTTGTAGCTGACCTGGAGAGTCTTGTGCTTTTAAGCAGTTTCCCATCACATATCGATTATTAAAAGTATTACATATTTATCATTCAATAAAGTTTCCATTCAGCTAAATCATAAATCCCACCCATTGATCCTCTTTAAGAATTAAGCCACTAGTATGTGTACCTACAGGACTAGAGCAAAAATGATGAAAAATAACAAAGGGGCTTAATTAGGCATGATTGTGCCTGTAGCTCAATAAAAATGCACAAGCAAGGAGCAAATATCATTACGGGCTTTTCTCTTCACAATTTCCTTTCCATAAAAAATACTGGTAACCTAGGCCCTGTGTGGGCTTATTAGAGTAAGTGGTTAAAGTAACAAGCTACATTTCTTTAGAGGACTCCTGCACCTGATTATAGGGCACTGGGTTGTTTATAAAGATGTTCATGTGTGTGGGCAGTTGCAGCTTCGAATTTCAAAGGAAAACGTAAGAGATGGGGTACAAAAGGACTGACAATAAACGATTGACTTGTGTTTAGTGAAATAACTATGCTTAACTCTATTACTTTTTAATCTGTAAAAGGTTTTAAACTGTTTTATGACTGTATCAGTTTCTATCCAAGGTATTTACATGGCCTCATTACCATAGTAATCTGCATACCTAGAGTCTTTAATGTATTTATGTTCACATGCTGAGAGAGAGAAGTGCTATTATCACTCAAAATTCTCACGCAGAGATTGAATTATTTCTTTCAGACAAAAGAGGGAAACTACAGCACAGTAGGATGTTGAGACCATGAGATCAAGGTGCCAGGTTTCAATCCCTTTGTGGGTCTGGAAAGGAGAAATGAGAGGGGAAGAGGTCAAGCAGAGCTACACTGAAGTGTTCTCAGTGTGTTCACCAACACTTGACATTTATGGTAAAGCTGTAAAAAAAACCCCTCAGATTATTTGACTTTGCTTGCTGTCTATGACCAGTGGACTGCACTGCCTCACATACAGTATGATTTAATCCAGTCAGCAAACACCAGCTCTGCAGCCTACCTGGTCATCAGCTGTTGCACACCATCTTTAGAGAGCAAACTACGAGTGGAAAACATCTTGTCCTGGTCCATATAGTTAAGATTTTCCAGCCCTATCCCTTTTCCTTTACAAGAAGTATTTTGAGAAATGCTGAAAGCTCAAAAAGGAATCTCTGGCTGGCTGACTATCTTAGAAATTAATACAGGGAGAGATTTCACAGAGTTATTTTTTTTTCCAACTCCCTTAAAGATTAATGTCTACAGTCTCTTATCCCTAGGTACATTCAGTATAATTCATTTATATATTTATAAAATACCCATCCTTTTGAGAGTGTTTGCTGCTAGAGAGAATGTAAGTTAAATGTAAGTTGGATTTAAACAGCCTCTTTCACATTCAAGGTGCTCTTATCCACTTTACAGTAATGGATTCGGTGCCAACAGCATGAGGCATATACATGCAAACAAGCAAAGCACATAGTCACAGACAGCTTTGCACGAAGTCATGAGCTCTAGATAACTCCTGTAATTGGAGGCAAAATACCGGAGAGGCCACAGTACTGTAATCTCTATAAGGACTATTACATTGATAATTCCTTGGGGTGCAATCAACAGCAAAGGGCTTCTTCCAGTTCTTTACATTTGGGTACACTCCTCAGAAGAAGCATTTTCCATTGTTGATGGAACTGGGAAATTAAGAGCTGCCTTCGTGTCCTGAACCTGTCACAGATCTGTGGTGTGAACTTGGGCATTTCACCTTATCTCCATTCCTCATTCAGGAAGTTCCTATTTCATTTCAAAAGAATCCTTTTCCTCCAGGACTCTTGAAAACAGTTAATCAGTTCCATTCTTAGAGCATCATCCAGTTTTCCTCTTATCTCATGTCTGTATCCAACTGTTGTCAGCTGGCTTATACTTACTGTAAGCTCTTTTGAGGTTAAAACCACACTTTGGTTCTGAGTTTGCAGTAATTTCGTTGAGCAAAGAAACTCTTAGGCTGAATGAAAATCCATAAAATATACGTCTTAGGAAGTATCACAAATTACAACACCACGGCCAAGATTTAACGAGCATCTGAAGACAACAAATCTTGGCTCCAGACCTGAGCTAAAGTAATTCATTATAAACAACATTCAGTGGTGTTGCTCAACTTCTAGTTAGCTCGCTCCTTACATTCCCTTTCCGTGATGCATTTCACACCTTGAGAACCAGTGCACAGTTGAAGTCAGAGGAGCAATGAAAAGACGATGCAGCCTTGCTGATAAGTAGGGGTAAACCTGGGTATAACATCAACCCCTATGTCTACACCCCTGCTTTCAATAAAGGACAAAGCTTTTTACCTATTATTTTCATTCTGTGATACAAAATGAAGTGTCTTTTGCTGCTCAGCTAATCCTTACACTGTCTTGGAGAAGAGATATGTTTTTGTCACTTCCTCATGCTGATAAGACTTGTATCAAAGTTGTGGGGGAATGAATTGCAATTTTTCAATTTAAGAAACTGCTCATATCAGCCAGAGTCTTAGTTAAACAAATCCCTTGTGAAACAAGAGATAAGGTGCAACATATTTGTGTATTAAACAGAAGATTTGTTTCCTGTTTCCTGCAGAAAATAAATATATTAAAATTTCTTCCAGAGTTCATTGATAATAACTTACTAAATAGTACAATTAATGTGATATCCAGTCAATTAGGCTGAAACAACTATTTGCTCTGGTCTGCACTTAATGTTGATAAGTTGAGAAAGATGTCTCAAGCACTCTCTCTAGAGCATTTACTTGATCTCTACACTGTAATACTTTGCTGTCAGTATCTGTCAGGTTTGAGTCCTGCCTGCATTAATAGAGATACACAGAAACACTATATAGCACATAGTAGTCACAGGATCCACACAGTTTTAAAATGGAATTCATGCTGCTGCCCATTTACTGGATTATACTTGCTGTAATTATTTTTATACGGGTGTGTTATATCTTTGTACGAGTTTGCCTAGCCTGTTGCAAATTAATTTGAAAAAGGATAAATTACTTCTGAGTATAGCTGAAGAACTTGGTGTTACTGTTTGCCAAAAAGATTCAGACAGAATCTGTTTTCCCTTGTCAAGGTAAACAAGGTGTTTACCCTGCTATTGAGAACAGGATTCCAGGGTTCTATTCCCAATTGTACTTCTTATTTCATGTATTACAATGGATTGTTACAATTATATTTAAAAAAATAAAAAATTAAAAATGCATTACAGGGAATGAAGTTTAGAAAGCACAAAGTTAACACACAGTTCTGTGTTGCTACCCAATGCTACTAGAATACTACTGTTTCTTCACTGTCATCAGCAGTCAGGAAGAGAAGTCAACTGTATGATATGACACCGAGTGGCTTACCTGCATGCTTTGTATTGGCTGGGGACAGGGAAATTATTACATCTTCTTTGTGAAGCATCCAGCATTGTCTGCTGTCAGAGACCAGGCACAGGGGCACACAAATCATTGTTCTGTTCCATTCTATTTCCCTTTATAGCACTCGGTTTCTCAGTGATAGCCTGGCTCTTCCATTTGAGTCTGAAATGAGAGCCTTCAAAGCAGTGAAGTATGTCAGGAAATTGTCAAAGGGGATGGACAGAAGCGGAGTGCAGGTGCCTTCTTAAGATACAGGCAAGGCAAGATGATCTGCAAATTCAGGTATCATTCCTCTTGAATGCTAGGTGGATGATTTTATTTTAATCCAGTGATGAAAGGGTCCGTGCACATATTAGTGGTCAGAGGACTATATGACCTTGAGGAGAGCAAAAGATCAGAGCGCTGCAACTAATAGTCTGCAATGTATACATGCTGAATGAAAATTTGTAAAATGTACCCCTGGTCTCTCCCTAAGTCAATAATCAAAGCCAGCTATTGGTGGCTTTGGACCACTCACTTCATAGGGTAAAAGACTATTTCCAGGATTTACCTTCTCAGAATTCAGTGTTTTAAGAAAAAAGTTTAAGAGAAAAAGAAGAATTAAGCATTGTTGTCTGTCATATAACAACCTTGCCGAGTGAAATAAGTAACATCGTGATAATTTTTAAGACTCTAAGCAGTTTTCATTATCCAGTTATTCCAAACCCTCTCAAATAGTTAGCTGGAGTTGTGACACTGCAGTCCCCATCACTCTCTAGTTATAACCTGGCTGGTCCTCAGCTCAGAGGTTTGTCACATAACCTTGTGCACTCATCTGGATAAAAGGACTTTGATCCTTACAGCGCAGAACTCACAGGCATTCAATTTCACACCTGTGATACAAATACAGAAGAGCGGCAACAGCCAAACTGCTATCTTCCTTTGGAAAATGTGATTAAGTGTTTCCACCGGGGTTCTTTAGAGGAAGGAAGAGCTAAAGAAAAGAAGTTGAGATGATATTTTCAGTGGATGAGTTTGTAAACCTGCTGAATGAATCTTGGGCAAGAGGGACAAAGCTTTCACTGAATACTTAACAGAAGACTAGCTAGAAAAAAACACGTTAAATAAGAATAAAAGTTGGCTGTGTGCAGAGGACTAGCATAAGACTTACACACCACTTAACACCTGGATCATTCACCAGAATAAAACCAGAAAATGTGCATTGGCCTGTTGAATACCTTGTATGGAAAAATGAAGATTAATATGTCATTTCCAGCAAGGCCCCTAAAAAGCAGGAGACAAACCACCCTACAAGAATCACACCACCCGACGGGTCTCCTCTCTGTCATGTAATAAATGAGGGTGATAGTCAGGGCTACGGCACCATATCTGTGGTTGTTTCAAGCTCTTCCCATGTGAGGCCATACTAAACTACACCGGTTTGTCTGCATCCATACCTTGTACTCAACACCTGCCTGCCGATGGGAAGCGGTGACTGAATTCCTGGTTCTGCTTTGCTTGTGCTGCTTTGGCTTTACCTATTAAACTGTCTTTATCTCAGCCCACAAGTTTCCTCACTTTTACTATTCCAGTTCTGTCCCACATCCCACTGCAGGGGAGTGAGCGAGCGGCTGTGTGAGGCTTAGTTGCCAGCTGGGGTTGAACCATGAAAACCTAAAAATAATTATTTAAAGGAGTTTTTGAGGAAAACATAGCATATCCGACATGAGGAAATCGCACCAGATTCACTCTGAGTTCTAGTCCTGCTTAGCCACAACAATAACAGCATCTTGTGAAATGCAGTAGCATAAGGTTTTATCACCATTCCATACTGCTGCTTTTTTTTCAGGAAGCAAAGCTGTATTTTCAAGTATGGGTGCATCTGAACAAGGCACAAAAACACCACTGGGAGTGATCTGATACTCAGAATTCATCCCAACGCTGGGAGCTGAAGGAGGAAACTTTAAGGTTGTTTCTCTAAACATAATTATGAGACTCATTAGAGGAAAAGTAAGCAGTAGTGGAGCGAATTATGAAAAGAGAAATATTAAAGGCAATTTTTCCATTACCTTGTTGGCTTCCAAATACAGGGATTTCAGCAGGTATAACCTCAATTTCTAGTGAAATGGAACTGCTTTGTCCATATTATCTTATTGCATTAAGTCTCCTGCAGATATCCATTGTGACCTTTAACAGGCTGATAATCCATGCCAGTGAATGACAGATCATCCATCAGTTTCCTGGCAAATGCTGATCTAGCAAATGGGAAGAGGCAGAACCTAGCCTGAACCTTTTTTCACTTCACAAAAAGAAACCCCACAGCAACACCCAGGCAACGCTGGTGAAATAGCTTCACACGCTGGGAAATACCGTCACTATCAAGTTGTTCAATGTGTCTCCAATACTGGTGGCCGGGACAATGAGTTCACAGAATAAATGAATGCTGTCCCAAACTGATTTGAAGATCAAAAAGTCTGCAGGGCCAGGATCGCACGGATGTTCAAACCTAGCTGCAAATAACGCCCTGTACTTACCCTGCAGGAGCCTTTTGCACCACTTAGTTGCAGAGTGTACAGACCATGTTTTATCAAGTTCTGGTCTGGTATCAGGGTTGCTTCCAGCTTTCATCTCTTTGCATTCACATTTGCTTTTTAAGTACAAATCTGACCATTTATATTCTTATTACTGCCTAACCTTTAATTTACTCCCTGGTTACCTCTGAAGTTCAGTGGCAATTCTTTTGTGATTGTTTTTTAGTTCTAGCACCAGGCTGTTCAGAACTGAATGTAGTACTTCAGATTCCGTGAATGCAGTTACTCCTGTATTATAAACAATGAAAGGGGATTTGTTATTAAGTTATTTTTGGTGTGGTTAAATTTATTTCTCTATTTGAATGACTGCTGTATTCGTGAAGGGCTGGATTTTTTTTGGAGACTACCACTTTATGTTCTTTACAAATTAAATCTTTCACAGTTACCACAGTGTTATTTTTATTTATTTATATTTTCTTCTCTTTTCCAGGCTATTTAGAATAAACTGCTTTCCACAATCCCAGGAGAAAATCCTTCAAAGCTAATGACCTTGTTAAAGTTTCACTCATCACAGTAAAACGTCAAACAAGGTACTTTAAGGTGGTAGAATTGTGTGGCAAATGTATCTTTTCATTATTATTTAGAAAAAAAAAAAATCCAATAAACCCACACCTACAGGTAGGTATGCCGATTCCATGCATTTAAATGTCATTCTTGCCCATTTCTTGGGATTTTATGTCAGGTTGAATATAACAGGGTCTCTACCAATGTAAGTTAACAGAGCTGCTTCTGGAACTAAATATAATTTTCCCCTGGAATAACGTGCAAATGCAGACATTTTTCCTGAAAAATCCTCAGGATTAAAGTATCGGTTTATTTTTAGACAACCACTCACGTCTCAGGGGATACATCTTAGCTAGCTAGTGTTAATTGTTAGTTTTCCCCCCCTAATGACCCAATGAGAACTATACGTACAAACCCACATATGCCTGACAAGTACTTTTCTGGTGTGCGCGCGCTCACCCGTATCTGCCTCCAGGCATACATGCAATGCTGCCTTTAAAATGGGATGGAAAACCTAAAGTTCTTACAGATCTTTAAGGATTTTATGGCATTCTTTGTAAGCGTTGACTTTTAATCCTATTAAAATATTATACCCACATCTGTTTACATTTTAATTATAATGTGGAACACCCAAGAAAAGGCTTTGAGAACACATAACAGACAGAAGCTTGGAGGAGATGGGGAAAAAGCTCGCTGTTTATTTGGCCTGGCAAAACTATAGAATTCATAGTTGTTGTCATGACACCATGCATTTCTTCCAATGGTGATGGCACTCAGATGATTTAGGTTTTGTAAATTTTACATCAATTTTCAGGTTGACTCACGAGAGTTCCCTCAGACCACCTAAGCCTTATGCACAACTTACATTCTACCTTGCGCCTACACCCATGCCAGAGCTCTATCTACTCTTGCGCAGGTTTCTAACAGCAGTGACATACGGAATCATCTCCCTTTCCAGACTTACCACCAGTTACAGGCTGCAGAGGCAGGAAGTCAGGAACCTCAGAGCCCCATATAACACAACACGTCTAAACTCACAACTGTGACCCGGCAGGGTTAGAATACAAGGTTTTCAGTGCAGCTCATCAGTGGGCACCAGTAGGTTTAGGAGAAAGAAAAAAGGAAGGATGGAAAAATAGGGCTTTACAAATCCTTTTTCTATGTTGACACCGTTGGACTGCTAAGAGTATAGCTATTCATGCAGTTTAGATGGCATGCAGCTGTGGATCCAAACACCTTTACACTTTGCAGATCTCCAGATTCAGAACTTTTGTTACTTGAACCATCTCCAGAGCTGAACATAATTGAAGTTAGGTAGTGATTAAATTCCTCGGCATTGCATGCAAGTGTAATGTGTTAATAAAAAAGTAATTGCACCTTCATTGTTTCAGCAGGTTTGGCTTAATTACATGGCAGTTATATTTCTCTCTACTTATTCACTCTCAGCGAGGGCTCTCCTTACCATCTGCTGATATTTAATTAATATATGCTAAATGTCCTACTATATTATTAAATCTCATTTAGAAGTGTCCTTAGCATCTCAGTATAGGACTGCCTATATTGCAGGAGAATGAGCAGGGACCTTGCCTTGTATTTAAATAATTTAGATAAAAGAAGGCTCATTAATGAAAGAGAGGTGTTATCTTTCCCTCTAGAAATGAACAAAAGGGGAGGACAATTATTCCAGAAATGTAATGAAAACCCGGAGATTTCCCACAGGTAAAATTTATCTAAAAATCCTTATACACTATCAGATCTAACGGTCCTTCCGGCTGATGCAAGGCAACCCCACTAATTGTAATATTTGTGTTGCTCTTCATCACCGGAGAAAGCAACAGATTCAATTTTGGATTTGTGAATAAAATAGAATTAAGTCTTCTTACTCTCAAGTAACAGAAGATTTGCACTGGGACATAACATGAAGTCAGCCAGGATAAAGCTTGTATTTCTGAACATCACTTCCCTGCACAGCTTTATTTTAACCCTCTTTGCAAAATATCACCAAGGAGATTTTACATATATTATTGCATAACTCAGCAAATCAGTTAAAATATCACTGCATATAAAAAATGGTTAACAAATAGTGACGTATAAACGTGACAGAAACAGGATAAAATCTTAAGGCTCAGAAATAAACACAATGGCCAAGATTTTTGAAATTGTCCATGGGTAAGGGAGAAAAGGAACTGAGTTTCTAATCATAGCTGCAGAGGAATGGGAATCTGAAGTCAATTCATTTCACTGCTTTCATCATTTCCTCACAAACTCATATGGTTGAGGCAGAGATCCAGCTGTCTCCAGCAGAACCATGATTTCACATATCAAAAACCTCTGCAATAACGTCTCACTTTTTTATCATCCAAGCAAGTAGGTTAATTATTTGTCATTACTGGCTGAGATCATGGCACAGCCCTAGCAATACACAATGTTTCTTTGCCCAACAAACTAAGCAGAACACTGATGGAAGGAAAAATGAATGGAGGATGTGGGAACCAGACAATCATTTAAACTTCCTCAGAAAATAGTAAGAATTAACTTTTGTAAAACTAGAATTTAAATCAGTAACAGTACCAAAGTCAAACCCAACTCAAATAACCTACTTACTTCACAGTTTCCCTTTGGGACAGTGTTTAACAAAAGATATTAAAACCTGGAAGAGTTATGAATGCAAATATATTAACTTACAATATTATTTGTATTCCAAAATTCTTTTTCCATCTTTAAAAATGCTGACTCTAGCCTTTTTTTTAGCAACTGCAGGTTTGTCTCATATTGTTTTGCCAAAGCTGTCGTGCAGCATATTTCACGTGGAACAGAAAAGAAGGCAAGTACTCCCAGCCATTAAATATCATCTTGTACATGAGAACAATTAAGATGGTTTGAAGTTGCCTCTACTTGTATCTTACAGGTCTGATGCAAAAGTCATTGAGATGAATAGAAAAATTTCCACTGACTTCAGAAGGTTTTCGTTCTCTCTGTATAAATAAATATAATTCCCAATGCTTCATTTCCCCTTGAAAGATTACACTTTTAATAAGTCATGCATTTAAAAAGGAAGGACACAGAATTTTAATAAGTAACTTTTCTTAGCGCACCTTACAAAGAATGTAATTAGATAAACCTATTAATAGCTAAAGTACGAAGTAGTGACAAACTAAACGTCCATCCAGACCACGACAGTTCTATACGTACAGACTACAGAAAGTTAGTGGTTTTAAAATGATCCCAACAGAGGCAAGTTCCATTTTGTTTGCATTTTAGCCAAACCACAGTGGCTCTAACAGCTCAACCATGCTAATGCTGCTTAACCTTACATGGATATTTATACTCTTACCTCTGTAGAATTCTCTTTAAACAGGTTTTGAAGCAGCTTCCACACTCCTGAGGCAAATTACAAATGAAATCCATGAAGAATTGGCAAGCAGCTTCCTACAACTCTGAACAACTAATTATTTTACAATACCTTTCAGATGGCTTACACAAAATAATCTCTCTGATATTCAAGGAGTCGAGGCTTGGTAGAATTTCCCTGATGGGCTTCACTTGATATGCTTTGGGAGTCTCCTACATTACACATTAATGCTGGAAACAGTTGTTGGTTTTTGTACTGCTTAATTCATTACTTTGTTTTACTTATGCACCTCCTACTCTCTAGTAGTACAGAAATGTTTCATTTACAGATTTAAATCCTGAATATTGGTGGCTGCTACAGTAAGTAAGTGGGCATTAATGCTAGCAGGAGAGTGACTTAGTGTACAGAAGCATTGCCATATTTAATTAAAATTCAACTCCTGCTGGATTCACAAAGTTCTCTTAAGAAAAAATAGACAAATAATGGAGAAATAGTAGGATGGTACTGTATATAAATCACCGGTGAGGGATCAGACTTTGGTTCTAGTCTTGGTGTTGCTACAGAGTAATGAACCCAGAACCACATAGTCAAAAGTGAAGAGATTTAGAAGTATCTAAGTGATGCAAGATCCTCATTCCAATGCTAACAGCGACTCAGACATTTCAGAGACCATGCTTTCCTGCTGTTTGCTGACTTAGCCCACCAAATGCAGAACAAGGTATGAGTTCAGTAGCCTTTAATATCTTGTTAAGTTACAGTATCTGATCCAAGACATCTTGGATCATGTGCCAACGCCACCTGAAGTTTAAGGATGTGCAAAAAATGAAAAGATAATTTGCTTTTATTGGCACTGTGCAATGCATGTGTGTCCACAGGTCCAAGGCTTTCTAATATATCTCAACTGCTATAAGGGTAAATGCTACAAACAGGTTTTGGTGACTGCAGAAGCCATAAGGCAGATTAATCATACAGGCAAAGATGATTTTATTGGTATTACCTACGGTAACAAAACCTGAGGGAAGAAAAAGTGGAACATAAGAACAATTATATCTAACAAGGTCTTTCAGATATGTCTATGGGGATTCAATGCATATTTAACTCTGGTTCCATAATTTGTCTGTTGCTGTTTTTGACAAGTACCTTCATTTATCAAAAATCTCTTAGAAGCTACTACTATCAAATCATTACATTTATTATCTGTCTTTTTGAGTAAAAATAAGTGCTAAAAGGTGAAAACAGCCTACCAGAAACTTGGCGTTATCCATTCCTTCCGAAAATAGCTAACAATGCATTCAGATCTGTCTGTACAGCACCACACACTCATCCACACAAACAAACTTAAAGCACAAATTTCCCTAATGTATCTTACAGTCCTCTGCAACACCTATGACGCATTGACTCAGATGTGTTACTCTGCTGCTATCCCCTAAGCAGCTTTCCATGTTTTTGTTTATGTAGACTACTCTGATATTCCTGTCAATTCTTCCTGTCTTCCTATGGGTTTTTTTTGCTGAACGGCTTCATACTCAGCCCTACAGCTTTTCTAGGCCACCCCTATTAGAACCTCCAAGTGGTTTTGGCAGTCTACAGATATGAAGGGGTTTGGGCTTTTTCCTTTTATAGAGCAGTTCCAGCTATCCAACCTGGGTTTTGCTCATGGGAAATGAATTTAATTCAAGGTGCCAAAATATTTTGGATCTTTAGATGACTGCAACAATCCTCGTGTTATGAGTTGTCTCCATACTGGAAAAGTATCAACAGAAAAATTTCAAGAGATTATTAATCTTTTCAGTAAGCCATTTTCATCCCAGAGCTTTGCCATTTTTCAGCAGTCCCTTTCAGAAGGGTAAGGCTAATATATTTACTTTGCTTTTGATGACTTTTGATTGTGCTCTACTTAATAAACAGTCAGAGTATTTCCATTCACTGTTTTGCCTTGGTAACACCCTGTCACATAGATCTTAGAATGTTTTTAGAAATGGCTTCTGTTTCCTCCTTTCCACCTGCTCCTTCATTTCCTCCTTGAGCAGTTCACAACTGTCCCACATTGTTCCACAGCTCATCCCAAAAGTGATTCCCTAGCAATGTAGTTTCAACACTGGCCCACTGTACACCATGAAGAAAGAAGATATCTCATAAACAGCTTGTCATCATAACGTTAAATAAAAGACACAGAACAGTTCCCAAAAGAAAGAAAACCCTCATCTATGACATTTCACATTCATTCTTACCCATTTTCATAAGGATCACTGGTTTTGAGGGAATACTTAAAAATAATAATCTTGATTTAATTATACAATGTAAGTGAAGAGATAAGGATTAGCAGCTGATTAAAATGCTTGCAGAAAATAGTTACGAATAAGTGAAGTAATCCTTCAAGAGACCTAAGGCTGCATCAGATAAATTTTGCTATGGAGATTGCACCCAAGCATTCAGCAAGGCTTCTGGCACCATTTTGCCAAGAGCCCAGATTTATTTAGGAATCAATGGGATCTGACCTGCACTTACACAAAATTGTAGTCTAGAGGACAAAATAAGACCTATTCCCCAGTTCTTTCCACCAATATTTAATAATAGAGTGTAGGCTTTTAAGAGCTTTTGCAGCTGCAATTGCAATGCAGAGTTTTCCATAAGATATTTTATTAATTAATCTTATTTACTGACTCACTGAGCAACCGCCCTCTAGCTTGCCCTATTCCAGCTTTAGGAACAGCTTCACAAAGTTATTAGATATTACACATTTTCTATTGCCCTTTCCTTGTGTTTTCTTCATTACTCTGAGCAGGCAGAGATGCACTCTGTAGGGTGCTCCATGATTTCCCTGCAGCACAAACATGTTCCTAATTGGGATATTACTTCAGGAAAGTGAGCTATGAAAGGCTACATACTGAATGCCAGAAAGGCACCCTCGCTCCTGTTTCAACCTTGGTTACAAACTGACCAGCAGATTTTACTGTCTGGCACCTCTTCAGAATTCTGAGGCATTTTTTCTGGTTCCCAGGTCACAGAGGTGTTTATTTATTTTGCAAGCACTTAAGATGGTTTAAGGCACTGCTTGTTCTTATCTTTATACCTGAGCTGACAGAACAAAACACCTTCTTCCTCTTCACCTCTTCAGGGTCATATAAATTAACATCAAATGCTGATGAAAGTGGGTTTATCTCATTTGGGTCATTTTGTGCACTAGCAGTTTAGTGCACACTGTTCTGTGGGCTGTTCTGTGGAAGGGACTCCGAAACCTCCAGCTGACAGCCACCAACAGGCCGCCGGGCACTTTAGTACCTCTGACTAGTCCAGGTAGCTCTGGAAAAGAACATGTGCACTCAACCCTGAAACCAACGGCTACAAAATCCCTCACTTGGACATAATGAAATTTATCTTGAAGCCCCGAATTGGACTGAATGCCATGATGCCGCATACAGAATATGATATGAACAGCTATTAGGGCACAATATCTGACTTCAAGGAGTTTGCAATCTAAGCAGACGTGACAGACACTGATGAAAGAAAAAAATTGTATGTTCATAAACATATAAGGAAGAAATCCTTAAAGAACATAACTGACTTGCCCAGTGTCACAATGACCTCGGAAGTCAAGCTGGACATTTAGCTTGCATCTTTCGATTGCTAACCTACCAGACAGAAAGCATGAACATCAGGTATAACATATTGCCACCCTGACTTGATAAGGGTTTTCAGGAAATAATTTGAGGGCAAATATATACGCACACTTTGCACCGGGGAAGATAAAAACAGAAGATACAAGGCAATGAACAGTCAGATTCTTACTTTTAGAAACGTGTTGCTGTTGTAACTTGCAGAGAGAGGCAAATGAGAAAAACAAAACAACTCTCCCAGTAAGTCCTACAGAATCTGGTAGAATTGAAGCTGACACGTGACAATGGAAACCAGCCACAGAAAAACCTGCGTTCTTCTAATAGTAAAGAAAATATGTCGTGATAAGGAAACCAGTATTTCTCCAGGAAACAACTCTTCCATTTCACCGTAGTATTTTTCAAACTTCCCCAGCCTGAACTAAGCAAATTTTTTTTTGTCTGAACAAACTGATTTTGTTTAGAGAAAGGAGGAAATTCAGTAGTATTTCTGCCATCTTTTCATGCTTTTTCCAGTCATTGCAGTTCATCTCTTCCCTTATTTCTCCTGCCTCACATCCTATTGCATTCATGTTTGCATAAAAGTTCATAATGAGGTTTTCACTTGAAGAAACCTGGGACTTTTCTAGATTTTGTCCTTCTGAAGAATCTTGTAAAACATTATAAATGCAGGTAGAAAATTTTATTCCTGATAAATAACTCTCTGGTCCTTCCTATTTCCTTATAGAACATTTGTTCTCAGTGAAGTTTTATAAGACTCTTGCACAGGAGAAGGGTTTAGTTTTAATTGGCATCTACAACACCAGCTTCACTGCATAAGATGCCAGTTCAAATCCATCGTCTTTCATTAAGCCTAGCCAAAGCCCTAAAGAACTTGTAAGTGCACCAATGGATCCCTTGAGAAATAGGACAATGTTATTTGAATATAATGCAGAAAGTCAGACAATCAGCCTCTCTGTCACTAGGCAAACAGTTTAGCTGTGAGTGATGCTCATGAACAGCAATAATTTAATTGCACACTGAAATCCATGCTTTCAATGCTCCAGTCCTTCTGATCTGAACTACTACGAAGCAGGGCTGCAGCCAACATGAGAACCATGCTTGGGCTTCTTTGTGCGGTTGAAAGTCAGAACAACTCAGAACAAAGATGCTGCAGTTAGTGCTCAGGGTAGAAAGTTCTGTCGAAACAGAGAATTAGTTGCTATAGGAATGTCTTGCACCTCTTGCAGTAAGCAGTCAACCTCATGCAGGGTTCTCCTGGCAATATTCCCTTCACATTCAGCATCAGAACTGACCAAAGCAAACCCTGAAGATTCCCACAACAGTGGAACCCTACCTTTTTTTTTTGTTTGTTTTGTTGTTATTTTTTAAACAATGAGCCTTCCAGTCAAGAATAAGTGGGAGTGCAGCAAGGTTTTTTGAACTACCCTCACCTTAATGATTGAAGCTTGTGTACTGCAAGAAGCTGTAAGAACACAGAGGATGATTTTGTTTTCTTTTTAAAAAGAAAACAAGCTTATCAGCAAAAAAGAACATTTTGCCTCCATAGGGTATTTGGAAATTCTTGCAATACCTAAAAAGTAGTACCTAAAATCTATTTAAAATTACTTCAGTTCTAGAAGACAATTTCTGAAGCAACGAGAATTACAATTACTGTATTTCAGAGCTGTTCCAGTACTTCAGGAAAAAAAGCCTTTCTCAACATAAACGTTCAGTGTTTCTAGCTAAATGGTTATTTCTAATGGAGGCACAGAAGCTTTTGGGCAGATTATTACATTAAAACTAAAACAATAATATTGCCCTGATATGCGTACTTTTAACATTTGCAAAGTGAAAACATCGAGGTTTTTCAATGAAAAGCATAAATTGTAACCATCATAGGGAATTCCCACCTATCAGGACAAGTGTTCTGGAGAGGAATGCACAGCACCGTACAATTATTCAAATGCATTTTCAACACCTAATTGTCTGCTGTCCATAGACAGGAACACAGATACCTGCTGTACAGACACCTCCCTAATCATCAAATTACTTGATGCGCTGTGTGAAGTTTTCTTCACCTTGAAAACCTCATCTAATTTCCAGGCTTTTAAGGCTTTTACAAGACTTCCACTTAACAACAAACTACTTGTGGAATTGAGAATTTTCAACCTAAGCAATTACTTCTGTAATTTTATTTGTAGGGAAATCATAAATTAAATATATTGATTGCAGAGATATGCTATGCTAAAGATTTAATGGCAAAACACATTATGCAGCGCACTTTTTTTTTAATAAAAAAGCATCTTCAGGTTATTCAGTTACATTTTTTTTCTTGGTTTGGTTACAAGGTTCAATCACAGAACATCTTAAGCCCAAAATGGAAAGGTGACAAGCAATTTAAAAAAAAATAAAATTGACCACCTCCTCTGTTTTTATAAGCAGTAAAAAAATAGTTTATCTTGTCAAAACTTGACAGGATAAAGAAAAATGTCATGAAGAAATGACATCAACTCTGGTTCTACAAGGATGCATACTGCAAGCAAAACACTGGGAAAGGATCTACACGCTTCTGACAGGAATGCAATCACACAAAGAAATATCGGGTGCTTTAATAAACAGACTTCAGCATCAGAAAAATGGTGGGAGTTGAGATTAGTTTGCACTGATGGTTACAGTCACAGTAACACAAAAGAGATTGACTAATTTGCATAAACCAGATGCTTGCCTACTCCCTGTTTGAGGAAAGATCCACTAGACAGACAGTGGTAGCAGATCTGTTTCAGCAAGTCTTTTTTCCTCACCCTCAAAAAGAAATTCTGCTCACGTGTACAGGGTTCATTCTGCGTGGTGTTAGACGCTCAAAAGTGCCCAGGCTGACACCACAATGACCTGGGTGATCTACATAGTCAATGGAAGTGGTAGCAGTCCTCAGCTCTTAGCAGTGAGTAAAACAGGAACTGCTAAAGGATGATTCTGATGTTAAATTGTCTGAGTTATTCCCTCCATTGAATACAGTTTAAAACTACAACTCTAACTAAAGCACTTCAGCTGATGTCAGACCAGGGATGAATCATGGATAATTGTGCTTTTCTTATTTTGTCTTCTAGCAACTTTCCTTGCTGTGGGAAGGTACTGCATTGATTTGGGGGTATGGGTCCTGCAGGTAGGAGTCTGGTAGGACAGCCCAAGCAATGTGAAAGAATAGGTATCAGGGGAAAAGCAGTTCAGGAGTTCTACAAGTTAGGGGCTGACAGGAGAATTATCGACCTCAAGAGCCCTTCAAGTTTTAGGGACACAGTGTGGTGTGTGGCCATTCTGACAGACACTGTGCCAAAGTAATGGAATCTGTCTAGCTAACATCTTGATAAAAGTAATCAGAAAGCAAAGACTGAAGTTTCTGAAATTACAAAAGTTTGCTGCTGAACCATCCAAGCAGCTGCAACTATGCAAGCTACACAACTAATGAGAAGTTTTGGGTACATATTATCATGAAATACTTTGAATGTGTGCTTGTAAGCAGCCAGGAACGGATGCAACAGTACTGGGAGGGGAGCAATAGTATTTTCAGAATGCAGAGTCCTTACTGCTGGAAGGGAAGAGTATTAAGGAGTTCAAAACAGGTATCACTCATAGTCTGGAAGTCTATTCACAGCTAATTTCTCTAAGCAAAGTTTTAAACATGGTATGATGATGGTTTTTACTTGCAGACAACTACATTGATGAGATCAAAGATCAGTTCTATGAAAGCCTACAAACAGTGACTGATCGCATGCTCAGATGAGCCATATGTTCTACAATGGTGGTTGCTGTTTCCAGTATTAGTGCTTACAATGCTCAGAAGAGAAAGGAATACATAACAAAATCCAAATGATGAAAATAATATTGGAAGTGGTTCTGGGATCACAGCTTATAAATGATTGTACAGCATTCCAGAAGAAGCCACACACAAAACAATCTGGGATGCCCCAGATGGAGTCACCAGAAGCCAGTGATCATATTTATTACAGAAGAACATTAAGACCAATCCTTCCAAGTGTCAGAACATAGAAAATAACTTACATTGGAAGCAATCATCTGCGTGGTGACACTAAGTGTCAAACTCCAGAAACACAGAACTGCTGAGAGCATTGCAAAAAGTGACGTGATGAGACCTACAGTCACCATTTCAAACTGAATTTGAAGAACAGATATCAGGCACTTTAAGACTCCCAACTACAAGTTATACCACAGTAGTCAACGTTAGTATGACATAGTCTTTCATGCTGGACACTGTAATAGATGTCACAATAACAGGTGTACAAGGTCAGGAAATCAGAGTTCAAGTAACTGAGAACATGTGGAATCATATGAAAGAAAAAAAACAGGCCAAAACAAGGAACTCCTCAAAACAGGGAAAGTAGAATGGAAAGCAGCAAAACAGGGAAGATGGAAGAGGAAGCAATTCATCAGAAAAAGCTGAAGAGGTGCTGTAAGAGATAAGAATAAACACTCTGGACTCAAGGCCACTTTAACCGGTAAGCTGAAAAGAGCAAAAGGTGCTGGCAAATACAAGCAAGGAAAGGCTTCAATGGAAAGAGTACGTAAATGGGCAGAAACACTTTAAGGCTGGTTCAACAGACTCCACTTGGTTGCCTGTGTTGTAACACCTTTAGTTAGGCACTGTACTATCTCATGTTGGAAACAAAGAAATGGAAGATATAATTAGAGGGTTAAAAGGTGAGAAAGCTACTAGCAAAGAAAGCCATTGTGAATGCTAAACAAGGCGATAAAAGCACTGTTCATATTTTGGAATTTTTCAAGGTGTACTAGCAGGAAAATGCTACAGTGGGAAAGTGAAATCACCACTACAGCACAGAATATATACTCAATTTGGTAAATTCAGATCTTCTCATAAGCATCGGTGTCAAAAAAATAGGGGGGAAAAAACCCAAAAAGAAACCTCACTGGGAATATCCACATTGCAGAGCTATGCCAGTAAAGCAAGTTTACTTTGACTGAAGCACTGTTTTAGGACACAAGGAGAAGGAAAAATGGACATACTTAATTCTATGTAGTTTTAAGACAAGAATGCATGAAAAGTGAATAACATTACAAGACCTAGCCACCAAAAATCTAGATTATAGTATCATTTCAAATACTGCCTGCATCTTAGCACTAGGATATACAGAAGCTGGACACAAAAAAAAAAAAAAAAAAAAAAAGCAGACAACTATTTTTGAAGAACAAGTTACATGAATACTATGTTAATAGATGGAATGCATTTATCTTAAGTAAAAAGTTTGAGGAAGAAAAGTTTGATTAAATCTTTATAACATTATCTAAAAAGCCCTAAATCTCAACAACGTAACTAACACCTCAGGCCTTGGAAGGAACACCAACAGGGAAAGAGGGACTGTTCAATTAACCCTTTCACTGAATGCTCTCTCTTCTGACATGCCTTTTGGAAACCACCTGTTTTCTGCCTACCTTCCACCATGTCTGCATGTCCAGGTGAAGGGGCTGCGTAGCTGGGATTACTGAGTCCAGTTTGGAGCCTGAACATGCCCTTTATCTGAGGTCCTCTGATACCAACTGAACCATTTTTCCAGCCTGCATATCCCCAGCCTTAATTTGTTTTAATGGAATTTGGAAGATGCTTTTAACATTAAAGTTATTGAACTTGTGCTTAATATCTTCACTCAGTTGCATTAGAAGGTAGCAGTGTACTCATCTGTGCAGAATCCCAGGATCAAGGCCCCAGTTTATATGATACCTCTAGCCCTCGCTACCCATGTAGAACCAACAGCATTCACAAAGCTGGCATGCCACTTATCCTTTTTTATGTTGCAAATTAAATAGACATGCTTCACTGCTGTAGCTCAGCAAACTGGAGTGAAAATTCACCCTTGAATGTACAAATCAATTTTGGTTTATATTTTACTCCTGGATGCTGGGCTATGACACTGACAAACACAGTGTTGCTTGACAAGTATCTTTTAGAAAACGGGAAGGATGAAATATGGTGGAGGGGGGAAAGGCAATTCCTCTGTGTTTTCATTTACAAGCTGTTTACTAAAACATCTAACATCTCCAGCATGCTCTGGTGATTGGCATTATCTGCAATATGCACATAGCAGCTGCGCAGAGATGTTGCCTTCCCTCTACCCCCTCCTCATTTCTATTTTCCTGTAGATGACAAGCAAATGTCTTCCCTTTCAGAGTGTTAAAAATCAGTAATGTAAGGGAGCAGGAAGACTAGCAGGCTGGCCATTCATTCCCTACGAATCATCCTGCAATTTCTTAGTTTGACAATTGTGCCTCACATATTTTAATATCAGTTTTGAAAGAAGAAAGCAAGTCAATTCATTCCTTAAAAGCTCCCTGTAACTTCAGCTCGCTCTTTACTTATGTATGAAACTGACTTGGGTGAAAAAGGTTAGCGGCAGATGAATTTCAAGTTTCAGAGCTCAGGAAAGGCCAATAAAATGTGCAATAATCTTAATGTTTGGGTTTCACTGAGCTGCAAACACCTTTTATATTAACTGATAAAACACCACTGATGTTGCAACAGATACTTTGAGTTTTAAGGAGATTTCCTGAACTCCTTTGTAAACTTTGAGCTACCCAGTACTCTTTTCATCTGGCAAGCAGACTGGCAATCTATACCCCTTAGGTTATCACATATTTAGATTCTTAAAGCATTCAAGACATTGAATTGACATTCAACATTACCTTTCTACTTGCATAAAAACACAGTACGTTCTGTATGCCAAAAGACATGTATTTTGAGTCACAAAGAAAAAATAAGTGGGAATAAGCTGGAAGTTCTTTGGGCTAAATCCTCTCTATTTTACACTTTTTATGCTTGCAGATGCTCAAATACAGGGACTTTCATTTTCAAAGTTACACCTGATTCTTTAAAACAAGCACTGGTAAAGAAATGAAATCTTCCTTACAAGGTCAAAACCAAACAGGTCAGCCATCTAAGCAACCTCGTCTCCCCAGTCTGAGCTGCAAAACCTTCAATAAGCTCCTGGAAAGCACCAGCACTGGAAGGCGTAGCTGCAGAGGCTATCTGTCAAGCACAGGATGCCTCTTGATCCTCCAGCCATAAGAGAATGAATGAATGATAAGATATGATAAGAACAATGAAAGACTTTCTGCAGCTTTTCTTGTTTCTGACCAGTTCCTGACCATGACAGGTTCTGTTTCTTATGCAGTGGCTTTTTTTCTCTTCCAGAAAAAAAATGAATTATTTGATTACACCAGAAAACAGAAGAATGGCTTGGCTGGACTGAGCATGCTGGCATGTCTGTAATGTCAGGGGTTATTTAATATTCTGACACTAAGCACTCAAATGCATAACTCCCCTGCAAGGCCCAGTGTAAAAAGCCTGCTCCAAACAAGTCATAACACTGAGTTCAGTACAAAGTACAGTAAAATTTGCTATCAAAGATTGAGTATGAATTACTTTGAGATTTTTCCATGAGATAGTTGGATATGTATTTTGGACCAGATCTCCTGCTGATATAAGTCAGTATAACTCAGCTAAACTCAATGCAATTACATCTGTTTACTCTTGGAGAATACCTGAGGCTCTCTCTCACAGGCAGTGAGTTAGCAATATTTGCATTTGCCCAGTTAATGGTGTAGTTTCTCCTGATCATCATTTGTGAAATTTATTTAAGTCATAATGAATTTGGCACAATATTTTGTTATTTTTCTCTTGTAAAGTTAAAATAAAAGCTCTCAGCCACTGTGTGGCCAAGCACAAAATTGTTGTGAGGAATAAAGGAAGGGGTTTTGCTGATTTCACTGCTCTCCAAAGCAGACTAATGTCATTTGGATTAAATGATCCAGAAGCTTTGTTTCTCCTACTTGCCTGCACTTATGCCATCATCCTGTGTTTTTCGTGTTCCCACACCACTCTGAGTAACCCAATCTCAATGTACCAGCATAGGTAATATTTATCATCTGCAAGGTCATTCCTTGGTTTGATTTTTTCATGCAAATGCACAGATAAAAGTATCTAATATTGGGTTAAGCTGTACTCCCTCCTTTCCTCTCCTTCCTACCCATCACCTCCCACAGTTACTTTACATGCTGCATTCAGCAGCAATGGGTCTGAAGAACAGCACTGCCAATCCTAGCACCATGAGGCTTTTCAATGGATCATAAAGAATGCTATAATAACAAGAAAAACAGCTTCCAGGAAGAGAGAGGGAGAGTTATGGAGGTGGTGGAGATACAGAGATCCTCTCTCCTGTAAGCCAGCCACACTGCCCTGCCCATAAAGCAGGACATAACAAGAATATCAAACATACCTGAAAGAAGGGACAGGATTTTTGATTCCCTACTTACACAATCCATTCAGAGATTAGAAAATAGATATGGGTTGTTTTTCACACTGCAGGATTTCTGCAAACAGATCAGAAGAGGAAAATTAGCAGTATTAAATGCTACCTCTTAAGTAGGCTGAGCTCATTCATTGCCAAGCTACTAGCAATTCACTTCAATGCCTGCAAGAGAGCTATCAATCACAAGAACACTTGCTTTTGTATCTGTGCTAAAATCCATATACTTCCACTCTATTTTCTGTTTTATTATATTTGAAGCCATAGTTCCATAGATCATCTGGATGTCTTTAGTGCAGCCATCATCATTTCATGAGATGAAATTACATATATAAAATCTCTACTCAGACTGCATGTCTACCATGGTTATCTCACACACAGATCTACTTGGTAGGACAAAACTAAGGAGTCCCACCAGTTTGAAATTCTCCTCCTTTCTCCTTTTTGTCCCCACTAGCACCAGCTGGCACTATATGCTTGCAATCACATCGTGCAGTCCAACGCTGGCAGCACACATTATCACATTACCTCTTCCTAGTTTAAACCCACGATGAAGCCATTCACACCCAACTGCTGCTGTTTGGTTGTGTCTGGCAATATCTGACCGAGGTACGTGGAGTCCTCAGTCCCCAGACAGAATAAGCATCCCAAGTTTTCTTCAATGAGGAATGTATTTCTAATCCTTATGACTTCACAGAAGTGTTTGAAAACACCGGCTGAGCAACCGACTAGTCTACAATCTAGAAAGCAAGTAAGAACTTAGCACTTGAAGTAAACATATGTAAAGTTTATGACCCATGACTTTAAAATTTCAGAGCTTGGTTAATACTGCAACCCTCGTTAATTTAAATTCAGGGCTACTACTCAAATGCTGTTTAGTGCAGACCAGCCAATTCAATAAAAAACAATTGATAATTGCCACAATCACTCCCTTTCCGGTGTCTTTTAAGCTGAATTTGCATTGGAAAGTTCCATATCACTTCTTTTTTTTTTTTTTTCTTCCTGGGGTATATGCATAAGCGGGGAGGAGCTCAGAAGGATTATGTGGTGCCTGAAGGGATTGCCAATATCTGCGTTTGAGGAAACTGGAACCTTCAAACAATACATCAATTTGGAACCACCCACAGACAGCCGCAACTTCAATTCATCATTTACTTTCTCAGGAAGAAAGAGTTTTCAAGAAAGACAATTATGGATGAGCACAAGTAGCTGATAATTGGGGTTAAAGATTGTGCAGGTAATTTGTTACCTACAAGTCTCTCTTCAGAGCTGATTATAATTGGAAATATGTGAAATAATCTTGTCTCCTGAGTTTATTGGATCTTTAGTTTGGATTCAGAGGAGAAGGTTTAATCTAGGATGTACATATAGACATGAGTGTAGTTGGATTCTATCTAAAGCAATGACTGCAGTTTGAAAGCTGTACCTTGTCAAACTAAGATTCACAACCACAGAAAACAACTATCCTAAACCAACCTCAGAATAAGTTTGCACACACACACCCGATACAGAAGTTTCAAAAATCAACAGCATTTCTGCAACCCATATCTTCTTGTACTGAACAATGAAAGGTCACAGTAATCTTTCCCATTTACGGGGAAAGCAAGTGGTTGTGGAGATACTACCTGAGATTACCAAGAAAGAGAACTTGAGACTCTCAGTATGGGAATTTCACCAACAAGACACAGTGCCCCTATTAAATTTGATCTATTGAGCAAGGATTAAACTGAGTTCTCCCTTTAATTTTATAATCCTTCTTATGTTACATTTTGCATGAAGCACATCTTATGGATTTAATGCATCTTGGCAGAGCTCATTTCTCGCAGCGAAGACAACACTGAGCACCAGGAATGAGCACCACTGATAAAACACTCTTTCTGCCCCAGCATATTGTTGGGATGCTGCATCTGGCCTGTGTGAATGGCATTCATTATAGCTGGTACACCAAGATAATGATATGCTGCAGCCAATTATGTCATTCACTTGTGTCTTGCCAATTAGCTCTGCCTGCCTGTCTAGCTGGTTCCAGTAAAGACCGTTGCCAAGACCAAGAAAAGAAACATTCTTTAGCCTTTGAGAATATGCATAATGCAGTTTTAGTCAATTTTCAGCCACCTTCAGGAATCTCAGGGCATAGACAGATGATCACAATCAATGAGACCAAACTTTTTTGGAAAGCACCAGCTGAAGTGCATTTTATTTGAAGTAAACTGGTGCTTTTCAAAATAATTCAATGCTATACTGCAAAATGACAAATTCTTATTTACATAGAGACCCCTTTATTTACTCATGGCTATCTTCTAAAATGGATATATATTTCTTTTGCAGTCAAAACATGTTCTAGATATATTGTTAACAACAAATCCTTGGTACTACGATCATCTGTATCTCCTGTGACGGCAGTTGCCAGACAAGGCTCTGTCCCAGTGTTTCTTAAACCATCTGTGGTGTAAACAGAAATTCAAAAAATCTCATTTATATCTACAACTGCACCACCACAGGGACACACAATATACATTTCTTCCATAACAAACTGACAGAATGAGTTTGGAGATACATAATTCAATCACAGTACAGCAACACTTATCTTATTACTTAACTACACCATAATGTACTATTCAAAAACACATATACACTTGTACACACACAGATGTATATCTATGAAAGAAAGAAGAGCAATAGATATAATTAGTGTACTCCATAACTTAATGACCATTAATTGCTTTTATAGCTGTGTAAGATAAATTAATACTACATGCAGACACAATCAGATGTCGACCTTTGCAAGTAAATGATCAGCTGTGGGTGTTGAAAAGGAATCTCACTCACTACTCCCAATTACAACAACACACAACTTACGGGTGGGAGTATGTGGAATAGATTCTGTGGCTGTAGCCTTCTATGTGGAAGTTATGTATATGTTCAAAATTAAGCAAACATTCATTACACATTACATCAATTCATCAGTACATCTTCCTGATCTGAAATCTTTGCATCTCAGTCATTCTCACCTGTAAAATGGGAATTACAATACGTTTCTTCTTTCTCTTTCTTCTCTCCTTTTCCTTTAATTCCTTCTCTAACCTCCCATTAGATAATTCACTGCTCTTGCAAACTCATCAGTACGAGAACTTTTTCTGAATATATACTTGAATGTATTGAAAGAACAGAGCTGTAAGGCTCACAGGAATACAAATAATAAAGTTATGGTACAGAAAGTAGAGACTTCTTGGTTTGAATCATTCTTAGAGACTAGATAAAACAGTGACATGACAATTCAGATATTCCTTTTTTGACAGCAAAAAACTGGTTGTAGATATATCCTAAAAGCTTAGCTGTGGTCAAATAATAATTTCCAGATCAACAAGCCTAATGCAATATTCATGCAGGCTCTATACTTTAATTATGCCAAGATTGTAAGTTTAATTTAATATTAGTCCTGCTGCGGGTGTTCAGAGGTGGACACTTAAAAGAATGCATGTCCCTTTCAATCAGAGCTTGTAGAAACAGGACTTAATTTACTGCTGCACAGCATAGTGATTGGGACATAAAAGGAGTATGACTTAAGATCGTTCCAAAGACTCAGTAAAATTTCAGAAGAGTGGCTAGGAATATTTATGTTTCAGTAGCATTTTTCCAGAGCTAACTTTGTTTCTAATGTACCTGCTTTTTTGCCTCTTATTTTCTTCCTCCAGAAAATATTATGGTTATATAATCTTGTTTTTATTTTTCTCTACATGTCACATATGTCTGTCACAGATGGACTGAAAACTTTTTACCAGATTTAACCTTAGTTTGATAGACTGGGGAAGAGTATGAGGGACAGGTTATATGAGAGTCCATGCTCTCTGTGATCATTTCGGGGGGCGGGGGGGAAAGAGAGAGAAGTGCTGCCAACAGAGAGATGTGACTAGGCATCATGGATAGAGAAAGAGACAACATGGACAGATAAAGAAATAAACTCGACGCTTATAATGAGAACAGTGTGAAAAATAGAAATTACAATATGCAAAATTCCAAGCCAGTTCTTCACATTCTTAACCTCAGCATGTCTGCGTGTATTTACTGAACTCCCATTGTCATCAAAAGCCTTATGCCCCAGAAGCAAAACCCAGTTAGGCATCCCTTTGCAGTACTGTCTCATCTGATACCGTATAAAAGTAGCAATAACAATGTACATAACGGGGGGAAAAGAGAGATGAGTAATTGTGGTGGATGGAAAATCACAGACAGATTAGCAAGATCACAGCAAGAGCAATCATTTCTGTCATCAACAGAGAGAATTTTTTCAGGAAAGGATAAGAGGAGTTACTAGCTCTGTCACCGTTATCTTCAGCAGGATATTGTTACCTGTCTTAAGGCACCAAAAGAGTCTACCAGCATTCGAAAGTTATGTGCAATACATCTTTTTAAACTAATCAAAACTTCACTGCTCTAGCAATACGTTAAAGCATTTAAAGTCTGCCCAGAGTCAATAGTAATTACAGAAATTTATCATGGTTGCCAATCATGCAGTTCCAACCCAGGGTGCTTGTTGTTGCTAAACTACAGTTTGTCAGCCTTGATTTATTTCTATAGGACACCAGCCCCTTGACAGCTGGAAGCAGGACTGCTTACAAGATTGGACAACAGGCGTTCCACGTGCTAGGAAATGTTTCAGTCAGGTGGCTTGCTTTGGCTTCCTAAACAGGCACTGGGACCATTTTCAGATTCTGATTTTTTGCTACACAGGGGAGCATGCTAACGGGTTCTCTTAACCGAATACAGCGCACAGAATAACCTTCAGTGCATCTTCACCACATAGCAGATGTTAAGTGAATGCCTCAGGTTACAGGAATTTCATTAAACGTGAGAATCACACCTCTCTCTTATCAATATGAGCTTTGCCAATAAAAAGACAAGTCTTCCTAGGGGAAAATTCAGGCCCTGCTTGGCCAGGACTTTATTCTTCTCTTGACTCTCCCCTCAAGCCTTCAGACTGCAAGAATGATACAAATAAAGTGATACAAATCTCTGAGCATCCATAGGAAGGAAGGACAGAAATGAGGGATAAAGATGTGGGCAAAGGCACTTAAAATAAATTAAAGCAGTTCTGTAGAATCTTTTCTTTTGTATTTCACAAGGCAATGCCCTTGAGCTTACATTTCCATAGCACCTTCATTTTCACACAGGGCACAGTAACCTTAACGTTATCTACCAATTTATAAACCCTGTGCCGGATCCTGACCCTGTGCCAGCTTTACACTTCTGCATGCTGACACATGGTGCGGATGCCCTGTGCACAACACTGACAGAAGAACACAGGGGCATGAGTACTAAGAGCCAGAACAAAGGGAGCTGAAGGGTACCGGGTATTCTGAAACTCTGGCTAATGTTAAAGTAAAAAGTAAGATGACCCAGACAATTCAAATGGCGTAACTGCCTCTTTCAGCTTCTGTGTCACTAGCTGGAAAGCAAGGCCAATGTTTCAGAACTGATCTGTACAAATATTTCCATTGAAATAACATAAGCATGAAAACATTTTTCAGCAGACAACCACTTATCTGCTTAGCATATTTCATTGGGATATTTTTGATGTAAAGCCAGCTTTTTAACAAGCAACATTTTGTAAAAATTTCTCAATTTTTCTCAGAATTTTAAGTGTTTAGATGAAGAGGTGAAAATGAAAGTATGAAATTGTTCAGTCTTTGAGCAAGTGGGAATGAAAGCTCCCTGTTACTGCTGAAAACACACTTTCATGATAAGATTCGCAGCCTCTTAAACTCTAAAGCTGAAAGGCAACAGCATAATCATCTGGACAGATGTGGGAATAACAAAGGTCATAAAAGCTTCATTCATTAATTTTTGTTTCTACCTCAAAACTGCAGTATGAGCTAAACTTTTTCTTAGAAAGACACAAAGTCTTCATGTAAAACCTAAAAACTAGGGATAATTGACCTTGGCCTCATATAAAACTTTACCTCTGGAGACTGAAGTTCCATTCCTATTTCTTTTAATAAATTTAAGGCACATTTTAAGTGGTTGCTGTGCTGATCATTTACCCTCCTTTGTAATTAGATGCAATTAGGAATTACCCTCTTTTGTAATGAGATGTAATTACGGTTTCTGTGATAGTATACCACCCAAGGCAATCTTCCTTTCACCCCTCTGTGTTTACAAGGGATTTTTTTTCTGATTGTTCCAACTAAGGGCTGTGGACCTTCTAGGGCCCTGCTGCAATTAGCTGAATGGCCGTGAAGGAGACACACGGAGGAGCATGCACAACAGCTAACCTTCCAAAGGCTCAGAGAACATTCAGCAACTCAGTCCTGCTTCAGGTAGCTACATTGACTGAAACGTGCCCTGTTTGTGTACGCGTGTGCGTACAAGTACGCGAATAGGAACGATGTGGAAAAGAACTACGCTAAAAGTGTGATTTTAAAACAATTATGCAACTGCTTCTTTCCAAACTTCAAAACTTGCTTGAGGAAAGTGTGACATAGTGTGTAGACTTCCACAGACATTTTTAAACTCCCAGTTTGCTGCAGCCTACATATTTTGCAATTAATGCAGGTAAAATAAGATTGGGTCTGAGATAGCCTTTAAAGAACACAGTCATTTCCATGGGGCACTTCCACACTTTCAGATACCCTCTTCAAGTATGTATCAGCAATTTAACACCAAAGTAGAGCAGTGAATTCCTGCAAAACGTGTACAGAATGATACAAATGGCAGCAATCATACCTTTTTACACAAGAATCAGAACATAAAAAAAAAAAAAAAAGCTTATCTAGTACTATCTTGTATTGTCTTATTCTGTCCTTATCTTTGTGGTATCTGAATACTTCTCGCGTATTCAGAAGATGTATTAATGAGGTAACACAGATATTAGGATCCATCACAGAAGGATCATTCTTTGTTTCATTCTGTTATGCCTTAGGAAAAGAGACTAGCATGAAAGAAGTTGAAAATTATGGGAAAGGTACAAAGGAAGTAGTAAACATGGCAGGTCTGCAGGACTCGAGCTGTAAGCAATGGTGTTGCACAAAGCCTTCCTGAAGTAAGGGTGATAATTTGAGAGTATGATACCTAGTATATCAGAATTTACAAACTTATTGTATACGATTTACTTTAATCAATATGTAATATACATTGAAAGTGAATAGGAGAGGGATTTTTATTTAATTGTGAATATTATTGCATTAATTCAGGATACTGATGTAGTCCAAAGTTCTTTTCTGAGTGAAATCCCTCCTAAGAGGCATTTCTTCTGCTCTTACTTGGTCACTGCTGCTTCTATAGAACAGACTGGCATGATTAATCCAAACAAGAGGGATTAATTGGACAACCTTCTGTGTCCTGTGAGCAGCTCAGGGAATTGGCAAACTATTATCTGCTCAGATCTTCTCTTTCATCACATGAATCGCCCTGCCTTGAGCATCACTCTATATAAAGCAAAAATGGAGTGGCTGCAAAGTGTCTCTCCTTTTTATTTATTGTGAGCACTTCTCAAAATATGTATCCACTTTATTATTTTTCTCCTTCCAGCCCAATTAGTCCATGTTCTCACAGCTGATTTTTCTTTGTAATTCACTTATTTTTAATTGGTGTGGAGTTCTGTGCTGCACCGGTTTTGCAGAAATGAAATATCTGAAGAGCAGTTGAACTGTGTCTCTTTACGCCTCTATAATTTCTCTCACCTCAGAAAAAAAAATAGTGCTTACTGCACAGATCAGTGGATGTGGAATGCCTTGAAATTTCTGGGACAAAACCAAATGCCATTTCTAACTGATGCAGTTAAGCCAAGGGGTTAAATTCAGATTTACATTATCAAAATTTGGGAAAATGCCAGTTCCAACATTCTGACTGTAAAGTTACCAAGTTGTGCGTATGTGGGCTAATATTTGTGCACAGTCACAGAAGGACAAAAGCTTTCTAGTATTAAAACCTTTTCATTTTTTTGCCTGTTGCTTGTGAGGTCTTGGTACGGATTCAGCAGTCAAACTCTATTAATGACCACTGTTAGAAAAACCTTGTATAGTATTTCAGCTTTTCACTCTGATACAACCAATATGTGAAGTTTAGCCCTTTCATCCATTCAGTTCTGCTGTTACTAAAAATTACTGTCTGAGTTTTTGAGGTCTAGTCCAAAAAGGCTTGCTCTAATGTCCAATGGAATTAGCTGGAACCATTCTGCTTACTTTAGCTGGCGTTACCTCAGGCAGTTAATCACATTCCTCCCAGTCACCAGAAATCCCATTTACCCTTCTGGATTCCTTTCCCTCAGTAGGTGAAGATGCAGTCAATAGCATTATCTGAAAAGTGCATATTGTGTACATTAATCCAACTGCCAATGTTGCAAAAGGGTCAACTGCTTCGGAGAGAGCAAAGAATAAAGTAGTACACCATGGGCACAATTCTTTGGATTGCCAGCTCTATGCGATAGATCACAGGGGATTTTCTGTAACTAGCTTGAAAAAGATACTGAACAGGAGGCAGAGTCCATTACTGACGGAAGAAAAGGCCTGTCAGAAAACCCCAGGCAGCAAGGATGTAGCTAAGATCAGTACAAGAGAAAGTTTCTGCTATCCATCAAGAGAACTGTGTGCAGGTGACCCACGAATCACCTCACACCATTGTACTTTGCAGCAGGCAGTCCTTGTTGGAATTGCCCCTCTGGGCGATGAAAGCACTCTATGTGACACCTGCGAATTTGCCCTTTACTGCTGCAAACCCAAGCTGTTAAATATCACGCTCTTTTGGCTGTGATTTACTCTATTTATGGCCCTCCTTCCACCCAACCTTTCCTTATCACAAGGGATCAATTCTGGACATACAACAAAAGGCAACAATGGTTTTAATAAAAAACAGAAGGACAGAAAAGATTGATTTTGCCAATGAAGACAGGCTGTAGCAGTGGTGAAAAAGAAAGCAGGCAAACAAGAAAGAATAATATCAATAAAAAAAGCACATTGGTGGCTATACCAATCCATAGGCACATTTATAGTAGATGAAACCAACTGTGTTTTATTAATAACCCTTGTTTCTTCTGTATTCAACAACTCTTCTAATTTAAAGGTAGGTACCTAAAAATGTTCCTGAGGTTCTTCCGTTTGACAAGAAACGACTTCAAGGAAGAAGTATAGTCCTGTAAGACCTATAAGTCTTGATGCAGAAAAGCTAATTTCTCTTGCGACCTTGTGGAAGTCTTATTAAACTTTGGTGTTATTCTGCTTTAGACAAAATTCCAGACTTGGCAAAGTGCTATCAAAATAAGGTCCACTCAGAACTCTGATTTTTTTTTTAGACCACACATTAACAAAAAGCATTCAAGTACAGCATGTAAGTAGTCTACAAAAAAAAAAAAAGTACCTCGCATTACAATTCATAAGATATCTGATAATTTTCTTTGGTTTTTCATATACAAGGTCATTTTCTTGTAAACAGAAATATATTTAATAGTTTCAGGTATTTAATGTCATCTCTAGACAGTATGTAAGCAGAAAAGGAATTTTGTTCTGATGAAAATATTCTCCATGAAGTATTTTGCAACATCTGTGAAAGAGATGCTTTATGTGTAATAAGAAATAATAAATATGGAAAAGAGCTGTTTATAAGATGGCTTTACAGTGACCTGACAAACTTCACGTTGACTTGCATTTCAGAAAATAGGAACATCACAAGTCTTAAGTTACCATAAATAAACTGCTAAGACTTACCTGTGAAATGCACTTATTTCCGTTGCTGGTTGCTCGGAAGGCCTGCAATAGCATGTGAGTGGAAATCGAGGTTGTTTCTATTTTGTGATGTCTATCAGGTAGCTCATCAGGATCACACTGTACTGTCTCTAGTGCCAGTCTTCAGCCTCCTTGCCATTTGTAATCATCTGCAAAACCAAAACATGTTCTCAAGCCAGATAAATCTTTAATAGTTAGAGTCAGAGATGTTGTCTCAGTGCACGTAGCTATGTCTGGCACTCTCAGAAACCGGTGCTAGAAAACTGTAGAGAAGGGTGTAAGTCAGTCTTGGAATTTGCCACCATTCATGTGAAACAAATGTGTTGCTCTGCAACCTCAACAGCAACGCACTTTTCAAAACAGCCCATGGCAAATTTTTCATGAAAAATTAAACCAGCTACCACAAAAACCTGCCTGTGGTGGGAGACTTTTGATTTCATGTGTTTGAAAGAGCATTATACTCCATGGAAGAGAGAGATGTAGTACTTGTCAAAACAAAGCATCCTTGTTCCTTTCTCACAAATTCTATACATATGCACAAATTCATCAGAGGATGCATCTTAATAAAACAATTTCATCAGCTCTAAAGAGGCTGTGTTTGAATAAATAAAAATAGGCTTACTTGAATTTTATTTGCACAGAGGCAGGGTTTCAGCAAGACAAATGGTTTTTATGCTGTGTATATTCTTGCAAATCTGAATTTCTTCTGAAAAAGAGGGTGGAGTACTGATTTGTCAAGCAGTATAGATGACACTCATTTTTGTTGCAGAGAGGAAGTAAAGCTATGACCCTTAAAATGGTACATAAAAATGGTGCCTGCTCTCTTTAGTGAAGATAGATTTCATCCAATTGGAGTGCAGGTTCTTAAGAGCAAATATATAGGATGCGTATTTGTGCACAAAACACCAATATGACCAGTTTCAAGGTTCTGTAAAAATATTAATTATCATCATTTAAAGGGCAAAAATAACCCTGGCATGAATTGGAAAATTTTAAAGAAGCTACACTAATTTACATCAAGATTTGGCTCATATTTTTTTATACAAAGCCAACAGTTTATCCTGAATCAAATGCCAACTTGGAAAATAATGTATTTTTTTCAATTTCATGTCAAAATTGCAAACTTTCTATCAGTTATTGACTGACAACTTTTATACAAAAGGAACCTAATGTAAGGCACAATAGTTTGTTTATTGGAGTCGTAACTAGTACTGCAAATAGTGACACTATATTTTTCTGCCCATCTTTACACTGAGGGTCAAGTCCTCCTCTTGCTTTTACCACTAAAATCTACGTTCGTTCCAGTGGTTTTCAGAAGAGTATTCCAGATTCATAACACTGAGTTTAAAAGGGAGTGTGTCCTCTTCCCACTTAAGTATACAGCAGCCTGAATTAGAAATTAATTTTCTATGAAATACAATACTTTGTAATATCACATGTTGTACAATATAGAATACCAGGGTGGGAAAGCAGTTTTAACAGGTGAAATTCAGAATTAATGTTATAATTGGGGAATATAAATGAAGTGTGACTCAGTCCCTAGGGAATCATTATTTTGGCAGATACTGTATAACTATCTATATCTCTCTATTACCCCGTTACAAAGTACAAACTCTGAAGGACTCAAAGCCTTTTTAGGAAACCAATTTGTGTAAAGCAAGGTAGAATAGCTTACAAAAAATCCTTGCTATTCAAAGCATGAATGCCCCCTCAACCTAGTATTTCTATTGAATTTATAGACTGTTCTTATGAATACATGTCGGTCACTCTGGCACGCTGCTAGGTTAAGGGTTCTCCCTTCTATTGATCTCAGCACAATAAGGAGTAATCAGAGCCACTGAAATTTGATTTTTATGTGATGGAAATGTGCTGAATCACAGCATATTGTTACACCCCTGTGTTTCAGAAACATTTATAAAACAGAGGTGGGGGGAGGGCTAAATCAAATCACATTCAATGCATGTAGGATAAATGTCTTTAGAAGACATTGAAGGGTCATCAAAAAAACCCTCCATGGAGAAAGGAGCCCTAAAATAAAAAACAGTGGGAGCAGCACAAAGACAGACAAAATCATGGAAATGAAAGCCTAATTTTTAAAGTTTCTAAGAACACTCACAGAGTTATAAATGTATATGCGAATGATATTATCTCAAGAAGACATAATTACTTGTTGTAGAGTTGGATACACTGATGAATGTGGTTTATTTTAAATCCCATACTAAAAAGGGGTTGTGAGCTCAGCTCTCATCACTGCAAAAAAGAGCTGAAGGTGTTCAGCAATTTACAAATTCAGGCCAAAGAGACAGAGAATAATTGATGGTAATGCTTGATATGAAGAACTTACTAGCATAAGACTGGGACAGCAACTTATGGAGTGAATGCCACTGCATGAGGAAGAAGACAAATTTCAACCCAAATGAGCACAATGAGGCTATTAAGACATTTCATGTCTGTTCTTACCGTGATAAATGCTGCATACATGCCAGTAAATCACACACAGACCAAATTAGATACAATTCAAACAAGAGAGTTTTCGTTGATATTTGGATTAAATAAAATCTATCCAAAGCCATCTGCACCAAGGTTTCAGAAGTTGAACACACATCACTGAAAGAGCAGAGGACGTGTGGCATCATCACAGAGAGGAGGTAATGAATTTGAAAGGCACGCTATGTATTTCATGACACAGATAAATTAGTAAGTGGCTAACTAGTTATAGCTAAGGGTGTGTGTTCATGATTATACACACAGACATGTATGCATGTGTGAGATATGCACCTATATAGGAGAGGGGTATGTGATGGTTAACTCTGTATATAGAGCTAATTACAAGCATAAAATAAATATAACTCACTTTGGCAAAACCAGATCACCATGACAAAAAGAGTTAACAAATGTAGAATCTCACCAACACAGAATGAGTCTTGGTTTCATGTGACAACTAAGTTTGGTTTTCTTTTCCTTTAAGAATTTAAAAATTTACAGAGGTTTTAAAACAAGTTCTCCATTTGTAAAAGCACAAATAGTATCTGATTCTTCACTATTTACTCATTGCTTCCGTTTCTTTCCCTGAGCTGTTAGAGTGTTGTGCTGGTTTTGGCTGGGGCAGAGTTAATTTTCTTTATAGTAGCTGGTATGGGGCTATGTTTGGGATTTGTGCTGAAAACAGTGCTGGTAACACAGGGATGTTTCAGTCACTGCTGAGCAGCACTTACACGGAGTCAAGGCCTCTTCTGCCTCTCACCCCACCCCACCAGCGAGCAGGCAGGGGGAGCACGAGAAGTTGGGAGGGGACACAGCCAGGAAAACTGACCCAAACTGACCCAAGGGATACTCCACACCGTAGGACATCAGCATGTAAAGCTGGGGGAAGAAGGAATGGGGGATGTTTGGAGTGATGGCCTTTGTCTTCCCAAGTCACCGTTACACATGATGGAGCCCTGCTGTCCTGGAGATGGCTGAACACCTGCCTGCTGATGGGAAGCAGTGAATGAATTCCTTGTTCTGCTTTGCTCGTGTTGCTTTGTCTTTACCTATTAAAGTGTCTTTATCTCAGCCCACAAGTTTTCTCACTTCTACCCTTCCGATTCTCTCCCCCATCCCACTGTGAGGGAGCGAGTGAGTAGCTGTGTGAGGCTTAGTTGCCAGCTGGGGTTAAACCATAACAGAAGTATAAATACTTCACGAGAACCTTACTTATATAGTCTCAAATAAAGTGAAGTTCAAACCCAAAGATATTAACTCTGGGATGCTCAGATATAATAATCGGTTTCCTGTAAGTATAAAAGTTAGTTGAAAAGTGTATAAATATATCACAAGGTACAATTTAAATTAAAATGAAATATTTAGATTTAAAAAGTTGAAGGCAAACATACTAAAAAAAGCAATAAGCACAGTCACATCTAAGAATAACAAAAATAATGTTGCCTTTCCTTTGTGCCAGAAAGACTGACAAATGTGATCAGCTATAGCAGGATTTAAAAAGCTTTCTGAGTAACAAAGAATATTATCATTATTATTGTTAATATTTTTACTGTTGTGATTATGTATTAGTGGAGGTATCACAATGACACTGTGTAAATTAAGTTCTATTAATTAGTTGCTATATTTTACCCTTGAGATGGCATCATTTCAGAAATTGCTAACAAGAAAACTTAATTAATGTCAACTTAGTTTAGATGATAGCTTCTCTGGTCTGGATATCTCCCGAACAGGGGCAAGATTTGGATCCTCTAAGTCATTTCACCAAGGTCACACGTTCACTGAGATCTTCAGAGTCAAGGGCTAAAGGAAAACGCACCAAGGTCAGGTTGTCATACAGGTCTCCACCGCCCTTACTTACCTCGGACTAAAAACCAGCCTTGACCTTCCAGCACAATGACAAGCGCCACACGTTTTGCACTCTGAGGAGCGCTGCTCTTCCTCAGGCTGCTCCGCGCATCGAGGGAAGCGTGGAAGTCCGTCAGGGAGGCCACCACAGCAAACACTTGGGCTGAATCGCTGGGAAGAGAAGGGCAGGAAATTCAGGGGACTGCTGTTTGGCCAGGAACACAGAACCACAGCCTCCCAATAGCAACCCTTCTTAATTTTGATGATCAGTATAATAACTCATTTCTCTAAGTCCATTATTAACTCCCAGGAAGACAAATAAAGCATGCTATCAGCACACCGCCTTGACTTTGGCTGCGTTTCTAGCGAGTAATAAAAGGGTGGACTGGATGAGATAAACATGACAGACATCCCGAGCTCACCAGCAGCAATTCAAACCTGCGGCTCATGCTGGCGGCGTACCCAGATGCGCTCTCGTATCCCTAATCCAAACCGCATCCCAGGCAGGTCAGCTACGCTGGTTTGTATCGAAAGCAGCAGCCAAAGTCTGCAGGCCAGCTGGAGCGTATCCTTTACTTAGCTCTGGGTAACTTCTTCTATAAAGAAGTACTCCTTAGTATTTCTTGAGAGTATTTACTATACATCTTGTGAGATTAGACCTGAACACAAAAACATAAGTCTATTTAATTTCTTGGAGTGAAATAATGAGCACAGCTCTGTTTAGCTGCAAAAATAGCTTAAAACTAAAATAGGTGGGTGTTGACATTTTTGTCTTTTACAAAATGATTATGAAATTAAGCCTTTTATTTGATAACACAGAGGCAATACCTTGGAAGGTGGATGTGAGTGACTTGTAGTAAAGACAGACTCTCTGTGGATTCAGGTATGAAACTACTAAATCTAACACGGGGCAGACTGCTGTGGAGATCAGCCCTCTCCAGTTCACTGCAGGGAGAGAGCAGCCTGAGGGGAAATCCATGCAACAGCCCACCCACAGGATGCATGCAGCCTAGATAGTTACTTCTAAGCCAGCCTTAAACTACTACATTCTTCTAGGTGATCTGAGCTCAGAGTAAGTCATCCCCGTCAGCCCATTCCTCCCTCTTTTCTCCCGCAAATACAAACCCATGGCCACGTTGTGCTTCTGGGGCCTGGCCCGCGAGCTTTCAAACTGCTGTTGCTGCCCGAGGCCCATTGCTCCCCATGAGCAGAGCCTGCGCTGCCCTGAAACCCACCCAAGTCCAGAGCACCCAACGAACTCTGAGGAGAAAAAAAGTACAAAAGAGGAATTTCTGCCCCAGAGAGCTCCTCGGGGACACTCCTTGCTTGGGGAGAGGAACACAGCTCAGGACAGGGACCCTGGGCTTGCCTGGGCAGCTGGAAGACAGAGACAGCCACAGCAGAAGCTTCTGGAAGCAAGGGTGTGACGACCAGCTCAGGCACAGCCAGCCACGCCCACGCTGAGGGCAGGAGGGGCTCTGCCCCATTGGCTGGGGCGAGGCGGGGCTCAGCCCCATTGGCCAGGGCAGGGTGGGGAGGCGGGCTCAAGCTTTACCTCAGCTCCCCAGCGCTGAGGGGCTCCTGGAGCCTCCGCTTCTCCCCCTCAGTGCTTTAAGCGCAGTAACTTCATGCCTGCTGCAGATTAGTCTGTTTATCCATCCTCACGTTTAATGCACTGCTCCCTCCGAAAGCCCACCATTAACTTTTAAAAACAGGCTGATGTTTTTATAATGATCGCCGTATTTTCCAGCCGTACTTGGCGTGAGGTGTTAACACGCTGCCCAGCGCCAGAGCCAGCACCACGTGCAGCGCGCGTGCTCCCTCCTGTACTTTGTTTTCATGAGATTAGATAATTGATTGTGGTCTTCCTGGCAGTGAGTCACAGCCCATCAAGACAATTGCTCGAGCTTCAAAGGGCTTTGTAGAAAGAAATCCCATGTATTGATTTGTTCAGCAAAACAGGGCTTTCAGCACAGAGAGCTGCAGATTTCCTGAACAATTTTCAAAGGGACAAGAGAACAGACAACTCTGAAGGCATTTGTGGAAAGGCTGCTATTCCAGCAGTCCAAGTTTTCAGTCAGTTTTGCAAAATTTCCTTTTGAGTTTATTCTTTTGAAGAAGGAAGAAACACTGCTCTCCTTCTTCTGGAAATGACAGTTATTAAATAGTTTATAAATGTATTAATAAATTACTAATGAAAATAAAAACAGCAAATGTTTGTTATTTTGTTGCCTTCTAGAAAACAAAAGCAGGAAAAAAATCACTTACGCTTGCCTGTTTACCTGGGGAACGTGTAGGATGAAACTCTGATAAATAAGTCAGCATTTACTTAAGCCTTATTTTTGCCTGTATATCTACTCATACAGCTGTACTGGTGGAAAAGCAACAGAAGCTTCTGAAAGAGACAAAAGCATGAAAGAAAGATGTTGCATTAGATGCCGCCTTTTGTAGCATCACAATTCACATCTGTGCAGAGGCCAGAACACCCCTCCTTTTGCACCTTGATCACTAAAATGATGTGATCTTCATTCCTTGAACCAACCCATTTCATTTCAGGTGGCAAGACAGGGTTAAGTACACTCTTACATTTTGTTTTCAAACAATCTTGTGTGTATTCCCTTTCTTGAGAGCATACAAGCTGATCTCTTTAGCATACTGCCTGCACCAAGAGGGTACACAGGTGTTCTGTACTCATTACAAACTCGATACAATTCAACTGTGTCTAGTATAACTTTTCCTTTAAAAAATTAAGTTGGCTGGAATAATGCAGCAAGTGGATGTAAATTATTTAATTCTTCCTTTAATCTCTCTTTTCTTAAATTTGTAGTGTTCTCTTCCACCCTCACACACCTCCTTAAAAAAGAAATAAATAAATAAACACACAACAACAAAAAAACAGGTAGGTATCAGGACTGTTAATAATTGATGAAGCATTTGTAAACCCTTAGCAAATGAACAGTCAAATGACACATGAATAAAACATTTTTTAAAAAGTCTCTGTCTGACAGCTAACAGCATTCTGAAGCAGAGTGTAAAATATTACAGGTATTATTTTTAAGCAGCATGTGTGCAACATGAAAAATAAGGCTGGGGAAAGAACTGGACCTCTGCTTTGTACATGTTGCATAGGGAAGGTTGTGTGGAACGGGACTTCGCTAGTTGCTCACTTGAACATAATTTCTACAGGTTTCAGCACAGTTGGTATCTCAACCCTTCAGTAACAGCCCCCCGGTATGAATCTTCTGCACCATTCTGTTTCTTAATAGTTGCTGCATGATTAATACATCCCCTAGCACTGACGTTATACTGATGCAGAGGCTCCTGTATTGACATTATTTAGTACTCACAATTTACTGAAATAATATTATGATGCCAGTACTATTTCATTATTATTTCACCATAATACTTTTACATTGCCATACAGACAGAAGTCTCTAAGTCTGCTTCTTCCTACCACGCCACAGTAAGTGTAAAAGACACAAAGATAACACATGCATGAAACAGAGAACAAAGTGACTAATAAAAAGGTCTGGAATTGACATGACTCGGATTTCACTTAAGTATTATCCTACAAAATACCAACCTTGCTCCTGTGTAGACAGAGGATCTTCCTTGTTCCTTCCACCAAAAAAAATTGGGACATTTCACTGCATCAGATTCTAAACAAAAAGATGAAAGGAGGCATCAGCTGTCATACAATTGAGATTTTATCATGTTGTCAATGAGAGAAGAATTAATTAATTTGTTTTACCTGTGTCAGATCATACTAGACAAACATAAAAGGGACTTTACTGGAGAATATTAAACGTGAAGTTTTAAAAGAAAGTTGCTGCATGATGCCAGCCATGCTAGATGCAATGGACAGCAGTCAATCACAAACCCAACTTCTAAACTCCTCCATTCCTGAGTTCAGATAAACGGTGGATGTTGAAATGCACGTTTAAGGCAGAAAACCAGTGGCTTTATAATGGGAAGATGAATCACACAGGAATTACGATGCTACATTACTAAATATAAAAGCATCTTTTGGCTGACTTTTTTAAAATGGACAATAATGATATTTAGATGTAGCCTGCAGAGTTTGAAAAAAAGCGTTGTGAGATCCACACACACTTTTATGGTGAGAATCTCGGCAGCCTGGCAGTGCATGATTATCACTGCTGTTTCCTCTAAAAGGTCATTGGAAGCTCACAAGGTGGTGCTTCCATTACACACCAGTTACACTCCTTTCTTTTTGCATTTCCATTTGCAAGTTATAGATTTCCTATATATTTCAATTACAGTCCTCCCCCCACCTCAGTTAAATACATTGCTGGGGTAACAAAGGTTTAACAGAGTGACAGCAGAAATAATTACTTATTTGATAACTAGTGTCTTTCAGTGGGGGCATTAGATTTGATTTTTATAGGGCAGGCTCTGCAAAGGAAAGGGAGATGTGGGGAGGGAAAAGTGGAAGAACTGACTGAGCTTTCATGCAGTTTTGATCAGAAGTCAGAAACCATGTTTAGCTGTCAAAGGTACTGTCAGGGAAAGTTACCACAAAAGAATAAAAGGATGGAAGAAGAAAAGAATCTCCCTTGTTCAGGAATGTTTGTACATTTTAAATGGCAGTTTGAAATGTTATGCAGAAAACGCTTGACTGAATCTTGCATATTTTTCTTTTACTTCAGTTCTAATACAAAAAGGCTGCTGAGGAGAATGTCCTGATGATCCTGTCATTAGAGTCACTGGATCACAAATTTAAAGACTTGTTGTTCTAATAAAGAACAGCTAGAAGGAGGATAATAAATATATAACACTTAGTTCTGCTTTTTAAAGCACTTAAATACATTTTTCATGTAGATTTTTTTGTTTAATATCAAGCTGGGGGAAGGGTTTATGCACCATTAAACAATCTGATTCTGACAGGTTTTTTGACTGGGTAGACTGGAGCCAGATTCCCAATTCTGATAAATGAACTGATTTAAGTAGACCGTTAATAGCAGATCCATGTTAATATGAAGTAACCGGAGCTTCACAAACTAACTGTAAGGAAACTCATTTCCCCACTTTATTGTAGTTACAGATCTTCCCAACCTTTGTTACATCACACAGCATCTCACAAAACATAAACAGAATGAGTGCGGTGTTAATATGTAGGATGATGATATTTTTCCATTTGTATGATGGCAGCACCAGGAGATGATTTTCTATGATAAATCCTCGATGCTATTGTAATACAAATGAATGCTGTAATAATCCGAAGGAATTTCTTTACAAAAGGATCATATTATGGGTTAAATCAATACATCACAGTAGCGTAACTTCCTAAAGAAACTTTTAAAAACTTCACGATTCGTTTTTTAAACTGATTAGGAATTTCAGAATTTCAGGCAGTGTACACAGCACCGAGCCTTTCAACACACACTTGGTACGGGACTTCTGCAGGACCCTTTGCAGGAAGGTGAACTTCCCTCAGCACGAGCTTTATCACCCAAGGCACACTGTATACTCCCTGCTTTTGATTTCATTTTTTTCATTCCCCCTTCACAGGTATTGAATGCTGCCGGTTTTGGATTAGCATGTTAGTTCAGATAAGGAATGTGCCTTTGAAGTAAATTGCCCGATCATCCCTATTTCCTATGCTTTGGTAGACATGTGGAGTGGTCTCAGAGTGTCTAAACGAGATTGGTTACAAAAGCCTTCCTCTTGCATCTGGGAAGGCTGGAGATAAGATGCCGCTTAAAGATTTAGAAAAGCCAGAGTAGATCATTATGATCCAGACAGCCTGACTTATACAATATGGGCCAGCAAGTGTCATGAGATGGTTTCCCTGTAAAGCAGGTATCTTTTTGATGAACTGCCTCTTAGAGAGACATATCCTTTCTATTTAAAGAATGCAGGTACCAATTAACCACACACCATCTCTACATAAATTATTCAAGTCACTCATTACACTCACTGTTAAAAAAAAAAAAAAAAAAAGGACCATTGATATTAGAGCACAGACTATTTCTGCAGGAGTGGAAGGGCGGGCAGTTCCACTACCCTGTCCCTTGGCCCTACAGCCAGTTTCCAGCTGGGTACACCCAGCATGGCCCCACTGGTGCCCCTGAAGTTCACTGCATTTACCTTCCACGTAACTGAGCAAACTACTGCCCCAAACCTGATTTTGTCTCCCGCACCACTGGAAATGTGATTCCCTCTCCAGGCAGTTTCTCAATAAACATTTGTTAAATACAATATTTTACAATTAGGAGTTGTCCTGTTACATATTCAGAAAAGATAGCATGGAGGTGTAAATCGCTGGTTTCATCTTCATCAATATTTCTGTCCCTGTCTGTCTCTTTAATTGCTATTGACTGCAGAAGGTATTTTTTCATTGAGGCATGAGGTAAAGTGATATTGATTACAGTAAATGAACTTTTCTGCAGTCTGAGTCAATTGGGAAGGTGCAGGGAGGAAACTGCAAGATCGTTTACCTTGTACATGAATAAAATTCCTCTTTGGAAACTCTCTGCTTGCCTAAAGGACTGTCTGAAGTAAACCCACATTTCCACTGTTTAATGCAAAAAAGTCAAGCTGCTGTGACTTTGGACAGAATGAAAATCAGCTTCATTTGCTCAATGTATTGAAATAGAAGAGAAGGAAATTAGAACAAAAACAGAGTTAACTTTTAATCCCTCACATAAGGAGCTTTTGCCATGTCATTTTTTTTATCACAACTGCATATTTCATTTTGGGGAAACAATGGTAAGAAAACAAAGAAATCCCTACCAGCACCATACTTGATTTTATACATTTGCTGGGAGCTTGTGCCACATCCAACTTTGTTTGTGGCTGACAAAGTGCAAGGATGTAGGCACCTGCCACCATTCATCGGTGCATTTGAAATATTCTGGACACAGAGAACGTCGCTCCGCATTTCAATACATTTTAAGATGTATGGCCGCATCACTCCCCTCACAGCTGCACATAAGCCTTATTAATTTAAGCTTTCTGTAAACTAAAAAAATAGCCCACCTGGGATCAAAAGTAACATGAAATAGTAATTTATTTAACAGCACCATCTAAACATGCGAGGTGAGGGCTTTATTTTGCTTCATACTGTACAAACTCATAATAAAAGCTTACAGCCAAACAGACAGATCACAGGTAGAAGAGCACCTTCTCTCTTTTCCACATTAGCTAAGGAAAATCAGAAAAAAGACACAATTCAGCATCCATGAAGTTATGTATTTGTGCACCTAAACCTGTGTGTGTAGCTGTCAGTCTGTATCCAGAACTGGCCCTGCCCTCAAAAGATCTGTGGCTTCGCCGGATGCTCCTGGAGACATACGATCCTTCTTACTTCCCAAGGCTTAATTCAGGGAAGGCATTGAAGCTCACTCTTCACACATTAATTAAGTCTCATCTTTCTAGAATTGTGCCAATACACTCGATAAACACTCCTCACAGTTTTACCTTCATCCCTGTGAAGCTATTTGCTAAAACGGTGACTTAATTCATGGTTTTCAGTGCCCTCTCTTTTATTTTTCTCAGAGAATGTTTTTAATAGCAGCTGTTTGCGTACTGATTAATCATTGCATTTCACTGCAGGATCCATAGTACAGATGTAGGAACAGGAAAAAACACATCTTTATTATGAAACCTATTTCCTATACTAATTTATTGCAAACCAATAATTCAGGGAGTGAGATTACTCCATATAATTAATCAAATCATAACATTTCTATTGCACTGTTATACAACATGCGCTGACTTATGTCAAGACACTAACAACCGATGCACTATTTCATTTATATTCCAAGTTCTTCAGTTCAGGCAGTATCTCTTCTGTATCTTCCACAGTGCCTTAATAGATAACAGTAATCAACACAAGTAACTATTAGTCAAGACTTGAATAATCCTTTTCAGGTAAACTAAGTACTAATCAGAACAGCTGTCCTCAAGTTTTCCCAGAGTTCTCCTTCAAAACTGTAATTCACAAAGTTCTGGAAGAAGGACTTGAATGACTTCTCAATTTTCTAAGGAATATTTAAAGAACATATAAATACAATATTAGGAGAACAGATCTATTTGTTATCATTTTCTTCAGTTCAATTTTAACTTTTATGGCATGAGATCAGCAGTAGAACCAGCAATGCTAAGAAGCCACCTAGTTCTATCTACTGGTAATATAAATAAGGAAAACTAAGATCGTATGTGCATTCAAATTCTTATAAAGTGCATGTGCTTAATACATTTCTAAAAAGTGATCAGTAATTTTTCAGGCTTTCCAGCTTCCCCTTGCATCTGCCATTCTGTTAACATTGGACTGGAACACGCTATTTTTCATGTAAGTGGAAGTCTTCAAACCTCTTAACTGCTCATCGCCTCAAATTTCTGGGGAGCAAAGCCAGGGAGAAAAAAAGTGCCAACCCCCCTTATTTCACAAGTGATGACAGCTGGTGGGAATCAGTCTCCTGAGCTTCACATTTCAATTATCGAGAATCTAAACACCTCCTTTCCCTAATAGAATACAGTCCACCTTTATCAGGCTCCTGTATTTACATTCAATAACAGATCCTCCTTCCAGAGGCTCTGTGGAGACTTTTTTTTTTTTTATGGGAAGGTCAATAGTTGCCACCTCTCTCTGGACTCATTTAGTTTGTTTACAAAACACTATCAAATGTTGGTATCTTATTTGCGATTCATTTCCTGACATTTAATTATTGTTCTGTAAATCACTTATCTGAAGAAAAGAAAAAGTATAATGAGATTTTAAAAATATTGGTGACATTATAATTATTTTCCACTTAATATTATGAAACTCCTTGGTGCTGTTAAAGAAAACCTCAACAGGAACCACTACAAATAAGTCTCTTAAATGTTTGCTGCTGCTAGAGGAATGGAGGATTTATAAGGTTTAGAAGTGTATTTATATGGAACACACTAATCATAAAATTATATTTTATAATGTCTTTCATCCAAGTGGATCTTACTGCATTGTGAAGACGATGCCTTGAATTCACCAGACTCTTTGCTCCTTATGTACTTTTTATACTACTGCAGAATGAATAGCGCTTGAGTGACAAATACGACACGTTCAGATAAATATAAGCCCTTAAAAAAAATGAGCAAAGCTTGTTTCATTTATTGCTTTCCTAAGCTGGAAAATGCAGAATTCTATTTTGGTCTTCACTGCGTGCTTATTTTGCATGGGGAAAATAGAGTGAATCATCAGTTTGGGCATAAGTGATGGACTCATAATTCCAAGCAGTAATACAGGTGGAGAGCAGTACACTTTCCTTGCTAATGATGATATAAAATTATTTTGGAGGAAGGGAGTAGAACGACATCCTGATTTGGAAATATGGAAAATTAAAGGATCTCTGACAAGCAGCAACTGTTACTGTTGGTACCATTAACTCACATAAAATCTGTGATGGAATTTTCAATGAGGGAAAAATAAGTTAGAGTGAAACTCATTTTTTCATAAAGGCTCAAAAATTCGCACTGGGTATAAATAATAATAAAACTTAATATTTAGTACTTGCAGATTAATTTAAAAGTGTATTGTTATTTTCCTCAGTTTTCTAGACTCACATCTAAGTGCTGCTGGTTTTCTTGTAAACACATAGATTAGAAAAATTATGCAAGGATGAAAGTGTCATGTTGATTCAGCAGGAAATATTTTTGCACCTGAGAAACTGGGTAATATGGAAGGATAAGGAAATCACTACACGATTTTTATTTTTAATCTCGATAGGCTAGAGGCCATCCACAGTTGAAAATTTCACCTGCCTATCTACAGCCTCAGGTGTTACCTCACTGAAAAAGCAGAAGAGCCACCAGAGTAAGGGATACGGCTACACGAAAGTAATGTATGTGAGTTGCCTTTTTGGAAATCAAAGCCCAAGATAAAGTACTGGATATTTTCTTCCCTTCTGTCCTTTCTGCATTCATCAAGGGCTGCAGACCGAGTATAAAGAACTAGCCTTTAGGGCATAATTATACAAGGAAAATCAAACATTAGGAAAAGCAGTTTGCAGGGTTTCTTTTATTTGACTATCATTAAGTGAAGTGAGAGTGAAAGATGTAAATAACTTGACTAATTTATAATCACTATGAAAATTCAGCGCTGGGAGGAAAATTCCTTTGAGAGCATGTTTCAGTATGATGTCAAATTATAGTTTGAGTCCAGTATTAGGGTTTTCAATTATTCCTAGAAGGGCAGAGAGACGAGATAGCTTGTAAACATGCAAACCACACCACCGCATCAATATAACCACCATCTGCAGGGATTAAGTCTGTCCTCACCTAACATAAATTGAATATTCCAACTACGTGCAAACTTCAATCACTCCTCAAAGTTTTTCCTTCAAAATATGTAATTTATAATGATACTTGCTCTTCTGTGATATCTTTCACCTAAGATTTTAAAGTGCTTTGCAGACGTTAATTAATTAAGCCTGAAACTGCACCTGGGAATCAGGAAAGCCTTTACAATCATTGCATGGAGCAGTTAAACGGTTTGTAGAAAGTCACACAAAATCATTCCAACCACGGCTCCATGGTCATTAACACTGAATGTATGCTCTGTCAGATGAACCCAGTGGTATTATTTTTATTTGGATCAGTTGTGACTGATCTTCCAAACATAATACAGAGTTTATGCCAGCTATATACCTTTTAGGACAGCTTTATGCCATTTGCAAGATGACTGACGGTACTTGAACCAGCATAAACTACTTTGGGAACACAGGGAAGGGCTTTCTCTCATCTAGCAGAAGGTTCATAACCAACACGCACTGCAAACGAAGGGTCTCGCTTCATTTTCCTCTACTGAGCCTTGCAAAGCGAGGAGGCAGAAAACAGCAACGTAACGACTGGGCTGGATTCAGAGCCCCTAAAGTCCATGGAAACACTGATTTTAAAAGATATGGAGCACAGATATCCTGGATTCACACACGGGCCCAACACAGAACTTGTTACAAGCAAAGGTGACTGCAGCTTACATCCTTATTCTTTCATCACACTATAAGGAAAAGTACAGAGCAGAGTTATGCATCTTGCTTCAAATGGTAAACCTGAAATTGATTTTTTTTTCAAGTCTGTTATGGTATTTCTAGAAAGGACTAACTTGAAAACAGGAGTGACAGTATCATTCTGACATGGTACAACTCTAAAGCAAATCATTTGGCTTCAAGGCCTTCACAAAGCTATAGTGAAACAGAGGTGCCTACCTTGAGATAACCTGAGATAAGTTTAAGCACCAGTGAAAGCACTCAAACTGCAAGCAACAGCACAAACTGTGTTAACTCAAATTATCAAGCTTGTCTCAGAACAGGTATTCAGTTATTTGAGTGAATATATAGCTGTAAAAACAAGCCAGGCTGGACTGGTTACTAAAAACACATTAAATCTCTACAGAATCAATTGACCTCCCCCTTCTCCTTTCCTAGGTTTTAAATGGATGTATCTGTTATTGTGGATACCACCTTTTGCTAAAAACCTGACCTGCAATAATTTATAATTTATAAGCAAATTAAGCTAAAATATAAGTTTAGCAAGCCTTACACTGCCAGAATTTTCAATATCCTGGCACAGATCAGACTTTTTCTCCTGCAAGTCAGTAAGTCTTTTATCCAAAACTTTGCAATGTGACTCCAAATACACTAACAATTTCCAAGTGATCTGCTGGAATTAGTGCAACATGTTGTACATGCAAATCTGGCCTTCAAAGGTTTACTTTTTGCTTTAATCACCAACACTAAAAGGACCTAGTGTTTCCTTTTCATCTGGCAGCAAATTAATTATAACAGCTATATGGTAATACTAATATTGTCTTACTGTACATCAATGGTTTCATTAACTTTGATTCTAATATTAAGCACTTGGTGACAAAACCTGGAGATATATATATATATATATATCTCTATATATCTCCAAAAAATTCAAGGTGGTCAATTCAGGTAAAAATTTAAATAGAAGTGCTTTATCTTTTAACCTGATGACTCTGTTTCAAGTTCAAAAATATTATTTTCTTTATTCAACTGTAAGGAAAGTAATTTCCAAGAATCCTAAATATAAATTTCCGTTTTTTTAATGCAATTTCAGCACTAAAGGAGCATAAAAGCATCCCTGGCCTGGATATCTCCTGAACAGGGGCAAGATTTGGATCCTCTAAGTCATTTCACCAAGGTCACACGTTCACTGAGATCTTCAGAGTCAAGGGCTAAAGGAAAACGCACCAAGGTCAGGTTGTCATACAGGTCTCCACCGCCCTTACTTACCTCGGACTAAAAACCAGCCTTGACCTTCCAGCACAATGACAAGCGCCACACGTTTTGCACTCTGAGGAGCGCTGCTCTTCCTCAGGCTGCTCCGCGCATCGAGGGAAGCGTGGAAGTCCGTCAGGGAGGCCACCACAGCAAACACTTGGGCTGAATCGCTGGGAAGAGAAGGGCAGGAAATTCAGGGGACTGCTGTTTGGCCAGGAACACAGAACCACAGCCTCCCAATAGCAACCCTTCTTAATTTTGATGATCAGTATAATAACTCATTTCTCTAAGTCCATTATTAACTCCCAGGAAGACAAATAAAGCATGCTATCAGCACACCGCCTTGACTTTGGCTGCGTTTCTAGCGAGTAATAAAAGGGTGGACTGGATGAGATAAACATGACAGACATCCCGAGCTCACCAGCAGCAATTCAAACCTGCGGCTCATGCTGGCGGCGTACCCAGATGCGCTCTCGTATCCCTAATCCAAACCGCATCCCAGGCAGGTCAGCTACGCTGGTTTGTATCGAAAGCAGCAGCCAAAGCCTGCAGGCCAGCTGGAGCGTATCCTTTACTTAGCTCTGGGTAACTTCTTCTATAAAGAAGTACCTCTTTGCCATTTGTTTGGATTATTTTGTGAGATATGTGCAGGTGCTGTGACCTTTAGAACAAGGTTCCTTTCTGCTTGTGTGCTTTCCTGATTCAGGTCCTTCTACACCATATTTTAGTGGCTACCTTCTTCTCTCTTCCCTCTGCTCATTTATTCCTATCTGTGTGCTCCTTCTCCTCACTCTTCTGTGAGTTTCATCTGCTCTTTTAATTCAGCAATGACACAGCATGGAGAGAGACGTGTTTCCCCTTCCTTGTTTCCACTGGCTCATACCAAAAGGCAGAATCCACCATGACTTATCACTTCTCCTGGTAAGACAAACCAAATTGCACCTGAAAGGTATGTTTTTGAGCACAGAGAACCCAGAAACGTCTGCATCTTCACACCTTTGGCAGGCAACTTACTTCCTTGTGACTCAACTCTGCACTGATAAAACAGGGGTGATCTTATTTCTGTTCTACCTGAAGTGAAGCATTTGCCACAAGCAATAGTAATGGGGCCGTTCTAGAATGCGTATTCACACACAAACACACCTAATGCGAGTCCCCCTGTCCACTGAGTTGCCTTTGTCACACCTTGGCTTTAATTCTGCTATATCCCACTGTTTTAACACGTTATGTCTGACTACAAGCCCATTTCAAAGAGCGTCTGTTGTTCTTGAGGGGAGGGGTGGGGGCGGTGTCAGACTAGAAGAGGAATAATGAAATCTTTCATTGTTACCTTCCTGTAATGCAACTTTAATGAGCTTTTTTTTTGCACAACAGTGTAATAACAAAGCCAGGCTGCGGACTGTGCAGCTCCTGATCTCACTGTGGGAGCTTTTTCCTTTGATGTGACTGTTAGAAACACCTTGAGATGGTAGTGACAGTTTTGATGTTAAAGCTTTGTCGCGCTCTGTCTGTACATGTCTGATGACAGTTAGTCATTTCGCAGCAATAAGGGCAAACCACTACATTAAAAGCTGTCTAATCACTCATCTGTATGCTGGATATGGCCTTGTAGATTAAGCAACCCTCCCCTCCTTCTTTTAATTATTATTTTGTTCTTAACAAGATAGAGATTCAATTGAATGCTCCAGATCAAGGCAGAGAAAATGACTGTTTTAGTGTACCTTGAGCCATGGCTTTAGTAAAACATGATTATGGGAGTGCTTTACCTGTTACAAGTGAGGGAAATCAACCAAGAAGTAAACAGTTTCGCTTTGCTTACAGCAGTGTATGCCCATTCCATGGCTTTTGGATCACTTTCCTAATCATCGCTTCTTAAATAGCAAACAGAAAGGATGATAATATTATGAACAATAATAAAAATTACCTCCTCTCCTTTCAGATTGTTTATGCTACCCAGTACTCCCAGTGTCTCCTGTGTGAACTCAGATCTCCAGACTGCGCTCCCACATTTTCATCCATGCAGATTTTCACCCAGTAACTGTGGCCTCATGTGAATACTTGCATTGGGCACTGTATAAACATGAGGTGAAAAAAAACGTTCTTGAGCTGAAGAGCCAGCAGCCTAAATATAGGATAAAAGACCCTAGCTGGATGCAGCACATAATTGAAGGTAACAAAAGATCAAAATCTGAGCCCTGTGTTTATAAGCAATAGTCTTAACATACAGGTAATCTAAATTGCAATGAAACTATTTTGAAGGTATTACAAGAGAGGGAATTCTTATGTGGGATGCGAAGGGAAGAATGTGATCTGAAAGTAATATTGGCTTTACAGATATTTATAGAGAGCTCTCTTGGTACAGAAGTGTTATGGGAGGTGGGGGAAAAAAGATAAGGTATTCCTAAGAAAATGTGGCCAAGTTCTGCATGAATTTGGAAAATGAAGGATAATAAATGATATGCATCATATGTATTTGCTAATGGCCCAACAAATCATACACATTCATTTGATTCCAGTCTCTTTTCTGGTTTTCACACATAAGAATATTCATGCAACCCTGCTTTGCCAGGTCTTCCCATATCCTCTTTTTCTTTTCACCTCGCTTGAAAAAAAACCTTTTGTTTTCTTTGATTTTCTCTGTTAATGAATTTGCAATACCTAAGATTTGCTAGGACTGTAAGTGATCGCTGATAATTCATCTAGTCCGTTAATCTCAATCATGGCCAGACCGGTTTAACTCTCCCAGCAATATTCCGATACAAAGCCCTTCCTACAAGCTGATCAAGAACTTGGGGTAGGAAACTATGGTTCTTTAAATCGCTGTGTGGTCTCCCACTTCTCTCCCTTCACTCCTGACTTGGATCAGTTCAAGGTAAATACAACTACTTCAGCTACTAAAGGGGGATTATTTACAGCTCAAACATCATAAAAGTGTGCCTGGACACCATGGTGATGAATATAATAGAAATGAGAAAATATTGTTCTTCTTATATTCCCTCAGCTACTAAGCATGCTATTCCTCTTCAACATCTGCACCCCAGAATAAACAAAGTTTTGGATATCAAAAGTATTGTGTGCTTTTGTTATTACACAGTACAAGTCTTGACAATCTGTTTTCTGGATCATAATTTTATCTTGTATTTAAAACTTAAGAGGTACCAGAAATGCTGTAGAAATCAACTCAAAAGAATTCTTGAGAGTCTGAATTATGTACGGAATGCATCTGCTTGGACTAACATTTGCCAGAAAATAGAAGCTAAAGATGAGCTGAAAGACTTTTCTTTTTTTTTTTTTTTAACCAACCTGGATAATGAGCTTTTTTTCTTTTGCAAGAGATGACGCCACTAAACAGATGAAGGCAGGGAGACTTCTTTAACTTTGGTTTAGATGAAAGTGGAGCCACCAGCTGCTGATGGAGAACTGTAAATCACCCATGAACTCAGCTGTTTTAGTTCAAAGGCTCAGATAATTCACTTAAATCATTATCTTTCCTGGAACGTGTGAGTTCGGATTTTCTTATAAGCAGTGTTCTAATTGTAAAGACTGATTCTGTTCTAATAGCCTACCCTGTGAATCTATTTTACAGGCCATCATATAAATGCTACACAACATGGCTGTGTTGGCTGCCATTCCCCAGGGGTCGGTTACGCCAAGCTTCATTTTTCACTTGTTTGCCAAGCTATAAGTCTTATTCCATACTGCTAATGGTTTTATAATAGATGGAAATGTCTACTAATTGGCACACCCTTGTTTTTGAGTGGAACAGGGCAAGGGCAAGCAGGCAATGTCTCATGACCTCAGCAAATACAGGACTGAGGAAGGCAAATGTGGGTCCTTCCCCGTCCTGCTGCGCTTGCGAGTCCATTCCTGACCTGACCTGCCACCCAATCTCACACAGAAAGCAGCAATCCAGCACATAGCATTTGTCCCTGTGAACTCTCATTGCTCCCTTACTTTCCCACTTAATTTAAAAAGCCTTTCTCTGAAATAAATGTGTACCTTCCCCACCGCTTCCAGCCCAGAAGAACGTGTACACAGGGATGTGACTGACACACAGTGGCAGTGAGCCACTGCTCTGGCAGGAGAATACATTTGGTAGAAGTATGCTGCCTGAGATTTACCCAATTTCTGCTTTCTGTCACTGAATTGTTGTCCATCTAGCTTACTAATAATTAATAAACATTACTATAGAGATGATACCCTGGAATCTCATTTCAAGGTTGTATTGGAGTAGGACGCTTATCAAAAAAAAATGTGAATACAAGTTGGTAATCTCATGACTAAGTAATGGCACTTATTCCTGGGTTTTGTTACACTACAAAATCAAAATTGCATAAGTGATTTGGAGCCTGAAGCTCTAAACACGAGCCTTCTCCCACCTGCTTTACGGTATTCCGGATTTCAGACAAGTGCTTTGGATTTAACATTTATTACTGATATGGAACCTGCCTTGTCTTTAGCTATAGATGAAGCAAAAAGAAAAAAAAAAGACAGCCACCCTGCAAACTTCCTTTCCACTCTGCTGCAGTTTGGGATCACAGAAAAGCACACACCATGCACAGAAAGCAAAGCTGCCACTGTTACGTTCCACTCTTCAAGAGGAGATGCTTTATCTGAAATTGAATCCATGATGCTGGATTATTGGTAGATACTCCACAGCTTTTGCACAAAAATATATCCATGTCTGTTAACTGCAAATAAGCATGTGTACTTTAGGCACAAGAGCAAGTAGACAGCTAGGAAGAAAGACAAAAGCAGCAGAAGTCAGCCATATGATTGATTTAGAAAATAAAAAATTAAAAAAAGACATAAGAAAGCAGGAAAAAAAGCCCATATGCTATTTAAATAAAATGAAAAAGGACAAAGCTAAGATTCAAAAGGTCAGAATCATACTTTCTCTACAGTGTACAAGAATCTACACAAATAACACTTTGGACTTCACGGCGGGACGACCATGGCTGGATGAAAGCCGCTCTGTCACTGCCCTCCTCAGCGGGACAGGGAAGAGAAAATATAACCAAGAAGTGTAACCAGGGGCTTCACCATGGGCTGCTGCGGCACCTCTGCTCCGGTGCCTGGAGCCCCTCCTGCCTCCCCCCGCACTGACCTGGGGGCTGCAGAGCTGCTCCCCTCACATACTCTCACTCCCATCCTCAGCTGCCGTTGCCGTTGTGCAGCAGCTTTTCCCTCCTTAGATCCGTTATCCCTGAGGCGCTGCCATGGCCGCTGACGTGCTCGGCCTTGGCCAGCAGTGGGTCCGTCTCGGAGCTGGTGGCATCAGCTCCATCGGGCGTGGGGGAAGCTGCTGGCAGCTCCTCACAGAAGCCACCGCTGTAGCTACAAACATCTTGCCACACAAACCCAACACAGACTTCTAAGCATAGCGATGTGAGAAATGCCTTTATTTGCATATAATATATGAATGACTACGGCAAAACATATCTGTGTCCAAGCCTTTTGGGTTATGGCGAACATGAATTTTAAGGTTCCTTTCCCCCACGGGTATAAGAAAATGCCTGTGCTCTGCTGGCAAAATTCCTTAGCATTGAGACAGATGTTAGTGATACATCAGAAGTATATGAGATATATATATGTGTGTGTATATATATCATATATATATATATAAAATGTACATAATGTCAGTGTTATTTAAAATCTGCATGAGGAATGCTGATCTCAAATCTCTGAAATATAAGGAGAGGCTCATGTTAACTACGTAGGCTCCCATTCAGGCTGTTTGACAATGTTTGCTTAGTGTAACCAGAGGGTTAGCAGGAACTAGTCTCCACTGACATCCTCAGAACACAGGCTTATTCCATGCAAAGTGTTTGCTGCCCTTCTGTGCACATGTGGCTTCAGGACTGGAACCAGCTAATCCCAGAATTTACTAAAACTTTAAAATCTCAACAGTTTATATCCTACCCACTTCTTACAGACTGAATCTGAAATACGAGAGAGATGTTATTACCAGGTGAGACTTCATCTGGCTGTTTGGAGAATGGTGTGTGTTGGGATTTGTTACTTAAGCATGTTGGTTGGAATTGTTATTTCTGTGGAACCTGCAGGTTGCTGGATTAATCCTAATGAAAATATTCAGAGGAAATCACCTCTGCCTTTCTCTTCTGGGAGATCCTGTATTTGTTTCTCTATCCCTTTAACCGTGCGTGTACTGAAGGCATGGAACGAGACACAAATACTATATTTGACAATATTCGTCCAACCACACCATGTCATTTCCAAATAAAATATACCTCAGCTGAAGCAAGCCGCACCAAATCCTACAGCTTGCTCTTTCATTCTGATACGATTCTTTGTTCCTCGTGCTGGAAATCTCACTGACTTACTGGTGGTGTCTTGCACATTTTTCTGACACAGGCAGGAAAGTCTGAAGGAAAGCAGCTGAGGAGGAGCCAAGTACTACACATATTTCCCTTCTGACTACAGGATTTCTGTATAAGCCCACGGAGGGATTTGCTGTAACATGCTTTTTTTCTTGGCAAGATCATTTATATAGAAAAATATTCTGAAAGATGCAGTAAACAGCTCAGAATGTGCTAGGCTTAGGTAACCTGAGCAATACCGGTGTGTCTGGTAAGCCAAAGGAAATCAAATGAGATCAAGGACACACAGAGATAAACTAGGAACTAGCCTGCCAAAACAAGTTACAATTAGAAGCAATCCACTTTAACTGGTAGATTTGAAGAACTTTTCACTCCCTCAGCTTCCTGTATTCTTTTTTTTCCCCACAATAACTGAAACCTGGTATGTTCTGTGGATGATTGATAAAACTTTTTAAATACCCACATAACATAGGAACACAAAATCCCCAGAGAGTCAGCGAGAGTTACACCCTGCTGTCATCTGAACTCTTGTTATACTCTAAACAGTATATACAGAGCTGATTTAACTGGCTCCATTCTTTCTTTCTTTCATTATTTCAGTCTGTTAATAGTTTTAATAGTTTCCTTCCACCAGCTTTAACTGATGTTTTAATGGCTAAGGTACTATTTTGGTTTTTTAACCTCAGGCTTCTCCTGTTTCTGTCAACAACTTCCATTAATAGTCTTCTAAGCGAGTTTTGCTAACATCCCTGCCCACTGCTGTTGTATTGAGAATTATGCTTTTTGACTTTTCAGACATGCTGTAATTTTTCTTTTTAAAAAATGCTTCACTTTATCCTAATCATCTTTATAAATTGGCACCTTTAATCTTCAGAATGACATTCATTGGCCCTTGAGCAGAAAGCACCTGGGTCCTTTATACTGTGATGGGCAACAGGTAAGGTAACATTAAGCCACACCTGCCTCACATCTGCACAGAGTTAAAAACAAAACCAAAAAACCCACCCCACGCCACCCAAGGGATGGTACATTGCCTAAGGCACAGAAAAGCTGCATGCTCCTCTCGGTCCTTGTCCTCAGGTGAAAGTGCCTGCACTGAGCACAGTGCACAGAATATTGAGTTGCCGTAACCAGCCACAAAGGCTCGGTTTTGTTTCTCAGTGAATAAACAGCAAAGTCTTCAGAGTAGGCACCCTAAATAAACCAGCACCCTAGGATCTTAAGATCATCAATCCTAGAGATTATATTTTGAATGTCCAAATGTTTCCTGCAAAGGCTTTTCCTCCCTGTTATGTTTTTCATAAAAATTTGTTCCTGTTATGATGAAATTGCGTGAAATGTTCTATTTTCATTCTGAAAGGAAACAGCCTCTCATGTCCCTGCAGCAGCAAAGATCCTGAAAGCCTGGCCCAAGTGTAACACCCCAGGCTCAGAGGGGGAAGACCACACAACATGAAAAAGTTGTCTCGATATTGACACGGCATTTTTGAGACCTGACTCAGGTTTGTTAGTTGGTTGTGGTTACCAAACCCAGATCAGCTCTGAACGCTACCGCACAGCTCTCAGAGGGACTCAAGGGAAGAAAGAGGGCTGCCCTCAAGACGCACCAGTGACCCACCAACCGTCTCAATCAGAGCCTCCATCCAAACCTGCCTGGCTACATCTGCTGAAACCCCAACTCAACCAGCCTAAAACTACCAGGGTTTCCAATATTCCCTCTTGCAGACACCAGTAAGTGAAACCAGAACGAGTTGTAGCCCAAGATGAGAGGGGTAATGAGTTTTTTTAAATTTATTATTTTAGAGTGAGTTTTTTGGTGGGTTTGGGGTAGTTTGGTTTTGGGGTTTTTTTGCATAGCCTCTCTAAATAGGTTCCTCATCACATTTTCTTTCTGGATTCTGTCACCTGAAAACCTCAACAATAAGCAATATACTGTTGCTAAACTCTCTCAAGGAGAGAGGGGGATACAATTTTCTTTTCTTCTTTTCTTGTTATGTTGTACTATAAGAACAATAATATTCATTCCTTTGTAGCATAATTAAAATAAACTGCTGTGCTGTGGCATTTAGTCAATTGTAGCAGTCGTTTATTGCCTCATATGCAACAAATCCTCAGAGATTACAATTTAAAGCACATATGAATTTTCACTTTCATACTCTTACTCAGAAGGAAAATATAAAGGTGCAGCAGCAACTCATCCATAACCCGCTACACTCACGTAGATAAATTACATACACCCGACATGCATTACAAATGATAGTTCCAGTGCAATGAAAGGAGTAACCTAATTAATTCTGTGGAGTTATACATGCTTAAAATTCATAGAAAGAAAGATAATGCTTTTGATCTTAAAGTACCAGGGCAAATGAAACTTGCTGGTAACGTGTGCTTTCTACGTGCTAAACTCTTGGGTGCGGCGTTTCATTTGCATAACAGCGATGTAACTGTGCTTCCCGGCGGTGACTGTGACATAACGGAGACGAGTGAGGAAAAAACCCAAACCACACATGACAGTGTTTGTCCTATTGGTAAATATATAATTCAAAGCACTTGTACTCAGTCCAGATTATAATTCTAGATGGGATACACTGATGCTGACCATAGAGTAATGAGGCCTTCCTTAGGAATGGGCAGTGGGGTTCGGGTTCTGATTTAACATTAACGTCTCACCTGGACTTGGGTCACAATCTGAAACATTAATGTACTGAACGTTGCTTGTGATCGTAAGATGACTTCAAAGTCACCTGCGAAGGTTAGGGTCTGCATTACCACAATGAGCTTGAGAAAACCATTTATCCACCTGCCTATTAACTACATAAAGCATTTTTGAAAACCTGACCTCTTTTATAAGGAGTCCTGCCATGCAGACTGAAATCCCTTACCTTAGCCCCCGTAGGGATTTTGTGAGAATAATCATAATTATGCAAGAACTGCTCAGATCCTACAGTCATAGATGTGCCATTAGTACTGGATGGAGTCCAAACATCAAACAGCTATCAGCAGATAAAAAATGTAGATGATGACTCAGAACAAAGTATGTAATTAAATTATCTGATTAAGACACAAAATAAAACGAACTACATGCTATTAAATATATCAGGTGTAGAGAATTTGTGAGCCACAAGCTCAGCACATGAGAACCCCCCTGAGTTCTGCTGTGAACGGACACGTATACCCGGCATGGTACATAACGCATCGGGCCTTGAAACTCCATCCCAGATTTCTGTGAGGCTGAGGAACACGAGCCAAAGTTAATTCAGCAAAGGCGCCTTTTCGCCTACAAGATCCCACACTGCCCCTTTACTGATGTACAGTAACCACAGATTTTCTAGCAATTCTCTCCTGACAGAACACAAGACAGCCCTGCACAGAGGATATGAAAAGCTGGTCATTACTGAAGGGAAAAAAAAAAAAAGGACACTAAATCCATAAATTTATAGTATACTTTTGCCCTAGTTACAACAGTGTACAACTATCTATGACAAGCAAGGCTGCTTTCCACAAACAAATTTATCACCACTGGTTGCTCTTTTATTCCTTTCAATAAGAAATACCAAAATAAGCATGATTTAAAATTGCTATCAGCTGACTGGAATACTCAATAGATTTGGTGCATTACAATAAAACTGGTCTCTAAATGTTGCATTAAAAATAAATAAATAAAAAGGAATGAATATGGGCCTAAATCTGCCACTTAATGCTCCACAGTTATTCCTCAATATTTACTGTAAACCAGTAGAAGATTGTCTTTGGATCCTAATTTGCATATTCATAAGGTTGTCATACAGCTTGAAAGTGGGATTTTTTTTTTTCCTGCTTTGTTAGAACACTTTAAATATTAGGGTTTTTTTAGTACACAGTTTATGTAAATCCCACTCTGAGCAATATGGCTTTCAGTGATACTGACTTTATAATTCTGTGGCAGTCTGGCCTGTTGATTTACGGGAAGACGGCGCCTTGGGTAAAATCACTGCAAGAAAAGTCAATGGCAAGTACATAGATGGAGCAGGATAAGGTGGATGTAAACAAGGTAGGAGAGACAGGAAGAACCAGGTCCATGCAGAAGTTCCAGGCTCCTTGACATAGTACCTGTTTCCCAAAGTAATTTTAATATGCTGCTATTTCTTCAAGCCTCCACCCCATCTACAGTTTGTGGTGTTAGCACCTGGCACGACTGTGATGAAAGATTTGCATCTAGTCTCTGAACCCCAAATTATTGACTGGAAAAAGCTTCTTTGAGGAAGAGCAAAGCTAAGTGAAGTATGTGAACACAAGTTGATTGACTAACACCATACTTTGGGTTCCGTGCCCAGAGAAATGTCAGAGATAAAAACTGTATTATATTACCAGCTACATCAGCCTTCCATCAGAAACTCCCTAAACATGCTACACTTATCCTTTTAAAAAAAAAATAAAAAAAATATATATATATGGGAAGGGTTGAGTTATTTGTGGAGATTTAACAATGTGAAGTAGAATGTGTCTGGGGGTCAGGACTGTGAAACAACAAACCCCCACTCACGACATGCAGGGTGACTTCAAGCACAGCATCCCCCTGTGCCTCTCTCTGCTCCTGATCTCTGCCACTCCTGTTTATTTGAAAGGAAATCTCTCTGGGCGCATGCTGTTTTTTACCATTTGTCTGTACAGTGCATAGTATAATTCTAATAATTCATCATGTCAAAGACAATGATTTCCTCTTACTAAAAGAAAACCTGAGTTCTTGAAGAATCTGACAGCTGGAGAGTACAAAGCAGGGGGGGGGCTGAGGTTAACACAGCGATCCCCTGCCAAGGCTGCTTGCAGGATTTGATTTGGGATGCTCAGTACTAATGTCATAGACTCCTACATCCTGAATTCTTCCATGTTGCAGCAGCAAATTCTTATTCTATTTATTTCATGACTAATACATCCACGCTTACTGTAATGTCCCAGTCTTCCACCTTAATGAGTCACTTTTTTTCTTACAAACCCATACACGGTGCTGAAGTACTGCTCCCAGCTCACACAAGAGAAACTCATGTGGGCCACGCTTCCTAACTAGCAGTGTGCTTGGCCAAAAAAGGGGAGGCAGGACATATGTGAGGAAAAGAGTGGCAGAAACCCTGTATAACATCACATCTTTCCAAGAAACAGGAGAGAAGATGGCTCTTGAAATTTTAGTATCTCTAAACAGTTTGGGCAAATGTGATCTTATGCAATTGCCATATTATCATCCGATGAGACTGATGCTGAAATACAGCTGTGTCTGCTTCCTTGTGTGTGGGAACAGAGATATCGACATCTGGATCATACACATCACATCTCCATTTTCCAGATCGTATTCAAGAGCATACAACAGACAATAGCTTTCCTCCAGTGAAATGAGAAACCAGATGGCTTCAAAAGACCCACTCTGCCTCCAAGGTGGCATACGGAATAGTAATTAATAATAGATTAATAGACCTTTCCCCACTTAAAAATTTAATCTATTTGTTAGCTGAGTTGTTTGTGCCATGGAAGTGCTACAAAACAATGGTTGCATTCAAAGAGCCATGTCATCTCTTTGGAGATGTCCTTCACAAGCCCTTGAGGAAATCACATCAGAAGGAGCCCAGAGACAGAAGAAGAATCACAAAGGCTAGGGTTTTGTCTCTAAAAGCAGTGGCTATTTGCAAACTTCAGAGAAGTGGAGTGCGGAGAGAAGAGGGGTGGATATTATAAAACAGGAAGAGCTGTTAGCCTTCAACTTAACTGCAAGCAACAAAGTACAACAAGGAAAATAATTTGTCTGAGGAGTGCAGAGTCATGGCAGGCCCATGTACATAATCATTTAAAGTTTTCCCACTGTCACCTGAGTGATCCAGAGTGAACAGTGGCTAACAAAGTCAGCACCAGAGCAATGCCAGAGCACGTCTCAGGGCTCCAAGTCCTTGCACCAAACCTTTGGTTACCAAGGAAGAGCAAATGAAGTTGAATAATTTGAACCAGATTTTTCAAGTCTTATTAATTTATTTTTTTTTTCCTCCACTGGGATTTCTAATCCTCTGGTTTTGCCCATTGATGCACTAGTGGGTGTGCGTTTCCCTCACCCTCTTTCTCTCCCCTAGGATCTCACCTCCTTATTATGAGCCTGGATAAGCAGCTTTAATGCAGTGTCAGCCTCCTCTACTGAATTAAACTGGGCCCAGAAAAATCCTATTACCATTGTGAGGGAAGGCAAATAAATGTGTATCTTGACTGATCATGTATTAATCCTGGTATCCACTTAGGGCCCGAAAGGAAATGCCTGCTCAGTTGCCTAGCAATATCATTGAATGTAAGTCTTAGCATTTTGAAAAAAGGGTCAACTGCTAAATAAGCCCCCAGAACATCATTTTCATGTTGTTTTTTTCCCCCAGCTTTATGATTTCTAAATACAAAACAAATAGCTACCAGATATGAGATTATGAAATAAGACAATGGTGAAAGCTCACATGTATATATATATATATACACACACATACATAAAAATGCTGAGTGTCTCACTTATCAGATGCAGAGCTCACATAAAAGCAATACAAGAAAAGAAAGAGGCAAGGTTGCCAAGGTGTAGTAAAGAATAGCATATTATTTCATAAAATGTCAGACACTGGTGTTCACTGGTTCACATCCATTTTCTATAGTAGACCTGTGCCTACCTGCAACCAGCCGAGGAGTTGGCCCAGGTGATCTGGACATCAGACCCAGTTCCTGGCTTTTTGCTAAATCATCATGGTGACACTGCACAAATTGCTTCAAGGCAATCAAGAGTATTCCACAAAAACGTTCTCCTTCCTGAAAACTGGCAGGTAAAGAGATAGCAGTTTACAAGGGTTTTTTAATTTGTATTTCAATCATTTAAAATTGTTTGTTCAGAGAACTTCCCCCAGGAGAGGATTTGACTTTGGCCTAGAGCACATCTGGCAAGAGAGCACTGAGTGAAAGGTGCCTCGTGGGCAGTCGCTAGGAAGAAGCAGTAATTCCATTTTCTGTCGAGAATTGAGTGTGTGCTGCTAAATGTCAAGTGTTTTCGTTAACAGCTGGAGAGATGAAGCCACAGAAATTCTTGTTTATAACCCTGCAGTCTCTTATCCTGTATTGGGATGTAATTTGGTTCAGCCATGTGGCTCAGCATATTAATCACATTTTGAGATTGGTTTAGGCCATTTTATAATACCCTTGTTGTGTGGCAAATATGGGAGACAAAACTCAAGATCTATTGTTTAAGGTTTTCTCTGTTTGATATGTGCCATTCTTCCCTGAGTGCTTCCAAGAGATTCACTCAAAACATGCTAAATATCAGAATGTCTATGAAAGACGTTCTATCTCCTTGCCCCATGGCTTCTGGAAAAAACAAACAGCCACCTAAGCAGGTATTTCTATAGCAAGTAATGCCATGAAATCCTTCAGGATACAGGCTATCACCAAACTAATTGCTATCAAACAAATTCATCTTTTTTGATCATGGGTTGTAGTAGAAAAAGGACTGACAGGCTGATGTGCCGTTACCTTTCAGATAGTGTCTCTCACATCGCAATCATTTTCCCCTTCATTAGCGGATGTACTCTGAAAGAATCTGAAAAAGAAATGAAAGGAAAAGTGGATAAGAAAATGTTACTGGATGCTGAGTTCTTGTACCTGTTTTGGGGTTCTGGGTGCTAGCTCATCAGAGACTAGTTGGATTTTTAAGACAACGAGATCTGTTTCATCTGGGTATCCCTGTCACTAGAGAACATCACCTTTCTTCTAATTACCACCTTGCTCAGCGTGCCATCAGTCCCACCTCTAGCTCTTCCTTTCAGAGCATTCCCGATACAGTAGTAGTGGTAGCATAGTACTAGTTGTGTCTGCTCCCTTCTGGAACAAACACTTACCATACTCCAGATAATCTGGTGTCCAGAAATGTGAAGAACTGCCAAAATTTCCAAGCCATGGAATCAAAAAAACTGCAGAGAGCTCTTGTACCATTTTAAAACATGTTTAAACTCGGAAAATCTTGAATATTTTCCCTACTAAAAAAATAAATACTTATCTAGAGTTTTTTAACTATGGGGTAGCAGTACACATGTGGAATAACACTAGGAAGGGTCTTCTCTCTCAAAGGCACACCTACTCTTGGCTGGCACAGCTGAAAAAGGCTCAGATGGGAAATAAGGTGCCACTTCTTTAGCCCTAAGGGCAACCTAATAATGAAAGAGTTGGTGCATCTGTCATCACGAGGTATCTCACAACTGAGATGAGATACCTTCTCATATCGTAAGTTGAACCCAGAAATAACTAGGTGAAATCCTCTACTTTGCATTACACAGAACAGCTAATAAGATGTTCATAACAAGCTATCATTGAAAATACGAATTTAAAAAGTACAACTTCAAAATCTGTGAATGCTTTCAGTCTCTCACGCTCCCAAAGGGAGTTTGCGGTGCTGTTGTATCAGCAGAGTTCCAAGAAAAAAAACCCTCAGCAACCGCTTATTCTCTTAAGATTTCGGATTAGTCAAAGAAATATTATGGATTTTTATAAAGGTTTGCCAGTTTTACAGAAGCAAATTCCTTACCAGCCCTGCCAATATTTCTGACAGTTAAAGTAATTGCAATACTTTGCAGATCTCGATTTCTAATCTGCTTTTTATTGCAGTAAAGATCACATCTGATTATGTCTTTGTATATGCTACATGCTGGTATTTTAAACACATTTTTTCTTCATAACTGGCATTTTTTAAAATAACTATTGAGTTCGAGTTGTATCTTATCCAAAATGGGTCCCTCTATTATGCCAGGTTCTGTACCCATACCTAGTAAGAGAGACAATCTCCTCCTCAAAGAATTTACAGTCAAAATAAATAAATAAAGTAGATGCACTGTTACTAAATAAGTAAGAATGTATACATACTGATGTTGCGAAACACACAACTGGGAGCTGCTGGGACCCAGAGGAACCTGGAAAATGAAATACTAGCCTTTAAGCACTAAACCCAGTCTTTTTTTTAATGTCTTTTGCATGAAATAATATAAATCTCTGATTCCTCTAAACAGATCTCTGGACACCTGTGCTACCAGTAATAACTTGGGGTAAAGTACAGTGCTCATTCCAAATGTACACACTTCTTATTAGGTATTAGTGATCCCAGTACCTTCAGAACAACACTGCTACGCCCTGTGTTTTACTATGATTAAACGTTTTATGTTTGGCTTTTGATTTTGCATGTATATGCACAAAAAACATCTTAACACCAGACATTTAAGAGTGATTGTGCACAGATTCTGGAACGCAGCCAACAGATCGCTGATTGATCTGTGCTGGAAATGCTTTGTTACATAAATAAAACGAGGAACAAAATGTTAAATCCTGACACTTAGATTACTTTTCTTTCTTTTATGCCTTGAGACAATCACGCAAAAGGCCTGCCTGCAGGGAAGGGAAGAGGAGGGGAAATACAGCTTTATTTTGTCCAGGTTTTTTCATCACTGACATCTTTCTTTTTCCCTTTTATTTTTCCATGATCAGATATTCATGAGAAAGAAACAATGACCAAGGTTTCAATATTTCTGTAAAGAGTGAAAGCATTGTATAATCCCTCAGCTCTACAGCACGGTGAATAAACAGACCTTAATCTCAGTGCAAATTCAGTAATGTTCTCATGCCCTCTTTTGGGGGAGGGAGTTATTTTCTAGGTAGCCTTCAAACAGCAAGTGACAAGTTTCAGTACTGAAATATTACAATTTGCTAACGTGAACTCTTATTGGAAAAGATGAGCTAAGCCTCAATTTTTCCTCCACCCACACTTTCTTTCCCTTAGATACACTCAGTGTGCAATTTTCAAGTGATTGTAGTGAAAGACTGTCATCTTTATTCCCAGTGGAGGACTTTCTTCTGCATCTTACAGTCATCATTAGTTAGCACTGCTTGCATTGCACTGATACTAAGGACAGACGTAAGGTAGGTAGCACCGTTTGTATTACACCAGCACATACAGACTTTTAACTAAGACTGAGCAAATACTCCAGACTTGAAACAGCACCAGCAGTAGATGTTGTGCGCATCTGTAGTTCAACAAAAAAGCTCTACAAAACAAACAGCAGCAGAAAGAAGTATCATTATCTCTGTTTTATGGATGTGGAATTGATGCATGTAACTCATTCCTTTTGCAGCCCTTCCAAGCTCGTGTAATTGTTCCCTACAGCTAGATTTCTCCAATGGCTTGGTACACTTAGAGTAAAATCCACCCATGATCATATTGCTTTCACAAGGTATTGCAGTCCTGAGAGAGATGTGAGTGATGTAAAGCAGCAGTATACTGGCTGGCTGCGCAGGGGTAAAATTCACCTTTGAAGGACATACTCCCTAAGTACAGACTCAACAGAATTTGTGGGTGGAATTTTCTGAATGACTTCCTAGACATTAGCATTCTTGGCAGTACTTCTAAAATTTAAAAAAAAAAAAAAAAAAAAAAAAAAAAGAAGAGAAACTACTCTCCGGCTCTTGGAAATGCAGCTTATGTATGTGGTGTGTCAAGAATGTCTCACTAATACCTTATGATTTCCCTAAATATAATATGAAAGGTGCATACGTAGCAAAAATTCATACAGCAATTTGCATCTATTAAGCCATATTAGCAGGTTTTTGCAAATAAAAGTTTTAGTCACACAAATGCAACTCTCCTTTAATTAAGAAAAGTGACTAATAACTTTGGACAGAAGACTGGATCTCTATCTCATTGCAAACACTACAAAACAGCTCCGTTAAGGGCCATAGCTTAACCACCAAGAAACCAGATTCTAGTAATGGGAGGTCCTTTGGATATATACACCTTTGGGGGATATAAAGGTGTAAATCCCAAGGTGGCACAGCCTTTTGAGAGGTGGCAGAGAGTGGAGAGGGTTACAGGCTTGTATTAATGCAGGTACAGCTCCATACATCTTCAGGAATACAGAGGGGGAAAGAGGAACGGTTGCCTTCACACTGCAGGAAGAGAGAGACAAACTGAATCTCAAAGCTCTTGAACAAGTATCTCTGCTCAGGTAAAGAACCACTGGATCCAGTGCACAAATCGTAGATCACAGAAGGGCTGCCAAGTGTTTTGCTCCTCCAGCATCTTGATCATCTAACTAAATAAGGAGGACAATGGTATTGACCTACCGTCTGGTTTAACCTCAGTAAACTCTACGGAAAGGCACCCACAACCTTAAATAAGCTTTTCATTAATGCCGAGCTCTACAAAGTTGCATTTGTTCACCCCCCAGATAGCGCCCTGAGATCCCTGAATGAAAAACTTCCTGTGCCTGTGTATTCAAGAACCTTTTTCTTGCTCCCCACCTCACCTCCTTCTCCCCACAGATATCCATGGATCTATATTTAGATTTAATTTAAAATAGGTCTGGAAGAAAAAAGTACCAGTAAGGTTGCCCTAGCAGGAAGCCCAATTAGCTAAAAATAAAATCTCAAATGCTGAAGCAGTGTGGGCAATAGCTCTACTACAAATGCTGTAATCAACCTGCAGCATTAGTACGATTTTATGCAGTTTTTTCCCTTTCAATATGTTACTGTCCTTACTGTAGAAAACTTAGATAAAAAAGTCCTAAAATATAATGAGGGATTTGTGGGTTTTTTTCTCCTTTGATTGCTCTTGCTTGGAGTTACCTGGGCAGGAAACATCTGCCTTTTTCCCCATTAAAGAGCAAAGATTAGCAGGTTTTAGTTAAACCTGGCACTCTATAGTTATTTACTGGGACTCGAGGAGGAAAAAAAAAAAAAAAGAAGAATTTGGAACCTAATTACATAGCAGATGCTGAGAGTGGTATTTATTCACCAAAACCACACAGGTCATTCATTAAAATCTCAGTTTTAATTAGCAAACACCTGTTTTGTGTTTGATTTTACACTGATACGTACTGTCTGCAATTTGCTTTCTTCAGTACAAGCAATTAGATAGCCCTGACAGTAACAGTTAATCTAATTAGAACCGGGGTGCCTTGGGAGTCCAGCCCTGACTTCAAGAAATTACACACACATGATCACAGCTCCGTCCCATCATGGCTGTGGTGGCTGTTAGGGCTGGAGGGACAGTATTTTCTTCCTCCCTTCTGAATGACACAAAGGTGTTGCCGTGAGTTCTAGCATTTTCTGTTTTAAAGAAAAATTTATTTGCAGAAAATAAAGAATCTGAGCTACAGAAGGACACGTGATGCTGTTGCTGCTTTCAAACATGACCTCTAGTCCAGAACTCACATTAAGAGTGATGCATTGCAACAGGCTCATTCAATGCAGGCCATTCACTCTCTTCTTGTTGCCTTGAATCATTCTTCATTGGCTTCCCACAACCCTTTCAAGTTCTTAAAGGAGAATTGAAAAGCAACTCTTCTCCTTTCTCTATGGTCCTTGCTAGCTAAGAGGGGGGCCTGAAAGGATGGCAGAAATTATTTCAAAAGGTCTCCCCTGCGCAAGAGTGAAGAGTAACTGCTGTCAGCCTGCACTTCCTTCTGCGGGATGCTCCCGAATCAAGTCTTAGGTCAGAAAGCTGATCCTCCCAATTAACGTTCACTTTGGAATTGCCATACTCTATTTTTTGTTTACTGACATATATAACTGTGAAAGAATTTGAGGTTGCAGTTCTTGGAGACAGTTACATCCTCTGACTGGGGTGTTTAATAGAATGCTGTGCCTTTGGGAGTTTCTACGATCCAAAGTGTTTCACTTTAACTTGTTTGCAGTCTAATCACAAAGAAGATAACCAAGGTAAGGTACAGGTCACATTTTAACGTAAGGAAAGAACACAGAATACCTGCTGGAACCCAATGAGCATCTTGTTTGTAGGCTTTACAAATTCAAGTACTTGAAAACTGCATTTAACAAAACACTGAGCAATGAAAATGAATTTTGATTACAATGCTGAGATGAACTACATTTTTGTGGATGCAAATTAGTCGGTATAATGAATTCTTGTTTGAAATAGATGTATTTGAAGCTTGTGTTCTACATCACAATCACACATTGCATATTTTCCTCAAAGCACTTGATTTTCAAAAAATTTTGGCACCCATATAATCACTGTGCTACAGCTTTTTCAAAGCCCCTTAATCAATACTTGCCTCATCCTTTAAATAAGGATGAAATAATTCTTTAATTCAAAGAATAACGAGGCAGTAAACCAATTACAATAATGAAAGTATTGTTGCAATAAGGGTCATCCAGAAAGGCGATACAAGTGATACCTGTGATTATAAAATTATTATAATTTAGGATATATTTTCTTCTGAAAACATTCCTTGCCCTACATTTGTGCCACCGCTTTCTTTTTTGTTAAGCACAGTAAGCTGGCCTCCCCATCTATCACAGAAATCCACTGTAAAAGGGTGGTGGTGGCAGCGGTGGAAATATCTCCCTGGGGTAGGTGAAGAGATTTTGAAATAAAGGAATAAGCTAATTAAATTTAACTGTGTCATCCTGGGTAGGCTGAATACTATAATTAATTAATCCAGCCCTCTGCTTGTCCTGGAGGAGAATGGTGTTCCTAAATGCACAGGGTGAAATCTGTTTAAAGAGATGTGGGGCAGATTCAGTCCTCTCTGATGAAGGGAGACGTAAGTCTCTCAGCAGGAGAGTGTGTAGGAACATTGAGAACTCATTAATATCTGAAAGCAGGGCATGTTGCTGAAAAGCTAGAGAAAGAGAGGAGGGTTGTAGGGGGGCCACTCCACAAAACATGCAAATACATCAGTGCAAAGAGTGCACCTTGTGAGTTTGGAAAGCGTATTTCTGCACAGTGTGAAAGCACAAACCCGGGAAATAATGAAAAATTTGCATTTCAGAGCAATTTCCTGCTTTATCTGCATATCTGGCCTATTAAATTGTTGTAAAGTTACATCATGGAAAACAGCACATAATCTGATGATGGATGTGCTGTGTAAATCACGTCACTGGAAAAAAGTTCGTAAGGGGCTTGTGTGGATTTCTTCCTGCCTGATTTTTAAGATCATCACAAGCGAGCAGAGACCATGCCAGCCTTTCTTTTGGCTTGTTGGTTCCATTTAGTGACCCAGACACATCTTGGGCTGATGCTCCGTGTTTGGGGCTTTGATGCTCTGGCCATAACTTACACCATACTCTGCTATGACACCATCATCTCCTCGTTACCCTCACAGCCCCGGGAAGTGATGTGGCACAAGGGTGCTTTAAAGCCAGCTTGCCCAATTCCTTACATTTCATTAACCTATAACTAGCATAGCTGGGAATCCAGGCCAAGGACTTCATTTTAAACCCCGGATTCTACTGTCTAAGGCAACGTTGCTTCCCTTCCGCTGATCAGCTTTATTCCTGCATACTTTTGGATTATCTTTAAAATACGTATGAAACCTAAACAATGTGATTCTGATGATATGAAGGTGCCTGGATTATCCCACATCCCTTCTGCTCATGGGAGAGCTGCAACTTGCTGCTCATAGGGCTAAAGCATAGCGACACCTCATCCCTTTCCCTGGGACGGGTGGAAATCTTCCCTGAACACGGAGGTGTAACAAGATGTACGTGGCACACCGTACCAGACAGGAGATGTCCACCTGAGCAGTGTCACACAACGTGCAGCAACCCGAGGTGACGTGAACACCCGAGGTGACGAGGTACCTGAAACAGGGAGCCAGGTTTTAAGATTCTGTTCACAAAGGCTTATAGAACCAGCCTTTTAGTTTTAATATCCCCTCAGTCTGATGTTTTAGCATGCCATATCAATATAAACAAATTTTAGAGCTGTGACTTGTAGTTCTAACCACATTTTAGACTAAATTCCTGCTGTTACATAAATCTTACGTTGTAATAACACACGCTGAAGTAATTATGTCTGTCTGTGCATGCCCTGACACCCTCAGAGAAATGATGGCATAAATCCACAGAAACCAACAGAGCTACAATGCTTTACACCAGCTGAGGAGCTGGCATTTCAGATGGAAATCACGTGATGAGGAATTAAGTTCATATAAGCTTAAGGAGCAGCCTTCCACCTGCAGCAAAACCAGCCTTGTATCCTAAAATCTTTTGCATTGGTCAAAGAGCCAACTTCTAATGAATGAGGACAGGATCTAACAAAGTTACTTACCACAAGATCCCACATTGATACACACTCTCCAGGACTGCAAATTTTGCTTCTCAAGGGATTCCCTCTTTGGTCAGAAAGAAGAAATAGCTCTAGGTTACATGGAGTAATTGGAACTGAACAACCCAAAAGCATCTCTCTGGAGAATCACAAAAGACTTGGGCTGCTTGCAGTAATCCTTTCCAGAGCTTGTTCAGAAATTTTGAGATGGTCAAACACACAAACAAAATACAGACCCCTTCCCAGCTTTTTATCCTGATGTTCTTTTACCCCTTCCAAGCAAGATAAAATAAAATAAAAAACAGCACAAAGAGAATCTTCACAGGTAAGTATTACTTAAGCGATACTCTCTTCCAGGTTGGTACTCAATAGTCCTGTCAGTTCAAGGCATGCTTTGGGTCACAACAATTCCTCCCCCCAAGAATAGCACAGTCTTAAGAAGACATGAACTAGTAAAGACAGGTCTTCTTTTAATCAGCTCTAATATCAGAGTAGCAGCAGCAACCTCTATGCTTAGGCCACAAATGACAGGTTTATTATCCTTTCTTTTGAAACTGATAAATTGGTTCAGACTTTGGGATGGCTTTTTAGCTACCACAAAAAACCAACCAACCAAACAAACAAAAAAACCCCCCACCCCACCAAACCAACAACAAAAGAGAAAAGGAAGATAATAAAAAAGGAAATAATAAAGAAAGCAGCTATCTTGTGAGATATTTAAAGCTTTGTAGAAAATTCAGATTGACAGACTAGTCGTGTTGCTGTCATCTTGGTTCTACCAAACTTTGGAAAATTTCAAAAGCAAATGTTTGGGTTTTTTTTAACTCTCCATGTCTGTCTGCTACTTTGGTAGATTTGTCCAGCAGGCTATCTCCCTTTGTGAAGGAACAAACAAAAGGGTATTTAGCTCATGGAAAACAGTGATGTTTTATTTAATTATGTAGATTTATATTAGATATGTTTCTAAATACAATCATAATTTGGTATCAAGATAAGAAACTTTAGGCACTCAGGTTGCCCACAAAGTCATCAGGCCAGTTTTAGTTTTGAGTATTAAATGAGGAGATCTTCTTAAGGATTTAATGAGCAAAGAGGTCCCAGCTGGTGAAGCCAGTGGAAAAAAAAAATTCAAAACATGATTAAAAAAAGCAGTAGCTGTTGGCAATGAACAGAAAAGGGAAATTTTAGATGATCAGAATAGGAAAAGTTACTGTTCATATCAAAATTGCTCAATCAAAGCCCACTGCAGTAAGTCCAGTAATTTCTTCTCATTGTCAAAGAGGTGCTTAAAGCCTCACAGAACAAACTGCAACATGCAAAGCTTTCGACTAATACTATAACTCTTAGGGCCAAATTCTTATTTCTGGCTGATTTCTACCAACTGGGATGAGTTTCAGAAGTCATCACCGTTGTTAAGCTTTAGACAACCAAAACACTCCCCAACATAGAGGGCTACCCCACTGCCTCTCCTTCCTCGTCTACCCCGCCCAAGGGGTTTAGAGCCATCCCTCGCCACAGTCCAGTTGTGTGAGCCACCCCACCACAGTTCCGTGATGGCACCTATATCATGGTTTTCCTCCTGTTTGTTGTCCATGCCGCATGCATTGGTGTAGATGCACGTCAGTTGGGCTATTGACCCTGCTACCTTTTCTGCAGGGGGAGAAGCCCTAACTCCTATGTGACCATTCTCAGGTGCATCTGTGGCTTGTAACACACTGGTAACCCTTGCATCTTGGCTGCTGCATGGATCTCCATCCCCTACCTCCAGTGAGACGGCAGATCGAAGGACCTCGCTAGCACACCGTCTCTCAAACACCAGCAGGCTGCCCCCAGGCTTCTCTCTAGCAAGGCTGGTTTTACCCCTTTCCCCTTTCAAATCTAATTTAAAGCCCTTTCAACAAGCCCTGCTAACTCCTGCTCCGAACTAATGTCCACCAGGCTAACAGCAGCTTCGTCATCCTTGCTATGAGCCAAGCAGCAATGCTGCTTTCACACAGACAGGGAATTAAAAGGGCTAGTGAGGAGAAGATATTTAGAAGCAGTGACAAATAGTGTTTCTGAATTAACTTTAAGCCTCACATTAGTCCCAGTAAAGACAGCAGGATTATTCAAATGCTGATTTTCTCAGCTGATGAACTGTTTAATTGGACTGAAACCTATTGGATAAACATCTACATGGACATCCCTGAGAAAATACAAAGGAAAGCAAATTAGTAATGGAAGCAGTTCCTTTTCAGCAGACTTCACCATGGATGTTTATGAATTACCCCTCCTTTTGCATAAAGGATGGAGGAACATGGTTAATCAAAGGTAATAACAATTAATAAGCTGGCACTTTTATGGTGTCATGGAGGAACATTTATTGTGCACTATATGTGCTTGTAGAGGGCAAAACACCATTCTGAGGCCACAGCACAGTTTCCTTACGACCCTGTAGTGGTCCCTTTTCAAGGGAAGGGCTTAACCTTGCCCTGCGGAGGCCAGGTGGGGCAGGCTGCAATAACAAAGCAATGCCACCGAGTGGCAGAAAGCTCCGTTTATGTAGACAGCACAAAACCATTGCTTTTTCCCCCAGAAGTAATCTTAACCTTATCGTATTGATTTGAAGGGGCAGCTGCCCATGTGATGAAACTCAGCAGAGGGGAAGACTGGAGAGGAAGAAGCTTCATCTTCTGACAAAGAACAAATATTTTTCTAGTGGGACACCATAATCATCTGGTCGTCTTTAATATCACAAATGAGAAATCAAAAACTACAGTACTGTTTAATCAACATGTTTGAGCACAAGCAGGGAACATTTCTACACAAACCTGATAGAACCAAATAAAGTTTATGGACATAACCCTAATTAATTTAGTGTATTTGGATTCCTGTCCTCCAGTCTCTGTTGTGTAAACTGCAGCAGCTGCAGCTGTATTGCAATGAGGATCAAGTCATGCCAAACATTATGTGTATTTCAGTTTGCAAATATTTGAGGCTTCTGCGTGGGAAGGTTGACATAGCATTGCAATCAATTAAACAAACAAGCTACAAGGGTACTATTGACTGGGAGCATAACGCTCCAACAAATCTGGCCATTGAAGTGAATGTATACAAAAATATGAGGGGGTTTTAATCCTTTCACCATCAAGGAATCCATCATCATGCTCCACTTCAGCACGTAAAATCTAAGGTCTTGATTTATTCATGGCAAAGACCAACATGCATAGCAAATGGTAAAGAAATTAAAGGACATGCTGATTTAGAAATTACTCAAGCAGCTCTGGGAGTTGGTGAGGCCAGCTGGAGATAAGATGTGGTAAGGACATGCCAAAATCTCCTCGTGTTCCAGAACCAATATCCATATAACTAAATGCCAAACATGTTTCACTCAAAATACCCAAATAGCATTCAGGTTGTGCTGGCCCTATATATCTGACTGAATTTCATCTCTGCGCATGAAATAAGAGGGATCACCACTTATTTATTAATGCAATGTGTTATTAGCACATGCTGCTTACAGAACACCCAGGTATCCAGCCATGGCCACGATGTCTTATTTTGCATCTAGGATGCTTGTGTGTTTACCCATAGAAATTTCCAGTGTGGTTATAACAACCTGCCCAGTGACACCCAAACCACCAACAAGGGAGAGACTAGCATCAAAAATGCAGCGGTTTGCTCTTCAACAGGACTAAACTGAGGAATAAGAACGTGAGTCAAAAAACCCCCTCAAGGCTATATTTTGAGCAGGGATTATGCTTAAATCAGAATTGCCTGAAAACTGCCCAAGACCCGAGTTTGCTACCAGCACATACAGGCAGAGGCTGGCAGGGAAGCTGACCTTGCCAGACCCGACTCTTCTCGTGACACGTCTTTCCCAGTTTTGACATTTGTCAGACTAGGGCAGGAATCTCATGATGTTGACAAGTCCTTGCAAGAAAGAGCGGTAAGAGTCCCTTGATGTATATTTAAAATACAGTGGATCAACTTTTCTGTCCTGCTCTTACTGGCCCTGTCACCGGCGGAATGCGTGAGGGCAGACTCCAGACCAAGCTGTCACGGCTCCGCTGTCCGTTTGCATTAAGCTCCGAGCAACGAGCAGAGAAGCTGCTGCTACACTTGGTATTCCTCAGCTGCCTGGCACAGCCGGTGGACGAGCACCTTGGTTGAAAACGGGTGCACACTTCATCGCTTCGCTTGTGGATTTGCAGACAGCCACAGGCCCACAACGTATTTAAGGCCTGTAAACACTCTCTGCTGACACTTGAATATGCAGGGATGGTTCCCAGCTCTTTTTGGAGCTCTCTGTGGGAGAGAAGCAGGGAAGAAACAAACTGACATAAGCACTTCAGAAAGTGCTGGTGAAACAGTCACTGACTGCCCAAGGACATCTTCTGCAGGTTCCAGGGGCTGAGGTGTCTACTGGGAATGAGAAGGACATGTGAAAATCCAGACCAACCCAAGACTGTGGGAAGGAGCGTGGCGGCAAAGTCACTGACATGGGAAGGATGGTCATGGACGTATGCTGAGCTATGGGGCTGGCTGCGGCAAAAAGCACAAACCACTGACAGTCGTAAGTGTTAAGAACCAAATGTTTGCATTACAGAAAGCAGCTGGAGCTTCTCCACTGGCAGCAGAAAGACCAGCTGACCTGTGCCTAAGAGATGCAAGCATTTCTTTAATCCACTTTCATGGCTTAGTGTTTGCAGCTACTACACAGGGGAATGGCCCAGCAGATGTAAGGGGCTGAAAACGGCAAAGACACAAGAGAATTGGCCCAGTGTTGCTTTGAGAATTTGCTGGCCGGCAGGCTGGATTTCCTCTCTGTAATGCTATTTGGCTGGGGCAGACACGGTCCGACTCCTTTCACTGCTGCAGCAACCAAGACTCCTTCCAGCACCCACTGACACAGGGCATTTCTACGGACAGGTTTGTTTTAAGCTCCTACTTTGCCAACACCACTTTTACTCCACCAGAAATCTGACAAATCCTTAAAAGAGAATTTAAATTATACTGATTCTTGGACAAGCCCCTCCACCATTTTGATAAAAATCCACTCAAATCAAGGCAGCAAGGCAAGGAAGCCCAGCAGCCCCTGAATGACCATGCCAAAGGCAGTGCCGCAGGTCACGCTCAGCCCACAGCAGAATCAGACTTCGGTGGCTGAAATGGAAGCACCGACACAGCGCTACTGGCACATTATCCTGGCTTATTCTGTGCACAATTCCCAGTGCTCAGTGGTTAAAACTTCCCTGAAAATGAATTCTGGAGAAGTGATTTTTCCAGTGCAAGAGATGGAAAAAGCGAAGCTAGCAGCACTCCCACTTCCTTGGCACTGTTACGGTTTGGTATCGGTGCCACCACTGCGGTGTAACTGCGGTGTAACTGCAGGTACACGACTGGCAGAGGTGCTGCGCTCCATGCTGGCTGCACACGCTGCCTCTCCGGCTGACAGAGTAAAACGTGGGACGCTTCCACACTTGCACACAGGGCGATTCCTTTGAAACCAGATCAATAACTTGCTCGGCCCATCTTTCCATATGTGTATATCACATCTGACATACTGTGGCCTCACTGCCACTTCTACAAAATTAATAACACTGGTAATTTCAGTGGCTCCTAATGAACACAAAAAATATTATCAAATCCAATTATGGGAAATAATGTTTTAGGACAAGGAGTTTGAGCCTCATTACCCACAGAATCTCTCTCTTTTTAACCTGTGCTTTTTTCATTCTTTGGGTTTGTAAAATCCCTTTAAGCCAACATAAGTGAAAACGGTAACAACATAAACTGCTTATCTTAAGAACCATTTTCTGATATGCAATCCATGTAAACAATACTCCACAGGTATACAATATCATCAGTAAAATGTTGTTCTAATTTCTGATTCCTTGCATAATTCAAAAGTTTTTCTTTAACAATTATTTTAAAGGTGTTTTATCAAGTTTTATCATATCATACGTCTGTATCTATGTGATACAGAGTTTTATGGAATGAAATTCAGTCCCGTCCCAAGATACATGAAGCCAATGACACATTTCAAACAACCTGATGGTGCCAGCTACCTGGGCAAAACCTACCTGATGCCTGAGCAGGACAGCAATATGCTCTGTGCCCTTACCAATACCCGCTCTCAGCAGAGCTTGCAAGGCAAGCCTTCCATGTGTTTTTTTCACACGCCTGGTTTTGAAAAGTTCCAGCCCAGGGATAAAATTTTACAATTTGATGGCATGAAACTGGGTTTGGATAGCAGATCCTAGCACCTAACTGGAAAAGAGGCTATTTGCTATGGTCAAAAATCCCACTGAAGATAACAAGAATTATGGGTATTTAAAAATTCTTTTTATCTTTGACTGTTCATAGGAGCCTGATAAACTTGAGTAAGTTTCAAAGCTGTTGCTCAGCATCAAGGTTATGTAGGAACAATTACCAAGTCAAGTCAGAGTGCTACCTATACTCCGCATCAGCAGCTGAAGCAGAAAGTAGGAAATATTAATCACTTTCCATCTTTTTTTGTCATTCCCTTTTGTTCTGTGTATCTGCATTTATGTGACTTGTGCAGCAAACTATGTTTGTGTTTGTATTTGTATTTACATGAATCTTATTAGAGAAATACCTGCCAGTTTGACATTGCATTTACCATACTAGCAATCTCAGACTTTCTTATTCAGACTTTTTTTTTCGCATTTTCTTTTCATCCTAGATGAGTATATGCCCTACTTTCCTGTTTAGAATATTATATGCTTGCATTATGCATTCTAAATATAGATTACTTTTTTTTCTAAAGCAGGTTGACTTGGTCATCAAAAGAAATGTATTCAGAGTTAGTTTCCTGCCCCGAGGGAGTTGTGCTTAAAGAATCTGATTTCAGGGTAGGACTAAAACATGATGCAGCTTATGTGTAGAATGACAATTTACTGTATGTTAAATTTTGCAGCTGGAGGGTGAAGGTAAAAGGCATGTTTTTATTATGACTCAGGATTGGCAGAGCCTTTCTAGGAGAGAGAGGAGTACAGAGTATTTACTGAATCTACTTGCAGAGGACACTTTCAAAAACGTACATGGAATACCAGCACGCAACATGTAGTAAGTGGCCTTTTAAAATCTCCTTTCCAAGACATCCATATTCATCACAGCGGTGTCTTTAGATCAGTCATACAGAAACAGGGATGGAAGGGACTTTAAAAACATAATTTAGTCCAACCCTGTGCCTGAAGGCAGGATCAACACTACCTATGCAGCTGCTGAGAAAGCATTGTCCTGTTCTTAAAGAATCGTAGTGACAGAAAACACACCACCTCTGCAGTCAGTCCACTCCACTGCTCCATCAGTCTTAACTATCAATATAACTATATATAGTTTATATATACATTTATAAATATATAAGTGCTTTCCAATGCCCAACTGTGACACTTTTTTGCTGCAGTTTTAACAGTTCCTTATTATTTCTACCACCGATACAGTGGAGAAGAAAAAGACCTTCCTGGCCCTCGGTCTGGGGTATTTTGTGAGCGCAGCTTAAAGGTGAGTTTGAGTATCCTGAGATACAGTCCTGCCTCTAAAATTAAATTATCTTTTTCTTTGAAAAAAGAAGACACAGTACACAAACCAAAAAGAATGGGGTACTCCCACTAGGAAGGTCCGTAACACATAAACCACCTCTTCTAAAGGAGGAATAACAGCTGTATGTGTTCTCATTGCCTCCGACAGCTTCCGACAGGTATTTTCCAGTTCAACCATGGCACCCCTAAAGACCAGCAAACATCGTGTGGAGAATTAAAGGTGCAAATATGAGGCCCAGTGGAGAGCAGCAACATGTCTACACCCACAGTGTTGATTGGCAGAGTTCGGAACAGAAACTGCAGGTCTTACCCTGAAGTTCTGTGTCTAATTGCTAAAGGGAATTAAGTAATAATGCAATGGAAAAAATCCTATTTCATTTAAGAAGCCTGGCTACTTTTCATTCAAAGGCTTTGCTTTTGTAGTTGTTTCTGTTTAAAATTCTACAGCCAGACTTATCTGTAGTATAACACCATTGATTTCAATGGACTTACAGCAGGGATAAAGATTCTAACACTCACTTATTATATCCCCCCTGTAATTTTTCCTCCATCAGGTAAAGCTCTGCTTACCAGACAGGATATAGGGAATTGTTACAGCCAGTGTCCTTGTGACATTTCATTAAGCTGATCTTTTAAAGCTTATCATTAGAGGTACTGAAGTCTTGTTGGAAGAACTTAATTGCATCCTGTTTTCCCTGACTGAAGATGCATTTGAAAAGTCAGCTTGCATTTTGATTTTTTCTTTAGTTTTTCAAGGTCTTTGTGCTGCATAGAATTTAAAATCCCTCCATCTGCTTCACTCACTCTTCACCTGGGGTTTGCATAACTCCTGCTATTCCTAACTGTTAATGTTCCTAATTCCTTCCCAGTCTCGAAGAGGAATGTAGACTATTGCCACCAGAGCTTACCTGAGAAGACCACATATGTGCCTTTACATAGGTGGAAAAATGATAAAAAGGCCATAAAAATAAATGTATAGAAAAGAAAGAATGTTTCTCTTTGCTGCAAGCAAAACCTATTGTCCCTTCCTTTAAAATACCCCAAGCAAGATATAAAACTCCAAGCAGTTATTTCCAAATAACGTACTGCTTCTTCCTTCACATTCAAAAGTTACAAATATTTCTAGCTACACAAAGATGCGTACATACAGCTAACAGGAGGTCTGTGAATAATCATCCATCTGGAAATTTGATTTTAAATGTTATAAAAGCAAGCTTTGTTTTCAGCTTTGCCACTTTAGGGTATTAAAGGTGAAGTGAAAGTTCTGATCTTAGTCTCACAAAAAACATTCACCTAATAAAAGTTTTTTGTTGTTGCTGTTCAGATTGCTCATCTCCACTTGAGGAACTTAAGTAATAAGTTGTTAATTTTGGGTACTTAAATCTGACTTTCTCTGGGACAAACAATCTTGAGAGGAGCTTCCCAGGGGCAGCTCTGATGAAGTCGATGGAGTTTCAAACAAAAACATGTAACAGGAGAATCAGGCCCCTTGTTTGTTTTTTTAATAACCTCTGATCTCCAGAATTCAATTCCCTAACCCTGTCTGCAAACAATAAAAGTGTTATTTAAGGCCAGTTCTCCTAGCCAAGCTCTGCACTTTGACACAAACAGTGACTATTTATTCAGAAATATTAATATATTGTAGCTGCAGAGACATTCGTTAGCACATGCAATAGGAAGTGCCTGTGCAATCCATGCTGTAATGGTGAAGTCAATTATTGCAACATAAATCTTTACTTTCAAGTATATTATGCTTTTCTTACAGAAACCAACACTAGCTCTCCGTTTCCAACCAGGAATGATCATTAGTACACTGATATTTTTTAAGAGAACGGTCCTTAGTGACAACTCAGTACTCATGGAAAAGAGAAGCAGGTTTGAGGTTTATTTGTGGGGTTTTGTTAATCTATTTTTAAGTTATTTAGATTGGGGGTGTGTGGTAGTCAGCTATGCTAGTGTTAATTTGGCCAGCCTTGTATTCACATTCAGTGATGTACACAGTGCCAGCCTTAAGGAGATAAGTCTTTCAATTACCCTTCAGCAATCCCTGCTTTTCCAGTCCCTGAGCCCCCTAGGGCTCTGACAATATAATGAAACTCAGCCACTGTAGCCTGAGAAACTCTCTGTAGCTCTGCCAACACACCTCAGCTGCACGTGGAGCCCAAGTTTGCGTTGCAGTTAGGATAACTGGCTCATACATACCACATGCAAATAAGCTTCTAACTAGCTAGCCTGCCTACCAAAAGCAATGAATATATTTTGACTTGGACCATCACAAACCCTAAAAGTCTCCACAGAACCCCTGAAATCCATTCAGCAAATCTTTACTACCACCGGTACCAGACGTAGACAAAAGCAGCCAACCTAGGTAGTATTGTGTAAAAAAGGGTCCTGGTTCCTGGTGGCAAGACAGACAGACCTATCTGTCTTATCCTGCAGCACGGGTATCCATGCAACTTTGCCAAAATATCTGCGTCTTGCCCTGGAGCAGCCCCTGTATCACTTTTTCTCTTTCATTGTGCTGTAATTTTAAAATCTATCTATGTATCTATATACTTCTAAAGGTTTCTGTAAGCTATTCTTCCAGAAGGTGAACTGGTGCCTGAGGCTATTTTGGAATTAGAAAAGCAAAGGGCAAATCTAGTTATTTTGTGCAGAAAAGCTGCTAGCACTCACACACAGTACACTGAGCAAGAGAACAACTCATCAGGATTATAAATCCTGGGCTCTTACGGATGGATTCTGCTTCTAGCACAAAACGTGTAGGTCTAGACAAATCCAACAGAGGTCATTTCATTTGCACATGGTGAGAACAGTATCAGAATCAGCCCCTTACTCATGTGGGCCTTTTTAATGGTATTAATGGTCCACAATTAGCTCTACTTAGTGCATATTGAAAGAACAGATTGCACTACGGCAGGCTCAAATCAAACTAACTTGTCCAACTATGAAGTTACACAAATAACCCCAGAATATTAAAATCCCAAGGGGCCTGAATGGATTTACTGCTGTATTCCATTTCTGCTGGATAAAGATTCTGCAAAGAGTAAAAGGAAATAACCAGCCCTGCAGAAATCTTTTTTGCTCAGAAACATACAGTTCCTGTGTTGATCCTCTTAGTATGTAGCAGACTTGCTTTGTGCAGGTACCTGAGCAGAATCAAGTTTGATTGAACGGCTGCACAGCCACTAATAATAGAAGTAATTACTGCGCCCTACTTACATCTAGCCTGCGTATGGTCATAAAGCATTTCAGCTATTTCAGGGAGACGCTAATGCAAGCCATCAGATTCCCTTAAGTGAGGATGGAGGTGTTGGCACTAGAGAGATTTAGTAAAGATGAAACTGGGGAGAGGGAGGGTACAAACACTGATATATGGGAGACACACAAGTCCTATGACTCAGGTGATCGTAGCTCTCTTTCTAACACTTGGGAGTAACTGGAAGCTTGGAAGCACGTTGCAGCTTTGTTTTCCCATGCACCTGCAATGAATCTAATTATTCCCACATAATAAAGACCTGCCACATCACCCCTTCCACTCCAATATCCAATTTAGACCACCAATGACATTTAAAAGACACTATTGTACTCAAGTACTCAAGCTGCAAGACAAGCTCTCTGTGTAGGTGTGCAGAAGAGAAAAGATTCATTCTAAAAGGTGGTACAGATGAGACAGGAAAAAGAGAAAAGCGGACATTATTTTAAATTGAGTGTATGCACGTACATGTGCCTGTGGTCTTTTCCCCAGGACTGAAAGAGTGCGCAGCTTTGCTGAGTCAATTTGACTCAAGATAAAATTCTAAGCCTGTTCAAAAATAACAGAAACAAAATGTTCTTATGCCTTAGTTCTCATTTGTATATTCAATTCAAAGTGCAGTACGAAGATGCTCCCAGCCCAAGCTGTAGAAAATAGCACTCTAAATGCTTCTCAGAGCAATTCCATGTAGCTTGCTGTTTACCTTGGGCACACTCTCAAGTTTATACAGTTTTAATTAATCTTTTAAGATCTGCAGTGAGAAATAAGCCAAAGAGCAGAATTCCTTCCTGCTATCTTGTTTCCAGCCATGGCTGCGTGCAGAGAGCAGGGCAAAGGGGCCCGCAGTCGCTTTGATGTTACCCTTGTAATTAACACTGTGCAGCAGTACGAGGCTGGCACCGCCTGAAAAGGAAGGTGCCTCTTTGGTTCCCGTGTTTTGTGCAACATGCTCCAAATTGCTTGTTCTGTCGGCATCACGAGTGAACCGAGGCTGTAACTTCCCAAAGGCACGCTCTCCCTCTGCCTGACCTGGGACGTGAGGCCCTGCCTGTCCTGCTGTGTGGGGCTACGCTGTTTCAGGTGAAGTCATCACCCACGTCCTTCACGTGCCTAGAAATGGCTTCTGAGGACTTTCTTCCCAAGCACCAAGGTTAGGCTTATCAGCCCTCTAGCTCCCCAGATCCTCCTCCACGTCTTTTGTTGAAGACAGATGCAGTGTTTGCCCCGCAGTCACCGAGTACTCCCCCCAGACCTCCACACCCCCTCAAAGGCGATGTCAAGCCTTACAGCAACACCCCAGCTGCCAAGGTGTGCTCTATACAGTCCTATACGGGTCCTATATAAGCAAATCTTACCTAAGCAGACCCTAATCTGACCCTTCAAAGAGGTGAAAGCCAACAGCCAGACTGGTCTATGAAAGTTGTATTTATCACCCCAAAGGTTTCTGTAAGAACCTCAACCAGCAAGGTTTTCCCCTTCACTATAGAAGGAAGGTATGAGTGTGGTTAGGGCTCACTGGAGATTTCTTGGCTTTAAGCCATAGAAAAAACATTGGTGAGAGCCCGTAGTAAGGCTACTACTAACACAGCAATAAATAAAAATATTTATTGGAAAGCAAAGAGAACGTACAACCTGAGGGAATTCTCAATGTGTAAGACTGATAACCAGGCACAGACTGTTCAGAAGAATTACTTGTGCAATCTCAATTGAATAGCTTTCCAAGGAAAATTAAAAGAGAAAAACTGTAAGTGTATTGAGAGGAGAGAGAATATGAAATAAGGCTTGTGCTTCTGTTTTTCTTTCTCCCAGTGACTTGAAGTACAAACCTGAAGAGATTGTTACTCTAAGATTCACTGGCTCTGTTCATAAAATGAAGCTGGCAAGATTACCATAATGTAGCTTATTTAGCTCCTTTCTTCAATAATTTGTGCAATGTACTACAAAATGCTCAGATGAAATCTGTTAGGTGCCAATTGTCATTTGCAGAAATGCCACAAAACCAGGAGTGGAGCTAGCTGCTAGGACCTTCACTAGCATACAAGTTCTAGCTCTAAAAATGTCACGGGACGGACTGCCAGCTGAGTTACTTTGGCTAGGGCAAGCTCAGTTACTAACTAGGATCTGCTCTTTTTTGGGTCTGTATTGGAATTTCAGGGCACAATTCCTATCAGTAGCCCATACAGGGTGAACAATAGTTCACGGGCAGAAAGATAAGAGGACTAATTGTGCAAAAAATAACAGCGTTCTTTGCTATATAAAGGTCAAGGAGAAATATAAATTGTGTTCACCTGGGGAAAAAGACAAGCACTTTCAAATAAATAGGCAAATATTTAAAATGCAGAACAAAGTTAGCTTAAGCAAAGCTAATTTTTATAATAATGCAAGGTTCATAATTGTGCCAGATTATTATGCTCTATTATGGTCAAATTGTAAAATAACTCCAGATTTTCCATGTTAAATGAAGCTAGGTCAAGCGTTAGTCCCTATTCTTTGACTGCACTTAGATACTAAAACCCAGTCATGTTAGTACCGTCAGATGGAATATACTGGACAGCTGGTAACAAACACAATGTATTTCTCACCCAGGCTGCATTTGATGGGGCACATGTATTTAACTTCCACTTCCCCAGGAAGAAACTGGCTTACCTGTGGTAATGGTATGCATACTTTTAAAGTATACCAGTAGGTGTTTTTACTTCAAAATTGGCTGAAAATTATGCAAATAAATTTAACTAAAACAATAAGAGATTGATCAGATTTTTTTTCTTTCTTTCAAGAAGAATATACGCTTGCCTAAAGTCTTGATTCTTGTTTGTTTTCTAACTCTATTCTGGATTTGATTTTTCCGTATTTTCTTCATCCAGACCACAGGTTAGCTATTTCCAGGAGCTGGAACAGTACCTGGGCATAGAAAGCAAGCAAGCTCCAAGACGTACAGCAGTTATACCGCATGAGGTTTTTCTAAGCTGTGCATCTACATTAGCTCCTTGGGAAACATTCATTACTGGACAAAGTCCTTCATTCGTTGGTGTTCCAACTGGGAAAAACTACCTAGCTGCTGTAATGGGGGTTAATGGATTTGAGACACCACCCCTCCACCATACTAACAGACTCTCATTTTCAGGTTTAGCTTATTTTTCTGCGGATAAAGTCAGAATGAAAGGAAATCTGTTGGTACTTGCCCATGGAACTCACCCAATCATTCTGATGGAAGTGGATCCTGATGCAAAGACAATTTCTGACCATCTTAGAAGTCATCTTTTTCTATTCGTATGGAACACAGAGAATCAAACAGGGTTTTTTTTTTTTCTCCACTTTGCTTTGCAAAAAGTCCCATTAGGTAACTGGGAGTGTCAAGCACAAAGGAATAAGATGCCTGCTGATGGTGTACGTTTCCTCCATGGGGGAAGCATGTGGCGAGATTTGCCATACTGAATCAGGTGGCTGATCCATCAAGTTCTCTAGCTGGCCTCTGGCAGTGCTCCATACCTGCTGGCCACCGTCCAACCTGAATAATTTCACTCTTCCACTTAGGATATCTCTTCCTGTGCAGTCTTAACCAGATTATTATTCTCTTATTGTTCGCTGCTTGGCCTACACTACGGAATATCATTTGTTTACCTAGAGGTATGACAGTCACAGATAGGACAGAAATATGCTGCTTCTGAGTCCAGGTGATGCTTTAACATTCAGGTAAGATAACAATCAACACTTTTTAAATGCTACATTTTGTTTTCTTCTAAAAGCAGTATTTCATCCTTGGCTTTTCAACGACTGTAACATGTGGAAATTATTTGTGCATAAATCAGCGCGTGATTTCAGAATTAAATAAATACCCCCTGCAAACCATGAGCAGATGCTACAGCTGATGATACAGAGAAAACAGAAGGGAATTCCTGATTAATTACAAATTGAGCTGCTTTGGTCAGCTACAAATATCCAGTGGAAAAAAAAATAAAAATCTCTGAATGTTTAAATAATCCTCAGCATGTCTTTCAAAATGCTGCTGGGGCTGCAGGTTCTTCTGTGAATGCAGTAACACTGCATCTAATCCAGCTAAGAGGTGGCTATGGCAACACTTTATACATATATATACAGACACATATATATATCTATATCTTACAGCAACTATCCAAAAGAGATACATAATTTCCTCAGAACAGAGCATTTTCTGTTGACTTAATAAAATGAATGGTGTTTTAAAGCTTAGGACAGGTTGGGAATGGAATCCTTTATTTAAAAAAAAAAAAAAAAAAAAAAAAAAAAGCAGTATCCAGGGATGTGCTTGTGTACAGGTTACCCTGATATTTAGCAATGCATGGATCTGTACTGCAATTTTAAGACTGTAAATATGGTTACTAACAAAAATCAAATCACCTGTGAAGCACTAAACAAGCACCTCAAGTTTTTAGCTGCATGACTTTTAAAATAACACTGAATTAGTTGCTATGGCTGAATTAAGTGCAATGCGTCTAACCCAAATTCTCAGCACCTTTTTAGAGCGAGCCCTAAATGCAGGTTTCTTTCTAATGGTTATTTTAATTGCGTGACATGCCAAAAGCATTCCCCTTGCTGCTAACACTAGTGGTAGAGTCCAGGCTAGTCATGCAAGAACACCACAGGGCCACCTCAATCGAGAGGAATTGACACTTTTTCCCCAGAGCAGCTCTCTTGCTAAAATAGTTACAGCATAGCTGTTTCTGAGCAACACAAACCTCATCATTTTCCCCCCAAGAATAATAGTTTCTTTTTCTCACAAAAAAACCCCAAGTTGTTATCTCAGATTAAGAGCACTTTTTTTTTTTTTTTCCCTGTATGGAATGTTCCCGTTGGATGGGCCTCCAGAGCAGCTCTGCCTCTTCGTTTCCGCACCACACTGACAACTGCCGAAAGCTCAGACCAGCCCACCTGTTAGGGGTGCGGGAAGAGGGATGCTCCATACATCTTCCGTGACATTTAACGGCGAGAGATCAATGAGCACTTCAGAGCATCTGCTACGTTCAATGCTGGCTCACAAGGGAAAAGCAAGGCCTGTATGCAGATCCCTTCCTTTAACAGCCATAGCAGATGGATCAGAAAATGGCCCTAGGCTGCCCACACTGCACCTACAGTAAGCAAAGAAAGCAGAGAAGAAAAGGAACAACAGCCAAACCCAGTATTTCTAAAGTTGCAGGGGGCGTTGAAAAAAAACCTTTCGATCCACTGCTCTGCTTCTTAATCCCATCCTTTGAAAATAAAAATACACAAGGAAGGGGAAGGGGAATAGGTGGCTCTGAGAAGTGATAGCTCAGCAGCAGCAGACTGACACCCTGCTGACAACAACAAAGACTCTGTTACCAGCCTCTAAAATGTGTGACAAAGATGCTGGGAGGGGGGCATTATTCATAATTCCTTGCGTGTTTGGGTTTTTTTTCCCTGCAGTTTATAAAACAACTCTTTGGAAGCTTGGAAATGAAATCTATTTCTTTTCTCAGGGCATGACTGCATGCTGGTGAAGTCAGCTGAAGTTTTGCCACTGCCTTCAATGGGAGGAAGACCAGCTCCTTTGCTTGTTGAGCTTTGAATACTCAGGTTGCTTCATTACCAGCGTGGATGTCACACTGCGTCATTTAGAAAGAGTGACATTAAAGCTTTTGTGCCAAGGACAGTAGAAACAGCAAAGACTGAAATTCGGTGTTTGTTTTCTGAATCACCAAACCGAGTGGAAATGAAGATGGGATTACAGAGGAACCAGATCCATGGATTCCACTTTATTCTCATGTTCAAAGCTTTCCTATCCACATTATTTAGGTTCTTTTCATGTACTCATAATTTCATGATCTCCAGCACGCAAACAGCATCAAGCAAAGACAAAAACCCCAGGTCTGTTCAGTGCCTTCTCAGAACAAAAAAGAACAAAGTTCCTCTCTACTCTGGCATTGCACAGTTCAACACAAACCCGAGGGGCACGCAGTTTCTTTCAATTCCACTAAAGAACATCCCCTCTTGATGTGCAAGCCATGGAGTCATGCAAGAACAAGAACAGCCCCTTCCCACATACATACATACAGCAGCAGCAGATTACGCACACTGAGGAGAACCACCATTCTATTGCTGTTATTTCTCCACTGAAAAGGAATAAAAAAATTATGCTGCTTATTCCAGCTCTGTTTGCTGACCTGATAAACTATTTTGCACCTAGCAAGATTTGAAGCACCTTTCCTGCAAAACCAGCTGCCACCTCACATAAAAGAAAGTCCCTGGACATAAAAAGCTCATGTTCCATGAGGAATTATGATAGAGACAGAAAGTGACTGGACTGTATGCTGGAGCCTGTGATATGTGCAGAGCTACCTAATGAAATGACAGCTCTTGTTTTGTAAAGGAGCTAATGGCTTTGACAAGAATCATGCTTTCTATTCAAGGGGCTCTAGCAGCTCAAGTAACAAGTCTGTAATTCACTTGCCAGGACCGTCATATTCATATAATGCATTTGTTAGAAGCTGCATTGGGCCAAATGCTTAATAAATTCAATAATCTCCCCACTAAATGCATTAGCGCTGCCCTGCTATGATCTTGATAGATCGTGGTAGTTGCCCTTAAGCAATTACTACTAGGGCAATTGTTCAGATTCGGTTGGAACAAAGCACTGGCACTTGGTAATTGGTTTACTCTAATGAGAGAAAGAATTTCTGAAGAGGGTATAGGCAATAAAAGCTGAAAAATACAATTTATGGTGCAGTGACAAAACCAAACAGACTTTACAAAATTGCACACAAGGTCAGTTCCAAGTTCCTTTGGTCCAGAGGCCTCACGACAAGATCACACTTACGTGATGTGAACAGAATATGAGCTGTGTCACTACAGTACTATACAGTACTACAGAGAATAACAGGGTTATTCTCTTGCCTTTCTGTAAATGAGAATCTAAACAAGTCCTTCCCAACCTTCATTTTTAGCTTCTTTAAATAATGAGTCAGGATGAAACCCGATGTCTAAGAGCAAACCGAGTTCAGTGGCTAAAGAAGAACTACCAAGCTAATGAGATGCCATAAACAAGTGGAAGTTGTGTGATGACTCACCCAGAGCAGCCCCAGGAAGAGCTCACAGCAACAGAGTACTCTAGATGGACAAAGACAAGTTAAAATTTCATCTCTGCCACAAAATGCAGAGGCAAGGGAAAAAAAGAATTAAATAAGAATTACTTCAGTCCATGTCTCGCTTCTCTGTGTCTTTATGTATTGTCTCTCTGCTAAGCAGATGTAAAATACTAACAGCTCAGAATGCCCTTTTCATGCTAACAGCAACTCTTTATACCTCTGTCCCCCAACTAAAACACCAGCAGGTTGGGTGCTTGCTGTCTGTTAGAGAAGCCAAAGGACACTGAAGCAAAGCGAAGGTTATTCCTATGTGCACAAGTGCCTGCTTTTGCTCAGCACATATAATTGAATTATACATCCGATTAAATCTGAAAATAGAAAAATCTTTGGATGTGCAACACTCCCTGCTCAGCACCTGAACTCAAGTTCAGCACTCACCTCACTGCCAGCTATAATACAGCAATTAGTTCCAGCAAAACTATATTTGCTTATAGAACTAATTAGAGATCAAGAAAGTGGCTCACTTTTGATAATTACATGGTTGTGTCCCATCTATCAGCCACTGTTAAATTGTTGTTATATTAATGTAAAGCTTATAATCACGGCTGTTCTAAATTGAATAAATGTTCTTGCCAATTCTCCAATGCAATTAATTTACATAAAAGCCTCTGGAACTAAAATTAAAATGATATACATCTTTCCAAGGGTTTCATTTAAAACAAAGCTAACTAATAGAGAAATTATATATCCTTTCTCTTTTCTCTTCACATTCTTATGTTTACTGAAGTTAATGGCCAAATAATCACTGAAATGTGCCTAAAACAGAGTTATTTGGAATTGTTATACCAATAGCTCATTTACATGTACAGTGATTCATTATTCAAGACATTAATATTTTAAACAGCCTGTTCCCAAACCAAGGGAGATTCCAGATGATGGTGCAGGAGGTCAGAGGCAGTTTTATTCCCTTATAGTCATCTGCACGTAAATCACACTCATCTGTTTTATTTAGGCATTTGCATTTTTGTTCAGCGCACTCATGTTGTTGATAGAGACAAATCTGACCAAGTCTTCCCTGCTAAAGAAAGAAAAACTACACTTTACTAATCTATAAACCTGCCACAGATCAAATTTAAACTAGTTACATGATCCTTTTTCAAAGAAGTAATATTGTGAATCACAGAAGCTAAGGTCAGAAATGGTGTGTAAAAATATTTATGCCTACAAATTCATAATGGTTGTTAAAGGGAACCTGTTTAAAGCTGTGTTGACTGCTTACCGTGCAAACATTGCATACTTTGGTGCTATTCCTTCACTTCCTCTCAGATTGTTTTGCCTGCCTGTTGAAAGGCAGATGCAGACTCTAAGTAAAGGCACTTAGTTAAATGTGGCTCTGAGCCTGAACTCAAGACCAGGTGTGCTTCTCATACCTACTTCGAATAATTAGATCTCTACCCAGTCAACACACCTTTCTGGATGGGAATACATCAAGTGCATATAGTGCCTGACCATAAATTCATGTTCTTGTTCACACAGCCTGGCTTGAAACAAGTGGGTCCATGTGTGCTGAAGGTCCACGCCAGCAGTGATCATCCTGAGCCTGGTCTTGCCTGCATGGCTGCTTCACATTCCAACAAGGGACGGGTAGAGCCAGCACGGCTAGGAAGGGTGAGAATCACAGAGGCAGCCACATCTTTGCTCTCAGGCTTATGTCGCACATCGCTGGACTGACATAACCACTACCAGTGCAGACTGTCCTTTCACTCCACGGCTCTGCAGTTGCTAACTCCAAAGCTGTTACAGCTCAGAGAGGAGTGGGGCGAACTCCTTTACTGATGTGTTCACACTTAATTTGCAGGAGGGCATTTAACAATCAATTTGAATGCTTTTGCAGTTCTCAATAACACCACAGAACTAAAACTTAAGAAAAGGGTTAATGGTTTATATATATTTCATAGTGTATCCTGGTAAAAGAATTGGTCAGAATAGTACTGGTAGGTAATTACTGGCCCAGTCCTCTTTCATGCTGAAGTCTACTTAATACACAGCCCGTTTTACTCTACAATTCTTTTTTTTCTACTCTACTCTGATATTTGTGACTTTATCTTATTCCAACTGAGCTTAAATACTTGCTAGAGTGGAAATTGTTTTCCCTTGATTGTCTTGGAGCAAAGCTTCCCTACTGCACCCACCTTATTACAGGGAACAGAGTGTGTTAGAGGAGGAAGAAAGTGACCTCAGTTAATGATTCAGAGGATCTCCTAAAGCTCACTCATTTCCTTCCACTGCCTATGAATTATTATTCCCAGCAGCCTTTGGAATTTCTACTCTTTTTCCTGTAATAGCCTTATCTGAGAAGACAGTGGCTATGAACATGTGGAGCACAGGGGTGGCAGTTCAATAACTCAGATCAGCTTGCATTATGCTTCAATCTCTGTTAGCTCCATACGCCATAACAAAAAAACCATAGAACTCACTCCCCTTTTCTTAAATGTTCAGTGTTCTCTCCTGACATTTTGGATTTTTTTTTTCCACAGATGGGCACTTAAAAGTTCCTGAAAAAGAAACGCATGCATGTGTAGAAATATTTATGTGTACATTATGCATGCTTCAACATTAAGCATTTACATTCTATAGTAGAATTACAGCCAGTCACTGAAACAAATGACTTCTTTCTGGGAAGAACAGCTCTGGACAGGTGGCACTTTTATTATTCTGTCCATTATTACAGAGTGAAGTAGCAGATCAGGAGTGAGACTGTCAGGGATAGGAGACAATCTAAAAAACGCATAAAGTTCCATTTTAAGATTTAAGACACCTTTCCAGAGCCAAGAAGCGTCCTGTAAAAGCAGGTACAGCCAGGTCTGTGTGCACAGAGACAGTCCATTGCACCGGGTTTGGTTGGTAAGGATGCTTGCAGCTCCAAAAACTTCAATTTAGAGCTCCAGTGTCAACAGGGTCAGACCCATGTAGCACAAGATACTTTAAGAAATTAAAAAAACCCAACTTGTTGCAGTACTTTTTTTCCAGGAAGTATTTTCCTACTTTAAGAAACCCCATGACCAAGTTCTACACAAGAAACCCGGTGTTAGCAAACACAGAGCTTACTCTGCACTGCAGAGATAACTGATTCTGCGAACAGGCCGTGATTTGGAGAAATGTTGGGCTATGGGACTCCGTAAAGTAAGTATTTACATAGGAGCAATAGGATCTTTGCACAGGCAGGAGTATTCACTATTCATTATTTGCTGTTTGTATCCTGTTATTCATTAAAATTTCAGTCAGCCAAGCACACCGTGGAAAGGCAAAACTATGTGACTTAGGTCAGCAATCACACATGCCAAACAGCCCGAGTAAACAGCTCATAAAATCTGCACAGACTGAAAGTTCTGAGCACAAACTCTTCTTCAAAGGTATGAGAATTAAGTGCCAAGTGCATATTGGTGGGTCACCAGCAGGAATATATTGCAGCATGTATCACTTGTTTCATAACTTGAATTCCTGCAGCCTGTCTTATCAGATCCTTGCGAGCATCACCATGGTCAAGACCAAGAAACAGAGTTTTAGAGTCTTGGGTTCCATCACAGCAAGGCCCTAGGTGTTAACCACTAACATTATTCTATGTCTGACCTGAGATCTGATTCAACAAGTTATCATATTGAATTCAATGTCTGTCAAGCTTTGGGAGTTGCAAGGTGAATTATTACTTCCTTTACTGAATTAATTAATCACCGCTGATATTACTGTAATTTCAGATTGTTCAAGAACATTTCCTTCACCTTCCTCACTCTTCAGTGTCCTCTGATCTCCTTCATGCTCAGATACTACTCCGCTATATATGAAAAGATAATACATTTATGCTGTTATAAAGATACAAATGTGTGCATGTATGCACTCATGAAGGGTGCTTTCTGCTGAATATATTGTACCACAAGTCTTCCACCTACAGTATTAATACTTTCATTTTTGAATCAGAGAAAAATCTCGCTGCCTACCATTCTCTTTAAAGATATTTCATCAGTATCTATTTAAAATCATTAAGAATTTCTCTTATTAAATGATGCAGAGAGGAATCAAAGACATTGTAGGGACTGCATATATATCCTCTCCAGTTGCTGTGAATCAGAAGTCTATAGAATAATACTGGCGCAAAACTAGCCTAGCATGAATCCAGACGTTTTTATTTAAATGGTCTCTCCTCAAGTCCTCCTTAAACTACCTTACATCTTACATTTGTGTCCAGCCCCCCAGCAGCCCCAATTTGCTCTGCACCCAAGAGACGTTAGAGAGCTTGGGGGTGGTCATAGCTTGTGCAGGACAGGTTAGTGATGTAGAGTTGGGTTTTGCATATATTCCACACACACGTAAGGGAGAAGAAAACAAATCCTGTGGTGTAATTCTTGACCTCCAACTCTTCACAGACACACACACAAACTAATTTATCTTAATGTCAGTGTATATGACAGAAAGTATACTGAATTGATGACTGTGACCCTCAGTGTCATACAGAAAAAATGTATTCCACGAGACCATGCATTGTGTTTGCAGCCAATTATAATCCCATCAGACCATCTCTCAGTTCCCCTGACCTAACAGAGTACAAGCAGAGCATGACCAGTAGGAACTACGCATCCATTATCTTCTACACATTCATCCCACAGGACAGTGATAGACAATATATATACCAGATACCATGCAAGATCTCCGATTATTGCAGAGAACTGACTGAATTAAACTCAGAAGACAGAGACTCTCTTACCACTTTTTTTTTTTTTTTTTTTTTTCTCCCCTCCTGGCTAGATTTATAGAGCATTTTTGTCTTGCTTGGTCATTTTTTTTCAATGGTGAGAATTTTACCAATCCTGCACTGCCAGCAACTTGTTTCCCCATTAGAAGATGGGAACAAATCTCTTAAGCCAGCAAGAGTGGTTCCAGTCTGCAGAGGAACTTAATAAAACGTCAGTGCCAAACCTTGCTAGATATCTTCCCCAAGATGGTGCTTTCGTATAACCCCCTTTCTACCACTCCAGCTACACAAGCGTTCCCTTCTGAATGACATCACCAACTACTAACAGGTATTAAGATGCTGGGTGACATTTATATCTCTTTTTTCACGGTCTAGTGCAGTTGTTCAAGGAGAGAAGTTGACTCAAGAGACAGAGGGCAAATAGATCTGAGTTTAACTTCTTGAATTTCCTTGTATTTATTACCTTGCCATTCAACATGGGAACGGTCAGTAGATAATTTATAGTATCATGCTCAGAGAAATAAGTTTGCACTAATGCAATAAAAAGCTCGGAGCACCAGCAGTTCTAATAAAATGAGAATTAACAATAGAGCAGAATAAAGAGGGGAGGGAGAAGAAGAGATAGCCATTAAATCAGTAACACCAAGGTCTGGCTGAGATGTGCTCAAGACAATAATACCATAACGTTTTATACTGGCTGTAGTGTGGGAAAACGCTATCGTCCCAGTGCATGTGAAGACAGAACCATTTAGAGGTAATACATTCACCCATAAGAGGGGAAGGATAACTGGTTTTGTGATGCAGGACTCTGAGGGGAGAGGTGTCAGGGCCGGAGGTAGCACCAGGTAGAAGAGCACCGCAAGCAAACGCAGCTCTAGCAGTGCTAGCCGGTGGGAAAGCATCATGAAGGCTGGGGCTCCACAACGCCGGTCACATCACCTCGCGCACTGCCAGGGAGTAATCAGCTACACACACACAAAAGAACAATTTCAAGAGTGGTACAAAGTAGAAGGTATAGAGAAATAATTAAGAAAGATGGAAGGTTTAAACATATGAAGCACAGGTATAAGCAATGGTATTGCTCATGGACCTGTATACCAACAGGTTTTTCCTTAGAATTTATCTATGCTGATTAAGTAATTATCTTTAGCTTGTGTGATCAATCCTATTAAATTCATAGCACTCCAAGTTCATAGAGAAATGCATAAATGTCTGAATGACTGAAAAGAACATGTGACACCACAGGTCTCTGGGCATTTAAAATTACAAACTTTCTGCAGGTTTAACAGTAGTAGCTATGACAAGAGTGATGATAGCTTCCCCCCCCTCCCCAAGTATAAAATCTAGTGCCACGTTATCTAGGAAAAAGGCACTGGAAAGCAGAAAGACCTTGATACTAGTGTCTAGTTTGTTATAATTAACATGGTTTGGTAATAGCCTGCCTGGACTTTCCCAGGGATTTGGAAGACGTGGAAAAGCACAGTATCCTACCTTCAAACAGGTGAAGGGGAACTGTGTCCTGGAGTTCCTGCACAATTAAAGACAGTTCTGCCTTTGACAGACACAGATTAATCAGTGCTTTTTCATCAGCTTTCCATCTGTAGCATTGCAAAGCCCTGGCAGAAAACAAAGGAGGTCTTGCAAACTTGTGGCAGAGTTTGGGGCACTCACAGTTACTGGACTCTATCTTGGTGCAAGCAGGAGCACTGCTGCTGAACCCTACACACTTCATAGCATGTAGGATCAGCATCAAGATTCCTAATTCCTAAAGAGGGCTCAGGCAGACTAATCAGATCCCCAGTGGTAATATTTAAATATAACCACCTTGACTTAAAGCTTTCCACTGATTTTATGTCCTTGTTATTTAAATGAAAGCTCCTTGCTTTGGTGTTGATGGCTCAATGAATCACAGTGATTTTCTGGTAGATTTCACATCATGATTAACTTGCTTCCCCTCGCTTTACTTCCTCACTCCTCTTACCCAGATGAGCCCTGGGATTTCATCTTCTGTTCCTAAAACCAATCCCAGCATTTTGTCTGGGTACAAAACTTGGAAAGTGAAAATGGATGCTCACAGCTTCTGTTGCAGTTACTGAAAATAGGTGTCACAAATTATATAGTTCCATATTAACTATAGTAAATAAATGTACAATGTGAGATGGGATTTCAGACTCCTGCTCTGTCTGTTCTGGCAAATTAGCATCCAACCCTTTCCTCCTAGTCCTGCAGCCTTACTTGGGTTGTCAGTTCACTGGATTACGAAGTATTATGATTTAGGATGACAGCATTTCACCTGGACTGTAGCGACTCCCAGAATCACTGACAGCAGCTTATCAGTTGATGAACTAGAATGGCTCCTTAAGAAAACAAATCAAATGTATTATCATAACCCTTTCTCAGGGCTATCTATTCCTTCTATTTGTTGTGTAATTTAAAATTTTAACTTGTGAGAGCTCAAAGGCAGCTTGGTTTAATTGCAGATTGGAGGGAACTGTCTGCAGTTACAAATGAACCTGTTGGCTCATTTCCCCTCTCAACTTCAGATTCCCATGTGCCTGAACAAATCAAATGAGAAAAATTTTCCACACAAGCTTGGAGTAACTTAAAGCTACTTGACTTTCTATATCTGCATTTCAGAATTTGGTTTTAAAGCACTTACGAAAATTTAAGCCCTTAAATCCCATGGTTTTTTCTATACCTATGCAACTGATATAATTGAAGTACTTCAGTCTGACTTGTTAGCTGGAGCCAAAAGGGTACCACACATATACAAAGAGAGATACTGTATTATTTCAGTCTTGGCAAGGATGCCTATGCATTTCTAAAGCAGAGCTAATGTTGATAGTAATAGCTATCACATCCCTAAGTATATACTAGTAAGTAAAATGGTCCTTCATTTCAATACCATTTCAGTCACTGAAGTGTTAAAAATAGAAGTGGTAATAGTTTTAAACAAATATTACTGCTATTGTTTTCCTACAAACAGTACACACAAGAAAATGTGGAAGGAGAAAAAGAGCCTTATTTTTATATACCCCAGAAAATTATAGCACAGCTAATAAAATGAGGGTGTCCTACACAAGCTCCAATATTGTATAAATCATGAATAATACATCAGGCAAAAATGAGAAACTGCAATAGAATCAAACCTATATGGAAATAAATAAAACATAACAGCAGAACTGCAATCATGTTAGCTCTGTTGATAAAAATGTGTTTGTGTTTGCAAGAAACACAAAGAGGAGAAGGAGGAAACTTCTCCCGTAAACGATTGTAAAAGCATTAATAATAATAAGACCTACACAGCAAGCCAAGAAAAAAGATAATTAACAAATAAGCATCCGGTTCACCAGAGCTGTTTGGTGGGGAAAGTAGAAAGATGGCAAGCTAAATGTAACAATAATTTTAAAAAGGTGTCATGAATGAATCTTTAGGATGGATGGGAATATATAACCTGCCTTGCAAAGCAAATTTGAATTGCATATTGATATCTTGCAGTGTGTGTCTCTAATTCTGAATGTGAAATAGTTCTGCCTGAGGAAATCAGAGGGGACTCAGACAGGAATTGGGTGCAATCTCAGTTCCTAATCATGGGTAAGCACAGGGTTAAATCCCAGCTTTACCTTCCCCAGAGACAGATTCTTCCAAGAGTGCTGTTAGGACTGCTGGCGGGCTGCTGCAGGAGAGAAGATACCTATTCAGGACAAAACTATTTCCCTTGCAGGTAAAGAAGAGAAATTAAAAAGGAAGAAGATGGTTCTATGCTTATGACACCATTGGAATCTGCCACAGACTCCCAGTGACTTCTCTGGAAAATGGTTTATTCTCCTTGTTCTTCCACATACTCCTCCACCCCACCTTCTACCCACTCACCTTTTGGGTTTGGTTGTTGTTTTTTTTTTATTTCCCCACCTTAGTGGAACAGAGTTCCACCCAAAAAGGCAGTTTTGGTGGGATTTGATGATGTCCACATAAGCTAAGCTCAGCAGAATTGAAGCGTGAAGGTATCATCATGCATGTTTAATGGAACTCCAAAGAAAACATTCAAGGACAAAGTCTCCACTTTAACAATTCCCTGTAATGATCCCTATGTTTCAAAGTAAATCTCTTTACCCCTAAGATTACTATTAACATTTTATGCAAATTGGATGCATCTCTCTTTTTTTTTAAGATTCAAAGTAATCTATGTATATCTTTATATTACTTCTCAGAGCCATTAGCTAAGATGAGTTCATATTTTTATTCCCTTTGCATACTGAATGTATTTTATTTCTTTGGGGTTGCAGCTTTTATTATTGAAGTCAGCAAAACCTGATGAATCCTATCACCTAGCTTTCTCTGTTTTTTCTGTTCCAACCACACACGATTTATGAGCCAAAAATCAAAGTCTGGATTGCTAATAGTGGCATGTTTTTCTCTCATCATCTTGGCATTTTTTTCTGAATGGGAACAAAACTCAATAACTGATCAAAATAACTGTTTATTAAAACAACAAGTATGCTCTTATATTTTCTTTAAAGCTTTAACTCATCAAAGAGAAGGTTTAGCTTCTTACTAAGCAGTTAAGGAATGACTTGGTAACACTCTTGAAGTACCAATGTGGAGCACAGAAATATGACAGCAGTTGAAAAAGACACAAGAAGCAATAAAAACTGGATTAAGAAGCTAGATAAATTCAATAAAAAAGTATATTTTTAATCTATTATTAAATGCAGATATTTAATCTATGGCACATTGTGCCAGTACTACCTGGAAATTTTGAGCAGACATACTAAATAAAAACATGAACTTCTTTAGGGAAGTCCTGCAGATTTGTAGTTAGAAGATACTTCTAGCTTTACAAATACATGGACTTGTTTTATTATGATATTAAAAATGAATATCCAGTCTCCCAGTCCAATTCTAGGATATGATACAGATTCACAGACTGTGTGGGATGGGGTTTGTCCCAAAGTCAACAATTACAATATAAGCAGGTTACATGCTGTGCTTCAGTTTCCCCCAGCCTTTCTTTCAACTATCTTCCAGTGTTTTAATGATAGGGATGCTCTCACTGAATGCACACGCTCCCCACTGCTAGAGTTGTGGTCTTGTTTCTCATGTACAGGTCCCACCATAATAGAAATAACCACAGTAACAATGATTATAAAGAATGGATAGGTTGTTTAGGCTTACAGCTACTGCAACGGTCAATAAAAAATTTAAAAACTGATTTTTCAGTTTACTCATTTATGAAGTGCTGTGGCCTTCACTGGACAAGTACACAAAACCAAATGATTTTAATCAAGCTCTAAGAAAAAGATGGCAAGGTGTGACTCAAAGGTCAGAGCCACAGCACTGTCAGCTGCATACCAGCAGTCAGATGCATTTATGCTGTGGCTGCCCTTCAGTGGAGGCCTTTGGAAGTCTTACAGAATCATCTATAAATATTTAGAAGAAGTTGAACACAGCAGCAGGAAAGAGCCTTTAATTTAATTTTGAAGGCTGCAACAGACCGAGCTTTCCAAATATGATGGAAGGGAAAGGCTCTCTCCTGCCAAAGAGCAGCGTTGCTTCTGGCTTCGAAATCCCAGTATTAAGAGCACAGTTTAGGGAGCATCACTTAAGCTGAATCCTCTCTCAAACAGTAGTAAGGGAAGAGCACAGGCCCTGCACTTCCCCCTCTGCTGGGCCCTCACAAATCTCATCCAAGATAACAGGTACTCCAGAGGCTTGGCACCTTGAGATTTAAGCTGTTGCTGTTGATATTCTGGCAGCAGATGGGATCCTCAAGTTTGCTGAGGTTTTTATCCTGGGTAAGAGCTGTATGAACACATAGTTAGATTTTTTTCCCTACCCCAAATGCTGCAAATGCAAATAGACATGGATAAAAGGCAAAGGCACAGAGAAGTGAGGTCCTTTGCCTATGGCCAAGAGCAGAGTTGGAGGCATTTATCCAAAGAGAACTCCCACGCTTCCCACCAGCCTGAGCCACTGCCTCCCTTGCTCTGCCATGCACGAGCGCCCTGGAGACTCCAGTTTCCTCCTGCTGCTGGCGCGGGCTCTGGTCAGTAAGCTAGGCTAGTGCAACCTCGGTGGGAAACGCAGACACAGGGACAAAAATACACCAGCAACAATTGAAAAGGGGAGGCATTAACATGAGTTAAAAATGAAGAAAAAACAGCTACCCCACAAGAAAAATTAAGGGCATTTAAGGTTGAGGATCTGATGATCTGCCAAGGTAATAAACCCCAGGACATTTGTCTTATATACTTTCTTCTTCTCTACAAGGGAGTTAAACAATCAACTCTCCAGCTCTCCAGAATTAACAATCCGGGGCAGAACTGGATGGAAAACATAAGAACTGCTGATAGTAGTTCACTTTGTAAGAAACACAGAAAGCACTGGGGTAGAAGAAATGCTAGATAGGGTAAGATCATGAAGCAGTCCATACGCAAACAGCCAGAAGATGATGCTTGGAGACAAGGCTGTGAAATAGAACTAGCACTGAATAAAGCTTTTAAAGACGATCAGGGCAGAGAAAAATATTTTGCTGCCTAAGGACAGTGAACCTTGGCAATGGCGTAATAGATCTTCAGCTAATATTTATGGGCTGTCGTTCTCAACAGGGAGATCCATGGCACAGTAGGGGCTTATGATTCTGAGCAGTAGTTCTGGGCCATCATATACATAAAACTGAAGTGCAGGTTAAGATGATGGATGGCAGAACATGACGGCCACACGGAGCCACACGGAATGTAAAAAGGATCCCAAATAAATACAAGTTGGTGGGTAGTTTGCTAGCAAAGGAATGTGTACTGAGTAATAGTTATCTACAGAACAATTTCTTGCAACAACAGCAACACCGATGGAAACCATAAGGTCATAACGCTCATGCAGCCAGAACAGGAAGGAACAAAATTGAAATGATAAGCTCAGCCCTTTTGGTCCATTTCTATTTCTGCCTAAAGTCATATAAGTCAGCTCAGGCTTGTCAAGCCTTTACAGACTGCTGAGCCCTCCACCCTGCCAGGAAGACTGTTTTGGCTGCTTCTTTTTCCAGCACATTACCCAAAGTCTACCACAGCCAGGCAAGAGGAGTTTACCCACATTCCTGTAAGTTCAGCCTGTTACTTTGCAATCTGTGCACAAGTCAGAGGAAAAGGTGCTAATAATAAAACTTATAAAAAGCAAATAAGAGGTTAAAAAGAAAGGAGAAGCACATCTCCATGTGGTGCAGTTTCTTACGGTCTCTTATTTAATGATTCAGATGCTGTGGCATGATTTAGTATGAGTTGTGACTTCTCACATTTAATGAAGTGAAACCCTCTTGGCCCACTGTGAGATGTATGCAAGGATGAGAACCCAGTAATTTACAGCATTTGTGACCTTATAACAATGTACTTTTTGCTTGACTGCTCTTCAGGCCTAAGAGGAGCTGTTATCAAGGGCTCCATGGAATATTCATTATTATTTATAATTGGATGTAGAAGAGCTTTATCTGTAAAAAAAGTATCTTTAAAAATGTAGTATTCAATAACTTTATGCTAACTTAAAAAAGAAAAACAAGATACTCTTAGACTAATATTAATTCCACAGATGCTGATGAATGATGATCTTCATAGTGATAAACAAATAGTACAAGCTTTGGTAGACCGCCTTCTAAAGGGAAGCTAATTGTTCAGCCAGCATGACAATAAATAGCCTCCAGGGGACTGTTGACTTGTTCCTCACTTGAAATTTGTAACCTGAAATGCTGCTTCCAAGTCACTAATTTTGCATTCCACACCTTGGTACCGACCGGGTGGATGTGTACCATAGTAATTATAGCCTCTGAAACCTCATTAGAAAATACGTTCATTCTGCCAGTTCATTTATGGTCTAAGATTATGGACATATTATCAGCTATTATGCTTTCTACCTGCATTTGGTTTTCCCTGGGGCCTGCTTAAAGACTATTTAGTCCCTCAGAATATGGACTATCCCTCAGTTGCACGTACGTACTGATCCTGACACCGGCTGGCTCTAAGCCCTACCGTTCTGGGAGCCCTAAATGTCCTGGAAACCAAAACATTTTCAGTGAAGCAAATTTTTTCAAACCTGAAATATTTCACAAGATTGACTGTTTCAGCTGAATTTTTTCTGCAGGTTTTTTTTAGATTTATAGTCATCTTGAGAGTCAGAAAGTCAAAAAGAAAAAAAGACAGGTGATTTTGCCATTGGCCAGGTGATGTGCAAACAAATATTAGTGTTTTGAGCTCTTTCTCTCAAAATCACTTGGGATGACAATCAGAATTGGCTCTGAATCAGTCAGAACATGAAATTTAGCGTGGAATCACTGATCTCCATCAGGGTAAAGACCCTGACAGGGTACATACACCTTCATGAATTTCTAAGCCCAAATGATGGGAGTTATTTTGAAGTGAATTAGAAACCTAGCAACACTAAACAATACCAGCGAGCCATAACTGAGTATTTCTAAAGAATCCAGTATTTGTACAGGAACTAACTGCTTCCCTACAAAATGGCAGTGTCAGATAGCGCTCACATAGCCCAGGATACATAGTTTTACATCTAAATTCCTATTACTTGGATCTCAGCCTTGCACTTATGATGAAAAAAAATTACATCAATTTAACTTAAAACAGTTCAAGTAAACTCAGACAGAGAGTAGTCTCTCTCAGAAGAAGATTTATCTCAGTAATGAATCAGATGATACAGTAAAAACTCTGCACTAAGCTTTATAATGCTTAAACAGATTCAGCTTAGAGCACTCCTTAACTGGGCTCATCATCTCCGTGGACTGAAGCAAGAAATTAAGTACAGAAGTCATGCAAGAATAACGACTGGGATCACAATGAAATACACAGCAAATCCTGTACTGATTAGCTTGGAGAATTGACCAAGGTTTTTATCTGATTATTCCCCATTTTATCATGTAGGTTGGCATCTTTGGACCAGTCTAATGCCACTTCACAGGCAAGAGATACTAACAGTTGTGCTTGCTCTTAGCAAGTGAAAAAGATGGTATCCGGCAGTTTCAGGATGTTTCTGAGCTTCCCCATCATCACTACACAGATAATAATACTTCTCCCACACTATGAAATGCTTTAAAAGTTTCATAGGAGTATATGAAATAGTTACACGTTGTATTATTTTTTCAGAATAGACTGCAGCAAAGCAGCAAAAGGCTTTTTTAACAAGTGCTGTTTATTCATATTTAGCCCCGGATTACACCATCTGCATCACAAAAGAGTCTGCATCTGCTATTTCATTTTACCCTTCATAGCTTATCATGACAAAACAACAAAAAGATTGCAATTTAAAAAACATTCTTTGAACTTTTCTAATCTTTGCAACAACGATTTAACAAACGTTTTTCATGTTTGCATCTATTGGGGTTTTTTATATCAGGTCATTCAGAGCTTTCATTTGATTGCTCTAGGAAACCAAACTGTTGCTACTCAATCTCTTTGCAATGTTCCCTATAGTGCAGCCACTCAGAGAGCTATCAAAGCTCCAGTGGAGGGCTGATAAAATCAATCTGTTAAAATCACCTATACAATTTATTCTTCCCTTTTTTTTTTTTTTTAAATAAGAATGCCTGTTTATTATCCAGCAGTCTAAACAAAAAAAGAAATCCCTACCTGTACTGTATTACCACTTTGATAATGCAAGCCATATTGCTACATAGAATGTTTGCTTTTAAAGATTGAAAATTGATCTGTTATACTTGAGGTGTTCAAGCTGTGGAGCATATTGCAAAGGTAGCTCGCAAATAGCTGCAACTTCTCTTCCCCCCTGCCCCTCCTTTTCCTCTCAGCAAAGCTTTCTCAGAGAAAAACTACTCAGGGATCATGTAAATTCAGCTCCTGGTTATGGTAGCAGCTCATGGCAGCTGACGGGAACAGGAGGAAACAGATGAATACCAAAAAAAGAGAAATAAAGGTCTTCTAGTAACACATTGGCCACCCCTGCTTTAATAATCGCAACATACTCTAGAAAGGTCTACAGCCCTTCTCCCCATACTCTCTAGCTCCATTGCCAGAGTTTGGCAAAACAGAAAAGACTCTACAAGCCCGCTTTCTGCTCACCTCCAGCATTTTATAACCTCTGCTTCAGGCTTTCATCTATATGGCTTCCAGCACCTGCTGGTCAATAGCCAGACCATTAGCTTTCAATTACTCATCCTGTTCTACAAGCAGGTCTGTTCTAGCTGTTCAATTACCCATGCCTTTTGTCTCAAATCGAGCTGACAGGCAAGAAGCTTCTGCAATAGCAACTTTAACACATTGCTTGCCAACCTTTCAAACCAGTAGCCAATATATGAATAGTTCCTGTGCGAGTTGTGTGGTGCACTAGACATCTTGCTTTGTAGGCTGGTGTCACTTTATGGATAGATTTGAGTGAAGCACCAGCAATCATCTCACAAGTTTAACAAAGAACTGCACTGTCCAAATTGCTTTCAGCTTGTGGTCTGTGGACTATTTATAAGAAGTCTGGGAAAGCTGGCTTGGGAACATGAGCCTAATTTGATAGGTTTATATTCACTATACACTGCAGAATGTTTTAATTGTCTGCCAATCAATGCAACTTGCTAAAGACCTTGACAGCAGAAAAGGTATGCAAAAAACCCAAGCTGAAGTCATTACAATTAAAATAAAAAACAAATTCAACTTTTTAACACAGAATAAGTGATCAATGGAACAGATTATAAGAAGTGGTAAACTGCATGATTTTGAGATTTTTTTTTAGATCAAGAACATACGTCCTCCTAAAACACACATTCAAATCCTACCAGAAGCTGCTGAATAGGAGACAGGGATCTGAGATGATACTTTCTGGTTTGCGCTTCACACAAAGTCAGAATAAATGATAACATAACCTTATGGGCTTATGATCTTTAAATTTATTCAGAACAAGAAATCTGCAGGACTGTCTAGACAAAAGATAACTGGTGTTTGTTTTACCTCCAATACCTGTGATTACATGGTTCCCTCATGTAAAATAATGGCGGGGGGGGGGAAGGCGGGGCTGGCAGAGGGAAGTCAGAAGTGATCCTCTATTCTAAAACAAAAACAAGAATATTTTATAACAGATGTCAAAGATATCAAATCAAAGTGTCCTTCGAAATGCCTGAGCAGAGAACTATACCCGATTCCAGTTCAAAAGTGAAAATATTGCAGTGCATGCCAAACTATCTGATGTGACTGAATTTCAGCCCGAAATCCAGAGTCAAAGTGTAACACACCAAACCTCTGGAACTGTTCCAGGAGCAACTGGTGAGCAGATTTCATGGAGAAAGGAAAATGAGTCAGGTGATATATTGGAAAACATGCTTCTGTACCTGGCTTGTGAGGTACCTTACCTCATGTTTGCATCCCAGAAACGTATTCTTTCTGTTTAGAGGCTGAACTCTAATAGCTCACATCCCGATATTACACGGGGCAGGCTGGCTCAGTGTGAACACTGGAGCAAAATATCCCTTGCGTAAAGTAAGCATTGAACTTCCATGGAACCACAGTTGCTTCCAGCAGCCCTGGCTACAAGGTTATTGGAAAAGAGACCTCTGAAGACCAGACTTGTATGTGTGAATCCAACACTATCACAAAACTCCATACTGAAATGCCACAGTTTATGAGTAATATTTTTCCCCTAATAGTCAAGCTTAAATTAGCTTAATTGTATGAGATACAGCCTTAGCAATTTCCTTTTGTGATTTATAGGATTAAAACCTGTTTTCCTGCTGGCAGGCAACGCTGTTTACCAGCCTCTCATCTCCTGTTCCCATTTCATTTAGGCAGAGTGATCTGGCATTATTAAAATTGGATTGTTTCCTTATCCCCATTAAACAAAAGGTGATTTGATACCAAGTGTTAAAATATTATTGCTTTATGTTTCTCTCTGTCCATCAAAACTCCAGCCTGCACTCTGTGGCACAGCAGGAGCTAATCATACATTGAGATTCAGCAGTAGTGTAAACAAAAAAAAGTCATCCAGCCTTGTGCTGGTTTGTCGTTAAATGTTAAGACTTTTTTTTTTTTTTTCGTGCTATCTGGTGCTCTTCCTTAACAATACAGGACAGCAGAGGGGTAGACTGTATGTCCTGTCCCAAGACTCCTACCTGCAAGGGAAGTGTGACAACTGAACAATCCTTTCCACCACTGAACAAATAGGTCAGACAACACTTGGGACATGACAAAGCCTTGTTTGTGTGATATTAAAAGGAGACAAGTCATAATCAAAAGACATACATGCAAGGCATGGTGAGACACAAGGAAACAAACTCTGCAACAGCCTTGCGGCCAGCACAGAGAGAAGGGGCATGGCAGTGCAGGAGGAAAGGAAAATCAATCTTCTGGTGTGACATGATATTCCTTTGATCAAACTAATCTTTTCATACTCCTCTTCCCTTTTGTTGTTGCTGTGAACATCTTTTGCCTTTGGGGGGAAAAAACGAAGAGACACAAATAGATAATATACTGGCATTTGAAATCAACCAACAAAGCACGAACTTGCTTAGGTGGCAATGGAAATAAGCAAGCATGAGTCTAACTCTGTATTGATTTGCCACTCCGTTCTGAAGCCTGCACTCGTGAAACCACTTTGTGGAGACACCAGAAGAAAAATAGAAAGCTGTTTTAGGAGAGAGGAATGAAGCGGTGCAGAGTAGACTCTGTGCACTGATTCTCATTTCTTCCCTCCCACCGTGTGAATAGCCTCCAAGGAGGCCAATTCAGAGTCAGAAACTGCTGGTGAATACTGACAATTGCTTCATTTTTTTCCAGAAAGATCCAGAGGTCAGATTTAGGTGAAACAAATTACATTTCTAAGGTCCTGAAAAGACGTGTCAGCATGCTTACCCTTTTGAGGAACTGGCACCTGATTTAACAAACCCCTTACAAAACATGCATTACAACTTCCAAAACTCCTAAACTCCATCCTCAAAGACTCAATTAGGAACTGTACCCATGCTTTGTTTATATCGAATGCTTAAATCCTACTGAATATATTTGTAAATAAGGAGCAATTAGTAAGATTTCTGTGAACATAACATACAAATTACAACAGAGGGGAAACATCATACTAAGTATTTAAAATGCGAAGTTCTCTAGATTTCATTAAGTTCATGGAATACTTTCCCATGGGGAGTTGCTGAGGTTCTTTCACTAGATGCACTCAAGAGAAAATTCAATTTAAAGGTGAATTGCAAAGGTTTGCTGAAAAAATAGAAATTCACTCATAAGATCCCAGGAAGGGAAAACAGACTATAGTTGCTCTTTAAATAGGTCACTAGGGGTGAATTCTATTGTCTAAGACAGGTATCCATTTCAGGTTTAAGAGCAGAGTCCAGTTCTCATTTCCACCACTGAAGTGACACTACAAATTAACGTGAGAGATCTTACTTGGTTTTAGCCTCTTGGAAGCCCCTGAATAAAACATGTTAAGAATGATTTTACCATTTCTCATCCTTGACTAATTGGTTAGCTAAACCATGACAAACATCAGTACAGGTGCTATTTCTTCCTTTTTGTCAAAGTGTCCTATCACAAAAAAATGCGCTATTGACTACTTCAGGTGTTGTATCCTCCACAAGCTATAGCACAATGATGGGGCCACCCTGACCTTTTCAATATTCTGTATTGTGACTTGCTACAGTCATTTTACTCATTTCACTTTTTTACAGCTCCAGTGAGAGACAGAGCAGGGTGGAATGGCCATCCCAATCAAAATATGAAATGATGAAAGGTCAGGATAGTAAAGCACCCTACAATATTTCAGGGAATACATCTAGCCATTAAAATTTAGATGCAGTCTCTGTGCCAAAGCCTGTAATGAGAAAAGAAAATGGTAGCCTATGGATTCACCTCTTGTGGGAGCCAGAAATTATTTTTTGTGCAGACAGCTAAGCACATAATTAAGGCAAATGCATAGACATGGCACAAACTTTAATAGATGCCTGCAAAAAACATGCAAGTATGTCTACTCATGCAAATCATGAAACAATGGAGTTTATGAAATAAACTACAAAATAACTGAATGTGATAGGTAGGATGGCTGAATTTTGGGTTTGTTTTTTGTTTGGTTTTTTTTTTTTTTGTGGTGGTGTTGGTTTTGTGGTTTGTTTGGTTGGGCTTTTTAATGTTTTTAATGCGATGAAGACAATAGCCCTTGTCACCCAGTTGGTCACCATCAGCATGACTAGCCCAAATTTAGTGAAGATACACTGATTTGTACTGACTGAGTAGCTGGCTCCCAGTAACCACAGAAATTTACTTCAGCCTTTTTTTTGCCATAAGCCTCAAAGTTGTCCTAAACCCTTGAAATTCCTGCAGACCTCTTTGGCTACCCACAGCAGCCCACACTGTCTGCAGAGGAATCAGGAAAAGAAGTTACACTAGTATAACGCCATTGATTTAAACACCAATACTCCCGATTTACATCGACATAATTGAGATTAAAGTTCACAGGCTCTAGATTTGACTCAGTGTAACTTACAGAAAAAACACTCAGACTGATTAGTAGTACAATAACGAAAAACAGCCATGAAAAATTGTTGGGAAACAAAAAATGAGTGAGGATGGAGACTTACCTCATGTTTAGGGCATGGTCAGATCAAGTTTTAATTCTGCCACAGATTGTTTCATTCCCCACATAAAATGGGAGTAAAAATAACTATACTTTTTCCCTGCCACCTTTTGTTTATCATTGCTATTTAAACTGTTTGTTCTTCAGACTAGGAGAGCTGCATATCACCTTTATGTACATGCCTCCATTTAGGCTTCCAGGTACTGTTGTTCTGCAAATTAATAACAAGGGAACTGATATTTATGTACCTAAAATGTTCTTCAATAACTTAAGCAAGGTAATACCAGAGCTCAAGATGAGCTTGTGAACTGATGCATAAAAGAATCTAATCTTGGCAAATTAGATAATAAAGAGCAGTATTAACTATGTTTCAGATATCCTGTTTGATAATCTGCATTAAAACCAACTTTTTTAGCCTGTTACATCTGCACCAAGTTTGCCTTATTACAAATTTTCCTGCTGAAACAATCACAAGTGAGAGTAAATAACTAGTAAGGCAACTTTGATAAGAATTTTACTGATTTACTTTTCACTTATGTGAAGCTGGTGTTGATGCAAATATTTATATGTAAGGTTAATTTTAAAAATCTTTTTGCCAAGCAGGTTCGAGTTTCTTACAATTCCTGCAAATTTAGTTTCAGAATTAGGAATGTTGTTGATACCAGAATATCTTATTAGCAATAAAAGTATATTACCTATAATTGAATAGTTTCTCAATTAGCAAGTTGGAGAGCCAGCAAAAACAACCAATTCCATCTGATGCATCCCCAGCAGGAGGCATCTGAATTACCAGTGAGTCAATTAGCATACTTTTACCCAAATAATAAATAAGTACATAAAATGCGCAAGACTGAAATAAGCAAATATTAGCTCCATGTAAAATGAATGCAGGAGAAGTTTAACACTATGGAAAAAAGTACTTTTCAATATATAGTTTATATCTGAAATACAACCAAAATAGATTGTAGATTCAAACGGAGAAGACACAGGCATTACTCTGTAATACTTCTAAGTCTAATCGTGTTCGGACCGTACAAAGGATGCAGTGTGCAGCAGTGACAGAGAGGAACTGATGATCTTCCCTAGCTCAATCCCTGGTCAGCAGCAAGGGGTCGGATCATCTCAATCCATTTGAGCTAACCGACCACCTTGTCTTTGTTTTCCAGCATACCTTCATCAAATGAAATTCTGTCATAGGGAATTTGCACTGGAATTAATAACAACAGTGTCGTTTAAGCACAGGGAGTGAGATCCTGAGATACTTGTGTTTTGTTTATACAGACTCCTTTCATGATATTAACTCCTAAACATTTATTATTTGAAGAAATACATCTCTGGCATTTAAAAAGTCAGCTTTCATCTGTTGGAGCTAAATATGCATGGTGTTTTCATGAGTGGTGTGTAATTGGGTAATTCTAATTGCAAATAAAAATCTTTTCCTTCTTGAAAAACAGGTTTAAGTTTGTGCAAGGTAATGAAGCAGGGGTCTGAAGATCAGTCATGGAACAAATTGCATTAAGTGAAATCAGGCAGTTGTCTATTCTGATTTCTTCCCTTGAAAAAGCTTTATGCCACCCAGTCCCCATTGCTGATGGACTGTTATTACCCATCTTGTTCTATGAAGAGACAAAAATTAAGCGATTAAGGAAAAATATTACAATCAACTTCCATTCATTCATCTCTCAAAAACCGATGGTACTTCATCCCAATTTTTAAGTCCCTTTCGATAAATAACATGGAAACAGAAATGGGAAGGTTGTTGCTATGTAACTTACAGTATTGAAATGTATGAGGCACGGTGACCTTTGCCTCTGGAGATGATATGCAAACTATTTATATGCACAGCTGTACAAATTGCCAGAGTTTAATGTTGAATTCCATGGAAAATCATCTGTGCTGTTCTGCTTTTGAGGAAAGGACAGGGTTTAAATATTTAATAGGCTTTCTCACTGTGCAAGCGTATTCGTTATTGCGTAAGTGAGCAGCACAGAGATCTCTTTCAAGGCTCTGGCTTCAAGCATCTGGCAAGCTCTCCTATGAGAACGAACATGATAGAGGTTCATCAAATCATAAGCAGCAAAAGGCAACAAAGAACATTTAGGAGGTGCAGAAAAATTCCTTTCTATCACATGCTTTTTGTAGGACAACTTCCAGCAGTGTGCCCTCCTCCTGCTACCTGCTCCAAGTGGCTGCTGGATCCTCAGTGGTGTTTACCTCCCCCCCCCCCCCCCCCCCCCATAATATGCAGGTAGCTGATAATCACATTTTCAGTTTTGCAGAAAAGCCTTCTGAACTTCCACGTCACGTTCCCAGTATGCTGATAAGCTGACAGTCTCTTCTCACCATGCAGGCCTGCTCAGCACCAAGCAGTGCCCACGCGTGGCTAATCCCCTGCTCACCGCCACCAGCTAAAACTGACAGGAAGTTTTTACTTTGGACTGCGACTGAGAGTTAACAATCTTTCCAGATAAGGGCCACATAAGTGAAATAAGAATTTATAGCCCTATAGAGCTCCATGTGTTTCACAGAAGAGTTGAAGGCTTTTTTTTTAAAAAAAAAAAACAACCTATTTTATAGACAGAACAGCAGAGGCATGGAGAGGTAAAGCAAGCTGAACAACAAACCAGCAGCAGAGTGTGGAATTAGGCCCAGAATGTACGAGGTTTTATTCCATGACTTTCCCATTGCAAAACTCTCTCCTAGGATGCAAAATACAAAGGCAGGATCCAGCAGCAGTCAGTCTTTACTCTGGGCAAAGGCATTCTGACTGAAAGACCAAAGATGTACAAGAATATTCTCTCTGGCCCAGCAGCCCAGTCCTGTGTGTTTTAACAAAATTAAACGCCCTGACACTTCAACTTCTGGTTTCTCAACTCTGCGGGAACCACATCAACAACTATTAAAGGACTATCACAGCCTATAAGCATTCCGTGCAGCAAGTGTACTGGAGTTATGCATAAACACTCACACATTTAATTTCTTTTCTTTGGGGCCTTTTGATGTATATCACAAAATACATTGAATGTACTCCTTCATTGTGGTCCACAAAGTCAACAGAACACAAGCTGAGGCAATATTCAGTAAACTAAGATAATGGCTTTTGCTCGAGACTTAAGACAAGAACATGGGGAAAAATGAGAAAATTAGCTACAGGGTTAACAAGCATGCTTCCTGCAGGCTGTGTAGCTCTAGCATTTCAGTAGGAAGCACTGTATGTAAGTGCAATAATAAAAAATACTAAAAAGATAAAAATAATAAAACTCTGTAATAAGATCTGTGTCTTCCTTTTGTTGTTTTGTCTTCAACTGAGACAGTGCTGCGGAGTTTGGAAGATGTGAAAATTGCCTATGCATTGGGTGTGGAAATATGCATTGCATCTCAGTCCCTGAGCCAAAGTCAAGTAATAGGGTTTAGGAAAGAGAAGGGGGTTGGTTTTAGGTGTTTTTGGGGGTTTTTGGTTTTTTGTTGGTTTGTTGTTGGTTTTTTTTAAGGTTTAAAAGGTTTTCTTACTTTTTAGAAATTAGAAAAAGAGATATGTTTAAATCTGGTTTTAAAATGTTACCAGTTTTTACAGACTGAGAATTCTATTCCCCTTCATTCCAGGATGAAAGAAATAACTTATTGCAATACTGCGCGTGAGCAGTGGTCAGACTGAATTATTGTGATTTGGCTGCTGATTCAGAGTCCCCAGGAGCCCTGACAGTCTTTGAGGTGCAGCTTTTCCTTTCCCTGCGAAGCAAAACAGTAAATTCTTTGTGGTACCTTCTGGACTAGAGACAAAAAAAACCCCAAACAATTTGCCTTTTTTTGCCCTCACATCTTACAATCCAAGAGAAATTGTATTAGATCAGCACTACTCCCAAGAAAGCCTGAGGCTGCAGGAAGCAGTATGGGTGAACCTGTTGGAGACAATTCTACTTTTGAGTCAGCACTATATCAATTATCAAACATGATTTTATGGTTTGATGGACCATAAGGCTTCAGGCAACAAATGCGGGGTATGATCTTGATCATATGAGGTCATTAAAGATCCCATAGCACTACTTGTTTGCATCAGGCTATTCATCTTGTTGTCTTGGATCAATTTTAGTTCAGCTCTCTCAAGGTAAAATTCCCCTATGCAATTTCTGACACTGTATTCTTCACCTCCTGTATTCAGCTCTTGTGTGGGAGCGTTATGTTGTTTAAAACACCGCAATGTCACCCCAAAGGTAGCTTTCCTCCACTGGCTTGCAAAGTACTGTAAATTCTTATTAATCTCCATAATAAAGGAATATTTAACCTAGAAAACTGATTATTTGGGGTTTATGATGTAAGAAATAAAAATAAATATTCACGTTAATTTCTTTTAATTTTTAAAAGGCCCTTTTCTGCACGAGTTTCCAAAAGCCACTTCCTGCTGACAAAGTTTTGAACAAAAATCTCAGGCAGCTAGAATTAAAACTACAACACCCTCAGTATATTACAGAACTTTGTATGCTATTGAAGCCTTCTAGCAGACTGGAAAACAGACCCTAAATTATACATAATTCTTTGTGTAGGTCCTTGAAATTGGACGTTGATTTATACCAGCTGAAAATTTGACCTGAGACAGCATTCTTGAAAAACAGAGGGAGGTTTAATGCTTGAATCAACAAGGATACCACAAAAACTACATTATTTGATTATTGTGAAGCTGGTCTAAATAAGAAGTAGTTAGACAACCATGCACACCAGAAAGAGGGAAAGACAACACAAAAACTTGCTTTTAATTTGCATATCCAGAGATACTCCATATATGAAACAAATAATTCAATGCTACAGGCACTGAACAGAGTACTTCATAGAAGAAAGGTTATTTATTACTAGTGCTGAAGGATATAAAGTTATTTGAAAGGTATAGACTTCATTTTTTTTTCAGACAATAAGGATTTATATTGCTTTTATATCTCATACTCTGGACAGATGAATCATTCTTGGGAAAAAAATTTTAAATGATTCAGCATCATTGGTTCTAATGGTATAGTGAAAAGGAGTTGTGGGATTTCACCCAACACTGTTAGAAACATATGGGAATATAATGAGTAGCAAAGTGCTTCAGATTTTTTTTTTGTAATCACATACATTTTCTGGCTGTTATACCTCAGGATTGGATAAACAATACATTTTTTGAAGAGTAGTGGCTGCATTATGAGCAGTAAGTTCAATTTTCAAAAGCCGATGGGCATTTAAGAATATACGTCCTGCTGATTTTTAGCAAGATTTAAACTATCAAATCACATAAGCACTTTTGAAATTCCCACACTTAAGCCCCTGAGTGTGTATCTTACAACTTAGGCTTTCATGAGCCAGATATTTTTATTGCATTTAGACAATTAGAGACACAGACAGTCACTAATGGAATTTTCAAAAGTTTTTAAGTACACTAATTTGTCTTGAAGCAATAAGCATTAAATTCTAGAATGCAGAGAAAACCCTGTAGCTGCCCATATGTGTTTTTTTTAGCGGATGTGGTTTTTAATCTTACCTTATTTAAGCAGAGCTGTGGCTACCTCAAATATAAGCATATACCTTCACTTCTGCATGTTCAGAGAGCAAGTCATTCGCCTCCCGAAAGCTGTATGAGACACTCATATCTTACACGTGCCAGGGAGATGCCAAGTTCTGCCTGTTGTCTGTAGAGGGAACCTGCTAATCCACTTGTATAGAATAATCTAACTTTCCTATGGCTGACATCAGCTGGGAAGGATCCCACCTTAGATAAGATATTTCTGCAACTAATTCTACCAATCCTGCAAATAATTAGACACACCAAACCCCTCGGTGCTTTTGAAAACATGACTTGAAAACCTAATGCTATTATTCCTCCTGCTGTTTAACTGTGGCAGCAGAGAAAGGATGCTGATCAAGGAGCCCCCCATTGAACTAGGACTTGCTCATACAGAAAAACAAAGTCCATCCTCCAAAGACAGTACAATCTGATAGCACGATAAGAGAAAAATCAAAGCCTAGTTCTCTCAAAGGCAAAACCCATCTGGGCAGAGATCACTCCTGTGTCAAAACAAAAAAGGCTTTTTACATGTTAGATCTTTGCAAATAGCGTTCTCAGTCTTCTGTGGAAGTCGCTTGTGCATCTGAACACTGCAGAGGAATGCGGAAGGAGGGATGCTCCTAACAGACACACAGCGTTAGTCTGGCACTTGTGCCCAGCCTTCCCCTGCTTTAAGCGCTTCACAAGTATCTCTGTTTTCCACTCCAGTCCCCCAACTCATGTCAGCAGTAAAGAGCTCCCTGTTCTTTTATTTTTTAATACTGCTTTCAATTTACCAAGGGCCTTAATTTCCCTGTCAGTGATGGTGTTTTAAGCACATCGAACTAGACTCCTCACTTCTATCTGACATAGGTCAGCATTAAACAGCTCAAGAAAAACGCTAACATGATTCCCAAAAGCAAAACAAAACAAACAACAAAACAAAAAAAAAAAAGGAAGAAAAAAAAAGAAAAAATATGAAAACCCAAACCCACCAGGAGAAATGGGAAACAATGTGATAACAAGAGCTAGAGAGATGAAAGCAAATTCTTCCCTGTGAGGACGGCGAGGTGCTGGCCCGGGCTGCCCAGAGCAGCTGTGGGTGCCCCATCCCTGGCAGTGCCCAGGACCCGGCTGGACGGGGCTGGGGGCACCCTGGGTTGCTGGGAGGGGTCCCTGCCTGTGGTGGGGAGTGGAATTGGGTGGTCTCTAAGGTCCCTTCCAGCCCAAACCATTTTATGATTCTATGAAATGACAGCAGTAAAACCAAAATCACTTTCCAACCATGCTACACATGCATCTGTCCTTCCTGTTTCTTTGTAATTTGAGTGCAAACTGAATACCTACACCTTCACAAAACAAGTGCAAACAAATGAAACCCCAGTCTGTTACAGCAAATACACACTAAGGGGCTGCAGAAGGGGAATCCTAGTTCTGTGCATCTCAAACACACTGTAATATAGTAAGTCAAAACAAGAGTTAGTTTGACAAATACAGAGCTTCAACTTTCATATCCATTATATCACATAGGAAAAAAAAGTTTTGTCAAAATTGATCCCCTTTTACACAGGGGGAAAGTGGGAACCAAAAGAAAATAAAGTAAAAAGCATTTCATGGAATCAACAATTTCCTGACTGGTTTCAACAAAAAAGATCTGACTGAATCTACTTAGAGCTGCTCATGTCTTCTTCCACAGAGTTTCATTTATTTCAAACGGAAAAGCACTACTGATTCTCAGCACAGCTACCACTGCTGTCACCCTCAAATCAGTAAGATTCCTCATACACAGCATGGCAGAATTTGGCTGGCAAAACTCTTCATGCTAGGAAGACTTTACAAGGATTTGAGCGATTCACTATCACTGATGCACATCATCCAAGACACCCATAATCAGCATTCCTGATCATATGGATTTTCAGGACCATTATACCTCAATCTGATCAAGTAGTTATGATTATACTCCATTGTTATCATTCTGGATCTGATGGCTGATACTAGAACTACATCCTTAGCTATAAATAAAATCAGAAAGGTTTACTGAACTGCAGAGTAGCTTCCTCAGTGACATGACATCTGCAGCAATTTTTCATAGTAATATCTCAACTGGAGAAAGCTGCACATTTTGTGCATCGGAACGCTTGTGGAAATGGACAAAGTTTAGTCCATTAGTTGTGATTATGCCTTTTATGAAACTTGTAGTCTCAGGTGAGGTATCAGCAGACTTCAATCAACCTGATGAACCAGATGGTGGTGTGGGAAAATGAACCATTACTAAATTAGTACAACGTATAGCCCAACATAGATCCACTTTTGTCTCAGATATTCCAAACCAAATGACATTTCCAGTGTGGGGAATTTGATGCTGGGCTCTCCACCACTTAATCACATATCTTTTCACAACCCACTTACAATGACGACTCACCTTATATTGAACATAACTTAATGCTATTATATTCCAAGGACCAAGTGCAGCTGAAACACTAACTTCATTAGTTCTGTGACGTTGCCCATCAGGTATACTGGCTGCCACCCAACGTGAGGTGGCCATGTGTGAAGGAACAAGGTTAAAAATCAACCACAGCATGGAAGGAAGTTGCAGAAGCCAGAAGTGATTCTGTACACACAAGATAAAAGCAGGCATTGCTAGTTTGCATGTGTCAGGGTTTATACAAGCTTTTCTACTCCAGGCAAACAGATAGAAAAAAAAAAAGCATACCTTGCGAGTGCTTCGTGGAAACTGCATTCTAGCACAAAAGCAAGAGCAGAAGGGAGCAGACCTTCCTGACCCTGACAACAAAGATCCACAGCTAATAACATTTTTGCAACACTTTGACAAGTTGATCAGAAATGTTGTGTTTGTGAAAGGTTATAAAAAGGCCTGCTGGGCCCAAAGCTATCACACAATGCCAAGGTCTAATCAGATTAATCTTCTTGCTATAAGGCATCAACCTTGTAGGCCTGATTCCTCTCATGTTTTGCACTGATTCTCACAGTGCAGTTATTCCTGGTTTTATGGAACAGACTCAAACCCGACCTATTCAAACAACTCTGTCCAGATGAAATCTCTTCATAACTACTAGATTCTTCACAGATCACAGCCCCTCATAAAAATTTTGAATACAGCAGAACTGTTTTTGTGCAGGTTGAAAGGGATGAATAGGCGTGAGATTGCAAAGTGGTTCTGTTCAAATTATTGAAGATACTGCCCAGCTGCAATTCCTGCATGCCACAAGGAAATTTTTATTTTCCCTTGCACAATTTCAAGAGCAGTCATGGCCAGAGGGTTGAATGAAAGTAATACAACTTCTGAGGAAGTACTATACCTAATAAAATCTAACCATAGAGAAAGGAATTACAAGGAAATACGCTGATAATCAGTTAGGTTAATACATACTTTTCTTGCAGTGTCTTCAGAACAAAATGTTTTTCACCAATCTTTAATGGTTTCAATAACATTATTGCTTAGGAAAAGTCAGATGAGAGCTACTAACAGACTTGCCCACTTCATACTGAGATGTTCCATTTTCAGTCCCTCTCCCTTTTGCTTCCCATTAGTCAACAAGTCCTTAGTCTACATTGATTATTACTAGCCTTACCAAAAAAAAAAAAAAAAAAAAGGAGAAGCAAAGAATCAGTCTAGTTCTAAGAGTCAATTCATGGTCATATTTTATCTCAGCAATATTCCTGGAACATAACAGTCCCATCTGTGAAAAATACAGGCAGTGCAAATAAACGCAAGCTGTGATCCTACAGTACTTTGGGTCCTGTCTCTACAAAGCTATTGCAGCACAGGGAAAAAGATCTACAATAAATTTGTATATGCAAATCAGGATTTTAAAACTGACATCAAGGCCCTAGTTCAGAAAAATTTCTTTATTCAAGAAAGTACATGAGTGTTCTTAATTTAAACCACACATGTATGTTATATAAGCAAACGACAAGATTACAGTCTCTTTTTAAAGACAGCATCTTTTATGGTTTGTTTTTCTTTGTACCTTCCAAGTATTGGGCAAAGTTAGCCTTATTATACAAACGCTCTTACTTTTTCCATCAGAACTTCTTGTTTGATCCTTTCTGGCTCCTATTCAGCAAACATGCCAGATGTTGTAATTTGCACCTGTTTGGTTAGTGTTTGAAAAGCCTAGTTATTTTTAGGTTAACATAAGGAAACACATCTTTAGGTGCCTTTGATGTATTTCATGAACTTTTCCCACCTATTAACTCTTCCAAGCTGGTTGTTACCAAGACGCAGAAATCCATCAATGACATGGAGTAGGTCAAATCAAAAGCAGTAAATGTTGTAGCAAAATGGTGTTTAGCCAGTTTATACTGGCTGAGTATTTGGTACACTCTGAATTTGCCATCTTAATGCTCGTACAATCCTTATACCTGCTGTCACCTCACAGACCAGGACTAGAAAATAGAAAATGACACATGGCTTTCATTAAACATTTTCACTTTCTCTCTCTCAACGCGCAAATGAAGTCCTTTCCTCAAGCAACAGCCATAGCTGAGAAAACAGGTCTTTTTCTTTTGACTACAGCAGCAGAGAGACTAAAATAAACCTTTTTCCTGAGGGAGGAGCTCCTTACAATTGCTTCACTGTTCTGGAAGGTGGGGTGGTACAGATGAACTGGTATAATTACTCCCCTTCCTCAAAGCAGAGAAGACGCTTTGAGCAGATGAGTTAGAAGATTTATCATACCTCTGCCCAGGTTAGCAGCTCACAATCTAACCTCCTTTGCTCCGTTGCTTTGCTGAGCCAATGAAAAAAAATTCCTTTGAGATATGGCTAAAAGTCACGAAGTAGAAATACAAGACGTACGTAAGGAGCTGGATAATTTATTGGAAACAAATAGCTAAATGACCTTGGGCTGGAACCGTCATGGGTATAACAGCCCACGGCATTACTACTTTCCTCCCTGGGCATTTAAACTCTGCCACATACATCTGTTTTCAAGTTGTCTTTTCCTCTTTTTCACACCAGCAAAAATGAACTGGAACAAGTTATCACATGGGTGTGGTGAAATCAATCAAACACTAACAACTGCCACTATATTACTTAAATAGAAGACAAGAATTCAGAAGCTATCTCACAAGGAGAAAGCAAAGTAAGAGGCTGTCTTAGGCTTATAGAAATGCTCATAGCCAAAGCCTTTCTTCAAAGCTGCCCAGTTTTCTAATGATCTTTACTTTTGATTCATCCTACAGCACTCACATTTGTAGTTGGCTGGCTGTGTGTTCTCAGGGATGGGACCTTGCCTTTTCTGGGATTCAGAAGTGGTTAGTTTGTTTGGTTTTTTTAATGTGCAGAGATGGTAACTTCAAGGTGGTGGGAGTGTTGGTCCTATGGCATTTGCCTGGCTAGTAAAGAGATTAAGAGGAGAAAGAGAGAGAGAAAATGAATCTGCTGCTGCCGTCTGAATAGGAAATGATCTGTGAGTAAATTGAACAAGCTGAGATGCAGTAAATAGGCAATTAACACTCCTTTTGGTGAATCTGCACCTGTAAGAGCTGAAATGCTAAAAAAAAAAAAAAAGGAAACAAGGGAAACATCAAACACCTCTTAAACGAGGTCAGAGACAAAGAGGACCCATCGTAATCGTATGCTCCTCTTACTGACTTTATCAGTCTTCTGACTGCAAACAAGAATTATTATTTATGGAGGCTTGCAAACGTACCCATTATGTAAAATCTGTGGGAGATGTTAAAATAGAAAACAAGCCTGGTCTCCATATACTGCTTCTGAACTTGACTCTGGTGAGTTTTCCCTAAGATTACATTGAATTACGTTACCAAAATAGCACCAAATTCAAAGTCTGGCAGTCCTGTTTTTCATGAGTTATTTCAAGGGATGATTGACAGAACATCTGAACTTCTGCAAATTCTGCTGACCTCTCTCACAGCTTAGATGAACATGAAAGCTTTCCTCACAGCCTGTACACATTAGAAATGCAAAGCCTAATTATGACTGAAAGACTGCTGCCATCAGTTCCTATACACTTTGCATCAGGTCTGCAACTGTAAACAAGGAAACTATTAACATAATAAATGCCTTGTAGTGAGAGCTACTCTCAAAAACAGGAATTCTAAGCTGTTCATCAGCAAAAGACTTTTTTTTCCTGATTTCCTTAATAATAAATATATCTCAAAATAAAGCCAGGGGGAGGGAAGCGGGGGACGAGCAGAAACACTGTGAATGGTTTAAGGTAATTTTCACATGCCAAAAGACTTCAGAAGAGAACCTGCTCTGTTTCAAGTTCTTGCATTCCCATAAATAGTGTACAGTTTTAGTGACATACAGAAAGCCTGGCCAAGTTGGGCTTTTACCTTTCTTCTGCACAATTTGAGCACAAGAGGAAAATTTTGCAGCCACTTGAAATGCACAGCTTCTTGGATCCAAACAGTGGCGTAGATTAATGGCAATGATCTTGTGTCTGTATAGCAAAAAATTATAAGTTAGGAAGGAAAATGGATTGGATTGGTCTTGAAATATCTGGAAAAAAGAAGAGTATTTACTTGTTTGTTTGTGTTACTCCGAAGCACAGAACTGCCAGTATAGCATGGGGATATAATCAGACCCTGCATCACTTACAAATCTGTCTTATTTCTAAAGCCAACCAACTCTGTCAAAGACAAGAATGTTCAGTTTACCTCCTTTGACCGGGATGAGAGAAGTTGAGCAATAAGAAATTAAAGCGGCAAGAAAACTTAAGTGGAACAGGAAAGCTCAAAGGAGTCTAGTGGGGAGGGAGGGAAAGCAAAACACAGAATGTCGTGATCATGACCTGTGTTCATTCAGTGTTTTCCAATTAAAGTGATTTCCTTAGAAGAAAGCCTTCTCTGTGGAACACATTCATTTCTTCTCAGTATTCTGTGAAAAGTTGAAAGCCTGCACAGTAAAATTTTACTTCATGGTAAAATTACAATCAATTTTTCCCCCACAAAAATAACAAAACAGTCACCACCAGTTTACAAATCAATTTTCCTTTCACTTTTACTGAGATAAGTAGCAAAGTTTTCATGATTTGAAATGGGGGGGGGGGGGTTGTTCCCACCAAAGATTTCTACTTAACCCTGACCAGCTCCTCTCTGAATGATCATATAATTTCTGTTTCTCAGTAGTAGGAATGAAATCCTTTATGAATCCTTTATTATCCACTATTTGTCAGATACAATGGATAAACTCAGGGCTTCCTAAAGGCTTACTTAGAACAAAATCCTGCTTTAAGACCATACTCCGTGCATTTCACACAGGTTCTCCTGCAGGAAGGTGAATTTTCTCCTTACCTTGTATCTACCAGTCTCATGATCATTCACGTCGCAAACACAAATGAGTTAAAGCAAAGAGAAAACTGGTGCATTTACAAGACTGTCTTGCCTTTTCACAGCTAGTTTCCTCTCCTCTTCCCCTGCGCTTGGGTATTAAGTCTGTTAACTGTGAAAGGAAATTTTCTTGAATTAGTGTGAATCATTCTGTCACAGAATAGTGTAACTACCAGTAATTTTCAGATCAATTTACATGACATTCTACTTATTTTGTGCAGTGCCATGTTGCTGTTCCACTTGACTGCATTCATTACATATGTCCTTAAAACTGAAAGTTTTCATCTCTGTGAAGCTCCTATTTCCTGTGGTTACATACTGCAATATCTCCTTCTCATCAGCTGCTTTAACCGTTCATTTGCATCAGATTCTTAGCTACCACAAAGACTTTCCTAAAATAAAACATCTGATGGATCCTGGAAGCCAGCCTCTTTTGGCAGTAGTAGCTTATAGATGTCTTTCCAGGTGTTATCAGGACTTTTAAAACCATAACATCTGTGTATTTCCCAGTTACAATTGTCATGATCACAGCCGCACAGAATAAAGAGAAGCTAGAAAAATTAAATCCATGTTTCTTGCATTCTGGCCCACTTTCTTAGCCATTAGCCCACCTTTTCCATCCCTTCCACTGCACCATACTCCCACTCCCTGCAGATGAATTAATGTTTCCAAGGCTACAGAGCAAATCAAAGACTGAAACTGAATTAGAGCCTGTGATTACTAGTTTGCACTTGAAAGTCTTAGTTCCTGGATCATGCAAATGGCTTTCAAATGGAAGCTTGACCAATACCACGTAGAAACTTAATTAACTGACAGGATCCATCTATTGGCTAGACATCCGAGTGCCAGCATTTCTGCTGCTAAGTCATTGGAGGTGTAAAATTCCAGCTGGTAAACTTCAAAAGGAGTGTAAAGCTGCAAAAAGCCTTTGCCATGAGTGTTTCTCAACTTACATTTTCACTGACTGAATTCAGGGACATGTCAATCTAGTCTATTTACATGCTCAAATAGCCCTTTCACTGCAGAATCTGGGAACTTTCTACCCAGCACAATTCATGGGTGCCAGCAAGCCTAACTGCCTTGGGAACTCCAGTTTAGCATAAGCATCTTGCTGCTTTTCCTAACCTGTTACTAGCACTGACGCATACTGCTCACCCACTGCATTGTTCTTACCAAAAGACAGTTGGCCTGAAAAGGTGCAGAGTTGAATACGACACAGTTTGCAAGCCTATGTTTACCTATAACTCATTAGCATTAATCAGAAACTAGCAGGAAATAAAAACCTCTTCTCGGGGTCATGCTTGAGGCTCGCTCTTGCATTGCAAGTCAAAAATAGGCCCACGCTAGCTGCCAGCCTGCGTGTGCCCAGCCCACCCTAACTGTGAAGAAAGTACACTTGCTTGAAACTACTTTCAATTCTGAACTAACTTCCATTATGTTATGACAGAGGAAGGCCCAGAGCATGGCTGTGGACCAACTAGTCCATAAACCAGGGTGCTGTAAGTTTGATCATGCCGGACACTATTTCAGCTGACATCAGCAGACTCAAGAGGAAGCATTTAGTTGTTTGGGCAGCAATCTGTGTGAGCATATGCCTTCTTTCTCCCTTAAGGAAAGAGTGGGAGGCCAGATGCCTATATGCAATGGGCCATGCTGTCTTAAGCCAACGCGATATGTGAGCTTTTTCTAATGACTTTTGCATTAAGAATGCATTTCTGCATTTCTACAGACCCCTACAGCCAGAAGGCATATGCTTTATCTGTCTTTACTGAAAATATCCCCCAACTCCAGCAAAAGCCCACATATATATGTTCAAAAATACAGATTTTAATCTAGCCCGGAGACCTTTACACAAATTGAGTTTCCTAGCAGGATAAGAAACAGGTCAGCATTATAATTCAGATTGAGATACAGAAGCAAAGAATCTAAGGGACTTGTTTGCATTTACAAACCCCCAGACATCATCAATGGCAATTCTGAGAATACCAACTAAGTCTCCAGGTCTGCTATCACAAGGTATAGGTAAAAGAATGGAAAGAACTGTTGCAGCAGTCTCCAAACTATCAAGCTGCAACTAGGTCTTTTACCATCTTATACTAGCATACTCTCCATGCCAGGCCCTCTGCTACCTTCTTCTCATCCAGGGCATGTGTTCTCTCTCTGCTTCTTCCTCAGCTGCTCTCTCTTCATTGGCTCTCAACCACTTAACTTAACCAGCCACACCTGCACCTTATCTACACCGGCCAACCCACCACCCCTGAAGCCAACCCACAGCTGTATATTATCCATGCTAATTAACCCAGCTTCATTCCACTACAAGAACATGTGCTCTTTTCCATGCACACTTTACAGTGGTATAAACTTCAATGAGTGAAATGGAGTTACTCTCAGATGCTATAACTGAGAAAAGATTAAAGCTTGATTCATACACATTGAAGCAGAAATTAATTAGTTTTCCCATGTCAGGTACTATTAAAAATTGAAATAAACTACTAAAGTCACAGGGGAATTCTCCATCTCTTGATGCTGTTAGTCTAGATCAGATACCTTCCCTGGGAGACATTAAGTCAAACACGGGCTACTGGAACTTAATAGAAGCATTAAGTACCTGAAAAATACTGACAATGGTATACTAAAGAAGACAGACGACAAACATCCTCTACACCTTCCAGATCTATAAAGGTAAAAAAACCCATGAAACCGACCTAAATAACAGTGACTGTATATACACTCTTCCCACAGTGGTATTAAGAAGGAGCAGAAGAAAGGTATTTTGCTCATTCATTGTTTGCAAGTGAACTGTTCATCCAGAAAAATCAAAATTCTGCCAAATCCAAATGGTTTTCCTGGTAGAAAGCACCATGCACAACAGTCACCTGGCATCACACACTTCTCAAGTCTGCAGACAGGGGACAAGACATAGTAAGGATGTCAGGAAGAGAGAATAAAATTAGCACAGGAAAAACAAACAGGAGTTACTCATTACAAATTGTTAACAGCCTGTTTATTGCCAGACCTGTCTCAGAAAACAGGAGTGTGCCTGCTAAGTCAGTAATTTATTTCAGGCCATAGAATTTGAAAGACAGTTAAGTTATAATGGGAAAATGAAAATATGGTTGAATTTGTGATGCTAGTGGCAATTTATATGGGAGGGTTCTGCAATAATGAACAAGAAAAAAAATATCTACACAACCCTAGAAGAGCCAGCAGGCAAAGACTATGGGCAAACCGTCCTTTAATAAGGGGTGAGAGAATTCAGAGTAATCCGAACATGCTGCCAAGAGTCTGGCTAGAGCTATGTCATTGAAGCAATTCAAACAAATAATATTTTAAGTATCACTTAGGTCCCAAGTTACAGACTTCATAACTCAATTTATTTTTGGTAACGTATTTGCAGAGGTACAAATAAACCCCTAGTGTTTGGAGAGCTGAAGAGGGAATTTATCTTACAAACTACTGTCAGAATCTTTCTCTTCGCCTCTACCTGAACTTAGAAAGCAAATATTTACTTGGAAGCAATCAGCTTCAAGAGACACAGGAGTTGCTTTCTGTCACTGAATTTTGAAGGGAGAAAGGTATAGGGACAAATGTTTACAGAAAGCCAGCTCAGTAAGCAGCAGGGTGGAGGGCCGGGGGGGTGCTGTGAAAGGTGCTGCAAGACTCCAGTGGGAGTCGGAAACCTCAGTTCTGCCTGTAATTGGATCCTCAACTGTCAAATTTAAACTTTACATTGATTTAGTTTAGGGATTTAGTAAGTGTGAAATATGCACCTGAGGTTCATTCTCCATATGAAGCCTGAACCGTCTGCGCCTCGTACTTTTGAAAATTCAGCAAGGGCAGGACTGTGTTCTCCACGGGGAGTCGGCTCCCAGCTGGCCCGCACACCATCCCAGGGGAAGGAGGCAAATCACGTTTCTAAAGGCAAATCTCAGCAGTGCGAGTGGTTAGAGCTTGGACCCTGGATATAAAACTACCTTCACAGCAGCAGTGCTTCAGCACACATTTCAAGTGACATCAGAAAATATTTTTTGCTTGATCTTACAGTGTAATTCCTTTAGTGACATCATATGCAAAACCACAAATGAGCCAGGAGTGGGACTGAGACACAGCTAGTTGCAATATTGCATTCACTTAAAAAAGGTGGAAACATCTACGTAACGCTACTTCCTTTTTTTAACCTTTAAAATTCTTAAAGCATTGCCAGTGTAGGTATTCATGCAAAGCATTCAGTATACCACTTCATTTACGTGTCACTCATGTGCATGCATTTATATAACATACTTTGAGCAAATTGCGTGTATAAAGTGTGCATATTATAGACTTGATCTATAGATTAACTTGTACATATACTTAGTGTATAGTGGTTCCATGTCAGATACCCTTTTACACGAAGCTTTCAGCTGTCTGCAACATGTGGCATTCAAAACTTCAGCAATATTATGAATGTCAGAACTGTCAGGATGATTAACAATAGGTATTTGAAAAGAAAACAGCAGGTAGTTAAGACCTGTTCTTGGAACGTGATTTATGGACGATTTTCATGACAGAACCATGACTTTGAGGGAAAACCAGCATACATTCAGAAATCTGAAACAAGTGGGCGTTCAGCCAATCAGATTGATTTTTACTACAAGAATCTGTGCCTTTCTTTTGCAATGTTGATTAAAGTCAATAAGGAACAATAAAGAGTACTGTACTCTCAAACACAAGCAACAAGGGGAATACAGTTTTCAGAGAGAGTCCTAGCAAGGAGTCAGCTGCTGCCAGGAATGCAATATAAATATATCCTTACATATGTTCTGTTTTAAGAGAACTTTGAAAGACAGAAGTGGATACACTTTTACATGTCAGTTTGTGAGGTTGTTCTTTTTTGCTACTTAAAGTAGCAAACCTTTGGCTCTTATTCTTAGCCAAACAAAGACTAGTTCATGTTAACAGCTTGACTTCATTTATTCTGCTGAAATTAAACAGATATGAGAGTCTCTGACAAAGAATCTTTTAGTTTCATTCCTTCTGGCAATTAACTTTTAACAGAGATGTAACTACAGGTACCAAACCAAACAATTCTTACAGTAATTTGATTAGGAAGATTTCATTTCAACAAGTTTTTCCCCTGTTTTATCACAGAAACAGCAAGTAGATCAGACCAGTCATTAGATACAGAAGTATCTTCACAGGACATTTCTATGGGTTATTGAAGTTAACATTACTTTCTTAGATTCAACAGAATATCATGCTCCATGAGATCCCTGGAAATGCCTAGGTTGCACCAGTCTGGTTGAGAACGAGCAAACATGGCAAGCAAGTACCAGGGATCAAACAAGTGAGTTCAGAACAGCAGTCCTGCAGTGCCTTTTTTGGCTATTACTGAACTATGGTGCAATTGCCAAATCAGGGAGGAAGGGTGTACTTCTTAAGAGAAATTCAGATATTTTACTTTGGGCATCGCTCAGACTCTTCAAAACTTCTGTGCCACCCATCATTTCTCACACAAACAGCTACATAACAATAATATTTGATAATGGTGTAGAGCTACTCTTTTCTTAAGGGGACTCGAAGGACAGCCGTACGATCAGCAACTCAATGACTTGCCAAAGTTCTCAACAAACTTATAGCCCAGGTAAGGTTTACACCTATGGGAATAATTTCCTTCTTAATTGCCCAGATACAAATAAGTGGATTCTTAAAAAAAACCAAACAACAACAACAACAAAAACAAACAAAAATCACACAACAAAAGCTACTTTAGGTGTAAAAGTAGTTAGTGAGATCAGAATCAGCTCCTAACATCTGTTCTATTGATCTAAACCATGAACAACACTTCTCTTCCTGTACAAGCAAAACCACATTTTTCCTCTTTAGAAGTGTCACATCAGGTCACAGCCAAACTAAGTTTTTTACTTCATCCACATTCATTCAGGAATTTTCTTAAACCAAACTGTTTTGTGATATCAGAGAGACTGCAGAAAAGTTAGTTCTGACTCATTGCTAAAGTTAAAATTTTTACATTGTACAGACTTTTACATGTCTGTGTACAGCCTTCCTGGACATAACTCCTTAATTTAAGGAACATCATTGCACAAGAATTGATTCACAGTGGCTTTGTTGCCTTCATGCAACACCTTGAGACTCCAGCAAAACAGGCCGCTTACCTCAGTCCTTTCTAAGGTGTAATTTCTATTGATTGCCAAAGAATGGCTGAAGACATCCCCTTGAACAAGTACGCACTGCAAGATGTTTCTGGATCTAGCGTTAACTCTTAACTATTATTTTCTTTATTATACACTTCCACCACTGTTTCTACTTGCCAAAATCACTGGGATATCCAGGATGTCATTTACACCCTAATGTGAGGCACAAAAAAAGGAAAGCAATAATAAAGAGGATTGTGTTGCTCGCAAATGCTGTTCCCCAACTGAGACATAACTACCCCATGGTAGTCAAAGGGCCACATATGTTGAACAGAACCAGACGACAGTTGTTTGGGAGATTTTCCTGATTTTTGTTTTGTTAAACATTAAAAAAGGATGAATGAAAGGAAGAAGCCTCTGTGCTTAAAACCCCAGGGGAGTTAAGGAAATTGTCTGATGCAATTGTCTAAAACAGCTGTGAAAACATTTACCCTTATTCACATTTACATTCCCTTATTCCTTGCTCTTTGTAGCTTCCACCCCAAAGCATTATTTTACAGGTTTTTTGCAGACATTTGTGTTCCAGGAAGTAAGCCCAATTTACTGAGCTTAAATTGCTCTTAAATGCAACATTTGTGAGTAGATTTCTAAGCAATTCGAGCATCTCTTCATTCTGAAAAAGCAATCAGTTACATTTGGCAAGTAAATATTCTCATTTCAGATCAACAGATAGCAAGTCACTGGATCTGGGTGCAAAGCAACTTGCTCAGGTCACAAAGAGCTCAAGGGGGAACAGCAACTGCTATTCCGATTGCCTCAGCATTAGCATGCTGACCACAAGTTAAGAAGACCAAACACCAAAGAACTTCGGTGCATCTACATGGGGTGAAGCAAGGCAGAGGGACACAGAACAGCATTCAACAAGCGGCATTCTAGAAGTGCCATCATAGCACTGTGCCTAACCTAATTGTTCCTGTTTACAGCATCCTAGCGGTACGACTGAACAACACCCTCACTGAGAGTGGGGGTCTTTTGCAGTACATTTGGTTGAACTGCATAGATGTTACTTTGGCCTCATTTGAAAGAGGCTCAGTTTGCTAGAGATTTTTGCTTTTGTTGACAGAGACCAAAAGCACATCCCATTTCAGTGATTTTCCCCCAGTTAACACAAGGAATCACTCAAGCTTCCTTCCTCATGCCATTCTCCTGCATATTTTTGCTTCATACACTAGCTGCAGTCACCAGCCTTTAGCCCCAGATGTTCTGACCCAAGTTCTCTGCTCTTCTCCATTTCCTGCATCTCTCCATCCTTTATTACTTAGTGCTGAAACATAATGCACATTGTACAGTCTTTCTCAGTCTCCCTCTCCTGCTTTCCATTCTTCTGCCCCCTTCCACACCATCCTTCTCTTCTTCCTGAACTTGTCATGTCTGCATCAGGAGTGAAATTGGAAAGGAGATCTCAGAGGAGCTACCTGTCAGATATGTCTACTTGGAGATCAGCTCTGCTGCTTAAATGTGGAAAGGAATGATTCCTGGGAGGAAATACTGCTATATTGCTGTTAAGCATAGTAACTTTATCCAGCTGGTGAATATGACAGAGATCTATCAAAATAAATAAGAAATAAATATTAAGCCATCAAACCTTACTAGACCACTTGGGTAGCAAGAGAGAATAAGGCTCAGAATATAAAGGAGATTTATTTTTTAACAGAGAGCATCTATGTGCAAAAAGCTCAAAGAAATTTTCACATATTGGTCTTGAAATACCATGTTCTTAAGGCACCTCCAGGTAAAAGGCATATAGAAATTAATATGCATTTTAACTATAGCTGAAATATAATTACAGTTTTAGGTCATTAAGTGATAGAGATGGATATCACAATATTACACCCTGGAGTATCCAGAATTAAAAAAAAAAAAAAAAAAAAGTCATCTGCACTTGCTATCATTTAAATGTACAGTCTTGACAAATGACAGTTTACTGCCTTGTTTATATACAGTAGCCTAGCCAGATCTCAGCAATTACTATACATTTTAACTCCCAGTAGAGAGATCAGCTTTCCTGTGAGCTCATTTGACCTACACTCTTTGGACAAATACCTACTGGTAGCTCCAGAGAATCAGAAAATCCATTAGGTAGTGCAGCATTTAACAAAGGAAACTTAAAAGGTGAACTTGCAAATGAACACTAGACAATTTTTCAGCAAGTTTCCTATAGTATAGTACTATTTGAAAAGTAATGGCTGATATCTCTACTCTTCTTCTGTACTACAAAGCATGGTCCAGCCCACATGCCCTTGTCTTTTGGAGCTCTGTGCAAGAGATTTTTGCAGAGAGGTACAGAGATGCTGTGGATGTTCATCTGCAGCGTATCTGACTTTAGAAGCTAACCAACCAGCCAGCCAGATACCCGTAAGAGAAAGATGAAAAAGAAACAAGTGTTTGATCCTTCAAGTGGATAAAATGTCACTTCCTGCACCAAGAATGTGAGAAAAAAAAGCAACAACCCATAAGACAAAAACAAGCTGAAGAATAGGGAGAATGGAAAAATCTTTCATTGGTCAGTAAACAAACCTAGAGAGAATAGGTTTTCACTGTGTTGACAATGTTCTGGCAGTTCATTAATCCCAGCAAAATCTCTCCAAAGTTACTGATGCATGGATTCCATTTTCAAATTTCTCATTAGTTCCTCTTTATGGATTAAATGCTGATGTTCACGAATGAATGCACACAGCTTCAGCTGATGGATGTAATTGGGTTGTAATGGATTTTAGCTGCTGTTCCTTCTGATCTAGCCAATTTGAAATGCAGTATCAATGTATTCTCCCCATCCCTCTGTAGGGAATGAGAAATTGAAACCTACAAGATGAAATTTATCAACTTCCATAAAGTTCGCTCCAACCATCATAAAACTGTTAAACTTCTCATTATCATTCTACCACAGCTATTTCCCGAACTCTGGTCAGGCAGTCAAAATATTAAAGTGCATTTGAAATAAGTAGTGTTGATCCTTCAATATTCTGTGTGTCCTCAACATTGATTTAGGTGCTGTAAATACTACCAACCCAGGATGACATTAACATAGAAAAAGCTCAACAGCAGGAACATAAAGTGATACGATAGGATTTAAAGGTTGCAAAACCGCCTTCCAATTTTTAATATATCTGTATCTCAATAAATAGATAATGTACTATCACTATGGGACCAGTGTGCAAAACACAGTTTTACACTTCCTCTGCCCTCCATAAACAGCATCTGCCTCTCTCTCAACTTCCACTGATTTAACCCAGCCTTGGCTAACTAAAGGCGTATGGAATGGCAAAAGTACATGTGTGTTCCATAAGGGAATGTGGAACACCAAGTGCATAGAAAGGATCTGTAAGGAAGTTTTACAAAAAAAAAAAGTAAATGGACATCTGAAGGTGAGGGGAGAAATTGGCTAGTGATGCTTCAAGAAATCTCAGTCCAACTGGTATAGATGGAATGTAAATTTTGAGTCAGATTCCTATAGTCACATAGCAGCTATAGGCCAGCAAACTGGCAATAGACTTTGTTCCTAGAAGACAGTAATTCAGATTCTTCTATTGGTTTTTAGCCACCAACAGTTTAACAAAAGGCTGAAGAGAAAGAAAGCCACAGGGAAAAAATTCTTTCCAACCACCTAAAGGTGGTCCCTGCAATATTGCAGACAGACTGGAAGGAAATTCACCCTGACATACTGAGGATTTTCAAAGACACTGAACTCACTGGCATGAATTTTCAGGAATCTTGAAAGCCACAGTAACCCTAGGCATGAAGGGGCTCCAAGAAGTTGGACACTGGGATGTCAGTCCTCATCAGTGCAACAAATCATTTAGTGAAACACATAGCTTCATAATTACGTGCTTGGGGGAAGGGAACAAGGAGAAAGAAGAATTTAAGTTGGTTCAGCACTAGTCAATGAAAGCAACTGTCAGTCATCTAATTCAAGGCTTTTTTGAAATCTCACTTCTCAAAGTGTTTTTACTTGCTAGATCTCTTGCATCTTCATCTACCCAGAGAGACACATCTTGAACAGTGTCAGCCACTGCCTTTTACCATGTCTAGCCTGATAGTCAACTGCAAGGAAGCCAAAGGCCAAGGCCAACCAAACCTGGTAAGAGGATTCAGGCAAGCTGTCCTGCTGAAAGTTTTCCCTAATAAGCCTCATGCATGACTGAAGAATCTCTCATTATAGTGTAATTTCTCTAAAAGCTGAAGGCGTATGTTTCTCAAAAACAGACTCAGATTTTAGCTTCCAGAAACCCCGCAACTATAGGCATCCAGTTTTGAAAGCACCACACTCTTTGCACATAGAACTACATCGCTCTGCTCTGTATGGGAGCACTTTTGCAGAATAGCTTAGGAATGGTTTTTCAAAGTTTGGCCAGCAGCATGATCTGAGCTGCCTTGAAAATCTCATTACTGTACAAAATCATAAGCCTCTGCATATACAACCAGGTCCGCACAACATTTGCATGCTCCTAAATTTGATATTAGTAGCAAAACCTGTGAGCAAGATCAAGCATGACAGAACCCCCAGCCCCTGAATCAAAGCTGTTTCATTTTTATTGACTTCAATTGCCTTTGCATCAGGCCCGATCAGCTGAACTCATTACAGCTTTTCAACTTGCCAACTATCTTCCCTATCAGCTGCTGCTCTGACTGAATCCATCCTATTTGCATCATTCTCTTTCCCTTTCAGATTCCAGGCCAAATTCAATAATGGTTGTAAGTGAAAACTTAATTATTTACTTCAGTGGAGTTGCTCATGCTTAGAACAGGGTTGAATTTGACCTGCTCTGCCTATTACTAGCCACATAATCCCAAACTAATTATAAAAGCCCAGTAAAACAGATTTTAAATTTCTTAGTTTTACTACTATTGTTATTGGACCGTTCAATTCCATTCTACAAGGTATTTAAAGACTGGCATCTCAAACTAAATTATACATCTAGGGCATGTTAGAATAAACTCCCCTTACTCTGCCAGCTAATATTCATCTGTCACTTTCTTGCATAGAGGTAGTGTACCTGCCTGCTGTGCTAAGTTAAAACAAACTTCCTAACTGATTAAAATTTTAGTGCGACCATCTACAAAAATGCTTTTTCAGGCACCAAATCATTCTTGCGTTTGTTTATTCTGGCCAGAAATTAAAATAAAGGGGTTTATGCCCTGGACAAGATGAAAAGTGGGATCAAACAGGTTGTCCTGTCAGAACTTCATTTTATTATTTTAATCACTTTTCGATGTCTCCATCTGTACAAGCATTAATCATTAGCACTGCAATTAATGTACACCATACAGATGCATTTATAGAGCAGGCTAAACAGCCCTAACACTAACAGGGACTTACACCCAGCCTCTCCTGACAGGAATGAGCTTCAAGCTCTGTCAGTGGCACAACAGTTTGTATCTAAATCAGTATCACTTTATTTTCATATGCACAACTTAAACCTATAAGCTCTCCACCACAATGAATATTATGAAAGGGAAAGTAACAGAATGCTGAATATAATCCCTAAATACTATGCCAATAAAGATGGGAAATGGATCAGTAATATTTCCTCTATCCTCAGAGAAAAACAGAGATGAAACAGAGAGCTTGTGCATTTGAGAAACCTGAGATACATGGCTTTGGTTTATCCATTTCTGTTCCTACAAAATATTTCAGAGTTTCTCTGTGTATTTGCACCTGCAACTGGGCACATGCGACCATCAACTTGACACAGACTTTGTGTTTTCTGGCTCCATTTCCCTCTGAAGTGGGCACATTCCTATCAGATAGATGTTTTCCACTGCGTATGACTCAGTCTCGCCCATCACCTTGGAGGCAGCAGCCACCTGTCCCTCTTCAGATGAGTAGAGTGTCAGAGCAGGGTGGGGAGGAGAAAGGAGAGAGCTATCTAAGATTAGTAGTAGAAGCTCTATACTATAGACACTCAGGAAGTAAGAATTGCTCAAGTGGCTGTGGCCAGTCTCCAGACACCACTCCTCAGAAGAGGGGATGTGATTTTCCTGCACAGGAGCTACTTTGTTAACACCTGACTGGATTGAAAACTACTGTGATAGACTCAGCAAAAGGCTCGCCTTGCTGAACCACAAAGCCAGACTCCTCACTGTCCCTAGCAGCAGGCAATATCATACGTCTGAGGCAGCTTGACGGGCTCTGAGCCTTCGTCTAACCGATGTGGAGTGCACAGGCTGTCACATTCAACTGGAGGTCAGGCTCCCAGCACCCTCCTTCCCTCAGCATTCCTTAAAGAGAGGATTGCGGCAAAAGTGTGATAATGGCAAAATAATCAATGCAGTTCACCTATTCAAATAAACAGCTTATACACCTGCCTCTTCAGAAGATCATGGCACAAATTAACTCTGTTCCTAAACATATGCTATCGGAGCGGCAGTGTCACGTTTGAACTTTCTCTGAAGTGGTAAAACCTCACTAGTGATGGTGGTTTGGGCAGGACTAAAGCGAAGCTCTGCAAGAAACCATCCACTTCCTTGACTGGGTATTTGAATACAACGGCCTTCTCATTTATTATCACTAATACTTGCTTTCTTCCAAAAACTCCTATATACTCTTAATTGAATTATTGCAGTCCTTTTGTAGATTATGTATAAATCTTCATTTGTTTTCTTTATTAGCATTTGATCTGGTTTTGTTAATTGCATAAATGTTCCCCTCAGGCAGAAAAGCAATATAGTTCAAATGAAGCAGGGTTTTTTGTTAAGGATAGTCAATTTGATTAACATCACTGTCAATATGATGAATGAAAATTCTCTCAAATGAGTCGCCCAATACCTTAAAATCGTTGCTGGAATATTCATGCCATTAGGACATAGATGATAAATTCAATTTGGAATCATGTTGGCCTGGCCAAAGTTTCTCTTAATCCTGGGAAATATAGATGCTTTGTCTTCAATACTTCTTAATCAAGATTTCAAACCCTTTTATTTCCCTGTCTGATACACAAATCTTAATATTCCTGTCTCAGATTTGCCAAAATAATTTGCCTCAGTTTCCATCAAATTGCTGTCATGAATAAAGAGAGCTTTTAAGGCTTCTGTGCTTGTCCTTCCACTCAATTCAGGAACGAATACTTGCATTATGAGTAGGAACAAAACAATTATTATTTTTTTTTATTCCACATGAAGCATATTCCAAATTAGGTCTTCAGGCACTTTAGTGAATAAGTATCAAAAAGGAGGTAGAACAACAGGTCAAGTTTAGAACAGAAAATGGCTTCCAGAAGCTTTAGATATTCATTTAAATGTTCAACTACTGCCACTTTGTAAGAGCAAAAACAAAAAGACTGAGAAAAGACAAAGTAGGTGTGTCGTGAAAGGCGATTCTTGCACTTTCTGAGAGCAACGTTGCATTGCTTTCAATAAGACACTGCATATAATTAATAACTAAATAAAGAGATCTTCCTCCCTTTTTCTTTTCCTTTTGTCTTTTTAATTAAATTATCTCCCAGTCTTAGTGATACTGCCATTATTTTACACAATGTGTGCTCATTAGAAATGCATTTACACTTATCATATCTTGATTTATCAGCTCTTCCCCTCATTTCCATACCCTAGATTAATATGCCTTGTGACAGAACATATTGGACAAGTTCAGAAAAGCCTGTGAAAGAAGACAACATTAATTATCCCAAATAGAATCTATCAAAGAGAGTATGTGTGCATTTGTATAATACATACGTATATAAACATACACAGCAAAGCTGAATGAAATCCTAGGCAGTGGATTGGACTCAAATTACATATTAACCAGTCTTGCAAACAATAAAACCTTCTCTAAACAAGTAGTCAGTACAGTACTAATTATTTACCTATAGTTTTTCTGCCCCTCACAGCACGCAGTCTGTTATTAATACAAAACATGCCTTCCCCTTATCGGTATCAAGCCTACAGAGCCAGAGGCTGGTTCTGTTTCTTTCCTATAGGCTCCACATCACCCAGCCCACTACTCTGTCCTTACTGGAGTCATTTTATACCAGCTTCACAGTTAAGAGAACCAAGCCACTTCAGGGAACCAGTAACCAGTCAGAATAGCATACCAGGTAGATACAAGACATTAGTAGAAAAGTAACTACTTTTAAGCCTTAGAGGTTGCACCTGTTATCAGAATCCAAGTTGTTGCCTTTTGTCTGTATCCAACCCTTTGCTGGGTTTTTTCTAGAAGTTATCATGCACTCCCAGTACAGGTTTCCATGGGCAGTTAATCAGATATTTCAATTTTATCATTTTCTGATGTTGAGATTAGCAGATGATCTGCACTATCCCATGTTTTCTGAGAACACACCAAAGTGAACTACCAAACAGAATGCACCTGCAAGCTCTTACTGAAAAAAACTGGCAGTTTACCTTTTTCAGGTATCTGAAGTCTAAACAGCATTTTCTGTAGAGTAATTTAATTCTATAGTGTAATTTAAGAGGGTTTTTGCTATTACTAAGCTGTAGTCTGACATCAAATTGCAGATGATACAACCCAAGAACTAACATAACTAACTCTTCAGTGGGAAACAGAAGTTAAAATTCCATCAGGTCACTGACACGTAGACAAATCAGAACTTCTAAATCCAGAGCAAGCAAAGAGGCTCCTATACCAAAATAGATGTTTTTGTTTCCCAAATTAAATGCAAATTTACAGTTCAGAAGTAGAATTTTATTAGACCAGGATAGGATGGCATTTTCCTTTTCATAGGATAATCTGCAAGACATTTTTCCATTTTAAGGTGAAACATCTGGAGTAACATAATCACAATGGAACCTCCTAACACCACAAAAATTTTGAACCCTCCAGAGGTCTCACTCCACATCTGGAGATGTTTAACATCTCTATCTAAAGCTCTTTCTGGCTATTAACTTGGTTTTGCTGAGGGCGAATGACTGCTGGACCTCATATATAGGTCTACAGCAGAAATCTCACCATGTACAAAGACATTTGCATGGTGAATATTTGGCAGATAGAGCTTTACATAGGCTTTACATACTCTCCAAACATAGTAAGGTTTCAGTGGAGAATGGACAGAGGATTTCAATAGTCTTTTAGCCTGCCTAGAAGCAGAGCTGTAAGAAATTAGTATTAGGCAGGGGCGTGGGGAAGACCATGAACATCTGGTTTGGAAATGAGTGTGATGTGGAACTGCCAGGTCCTCTACAAAACCTTATCACAGGCAGGCTCCCTGCACCTTGCACTGTGCATTCAGTTGACAAGGGTATGCAGCCTTGAAATCAATTGACAGAGCAGGGATGAACATTATTAGGCATCTGCAACCTCCAGACACTCTGCAGCGACAAGATTTGTTGGAGGGCAGAAATGACAGCTATGTAACAACAGTATCTTATTGATATGGGCTTCCTGAGCAGTGATGGAAGAAAGGGTGAATGCTTCTGACAGCAAGTGACTACAGCATATGTTAGAGGCTTGATGGAGCAAGCAAGGCTACAAATGAAGTGGTACAGGAAGAGACGTGGACATGGCACATCGCAGATAAAGACGTAAGTAGGTCAAGCATCACTATCTCAGGATGGTAGTGACATTTTGGCCTGTACAAAGCAAGAGTCATTTGTTATTATTTTGTTTAAGCTCATTAAGCACACTGGCTGCCTACTAGCAAAGTCATTTGTATTAAAATCATAGTGATGATTCCATTGATGAATGCTGCATTTGCTCTACAAGGTTATTAATTATGCAACCAAATTGACAAAGATAATAACATTCACCTGGCTGCAAGAGTATTAGAAGACTGTAGAGTTACTAAGCCACAGCTGCTTATGTTAGAAAGATCACACACACTGGAGCAGTTTGTTTTAAATAGGTGAACAACAAGCACATAAAAACATACACAAGAGTGAATAGCACAGGAAGAAACCAGATAGTGCACTTCTAGGTACCTTTCCACAAAATACAACAGAGGATGTTAAAAAGCAAATTAAGAAATGCAATTAGCATGTAAAATCATAGCTACAGTGTGTTAAAATACAGACACTAAGTAAAGGTGATTGTGTTCACACAGCCAGTGAAAACTTGCTGCAATGATTGCAATATGTTAGATAAACCCATAATGTTTAACAAGTTTTTCAAAAATATCTACCCACATAACAAGATCATTTCTGGTTTCAGCCTTTGCAGGGGGTCAGAACATCAGCAGTGAATGGAAACCTGTCTCACTGCGATCACTGATAAAGGATGCCTATGTTTCTTTAAAAAAAAAATATCTACTAGCAAACAGATAAGATTAGGAATGGTACATGGCTATGTAGCACCCTTTTGAAGTCTACAGAACTTTGACACGCTTTAAAGGACACATGACTATGACAGACTAGAATAAATACTGTTTGCTTTTGAAAGTAGGTCCAATATTTCAACACTTACATTGTTATTAGCATCACTAAAGCTATTGATAAACCAAGCCAAATTCAAAACAAATGACCAAAGGTTATTACATTATTACTTCTAAACCAAAAGCCTCTTTTTAGACGTGCTTTATTTATTTGGAGTCCAAAGTTCGTATAACTTGGGTATTGATTTCATTCTAAAGAGATGTAATACTTTTCTACACAGAAATGCTGATATGACTTGAATAAATCAATCAAGAATATTTTTTCCGCATGTCATAAAACAGTTTTGCATTCCATACAGTCCCAGAGTGTTTCTGTCCAAATGGATTACTCTTTTCATTAGTCTTCCACCAAAACTGGACAAACGAGCTGATTGTTTTTCCCAAGAAAGTAAAATGCTTAAAATAGCCATTGGTAGAAATGTTAATTCAGATCCTATTGTCTTCACTAAGTAGCATAATAAAGAAAATCAGCTAGAAGAAAATATCAATTTATTATGAAAAAAGAACCTTACATCTTCCTTAGTGTTATGTATTTCAGGGTTAAAGTATCTAGATGCCTGAATGCCCTGAAGACACTGACTTCAAGGCAAATGGACTATGTAAACAACAACAGAGATCTAGCATCATAATGCTAAATGGGCTGTTTCAGTAAGCGTGCAGTTTATTTATTAAGTTTTGGCATGATACCCACACATCAATATACCCTAAATAAAACAGAGCTATTTAAACTAACACTGAAAACTTCCAAGGATTAAGCAGTTTCCTTCTCGATGGGTCAAATCCAGTATCTAAGAAATTGTAAACTTACATTTCCAGTTGTCTTCCGCTGTCTTCTGTCCCATCACTGTCCTTTCCATAAACGTACACGAGTTGCTTTCCATCTGTAGGTTTATTTAGCAAAAGCCATTTACTTTTGCCTGTAGTTCTTTGAACCAATCTGCTGCTGACAGTACAGATCTGCAATGAATAAAGCGAGATGCTCTGAATTCCCAGAATCACATAAGGATATTCATGTCGGGCATTAAGTTGAATGCTTTTGAGTAGCCAGTGAAATGCACAACGATAAGCAAAGTCTGTTTGGAAAGTGCAAAGAATGTACATCTTTTCTATATTTGTTTGGAATTTTGTATCCAGAAAGTAAAAGCCACATGGATGTCTATTCTTATATATTTAAGTGTTCTACTAACATCGAATGGAAATTTTAAGCAGCTCCCTGCAGCTGAATAAAGTTAGACCACAGGGCTGTATCCTCAGCTACTATAAATCTGCAGGCTTCCATGAAATCAGTGAAGCTTTATTTGCATCAATTGATGTGGCCTTGCATTTCTACTCAACATTAAATACATGACTGAAAGTCATTTATACTGATTTGCAGAGTTCCATATGACAAATGCAATGATGAATCAGAGTGCATTAATAGAAGACCCCAAGTGCTTTGAAAGCGAGGTTAAGCTTTGCTCTTTAGCAAGGTTATTTTGATATTACCACATTCAGGTTCCACAAACCATTGCAAAGGACCATTGCATTAGTGATGGCATCAACAACATTAACAAATTCTATTTGCCAGCCATATTCCTCCTCAGACCTTTATTACTCGCTCGGGGCAATGGAGCTGGGGATCTAAAGCACTGTTGATTTAATCCAGCCACTATGATTTAAACCATATCCATTTAATCAACAGTTATTTTTTCCAAACAATGTGCTGTTTTTTAATGAATACATACAGCATACACGCAACTAAGCCCCCTCCTTACCAAAGCCACAATCATCAGATTCGGGAAATCAAATTTATATAAAACCTCTCCCTTCATAACATTCCTTTTCCCTCTGCCGCATATGCCTACAAAATAGGTGGTCCTTTTGCTAATAAAAATAATGTTGAAAGGAACTGGCACTATGACAACAAAGCTTTTATCAATGGAAGTTTAAATAGTGACTGAAATCATTCCAAAAGCAGATTGTTCAGAATTGAAAGGACAGGGACAACATTCGCCCATCAAAAATGTGGGCCCTGTTACCAGTAAGTAGTAATAACGACGTGCACAAGAAGAAATAATATGTCTGGAAAGAGACATCTTTTTGCTGTTATCTAAGGGTGTCATTACAACCACCACACAGTTCAGTAAGTTAATGAAAGCAAGCATTTTACCTTTCTATTAGAAACTTGAGAGTTAGAGTTCATGAAGAAACCATTCTCTATTTTTAAACAGTCACCAGTTTGAAGCAGTGTTATTTAAAAGTTGATTATTCAATTGAAGTTGATTTCAGAGTGACCTCATTGTAATCTGAAAAGATTTACAGTGCAGCTCTGCACAATCACTGGGGAACTGATGGCATCATAGAACTGCACATATCAATTTTCTTATGCTCAAAAAAACCTCTCCAAAATCCCTCTGCCCCCTCTATGTGAAACAGGACCCCATCTATTAAAACCAAACATGCATGATTGCTGTAACTACAGGAAAAGATTACTATGGGGTACCATTTGTTTCAGAGAAAAAGCAGGAATTAATGGTTTTACTCCAACATGAGCAAACCCAAGATCTGGCTCCATGACATTTCATCAGCATTTCTTTTCTAGCATGACAGAGACAGATGGGCTTTTTTGGAAAAGGATTTTTAGAGAAAGAAGAGAAAAATACACTTGACCCAAGTTTTACAACAAAATGTCAAAAAAGATGGGGGAGGAGAAAGATAAACATGTATAAAAAGGAATCTTTTCTTAGCCGAGGCTACTTGTCAGATTGAGAGCTTCAACTTACAGATCTCAGTAGTAGGTGAAAGTCCACCCTGAGCTATGGTGAGTGTTCAGGGGAAGATGCCTGTGCTTTGGCTAGAAGTTCTACTGTGTCTATGCATAAAGATGTGTTTTATATCTGAAGACAGAATGCTGCCAGTATCTGTTACCTGTCAAAAATACAGCTCATCTGCAACAGGATTTTTGTTCAGCTTTGGAGTGGCTATAGCTGCCTCGAAACAGCAGCCTTCCCTGCCGTACCGACACAGTGACAGGGTGACATTTCGGACCACAGATAGGTCACTGACCACTGGACTATGATTTGCCGGCTCTGTGTTGTTCAGTCTGTGCTGTAATCGTCCCCTCGGCTAAATCCCTTGCCTCTCAATTCCCCTCAGGAACATCAATATGATCATTACCAATTATGTAACATCAAAGAAAAACAAATTAATAATTTAGGCTTAAGATATCATCAAGATTTATCACCTTGTACGTATTGTCTCCAGACAGCATTGGGAAGCTGTCACTGTGAGACACCAAGAGGTGAAAACTAGAGCTTTGTACTGATTACAGAACAGTTGTTCTTTATCAACAAGTGAGAACAACTTATGCTTGGAAATACATCCAGATGTATGTCATTAACAAAGCAGCCTCCAAATGCACAGACATGAGCCATTTATTAAATTACTTCTTGGGCCTTTCAAAAGCCGCTTGCTGACCCCAGAAGGGTCAAAAATACCATATACCTGCAACAACATTCCCAAGGAAGATCTCTCCTCAAGGCTAGAGCAGATGCTCAGCTAGCCAGAAACTAAAGACCAAGATCGAACATCTAAGCAGCACAGAAAAGGAAACCTGCATTGCCTATCCCAGCACCTGGCGAAGGATTGCAGTGCGTAGGGCTTTTGATCTAAAACCTTAACTCTTCACCTCATTTTGGGAGAGAATGATAAACGTGAGATTAGACAAAAGAATTAGGGTAAATTAATATTTTAATGGCTCACAGCAGAACTAAACAACAGCACATTCAGCTCAAAGATTCATATACCGAAACAGCTTTAATAAGCTATCATGCCACTGGAAGTGAAGGGTAAAGAGAAAAGCTATCAAGAAAATGCCACGAGGTTTTTTCACAGCATACCACTTCCATGTGCAAGGGATAGCTGGAAAGAGGCAGAATGATCCCAATACACAGGATAAAGGGGTTTGATACATCTTTGCTATTCATATCTGAGCTTGGTCCTTCCTGACCCTCACTATGGCTGTTGCTGCTGCCAACAGCATAACCAATGATGGGTGCTGTAATATGCATTTCACAGGAGAGAATATTCCCTTCACAGTATAATTTGGGGAGGGAAGATGCATCATTACTTTTTCATACATGTACACATCATGCCCTAAGGCAGGGAGAGAACACAGATGTCCTGCCTTAGTACAATCAGGCTGTATTTGGACCAGAACTACACTACGCTCTCCTTAGACCTGGTCCCCATTCCACAAGTGCTAACACACTTGACCAAAACTGTTTTCGCCCATGGAATGGGGTTTTACCATAAATTCACATAATTCCAATTTGGGATAATTTTTAAGGGCCCTTAAACCCAAGGGCAGTTACTGGTTTCATCCCTATGGGCAACAATTCTAAAAAGGAACATATTTTTTGGTACATCTTAGGTAACCTCCACCAGACAAACTGACAACAATCAAACACCCTGAATTGCAACTGCACTTTTTATACACTAGCATCCTCCTTACACTCAGCCACCAATAAGCTCTGTATATATTACCCATGGAAAAAACCAGCACATTTCTGTATATTTTCCTTGCAACGCTGATAAGCTTATTTAACACACAATCCAAAGATTCTATAACCTTGCTGAAAACGGCTCCTTCTATAGCTGTAAAAGAAAACCCTTTCCAGCTGTACTACAAACTTCTATTTTAAACATATTTAGCATTAGAAGTCGTATGTTATTCAAGGCTTATTTATAGAGAGTGGCTTCAAGGAAACAGCTTTGATTAGTTGGCAAGACACTTGCTTGGAAGGAAAATTCAAAATTTGTACTTTAAATTCCACTCTGTGCATGATGCTTTGAAGGAAATGAACTCACACACTGCATCTCTGATTCAGGCAGTAAGTGGGATTAGGAATCTTCGTTCTTGAAGATGAATGGGATTCTGTTTACCAGCTAAGGACTTTGGATCAAGCTCCTTATTGCCTAGGGTGTCCATGATGGGGGATTCTTTCTGCAGTCTCACTTGTTCAAATAACCTTGCCTTATGCAGTGAAACTTCCAGTTCTCTAACCAGCCTGCCAGGCCCTATTAGAAGCCTCATTTCCTAGTCTCTGCATCCCCAGCCTTCAGTTCAGTTTCTCATTTTGTTGCACAATTTTCTGATAGGAGAGAGTAAAGATGACTGAGCCAGATTTCTCAGCAGTGGACAGTGACAGCGCAAGAGGCAGCTGGCACAACCTGAAATTCTGAAATACAAGGAATTCCACTTAAACATAAGAAAAAAAAAATATTTTTTTTTTAAACGTGAGGGTGATCATGCACTGGACAGATTACCCTGAGAGGTTACAGAGTCTCCATTGTTGGAGATATTCAAGGCTTGACTGGCCATAGCTGAGCACAAGCTGCTCTCGCTGGTCCTATTTTGAGCATGGGGTTAGATTAGATGGTCTCCAGAGACCCCTCCAAATTCAGCTCCTCTGTGATTGTATGTTGCGATTGACAGGAGTTGTCTAATCAAGTACACCACTATTGTGTCTGTGGAGGGAGAGAAAGACCTCAATTATACCATCCAGATACAGTAAAAAATTAAACCAGTTTTGCTTTGAATGTATTTGTGTACTACTCTTTAAACAAAAGATTTTGGCCTAAATAAACTAACTTCCACTACTGCTCTCAAATGTTAAGATATGAATCTTGAAGAACTCTAGTTTCTCAGTGGTTTGACTTCTTGGGAATATATATTGATCCAAAATAACATTAAGGGATGAATTAATTTGACAATGACTTTCTTTAAAGTCTAATTAAAGGCTGGATGAACTACTGAAGGATGAATTCATGTCGAGGGTAGCATTCGTTGAATATTTCATTAATCTTACCTAGAATAAATATAGACCATAATGAAAAAGACAGCTTGCTTCAAAAATAATTATTTTTATCTACATAAAATGCCTTTCTGCCCTTTATTCCCATTTGTGGCTTTAACATGTTAAGAACAAAATTGCAGAGAGAATTATTGTGACCATTTTAAGGCCATTTCAGCTCGCTGACACACCAGGGTCCATTCAATAGCATTGTGCTGCCAAACCACTTAACACATGTAGCTACTTCAGACTCCCACAGCGTTGTTAAATGGAAGGGGGCAGATCCTGGATGAGATTGAGGCAGTGTTCCCGTGCTGATTTATGCTATTTAAAATTGTGAATTTCACGCACTGCAAAAACTTACGTGAAAATTAAGCATTTGGAAGGCAGGTTTAACTCATAGGTGTAGTCCAGCCTTGTCAATAAAAGTCACTGTTTTTCACTAAAATAAGGAATTATTATTAATAACCTTGTTAATAGGGTTAACAAGAAGTCATGATCTCTTTATACACTAACTTATCTTCAATTGCTCTGGCCTTCCTCACAGCAGTTTAAACAGAGTAGCATCCTGAATATATGAAAACTGCTCTATTTCCAGTAATTAGAGAAACTAATGAATCCAAACACCACAAAAGGTCCAAATTTATCAGTCTGTCTGCTTCCAATTTGTACCGCACACTATGTTCACAAAGACACTAAAGACTAAATTGCGTAATTAGGAGAAGGTCAGAGCTTTCTGAAACAAGTTTATAGAAAGCAATGACTAACACCTGACAGCAGGCTCCCCCCTCTTATGTCACCTTTTTTTTCCAACTTGACACAGAGCAGTTTAGTCAAAAGGCTCTGAGTCACCATCTCACAACTGCAGCTCCTTTTTGCCCATCTGCACTCTCTGCTTCGGGTTACTGAAATCTAACAGGAAAGGCTACGAGGAACATACATCCTCTCCCTTTGCTACTGCAGTTTATAGCCCGGAGTATAAATGCAAAACACCTCTGACTGAAGTTAACACCATTACACCAGGCTGTGATCTGCAGAAGAATCATGCTGCTATGAAATACCTCATCTGAAAGAGAAGGTACCTCAGGAAGCCCTCCAAGCCTTGTGTCCTACATAAACTGTACATCACCTCTTCACCTAATGCAGCATACCAGTACTTCAACCACGTAATGCCATGAAATACGTGCTGGATAAAGACGACATTTGGGGACCAAATTCATAATGGACCAGTCTAAGACACCTACACCAGTTCAGTCCACAAAACGGATTAAGTTCTACAAAATGGTGATCTTTTGAGCCTTTTTTAAGGAAAGCATCAAGAAACATGCTGTGAGGTTGAACAGATTATGTACCTGCTTGGAGTTAACCCTAGCATTCAACATGTGGCCAAGTAAGTGCCAAGCACTGTATCTGCGAGGGTATCAAAGAGGAAAAAAATGGGGTATGAGTGTTTATCTCCTTGCAACAATCCACACAGAACCGAAAAAGACTGAGGGAGGCACAAGGTAGCACCTCAATAAAAATTACTTTGGTTTGGGTTTTATGTTATGCTATTGGCCAGAGTGTATCAGGAAAGCATAACAAACCCCTTCAGCCAGGGACAAATCCTGCCTAGGAAGGGTTACATGATTTTTCTGATGATGATGTGCTCTCAGAACAAACTCCTACTGTACCATCTCAGCCCAGCTAACTCTGTATCTCTACCAGCAACCACTAACAGATGCTTAGGAAGGATGCAAGAACCATAACAAGTGTAGCACACGCCACCTCCTAATTCACCCTACTGCTCCTGGCAGCAAGAATGTTTCACATTCACTCTGGTAAACATCTACTAAATAATTTCTAAGATCCTTTTCTAAAAGTTTATCAAGCTCAAGTAGTAAAAAAGCCGACAGGGTGCTGAGGCAATATTCTAGTTGCAAGGCAAACTTTTTTCCCAGATTTGAAGCCTCGTGTTGGAAAGGGAAAGGACATAGTTCCATTCCTCTGACATAACTAACTTTTCCAGCATTTTATGTCAAAGGGATGTTTAATTTACAATTTGGTTTAATTATTCATTGCATCTAATACACTTAACATTTCAATAATTAACTTCTACAGCAACAGGGGGAAAAATCTGATTTATCTGTTTACTGCCATCTTTAGCTCTTTAATTAGCCGTACATTATACTCTGCTCCATAATCTCTTTGTGTGGACAAAAAAATTGAGACCATTACAGGAACAAATGCTGTTCTTCGAAGAGCACATAGGCCTGAGAGAAAAAGCCTGCTGCCAGGGCAGAGACAAGGTGATTTTCCAGAGTACAGTTTCACCTGTTTTCCAGAGAACCATCCTATACTGCCAGTCGCTGGGAACACCATGGCCTTCTGTGCACGCCCAAGGAAAGACCTGAACAGAGTTCTAAAAATTTGAGCTGCTCCTTCTGAAAAAAATCTAGTTCATTGACTGACATGATCTAGAATTACTGTACAGCTCTTCCTATCATCGAAACCTGATCTTTAATTTCTCTAGAGGTGCCATTTATTTTATGATTTTCAGAATCAGAGCTAGTTCATACCATTTTTTAATAGCCAAAGTCCATGTTCTGTGTAAACAAGCTGAAGAGTTTTATCCATTTAGCTTTTATAAAAGACATGGGTGTGCACCCATCATGAATTCACGCAAATGTCACACTTGCGACAACTCGCTTGCAGCAACTGAATCTTGTTCTTGCTCACCACATGCAAAGTCATCTCCCGCTCCCTGTGCATCCCACTGCCATAGTATACAGGGCAGTAAGTAGAATAGCTGCGTGTTATTAAAATCCTATATTGGGGAAATAATCTATTCATAGTTCATTCTTCCCCTCCTCCCTTACCATTCCCTTAGAAACAGCTCTTATCCACAGTAAATAAAGTTAGAAAGCCTTATCATTAATTCTATTTAGGCCTAATATGTCATAAAGCAAGGAAAGCAGGCCATTTTCCTCTCTGCTGGGGCACAAAAACACGTATTAACTATTCCAACCAGAGCTGTGAATGATTTATTAATTCAATTTTGGAGTGTGTGACTGTCAGATCATATAAGTTCGTTATAAAAGGAGTCTCTCTGAGGACTCTTTTACTCTTTTTAAACCAACTGACTGACATTTCACATGCTTCACAACTGTAGCCATCTATCTCCTCACTGCTTGCTCTCAGTATCACACAGAGGTTACGCAATTTCTCCTGTCCGCATTATTCCTATTTATAAATAAAATCTTGTTCCTATGCATGTGAAAAAATAAGCAATGTGTGTAACCAGCATTTCTCCTGGTTACTAACAAGGCCAAGTTTTAACACGGATCCTTTTAATGTTTACTTCAGATTTTCATTTGTTAATGTATAAGCTATTAGGGTATTTGCTATATATCAATAAAAATAGAAGACAGTTTAAACAAACAAACAAACAAAAAACCCACCTTCTACAAGGAGTTTCTTAGTTAAGAAAATTTCAGATCTAGCATACCAGCGTATCCAGCTAAGAACTGACAACTTATAATCAGAAAAACAAGACAGACATCCTTAAAGATCATATTACCAGGGAGAAATGCAATTAATTTAGTTTGATCTCTTGCATTTAACACAGACCGTTACATTTTATTCATCTACTTTTGGAACAAACATAATTTTGACTACACCATGCTTCCAAAAAGGAGTCCTATATCAGTTTGAAGACATCACTTCCCCTTGGTAGTGTGTTCCACTGGCAACCAACCATACCATTACATCTGATTTGCATCTAACTTGCTTGAGCTTATTCCACTAATTCTTGCTATACCTTTATTTACTAGATTAAGGAACCCTTTAATCCCCACTGTGAAGCAAGAATAGGAGCATACTCTCAATTACCCCTGAAACCATATGTTGTTTCATTTTTAGATCTAAGAATTCAATCTCATTTCAAAATAAAAATAAATAAAAACCATTCTAAAGGATAGAAACATGAATAGTAAAGTAAATGCTCATTCTCATTTGCAGTAATAGCTGTGAAATGGTACTTTGGGACTGGAAAGTATCTCAATTCTGTAATTACACGTTCATCATCTCTGTTCCATTTTCAGTCCCTTAGGCAGTATTTTACAGCTACAGCCCTCCAAGGCAGCCATACTTTTCTGTAATCGGTCATATATTTTCAATGCAGACGACAGGGTCAGTTCTTTTATAGGGCTCTGGCTCCAGCCAGCCTGACACTTCACTGGATTACAGTTGTATAAAGGTCCAGGAATAAAAGCATTGAGGATATGAATCACTTCAACTCATTTGTACAGGCTAGGTAGAAAGGAGTCTGCACGATGTCTGTGCCACTGATTTACCATTCACAACCTCCTGGGCAACTGAAAAATGAGGTCTGGAGGGCACGGGTGCAACGGGAAGAGATTCTTCTATAATCTTGCCTAGGCTTTCAAGATACTGAAAGCCGCCGCTGCCTCCTCTTCAGAGATCAGTGGTTGTGGGGTTTGTGGGGTTAGTGATAGAGGCGTCATGGGACGTTAGGTTATCTAGTAAGAATTTTTTGTGGTGTGGCCCTTCTCCTCCTGAAATACCCAGCCAAAAAAGAGATAGCAGAAAGAACTCTGTAATGTAAACCACAAAAATAAAGATTAGATTTTCCTTCACTAGTGGTTTATGTAACAGCGCTCTACAGCAGCTGAGGCAAAAGCACAGGTTCCCTGCTATAGACTCTGCCACTACCAAAACTGGGGGGAGAGGGATATGGGGGGGAAATGACTTAAACTCCTGCAACAACATTTGCTAGAGCTCTTCTTTCAAAGCATTTATTCTGCCGCAAAAGGTAAGTCTTGCCACGCTTGTTTTATGCTTTACAGTTTCCTACAAATCAGGGTGGTCCTAGTAACCAAAAGAGGACGTGCTCCCTTCCATCCTGCAGATGAGAGCTAGATAATTAAATTAATGTTTCTAATACAATGCCCTATTTATAGTAGTTTGTATATGGTGAATTACTGCTGTATCTCCACAGATTCCCTTCTGAACAAAGGAACAGCAAAAAGAAATTGATTTGTATCTGGTTATATTGTACACGGATCTAAGTTACAGCGTTTACCTCTGAATTATACAATATCACACTAGGAATGGAATGCTACGTAGCTTCAAAAAAAAAATGCAGCAGTTTATTCCTACTACGCAAAGGCAAAAAATGAATGCAGGTGGTTTTTAAAACGGATTTTGCAGAGTAAAGGGAACTTAGAAGCGTGAGCAAGCAGTTGCCATATTGCAAGAATATAAAAGTGATTTACCAATGATAAAAACACTCCTAGCTTTGACTACACAGCACACTTCACACCAACTGAGCTATTCCAACAGCCTCTCGTTACTGCTGGTCCACAGCACATACAAGGGTTGCAGCTTAACTGAACACACTGTCCTAGGGAATTATTTTACATCTGTCACAGGCTAAAAGCGGACACTATTATTGCAGGCCAACTGATGTGTGCTTTAATACTACATGCATCTTCTTGTGTCATTGCAGCTTCCTCACATTTGAGTTTTACATGTCTAATCAAAGTAGAAAAGTACTGCCCCTCTTGTCTTTCACACTGTATAATCGTTCGAGTTATTTTGAACTACAGCCTCAAGTACAGAAAAGGAGAGGGAATGGTATTTGCAGTGGGATTATATTTTGGGTTCTTGCTTGCCACCAAGTCCTAAGGGTTCTGACCTGCCCTCTCAAAAGTCCTTCTCCCAACCCCATCTATACAGAGGCCGGCAGAGACCAGCTTTCCAGCCTTAAACACCCCAAGATAGGCAGGCTTGAGACATTTTCTGTCTATTTTTACCATACTTGCGCAGGTAGGGATAAGACTGCTTAAGACAGTGGAAAATCTGGGACTTTCATTTAAACTGCTTTTCCCTTGGATAAAGCTCTAGCAAGACTGCAGGCAGTCCTGGTTTACAGTTGAGTAAAGGTGATTTTGCCTTTTGTTCAGAGCTTCTTGTCATTTACAAATTTCACCATAGCATAATTGTTTCAAATGTTATTTCCCCCAGCAAAATAACAAATGTGTAATTAGTATAATTGGTTCCTTGCATAGGCACTACAGAAATAAGCAGATAAGCAGGTACAGTGCATGTCTTACCACTGTCCTTACAAGGAAGCACTGCCAGATGGCTGAAGGCCAGTACCATGATATGCTCCGATATGTGGATCACCATTAACATTTGCAAAACAAGGAACTGCAAAATCATAGCAACTGATTTCTAAAGTTAAGAACAAAAATTGTCATCTGTCAAACTATGTCATGAAATCAACTCTGTCCTCCCAAGCTGAGCATTTCTCCCCTTGCAGGTCAGCCTTTCTCCTAGATCTTCAATTTAAAGCTTTTCCCATTGTCTTGAATCTAATGCCCTCATTTAGGTGAGGTAGAAACTCAGAGTTCAGACAGTACAAGCAGAAGTTCTCTTATCTACCTCATACACACTCTTGCGTTCTCAGAAACTTTGTCTTCAATGGTTGTAAGAACCACCAGAGGCAGGCAAAGTCATCAGAGACTGACTACTAAGGACTCAGAAGTAGATTTGTCAATGTAAGTCACCAATTATCTGTCAAAAGACCTCTCAGCAGCAGATGAACAAGAGAGAGTTATTTGTCACGTTCCTTTCCTTGCAAGAAAAATTGAACTTAATAAACATAATGGTCACAGCATCTAGGGGAAAATGATACTCTTACTGCACACTCAAATAATTTACTTTACTGTTATGCACCTTGCAATAAAGTAACCTCTCCAGAAAGTGTTTATTGCATTTGGCCATGCAGCACACAGCTGCTGGTTGCCTTAGGCTGGTATCACGGAAATAAGAACTTCACTTATACGCAGGCCTTCCCTCCCCTTCCTTATCCCTTCATTTCAGGTTTTCAAGCAGAAAGTTATTTTTTATTTTGTAGGCTACATTCCTGTTGATGATCCACGTGAAGCATGGCACACCAAGGTCCCACTGAGAGCTTGGGTTTTGCCCTTAACTGGTGTGCTAGGCTCACACTGCTGGGCTCCACTTGTTCTTGAAAGTGCAAAACCAAATAGTTCATCATTCCATACTTGCTTCTGTGCTAAAAAAAAAAAAATAAAATACTATAGAGACTTTACAGTTGAGATGATACACCCTCCCTAATGTTACTTCCAGAGACTATTTGCATATGCAACTGATCATGAGGTAACCATGGCAAACAAGAGGTCTTAGGCAAGAGATTTTGACCTTAACTATTCATTTGCCATTCAAGGTCATATAATGGCAACTTCACAGCAGTGGGTGCTACGGCCGTGTGAGGTTCAACGGTAAATACAGGAGAACCAGAGGAAAAGAAGGGATCAGAAGACAGACAGATAAAGAAATTACAGTGGCATATAATTTGTTTTGTTCTCACATTTATTCCCTCAGATTCAAAATACAGTAAGTTAAGTATCAAGAGTGCCAAAATACAAAAAGTTGTGAAAGACAGGCTAATTATAGCCACCATTTAACAGATGGAAGAACTGAGACCATGACAGACCAGCAAGTATAAAACAGGGCTCTATAAAGACCAGGGGAGAGTTGTATCAGTGCATCTTGTCAGTCTTCTTTCTCATTTAGCTTTAAAGCACAACCAATTCATGCTTTCAAAGTTTTGCCTACAAGTAAAAACAATTTAGTCTGCTAAAAATAATGGAAAGATAGGAAGTGATAGAAGTCTAAAATATCTCATATTCATACTGAGAACCCCAGCTGCCTTAGCAAATCCCCCAGATATGCTACATTGTTCCAGAAGGCTTGGATACCAGCCTGTTTTCAGACTGAAAAAAAACACAAACCCACCAATTACCTTAAAAAATATTAACAATGAAAAACTGGATCTTTAGTAAAACGAGTTGTTTTCCAAAAACTTTCCAAAGCTGTTTTCTGTAAAAGTCTTTATACGAATCTTAAGAGTTGACTGAAAATTCCCAAACACTATTCTGCTTTGGTTTTTAATTTGGAAGGACTGATCTCAAAAGACAAGTCTCCAGCAACTGGACTTTGCTCGTGTCTGTGAGAATAGGCCTCAAGCCTTCTTTTGCTAAAAACCACTTTGGGATGAGCACCCCAGAGACCTCACTCTCGGTTTTTAAGCAGAATGAACCAGGCACATTGACAGAGTCAGTCCATCTCCCCCTTCTGCCACAGCTTGAGGATTCCGTTTATGAGGTGATTACACTATCTTGTAGTGCTAGAGATAATCACGTTACAAATCCAGCTCCCTGATGATCAGGTCCTCTAGTGCTACTGATGTCAGAAGCCAAATTATTCTACACCAGGAAAGGGGCAGAGTCCTAATATTCTTTAGATCAGTAACATATAAAACCAAACAGAACAGTCCATTTATACTGATTTTGTTTCTGCTTCATAGTAGTAACTAACTAGGTAACAAACAGACAAGACCCCATCAGATCCTCAGATTTTCTGTGTTACTTAAGGGAAACGGGTCAGAAACAGTATTTTGAGTTATTTGGAAGGTTACTTTAAGGGGAAAGATGAGAAAATTTGACCAAATGCTTGGTATTCTTGATTAAGTATGCTGAAGACAAACCCACATGCATCTTAGGAAACAGACAGGCTTGTTTTGGCTTGATTGTCACCAAAAAGCTTTTTTATTTATTTTTAAACCCCGAACAGTAGGTATTTCTCCCAAGTACCTAATTCTCAGCATGAAGAGAAGGGAAAAGTGTAAAGCAGAGGAAGGCACCTCCTGAGTCTAGGAAGTGAGACACACACAAGAGGAAAAATAGATGGAGGCAGGTTGCCTATGAGCATTCCTTTATCTATTTATATCCATATGGCTCCAGAAAAGAAACCTGAGGAGCAAAAAGGTATTGCGACCCACGTGTGCTGCCAGTGGTGCCAGGGAATACACTAACCCACTGGCTGGGCATGGGTCCATAGGGTGACATCAGCTCGGGGAGGGGGGGGGGGCGGGGAGGTGAAAAAGGAAAAAAAAAAGAAGTGGGTTCATTGAGTCTGCTTAGGAAACAAGTCAGATTTGTGTTTACCTCAGTTTACTTTCCTGGGCTTTACTTGCTCATGATAATAATGAGAGTTCCCATTGTTATTGAATGAGACTACTGAATCACTACTCAGCTCAGCAGCAAAAAGAATTAAAAATTTCTCCTTTCCCTATTGTTCCCTAATTTATTAGCTTCCCTACTTAGCTTACTGAACGGCAGACTATACTGAAAAGCAGCAGCAAATAAATCCCCCTCATTAGGAAGTTAACTGTTAGACTAACCCAAGCTTGACTTTGTCAAGTGAAAGTGACTTCTCTTCCTGTTTTTAAAAAGGCAGAAAATATACACTGTACCACCAAGATGTCAAACTGGATTTCAGCAGTAGGACATGGTAAGCTGGGGGGGAAAAACCAAACCAACAAACAGCCACAGCTCAGGATTAGATTTGGTTTGCTCTCTGCTCCTCAACCTTTGACACAAACACTTATGTCATCTAAACATCAGCTAAATCTCAGGCATTTATTGAAATCCAAAGGGAGGCTGGAATTTCTCTTAGTCCCTGGCTGCCTGCAGCTTGTCAGCTCTCCGTGTCCCCTGTGACAAGTGCAGTACACCCTTGAGGGGGAGCACGGGAGAGGATCCAGCAGCAAAACAAGCAGGTGTGCACAATGTGGGAGGCAGAAACACGCAAGGGCAGCAGCAGGATTTAGATGTTCAAGTTGTCCTTACGATGCAGCAAAGGGACAAGTTTACAACGTGGCCAAGCAATGCCCCCCGCCCCCTTCCACTGCAGAATATGGAGGGGTTGAAAAGGCAAGAGTCGAGTTTTGCTAAACCTGTTTGCGGGAGGGCAGCTCCTGTGAGGGGACTGAAGCAAACAGCATTGCAGATCCACCAGCTAGCAGGAGAACTTTTACTGCTGCTCCCCACCATGCTTTTAAGCACAGTTGTACTGATGAGACATGTAGAAGAAAAAGCATCACATGGTTACTTTGTGCTATCAGAATGGTATGAAGTGTGCCCTAAATGCAAACCAGAACCTTGATCAAACCTTCAGCTGCAAGCATTGAGCCAGGCTACATCTTAAGAGCAAGAGCATCCTGTCCCTGTGGTTGATGTTTTTAGAATGAAACCTTAGTGTGCCTCAATTTTCTTTTTGTAAGGCAAGCATAGTATCTCTCTCCTCTTGCAGGCATATTGTGAAGGGGTGCATGAAATACAGAAAGCAGTTCTGGCTGCTGTGTAACTGCATTATGAAAATGACTAATGACCCCAGCCGAGACCAGGGAAATCCACAGGAAGAATGTGGGTTGGAAGGGAAACAGGAATGGCAGTTAAATTGGTCCTGCAGATAACAAGCGCTGCTAGGCACTGCACGAATCCATAGCAACAGTCCCAGCCACCTATTTGGTCTGTAAGCTCTTCCAGCTGACAAAAGCAGTGGCAGGGAGCAGAGGTAGGCAGGGCTCCTAAAAGCAGCAGAAGAGGAGAACACAAGAGGGATCATTCTGGTCTTGCAGGTAAGTTCCTCCCATGCACATTGCAGTAGCTGACAAGATGTGGAATCATCTTTGTCCACCAAGTTTGGTCCATTTACCCTTTGCACTGCCAATGGAAAACCAATATTCTGTATCCTGCAGCATATTTGGGGGATTTCTAAGTAGCTATATGTGTGCAGGAGACTAGCTTTCTGGAACTTGAAAAAGACCATTTCATCCTTGATAAATACATTGTCCATTTCATTTGAAGACAGATACAAGTGACATTTTTACACTTTTTTCATTATAATGCAGATTGACATTTAAGTCTTTCATAGAAATCAAAAATTGCAAAGTGTCAAGAGTGATTTCAAATACCTTGTTTCATTTCACTAACATTAGATTATGTATATTTACATATACTATATTAAATATCTTCTGTGATGTTTCAAAACTGTAAAAAAATAGTCTTTGATGGCTCATAACACATTTTGTATCAACATATAATCTGGCAAAAGAATTTAAATTCCATTTTGTATTCTATTTCAAGAAATTGCATTTCTGACAGATCAAGATTTCTCACATGTTGAAAATACTATTTTTCTACCCTGACCTATTTTAAATTGACTTAGAGACAGGTACTCTAGCTATTAAACAAACTTAGCCAAAGTCAGCTGTGAGTATTTCTGCATATCTTATTTGCATTGCGCTTGTGCCAGCTTGCTAAACAAAAATCTCTTCCCGACAGAGAACATTCAAGGAGAGGTTTTCTTTAAGCAAAGAGACAGTTTGTACATAAAGTAACTTAGGTGAAAGTCTCTAAGTGAACTATTCCAGTAGAGAAGATACTACCAGGAGGTTGAAAGGAAAACATTTGAAAAAGCAGCTTAGTCTAAGTTATAATGTACATTATTTTAACACTGAATACAGAAGTGACAAGTTTTGAGATACCAACGTGTCCAGTGAAGTCAGCACAATGTGTTCTGTTATCTTCACAACCTTTCCAGTCTGTCTGGTGACAACCCTTAAGGTGTCTGACCCTCAGAGTTGACATTGAGGGTAGAATTCAGTAACTGCTTTCCAAGGACACCATCAACATAAAGAAGTCCTTTTTGTTCTTTACACATTTATTAGATGCTGAAGACCAGTCTGGAACACAGCACTTTAGCAGCTATGCTGGATCCCAGTTCAGAAAAGCATTTAAGGAAGTACCTAAATCCCTCTCAGAAGACCGGGTCATTAAATATGTACTTGCTGTGCTGAACTGAGGACAGCAAAAGTATGCAAGAGGTTAGGTACAAAGAATGACCAGACCATGTAATGGTTATTTTTTAAAGATTAATTTCAGCATTGTAATCAGTTCCTTGTTTTATCAGGGTGTCTCCTTTTCCTTGAAAACTTTCTTATTCTCATTATGCAGTAGTGCACTGCATTTAACCACAAGCTGAGAAAACCCCTTCCTCTCTCCCCTTTCTTAGTCCTTGAATCTCAGGCTTTTAAAATCTAATTTGAGATGCCAGGGATTCATGTTTAGCTGCCATCCCTGAAGATGGAGTACAGGCAATAGAAGACACCCAGCCCATTAGACAACGTTGTACTTAGCTCCCTGAAGACTGTGCTCAAAAAAAAGAAAGAATAGATTTTTAAGGCTAATTGCTTCCAAAATATAGTCCCCATTCTCTCTCATTATAGTCCCTCTAGGGATAAATTCAGTGAAATAACTAGTGATATTTAGGTAGCTTACGTTTAGCAGACTATGCAGTGAGAATGTGGAAAATAGTCCCCAGGCATTTTTATCACCCAGCTGTTAGAATGTTTAAGTTCCATAAAAATACAGCTCCCTGGCAGCCTCTCAGTCAGTCTTTGTCCTCTCAAGTTTCAGGTTGACCCATTTCTGGACCTGTATTCACTTACCTCTACCACAGAAAACTCACTCACAAGCCGTTTCCTCTAACATTTATTAATCTACCAGATAACACATTCAGAAATCCAGATCTTGGCATTTTTTGAACTCTAGTTCAAGGATTCCCATTACCCGCTGCACAGGCTCCAGCTCCATAACTGATGCAGAGCTGAAAAATCAGTACTATTTTAGGGAAAAAGCTTTGATAAATAAACAAGGTATTTTAAACCAAAGATGAGATTCTAGGCTGGAGAGACAGACAACTTACCCAATAACTGGCAATAGCCAGCACTGCCCTGGAAAATGGTTCCTAATATAGCACTGTCAAATCTACTGGCTATGTGGGATCTATGATAATTAAAGTTCTACTTATAGTCCAAACTCACAGCTTGTGACAGAAAATTTTGTACAAGGCTAAGTTCACAAAAGCTGGGTGTTTCAGTTAAAAGACAGCTAAAACAAAAATCAAGGTTTCCTAATAGTGGAGAACAGCTTGCCAGTAGACAACTACATGAAAGAAACAACAATTTTTCTACCCCCTCAAAATTTATTTACAAAAATCTGCATTTCTTCCTGCAGTACCATGACTGTTTTGAGACGACTGATTTTAAATGTCTTTGGCCAGGCAAGATGTTTTCTGTACCACTGCTGTTAATTTGACAGCCTTGCTTCCCTTGTCTGAAGAAACGTGCCTGACCACTCTCGCTTTTGCTGCTTTTAGTCTGTTAAACTCTGAGATAGCGGTAATAGCATGCTGATCTGAGTATTCTGGCTGTGTTTTAGTACAGCAGAGAGGGAGGGAGAGAGGGGCATTTTAAGTAGAGACATGGTGTTTTAAGACTTTGTTTGCACACATTAATTGGGATTAGCTTAACATTTATTCTACTTATGGCTCAAAGCCTATTGTTAAGGAACACATGTCAAGTTCTTCTGGAAAAACAACTAGGCTAGGAGTTTAATTACTTGCACTTCTTGCCTGGAAAAACTTATATTTGGAAGCCAAACCCCTCACGTTTACGACATGATTGTCCTACAAGAAAATAGAGCTAAGAAGTTTGTTATGGGGACCAGACGTTTTAAAGGACAGGCTGATCAAAGGACAACGTGCTATTGTAATAGTATGACAGTGCAGAGAAGCAGGGGGAGGTCTGTGTAGTCCCTCAAAATAAAAGCAGTGTGGTGTAGTACATCAGTACACATTTAAGTAAGTTCAAGAGCAGACATTATTCTTTTATTTCAGTGATGAATATTCTGGTGGTGTTTGCTGAATTTTTAAAGTAAAAAAGTGTCAAGACATTTTATTGGGCTTTGCCTACTGTATGCCTTGTGAGTACAGTCCATTGGCACTGCACTATCCAGTATCTTCATATTTTTTATTCCATACCTTACAAGGCACCTGACATTCCCAGGAGCTTTGCTTTCTAGGGAAGGGAGCTTTCAGTTCTCTAACTGGCTATACCATATCTATTAGCCTGAAAACTGCCTCACCTGTCTTCAGTGCGACTAACATGGCTTTAAATACAGTTTTCCCAGACCTGCTACCTTTGACAGGGCTAATTACTTCTCTTACTGTTTGTCATGTTTCAGATGGCACTGAGAGCATTTTATTTAAAAATAAATGGCCACAACACCAAAGAAGTCAACCTAAATGGGAAGGCAGTAACTTGTAAGTTCACTGGCATATCCTAATAAAGCTTTGGGGCCCTTATACAATGAATCTAATGAGATTTTCTTATTTTCTATCAGAAGTATCACCCTCCTTCCCTTAGCTGACGCTTTCAAAGCATGAAAGGATGCTGCAGAAATCTGAGCAATGCAGTTCCTCAAAAGGACAGGTGCTGGCCTAAGGCTGTTTCTACTGTACCAAACACTGTAGCCTCCAAGGCTGGAGCCTACAAAAACATTGGAGTTGCAGAGGAGAAAGGAGTGTTTGGGAATGTGAGCAAACACACGCCTACGCTAGTCACTTCTCCCGACCACTTCAGAAAGAGAAGATTAAGGCAGACATGCAGAGGTACCAATCCAAAGGTCAGCATTACTAATCTGCAAACAAAAAGCCCAGACAAGTTCTCAAACAGCTGTTGTAATTGTCTGCACAACCCTGTGTAGGTTTTTCTTGTCTGCATCCTGCTCCCCCTTACCTCCTGCCCTACAGAGGGTACATCTGCACTTCCATACATAGGTGGGCTTTCTAAAGGGTGTGACAATCTACAATGCAGACACTAGTGATAGTTTTCCCAACTCTTTCTGGGGGCCATTCTGCACAATATAGTACTAAGGATGGCAAAATCCACCAGTAGCATGCCTTTTGCAATCCCCTGTTCTTTTTAAGCTACACTGAAAATGCCATTTGCAATTTTTCACAACTCACAATGAATCATGTACTTCTCAAAGAAAGATCATGAAGATCCCGTGTCAAGATATTGCATAACTAGTATTTCGCACAATGATACCCCTGCAGTGCTGACCTATTTGCTTGGTGGAGACTGAGGATGCTACCCCTGACAACTGGGTCTTGCCATTTAAGTGTAATCAATAATGACATTATTAGGAGCATGAAGCCTAAGTGTCATTAATTGTTAATGAGGGAAGTTTAGCTATCGGGTGCTGTAGCTAGCAAGCAAAAATATCTTGGAGCAGCTATTTGCTGTATGTGTCAAATTATATGTTATTGGAAAAAGCACCAACAAGGCTTTGAAGCCCCCAAAACATGTCCTAATTTACTTTTTTTTAAAATAGTAAAGTGAAAAAAAAAAAACCAAACAAAAAACCCTCCAGCTTTTAAAAAATAGCGTAGGAATATACTGCCAGAGAAAAATCAAAGGATAAACTCAAGGTAGCCTGAAAATCCTGCAAAAGCAGTTCTGCACTCCCTCAGCTGGCTGACTTGCAGTACTTAACCAGCAAACACTAGGTATATTTCTTACCTGACTGCTTAAACTCTTCAGTGAGGTTGAATGTAGCAAGCACAGCTCACCTGGTAATTCCCTTTAGAAATCACTATGTTATCATCATCCTTATTTTGAAAATGCATTAACATCTACTCGTAGCATGTCAACACTAATGCATCAGCAAGCAGAGTACTTGTGAGAGACCGACCCTTCCCCAAACAACTTATATAAGCAAATAATACGTGAAGTCAAAGACAAACCATGAAGTCCACAGTTACACAGCTTGCAGCAAAACTAAGAGTCGGTTCAGCTGAAGTTTCCATGAAGTGCCTAAATAAGAAATCTTCATTTCTAATGCCCAAGAAAAATGGAAGGATGAATGGCAAAACTTAGAAGGAACATTTTTGTTTCTGCACTTTGGAGTTCATGTCCAAGACTCAGCAAGTAAAGACTGGGCTTGACGACACAGCTTCTAGTCTCCTCTTTGTTGGTGGTTTCCAGGATCAATAAAGTTAATTTAGTACTCAGACCCTCCCTGAGGGTCATTGCAGATTAACAGAAGAAACAGCAACTATTTTTATTAAATTCTCCTGTGAGGCTTGATAAGAAGAATGCAGTTTGATACCACGATGGTAAAACGCTCACCTTTCTGCCTGATACGCTGCTGTAGCAAATCCTGCTACATGGACAAGTGCATCCAGAGGGGACAGGCTAAACTGTTTCTCATCCTTCGTATCAACCAGTTTAGCAACATTTTGGTTATACGTTGGTGTCAACCATACTGTAACATTTTTGTCTCCCAGCTTTGTGAGGAAATAAGAACATCTTCCCCATCTACCACTCTCCATCATGGGGAATAAACCTTGTGAAGGACAAAAGAACAGAACCAGAACACCAAAGATGACACCAGTGCAAATGCTGTGCAATAGAAGAGCAAGATTTCCAGTGTCCAAATTTTAATCTAGATGTTTATCTAAACATCTAGTATGTAGGGAATTTCTACTGAGTCTAAATAACTTGGGGTGGTTCTAGCATAGTTTGATACTTTAATGGGGCCCATATAAGCTATAAAAAAAGGATTTAATTTCTTTCTTCAGCCTTACAAACTCTCCACAAGGTTTTTATTTTTCAGGCTCCAGCCTGAGTCCTCAGACAACTACTGCCAGTAAAGATGAAGAAACACGTTTTTGCTTTTTGTTTGTCTCAAAGCAGCAGATGATTATGAATCACAGTCACATTTTGCAAAGCTAATGAGTGTAACTGATACATGTCGGTCCTCTTTCAGATGGCAGAAATTGTGGGAGGAGAAAGAGCATTCAATATGAGGTACAAAGCAAATTGTCATGCCAGCTGAATCCAGACAGACTGAATGCAGGACTTAAATAACTTGCATATATGTCAGATGCTCCTGTTCAGCTGGTTAATGCTTTGGAGCAGGCATGCTATTTTTAAACCACAAAGACATCATGTGTGACATGTACCATGTCTGCCACACAGTCCAACTTATTAGCTCAAACATCAGTTTGAGATCATTTAACCTGGCAGGTGAAAAGATGAACTGCACAGGCATAACTAATTCTGACAGGAAAAGGGCACGTCCTCAGTTCCAGGTGAGTTTTACCAAACTAGCAATTAAATATATGTAAAAACATATCATACAGCATTTCCTTAAGCTGTCCCTTAGACCATGGAAGACCTGAAATGTATCTGAACTGAGAACTTAAATTTAACCAGGTTATTTGCTTTGATTCTACCATTCCTGTAGCTCCTCATCATATGTCTCCCTATACTGAAAGAAATCTCTGCAAAGTTACAGCATGACTACATGCCAAATTATTTTGCAAGAATGTTTTTTTGTCTATAGACCTTTGTAATTCCTTTTCTGCTTGGGTCATCTGATAAGGACAGACAGTTTTCTAATATCTGTCCTTCCAGACACTGAAAGGATGCAACATCTACACAATCCATCTTTTCTGCTTTAATCTGAATGTTCTCACATCAATATTAAGTGGCCAAACCCAAGCTCCAATCAAGCTCATGTCTCCAGATTGTTTGTATCTCAGTTCAGCATTATATTAAGTTGCTATCCTGAGGCTCTGTGGCATAATCCTTGTTATTTACTTTCTGATTTCCTTCTCAGATCCAGACTTATTTTCCTCTTACAAGTTACTGGCTTTTTTTTTAATTTTGCAATTCATTCTCAACAGCTGCAAAAGATTGCCCTGAATATAAAGTAACTGACTCTAAAATTATCCACAAATCCATAAACATCTTAGCTAGGATGCAAATAACTAGGCTTCCTAGCTGCATCTTGTTTAGAGAGAAATGTCAGGTTGAGGTCGCAGCCATTTTTCCTCCAGCAACAAGAAGTGTGTGTTTGTGTGTGCCAGGGCAGGGGAAAGACTACATGGGACAAAGTCCAGCTGTAGGGCAGTATTTACCATGCAGACTTTGCACATTTTTCATTCTGTACCAGACACTTGACCCAGCGTCCTCTAGAACCACCTTTGCTGACTTCAGCAGGTTCTGGCTTGGGTCCCAGGAGCACCAGTGCCAGGAACCTAAAGAGAATAAACTCCATTCTTGCAAATTTGAAGGCTGATTTGCAAGCTCAGGAGGTGTGGCTATTTTAGATTGGCTTTGGAAGAGGAATTGAACATTATCTGAACTAAACCCGAGATAACAAAAGCATTAAGCAGGATTAGAAGCAAAGCATGGGCCTTAGGAATTGCAACAGTTTAAAGACAAGTGCAAACCATCCAAATACAGATTGGCCTGAGGCAGAAGTCTATATCTGAAAACAGCTGCAGGGAAGCCCGGTACCAATACAGACTTCACATTATACCAAGTGAAACAAAATAACCCTTCCCACCACCCCACCCCCAACTGTCTCTGAATGTTCATATTGAAAAATATGTGCCTGATGCTCTTTTCCTAAATGCTATCTGATCTGCCCCCTTAAGATGGGCTTGTCTCTCTTAGCACTTGAGGGATACTAAAGATTTAACATTGTGATACTTAAAGAAAAGAGGGAAAAAAAAAAACCAAAAAAACAGGGAGGGCTAGACTCTCCAGATTTCCAAAATGGTTGCTAGGTATGAGCAGACTGCAGAAGTCTGTCATGAAGAGGCCAAAAGTCCAAAGACATTGGTCATGAAAGGCATCCAAATTATATGACCTAAATATTAAAGAACTTCATAACCTTAAAAACTTGAGCTATTGGTTGATGGTCTCTTTTACGAGCCTGCCCCCAAATTCTGCTTTGGACACCTGCTAGAGAACCTCACTGATGGGCATCACATCACAGTTCCAGCAGGATCTGTGTGCATGTATGAGCACACAGTGATATATGAGACTGAGGCACATAATCGGAGCAACAGTTCAGTCTGTTGATATATTAGCGTAATACTCTGGATGATGCAGGAGTATCAGAACAGGCCCATCTGATAACATGTACAAGTAATTCATCACCAGAATGAGTTGCTTCAGTGATGTATTACTCAGGAAAAAAAGAACGCACCATCTAAAGGGGGAAACAGGTTCAGCAAAAGAGGAAGCTGTTTATTTCTAGGGTGAAATATTCACAGAACCTAAAGGACTTCCTTGTCATCAAAACATTTGGCACTGTGCAAAAATAGATGATGTACATCCCCTCTCTTCATTCCCACCCCCAGGTACAAATCTAGTTAGTTGACCACTGGGAACAAAAGAAACTTCATTTCGTATGCACTAGAACCACAAACCTGAGTGCTGCATTCAAAATTCATATTGAGAATCCCCTTGGATTTCTTCAGAGTGTGGGATCTGCAGTTTAAGCACTTTACAACTTTGCAGATTAAAATAAATTCAATGAAGTGATTTTTAATTTCTTATTCTGTATTGATTTGCTTCTTTCTTTTGGCTTTTTGAGCCTATTTAATATAGTCCAAACTAATCCAGTTGGCTAGTGGGAGGAACGGAAGGGAGGGGAGAAGAGCCTCTTTCCTAATAAATCCGGAGTGGCTTACATTCTCTAATATCTGCTGTATATAAGTTCTTTGTATCCACAGCAATGACAGTACAGTGTAATGAGAAATGATTTTGAAGTAGTAATTTAAAGCCTATACAATAATGACACCAAGAGATAAATAATTAATGTTTTGCATTTTTTCAGTACTTTTCATCTCAAGGAGTCTCCAAACTCCTTGCAGTCTTTATAATTGACAAGAATCAATTCACTCAGTGTTCACACTTATCCATCTAAACAGAACACAGACCCTGCTAAAGAACATGCTAAGCACAGCAGAAAAAGCTTGGACTGTAAGTAAAGAATGTTTCACAGCAGAGGAGGCTTCAGGGACAAACACACAGGAGACTGTTGGCCAAACTGGAATTTGGCTAGAATTCTGGTTTTCTCTTTTTCACATTTGCAAAAGGTACCACTGAGTGGTTTAAAACCCCTCAGGTTTGTCTTACTGCTCACCTGATGTAGGTAGGCTGATACATCGAGATGCATCTCTAAACTGTTAGTCAGAAGGCCAAACAGGGTGAATCTAACATCACTTGCTGGTATTCAAAGCAATGAAAAAAGATACTACTCTCAAACTCTAGGAGCTGAGCAGTTGCTGCTCTTAAACTACAGGCTAGAACCAACAGTCACCACTGTGGCAATTCATAATTTAATACTACTTGTCGTCTTTAAGCTATCCTTCTAGTTCAGAAATGCAAGACCCTCTTCTGAAATAAGGCCACCTTACAGTGTATTCACCACCAACTACTAATCAAAAGTAAGCCTGCTGATTTTGTAAGCCTGACATGGTATATACAGCTACAGAAAAGCTCAGCTACTGCAGTAGCATTAGCAATCATTCCCTTTATGAACCAGTGCACAAGAAAGGAACGTACCAAGTTACACATACTACAAAGAAGTAAAAAGAGACTTGTTTTTGAAGTGATTGCCATAAAATTTATGCTTCTCCCCCCACCACCACCTTTTTTTCATGCTTGGAGAAGCAATAATTTCATTAAGTGATTAAGTGCTTTTATTCCTCTGACTCATAGTTCATAAGACATACGAGCATGAATTTCAATTAGTGTTTCTCACAGAGAAAATGGGATAAGGAAAACATTCCTGAGCAATGTAGAAAGGGTGAGCTAAACTGTCCTTAGTACCCCTGGTGTAAATCAGCAGCAACTCTACTGAACCAGCTGGAATATGTGGATGTCAAACTAGTACGATACCAGAACACAACTCAGCATGTCCAACCTCCTATTGCTCAAGTGGCTTTACTAAAAGCCAAAGTTCTGTATCTGTCAGAACAACAACCTTCACTTTAAGTGAGTTTTAGTGCATAAGTGTAACTACGTGCTTAATTCTGAAGGAAGCAGTCCAGATGATCTAAGCAGGACCCTAACCTCTGTAGCTGGACTCTTTGCTCCTATGGCCTTTGCACTGACACTACCTCAGGGTGCTTTTTAGAAACATCCCCTTTCCATTAAGGGCAAAAAAACCCCAGCGCTTAAGAGCAATAATCATGCAGCTATGAGAACAGTGAGAAGCCCAGCTTCTCCAAAAATACCCTTCTTTCCACTGAGTACTCTCCTATCTTACCCCACCACTGGCTGCTCAGAGTGTGCTTGCATAAAATAGTTAATCTTACCTTCTCTTCATACCCTTTTACCATCAGCGCAGTTTTTTTGTTCTCTGCTTCAAAAGTTACACTAGCATCCTCAAAGTTAAATATGTACCTCATATCTACTATATTTCTCTAAAAACACTCAGTCTGAGCTTAAAATTTTGGTACCACTCTCCTCTTTTGGGTGAAGGTGGCAATGTGACAATGGAGACCAAGGCTACCATGAACTAGAAGATTATTGCCGTAATGTAGTGCCGGAGATAAACTTTCACAATAATAGTTCATCGGTTTACCTCTACTTCCATGAAATAAAATGGAACCAACCAGTTATCTCTCTGTAAAATATACAACTTTTAGGAAATATACAACAGCCAGTCTCTGAATTGAGGGGAAAAAAAAAATTAAAGAAAGAAAAAGCATGTCCTTGTTTTGTATAATTCAGAACAGGGAGCTGAACAAAAGGCTAAAAGTCTAGTACCACAGCCAGGAGGCTGCCACTGAAGTTTTGGTTGACTTGGATGTGTTTACCAGGCAAACTTTTAGACAGAATAAGTTGGAGTCCCCAAAGGCTACTTTCTGTTTTCACCTTTCTTATTAGCCAGATGTTCAGCCAGTGCTAACCAAATATTCATAGCTTCACATGGAGGGTTAAGACAAAGCTGACCACTCCATTAGTTAAGACAATAGGAAAGGGAAGGAAGGGATAGTACAAGAGCTGTGCAACTCCTGAAGTTTGAGCTAGCTGGCTAAGCACAGTTGATATGTTTCTGTTTAACGCTTCTTTGGATAACAGCATTGCAAACAGATAGACGCACAATCCTGTCTTTCTCCTTCAATACTAAACTATGGGAGGTTCAAGTTTGTTCTCCTTGGCTAGAAAGTATAACTCTCCATACATCCTAACAGCTGTAACAGCAGTAAAATCTTTTATCAACAATAGAGCGCTCTGCCTGGGTTTACATAGGTTTGTAACCTAAACATTTGCTTTGCCTTTAATTGCCAGGTTATTGATGCAAAAGATTCCTCATTCTGAAGTGTAAAATGGAAACCTTACAACTTCCTGATTCTAACTGAAATGTTACATTCATTCTTGGCTGCAATCATTTTAATCAGCTTTATACCAAGCCAGGATAGTACAACTAAAGTTTTGTAGGAGTTTTAAGTTGTTAGAAAAAATTTAAGCTTAGCTAGCGTTTGGGGTTTTTTAGTGTGAAAAACCCTGATTTAAAATTAAGTCATGTGTAATAGTTTGGAAATTCAATGTCTCAGTTGCTTTTGCTTCAAGAAAACAAATAGCAAAAGGGAGCAGCTGAACAGATAGGAGTTTGATTTTTCTGTTATAGAGATGTTGCAAGGGAAGAACTAAAATAGGTCCTTAGGAAAAGCAGGTTTTCTGTCTGAGTCCCACAAGTATTGCCTTGGTCTGTACCAAACCCTCCCTGCTTTCTCTCCCTAGGAGATAATAATTTCAATTTCAAAGGCTGCCATTCAATTACAAAGTAGAAAGTTTTAATTACCACCTCATTTTGTGTTTTCCTTGATTAATTTATGTGCCATCACCAGTTACTGGACATGGATGTGCACAGTGGGCTTTTCTCTTGGGCTTAATATCTATCATCTAGATCAAACAGTTCGAGAAGGTTAAAGGAGGAGGGGTTAAGTGCTCAGAGACATCAGCTAAACACCATATACCCTATTTGTGCTGTCTTGCTTGCCTCCAAGTCAAGGCCTTTGGGGATGTAGCTGTAATAAATAAGCAACATCTATTTCATTCTCTAAAATGCCTGTCCAATTTCTGGAAGAAACCCTCCCTCAGTGGAACTAAAGCTGTTCTACTAGGCACAAAGAAATAAGCCCTCAGCTTTGGCTGCCAGAGCCCCACAGGTGTCAGAGGAAATATTCCAGTTATGTTCCTGAAGATCTGGCTCCAAATGACAAAGCAGCATGGGAGTTGCAGTTTCATTTAAGTCCATAGTTAAATGAGAATCAGCTCATAGGTACTGACAGAAGCAAGACCTGACCGTAGATTTTCCTGTCACCATACCAGACTATGGTCTTAACTATTAGACCATCCTCTGGTGAAAGGTCCTACAATAAGTGAGGAGAAAAACAGTTTGAGAGAACACATGCTGTAGGAAAAAAGATTCAGAAAAGGACACTTCTGTCAGAGGAGAGCCAGAAAAGAGACTACACTCCCACAGCACTGATAAGCTCCTGAAGATGCCTGTTTCTTTTGTGTCTACAAGCAGAAAGAGATGCAAAGAGGAAAAATAAACCCACACAGACCCATTGACCCATTGCTCTAGTAGTTTTTCAAGTACAGTATGGATGGAGTCAGACAAGCTTCCTGAGTGACAAGCAGAGAAAGTTTGGCTTAAAATATTTGTCAGATGATTTGAAGTAGCTCCATTAACTGCTGAACACAGGGGACCTTCAACAAGATACATCCAATGAAACAAACATTTTTGCCTCCTTGCTGTTGTCCCAGCACTAACTCAGGTCTATTTTCAAAGGTCAGACTGGTAGAAAACGTAAGCCTGGCCAAGAGTTCCCTCAAATCAAATTAACTTTTTTCCATATTTCAGTAAGCTTTGAGCTAGGAACTGTAAAACACACTGGAGAAGGTTTAATGCTCTCTAACAGAGTGCTGCTGGCAACAGACACTGACCTGCTTTCCTACTTGCAGTATAGTAGTATACAGTCAATTACAGCATCTCAGTTAAGAATCAGCAATTCCTGACCATTGACAGAAAACTCCAAGTACACCCTTTGACAATAGGTTTTACATAATGTAGATAAAAGATGAGCTTTACTAAATCCTACAGAGGAGCAGATTATACCCTCTCAACACTAAGACTAGCCTTGTGGTAGATCTACACGATTATACCTTCCAGTAAGGCTCACCTTCAAGTTCTTTTGGGACAGAGAAATGAGTCAGACGATAATTATATATCCAGCAGGAGATACCCATTCCTCAGTTTGATCTGTTGTCTGTTCACTTTTCCTTTTATCACTTGTGAATGAGAACAGCATGGGTGATGGCCACTGCTATCAAGTGCCACTGGTTCATTTTCATCCCTGTGTTGATTTCATATTGATCAGTGAGCCGAAACGGAGTTATTCAATTCTGTTCCAGCAGAACTATCCCTAACGCTTCTGTTCTGATGTTTTAAAAGAATGCAGATCTCTTATTTTCTCTTGTGATTTCTTTGCACTGCCCAAAAAAGTTATTATGTCATAAGACTGATCCAGACCCTTTTCCAAGAGCCCTGTTGTGCCACTGTACAAAAACAGTAGCAGCAACGGAGTTCAGAATGAAAGCCATGGTCTAACAAAATAAATATTAACTCGGAAGTCAGATTTAGGAAGTTATCCCTATCTTGCATATACAGGATTTCAGGATGGGCAGATTAAGGTTCTTAGCCTTTTTGCATTGGTAAGGAGATGTCAAATTCCAGAATTAAACCCTAATACCTAGTCCAGTGTCTTGAATGAAAGAAACTTCTATTTACACAGGTGCGCAGCGTACACAATCTCTTGAAGACTCTGCCCAGAAAGATTGTTATGGTGGCTTGATGCCAGCAGTTTGGTTAAAAAAAAAAAAACAACCAAAAACACTTCCCTGCCCTTCCTTTCCTAGGCAGAACCAATGTGAGCTACTGTTTGGACCTTCATCTGCCAGGAGTGACAATTCTTCTCTGCCAGGGCACTGGCAGTGGGAGTTAGCTGTTTTCTGACTAAGTCATGAGTTGAATGTGCCCTAATAAATATTCCTCTGTTTTCCAGAGTAACTATTTGTGATAAAGGCCAAATATATGATTCTCATCAGGATGTCCTTACAAGTCAGGGTAAATGCCCTTCTACATTTTCATACTTCAAGCTGACCTAAAAAGTCAAGTAATTATCAGAGGAATTAGCTTGGATAACTATTGATAATGACCCTGATCACTGGACCGACCTTTCTCTATCCACAGCACCGCTTAACAGTTCTTTTCGGGGTTTCTCCAATGAAAGTGAAGGTAGGGTTAACTCCAGAGACTGCGGTAAATACACAAGCTGAGGTCAGCTCAGCACAAGACATGTGCTGAGGCCTACCTGCGGCTCCAGTAAAAGGAGCATTAGAAAAATAAAGTATAGGAACTTTTGAATACAGCTCTCATGAAAGCACCAGAATGCCAGTCCAGAGACAGATGGCCTTGGTTTATTCTCAGAATTGCAACAGCACAAGCTCTGGCAATGAATCCCTCTACCCCTACCACCTCTCCTTCTCAAAACACACCCCTCCAGCACAATCCAACCCTGCATGTCCTAGCCACAGCTGAAAGGAAACAAATAACGCAGCAGGCTTTTTGGTATACTGATACATTTCTGCTATGCTGGTGGTTTTAATGATGTGGACAACCTTCAAATCAAAGAAGGTCTTGATAACTACCAAAATGATTCACATCAATCAGAAAACAATTGTCATAAGGAAACCACACTTAGTCTTTACTGACCTGGGCTAAACTGACAACAGCACAAAGTCCATTTTGCAGTAGCACAGCATGAGCCAAGAACAGCAGGAGGGAAAAATAGTATTTCCTTCTCTTTCTAGAAAAGAGTTTAATGTAATATTACCCATGCCTGTTTATTACCCGCAGTCTGTTATACCAGCAATAATTCAAAGTAATATAGCTAGGACCTTTTATTATGCAGTCTGTTGAGCAGCCAACAGTTCAGAGTTAACAGGTTATGTACCTGTATCTGTTTATTATGCAGTCTGTTGTACTACAGATTAAATTGCTTTTTCTTTCTATGTACAAAAGGACTGGGATTTTACATCATCAGGCCCCATACCACATGTTGCATCTCCTCCTGGGCCACCCCATTTTTCCAACACTGTCATTCTTTACACCAGACATGCCTGTCTAACTGCTTCTTCTCAAGAGAAAGCTCCATGTAGCTGTGGTCTCCTTCCTGACAGTTCTATGGTTTTGCTGGCTTAAAGCAACATCATGTCTTCTTGTATCACACTATCACAATCAAAATGCAGACATGGAATGAATATTTGATGCTATGAGGCAGCAAAGGATCAGCACCACAAAGCTCCTTGTTTCAAAGAAAGCATCTTTGTGCAAAGCGAGTTTCAGCTACAGCTCCTTTCCTCCTGCTCCATGTTGTTGTGGGTTTCTCTCTCAACTTTCTGTCTGGAAGTCCAGTGCAATAGTGGAATGAACTAAACATATGAGAATAATACACTGGAAAGAAATCTGAGGACCTGGCATATCCCAGCAAGAAACAGAAATAAATCTTCAGCAAACCTGTCTTCATATTCACCTGCTGGATTTGACACATTCAGAGACCTATCCGAAACATTAAGTCTCAAATCACAACTGCTCTGCACAGTTACCTACCAGAAAGGGACAAGCTCACACATAACACCCGGTAACAAAAATATCAAATACAAGCATGGGAGCCTTGTACTGTGCCCCTGTTGCAACCTAGGGACTACAACTCTTGCTTTTCTATAGATTTAGACATACAGAATTGAAAGGGAATATAAAGTCAGTAAGTCCACTGTGTTAATAACCCCTACACAAAAAAATAAAGTTGCCTCAAGCCGTTTTGAAGGTTTAGATAGGACTTCAAATGTATTTATTTATTTATCTATTTATTCAAAAAGGTAAGGTTTGCTTCTCAGGGTAAGAGATGGGAACATCACTACTCACCAATACGTACCCTTAAATTTCAGCTGAATCCACCCTTAGACTCTAGGGGTATCTCTCTAATAGTAACTTCCATTCAAAGCCAGCTCATTCCAGCAACATCAAATATGTGCAAAACTACTACAAGAAGGAAAGGAGAAAAATCAATTTGAAGTAATTCTACTTTTACATGATTGTACTTAATATTTTTCTACCTGTTATTGCATATTCAATTCAAAGTTTTCACAGCCATAAAGAAACTGGTGCTGGAAGGGATTAGCTTCTCCTTGTTCTGCTAATAAAACAATTTTCCACTTGCCACTAAAAATCTCAAGGTAGGAGGTATTTGTAGCAAGGGTTACATATGAGGAAATGGGATTTGGTGCAGGCTGCCGGACGTAGTATTTATCTCCATATGCTATAATGTCACAAAAGAGCTTTCACCTTTGTTTTACAGACAAAAGACCCTGTAGTAAAGCAATTCACTTAGAGGTCTCCCACTATGCAAGAGATGGAACAAAACTTGGAAAGTCCCAGTTATCATGCCAACTGGAAACCACAACTTTCAGTGAGATGAGAGGAGTAGCTCCACTGGGTAGGGTGGGCTAACCCAGAAGTTTTTCACTTTCACTCCCAGAAAGAGGTGCTACTCCTCTCCCTTCTGTTCTTGCTGCTTACACCCACCAGCCCCAAACTCAGCTGACTTCTCTGTAAGTCAATTTCACTGGTCTCAGAAGACTGAGCCCAGAGAAGGAAAAGGAACAAGCAGCCAGATAGGCTTTTGCCTGAGCCTCAGCAAGAGAGAATGAATGAATGAAACCCCATGCCTAGAAGCAGAGGAAAAAAAAGCAAGGCCTCTCACTGTCCCCTAGCTGTTACAAAAGGGTCAACATGCTCCAAAATTACAGTTCTGTATGTTAATATGCCATACAGCAGGCCCAGTATTTGCACTACTGTCAACCACACATTAGAAAAGCCCACAATTTTTTTCAGACTATATAGTATTGAACAGTTTTGGAAGGTAGCATTTTTTTTAATTATTTTTTTTTAAGGTGGAAGATCGATTTCTCTCCCTTGGCAGCACCTGCTTGTCTGTTATGCAAGGATAAACATTCTTGGCTTGCTCAAAGCATATTATGGAATCTTCTTAGGGCTTTATGAGGCTGAAAAACTACAGCTCTGCCTCAGTCTCCTCTGAAACAGGATAGCAGCATCCTTTCTTTCACATGTCCCTTCACTCATCAAAAGGTAGGGCCTAGTAAAATGGTAGTCTTATTTCAGACGATGACTACAGTCATTAGTCTAATACAAACAAAACTCTGTACAATTACAGACCAACATCTGGTAGACTCATTCTAGATACCCTGGCCTGTGTTGCAGCTAGTCCTGTAAAAACAGTCAGCCCTGGTGAACTCCTTTGCCTCCTCAGGAACGCAGGAGGGTTATAAGAGAGCAGTTCTATCTATATGGAAATGCAGATTTCAAATATATCCATCCTAGTAATCAAATCCAGAGGAAACAATCCCCTAATATGGAGCTAATAAAAGTTGATTTTAAGTCAGCCTGAAGCTGTAAGCAATAAGAAGCAGATTTATAATGGCAGCTTTCATTATGGCTGGTTTTGTTCTTTACAGTCTACATCAGCATAAAGCTATTGGTCAGCTTGCTACTGAATTTACCTGTATTCCCTTACCTCACTTAGTTCAAACTGTCTTTCTTCTTCCATTCATATGACTCTAAATCTGTCTGCCTACACACAGGCTGGGTAAATCACAGTAGCTTAACTTACTTCCATAATTAGACCGATAAGAAGGAAGGGATCAAGCCTTTTTCTACCCACATCTTCTTGCCCTCACATGCTTGCAAACACACACACACACAATACTGTTAGAAGAGGACAGTGATGCCCCTAGAATTATTGATCAGTCATTGAAATACTGTTTCAGGTAGTGATGAGCCTGTTAACTTCAGGGTGAAAAACAGCCTATGTAATTAAAAGAAACAAAACCATGAAAAGTCCTGTGACTTAACATGGTCAAGGGAGATTCCCCCGCCCCCCGCCCTTCTTCACATGGACCTTGATCTATAAAAAGTAGTGAAAAGGATCTAGATTTCATTAGAAATTAAGCAAATCAATGTCCTCAGTGGTGCAAGGAGATGCTTCCACAAAAACAGAAGACAACACTCAGTGAAACAGGCTTGATGGCTGGCAAAGCCAAGCAGCTTACCAATCACAAGCAGAAGCCAGCTGAGGAACACAGTACATATTTTTAAAAAAATATATGGAGAAATCAATCCAAATCACCCCCAGTGGAATCAGTCTGGCAGAGTATGCAAGAAACAAGCATCCTTCCACCTCAGTAATCTCCAGAGGATTAAGTCATCTTTATTAAATCCTTTTTGGGCCAGTTTTATCAATGGTAAACACACCATTTAAAATAAAAGTCACCACAAATTATTTTGACCTTTTATGAAAACGACATCACTACCACAACATGACTGCTGTATGACTACACTTTAATATCTGCACCTACCATTTATTCAGATAAGCATTATACATAAAATTCACTACATGACTGAAAACAATTAGTGTCAATCATTAGTACGCTTGGATTCCAACAGAATCTTTTTCAAGACCAGAAAGCACAAGTCAGTATGTCAGTTAAGCTTCTAGCTATATAAATTAACAATATTCTCCTGTAGCTAAAACAAAACTATGGACACAACTATAAGCTTATTTTAATCAAGACAAATCACCTCCTGAGACCCTAAATATCAAACCAGTCCATCCAACCAGGACCTTCCTCATTTCAATCAGCTAGTGGCAGTGAAGAGCAGTGAAGCATTTCTGCAGAGCTTAAACGAATTTACCATTGGAGAGACATTCATGAGAGTCTCAAAAATCTCTAGGGCTTGTTCATCATGTCTTTGGGCGGCCAAAGTTAAAAACAGATCCTTCCATTTTAACCCTCCATCACACAGTTACCTGGGATTGCAGAGGACCAGATCTTTTATATCCAAGCCTATCTGGATCATTCATTTCTGCTAGAGCACCGGCAGTTACCTGACAGGCGGGAGCTTGAACGTATATACCATAGGTGTATCCCCAGAGAAGCTTAGGACCAGTTCAGAAATATTAGGGTTGCACTTATTGCAGCAGCAGCAAAATTAGACCCTCTGTCTCCCAAGACTGTCAGTCAATTTTCTTTCATTGCCATTAAATGAACTTAAAGGGAACTCCCTGGAAGAGGTTAGACTATCTAAAGTTTCAGCCTGCTTTAACATAAAAGCAGGCTGCAATGAGTAACACATCAGACATGGCTTTCCACAAGTTATCTTCCCTTTTACCAACAGCATAACCAGAACAAAACACCACTTTGGCACAAAGCTGAAGTGCAGAACTCCCAAAACTTAGAGCAAGTCGTTCACAATTACCAAGTAGTCCAGCAGCTGGCAATCAATACATTATGTTGTCTGACATAAAGATATAAAACTAAAAACCTTAGTGAAATTTCATTTTTTTTTTCCTGCTAAATGAAAATCCTTTCCTCTGTCTGTCAGCTGTGGCTGTAGCAATCTTTCACTGATATTATGAAGTACAAAAATAGGAGAGGCCATATCCTGCATTGTAATTGGCAATTTAAGAAAAATAAAGTTGTGATTTCAAGGCTTACATTGTAATACTAGTGATTAGAGGAGATTGGATAGGAACCCAAGACTATCAGCAGCAAGCGAGAGAACTCCTCCCTTGATTTCCAAGAACAACTCAAAATGCAAATTAGACATGTAAGAGGATGGGAGTCAGGCCTAGCCTGTCCAGTTAATTAGGACAGCTTCAAGCAAGTTTTCCTTTTTCTCATTTGGATCTGATCACGAGTTAGGAATAAATCAGGGCTACAATGAAGGGTAATAATTTGGTGGCATTCTAAAAGACTGTCTTTTAGGAGCTGTTTAGAGGCAGAATAAAGAGGTCTTCATTGGTTCCTAGCTGTATCAAAGGGCTGAATGTCTGATCGCCCACATGGACCTGTTGGGATACTCTGTTCAAAACACTGGGCTTTTTCAGTGGCTACTTCTATTAGAAAGGTTCACTGACATGGTTTTAAAAAGGTCTTTTTAGGGAAAAAAGGAAAGCAAAACTTTAAGTGTTATTATTCCGTTTTAACACACAAAAAGCTTTTATTTAAAAAAGAAATTACCATTACAAAGTTCACTTCAGAATTGAAGTCAAAGCATTTCAAATTCACCTAAAATTTTAGGACTGATTGAGATCTGAAGCAGCTTTAGGTCTGTGCAGTTTTGCCTTTTTCATCCCCAAAGCTGTTTTGCAAAATAAACCAAGATTGTCATCACAGTTTCAGGAGGCTAGGACAGAACGTAGCCCTACTCTCAAGAGGTTTTGCTGTCCAGTGCACAGATCTTTCATCTGTCCAAAGCATGTTCCTTTAAACCTTATTTTGTGCAGGTCTGAGCAACGCCATCACACACAAAGCAGCAGGGAACAGCCCCAAATAACCTGTCCAAGTTGGAGTGCACAGATATGCCTATGATGAGGCCCTTACCTGACAGCATTCAGGGCTACTGCACCCAACAAAAGTCCTCTGTATTCAGTAGAGCCACACACCTTAACTTCCCACTCAGCTGTAGATTCTTACAGATAGAAGTCTAGCCTGACACCATTTAACTTCTTACCAACTCAGCATTTGACTTAAAAGTCTGTTAAATTTCCCCTAATTATGTTTCAAAACACTATATATACACAAAATTATGCCAGGCATATAAAGGACAGGTGTATTTTTAATCTCTGGATAGACAGGAAGTTATTCCTATTTAGCCTAAAGTTATTTTATACCACTCTAGATGTATTAAGAGCCTTGAATTGACTGTAAGACATTTTTTCCTCAGACTAATATAGTGAATGTAACTAATCAAAGTGAGAACCAGGATCTATAATTCAGTTTGGGCTTTTCACATCCTGATAAAGCTCAGTGCTGTGCTGGAGCCAAGCTTTATAGGTAACAATACCAAACTGATTGCAGGCAGACTCAAGTCTAGTCTATATAACAATTAGTACAAGTCTTCTGTGGAACATTTTATAACAGATTTTCATATGACAAAAGTGTAATGTGTTATTAATTATAAGACTGGGTTGCGAATAACCCAGACTCTTGACATTATTTCCAGCACTGGGCTCTTAAGGTAGGTCTAGCTGCCCTTGCAAATGCTTTTACCATAGTAGCAAAATGCTCCTGTACCAAGTGGCTCAAACACCTTCGGTATGTGAATTGTAAGAAAATTGTGCATCTCTGACACTTCTTGTAAAAGTATTTATAGGAGGATCGTTGGTTCACTTAAGCTTTTCAGTGTTGCATGTACATCCTGAACATGGCTTCCAGACACCAGGCACAGCCCTTCCCTGACGACCTACAGTTATAATATAGGTCTTGGGATTCTTCTCCCTTGCAGCTCTTTCCCTAACAGAGGAAGCAACAGGTTTACAGTGATGTTGTTCTGTACATCCTGTATGTATCATTCCTGGATTGTACAGAGCTAGTGGTAGATTCTCTGAAGCTTGTGTTGAGTAGAAACGTACTGTATCTACTTCTAATATTTCTGGATGCTGCACAACTCTGCAGGATTTCCCTTTGGGAACAGAACAGCTAGATACATTTCAGAAACATCAGGGTCCCCAGGGGAAAAGCATCTCTCTGGCAAATATTAAACAGTATTTTCTTTTGGCAGCAGTGCAAACATCCACAGTATTAACAGGTGAGCTTTTCTGCGTGACTCCTATGTGATGCTCTAAAACAGACACAGGACAAGAAGTTCCTGTGATTACCGATGCTAACAGCTATGATTTTTCAGAGGGATAAGGCAAACAAGATTAAACCAGCCATTTATTTTTAAATAGAGAGCAGTTGTCCAAAGCCCTAGGTACTGTTATTTCAGAGTAAGAGTCTACCATGCAGAAAAGGGAACAGCAGAATTCAGATTAAGCTTTCAGCCAACACCTCTTATCAAGTATTCACTCTAGACACCTGCTGGGAATGTTTTTAATCTTACCTTCTCCCTATAAGGACTACTTACTCCCCAGACACATACACACATTGTTAGAGAGCGGTAGAAACCAACCCGTAAATTTTTGTTTACAGGGCTTTGGTCTCCAGTGCTTGAAAGGATAAAATTGCCTGTAATAATAACTATCAAGAAAGCTCTCTGGGTAATTAACAAAGCTGACATGACAAACAAACCCAAAGAGGTAATTCCCCCAGCTCCAACATGAAATTAATGTATTATTTCTGCCTTTTCAACATTGCAGTCAGAAAAATCCTGTAAGTCAGGGCAGTAAGGTCACCTCCATGACTTCATTGCGGGCAGATCATCAATAAACTATTTGCTGCACAAGGTATGCTTATTTTTTTAATGTGCTGGTTCCTGTTTTGCCAAGAAGTTTCCAGTCAATACCAAACCATTGAGACTTCCAAGCTGCTTTAACCTCATGATTATTTCTGTCTTGTAGCAAAAAAATGTCAGTGGAATTAAACTGCTAGACCATCCTCTCTCGTCTGAACCGGATAAATATAAAGGAGGTGGAGGAAGTCTCTTTAAAGCTAAGATCTGGCACATCCAAGAGCACTATCTTTGGTATCTTTACCACTCAACACAAACTCCTTCTGTAGCTGTCACCTTCAGTGTCCAACATTCTTAAAGCTGCTCACAACTCAAGAAGCCTTGGGAACTTTGCATGCCAGTTGCAAGACATATTCTAGTATTGAGGGCTACCCCAGAAGTAAATGCAGGCTAGATAAACAGGATATAGTTACTTAAACCACAATTCAGCTTTAACTTCTGCCAAATCTCGGAGTAAGGACGAGGCCCTCCTATCAATACAGGTACCTACATTTCTGATAGCACAATTAAGTGCATTGAGTTCTCCCAGTGTACAGAAGAGCCACTTGTTCCTCTAAGTCTGGTAGTCTTGAGTGCTAAATTCTGTTGGAACAAGTGTCCTTTTCTGTCCTCTTCAACATTTAAATCACCAGTTTTTCAGGGTGGCAGCTATAGTTAGGCTGCTTTCTTTTCTAGGCTCCTATTTTTTAGAACAGGACTTTTGTTCCACTTACAAGGACTAAGGTCCCCTTATAGTCCCTTACCATGCATCTTTAAAGCACTTGACAACAGGCAAAACCTGACTTTGGGTATAAACACTGCAAACAGATTCATATTCTCTAACTGCTTTTTTAAGACAGGGTAATAAAAGCTTGTTGACTTCAAGCAAGGCAAGCCATACTTCACTGGAAGGGGAAGAAAAAAATAAAAGTCACACTTCCTTTATTATTCTTCATTAGAGATACAAGTTGTTTTAAAAACCCCAAAGCTTTCAGTCAAAGAGGTTGGCAGGATTAGTAAATAAGGTTTACATTTTAGTAGGGGAGTTGTCAGCATGACCCCTTCTTTTACAAACTAGATGTGACAAAAGACTGCATTCTCCCCACCCCTGATTGTGTTTCTAGTACATTTCAGAAGAGGAGTGATTGCTTCCCAAACCCTAAACTGACATGGCTTCATATAAATCAATCTCCTATCACAGCCAGGAGAGAAGGAATTAGAAAGAAAATCTCCTCAGCATCTCTAATATCAACACCTAGCCTGATTGCTTGTATACTCATTTAAGATAAGGTTTCCTAGCAACCTCAGGGATTTGTAATTAACATTGGGCTTTGAGAAAGACTGCTTTTTACATCCCCTGGTTCTACCTCTAAGGTGTAAGTGTGAACTAACACGTAGTTATAAAACTGGCTTTAGTTAAAGTCAAACATCTTGGAAGAAGTTAGACATTTTAATATTACAGACACTCCTTCAAGTGGCAAACCTGACTCGTAAAAATGAGATTCTAAAATTCTTCAGCTCTTTTTGCTCTCGCATCACGGTAAAACCTTGATGGGCTGTTTCATATACAGCAGTTTGATTTAGATAGGTCAGGAAGATCTGAACAGTATAAATCTCATATACCAATGCAGTTTCAGCACTATAATAGTCAAAATTAGATCCTTTTTTCTGTGATAGCTAGAACATCTAAGACAGACAAGATATTCCTCTTTCCATAGACTCAAGTATTACATATTTTGTTGTTCACTGTTTTTCACTACTAATAACAATGAAGTAAAATATTCATGTGCTGTCATTATTCTAATACCTACAAGAATAGGAGACACAGTTACTAGCCATCATACTGCTTGAAGGAGCCAAAAGTTATCAGCATCGTTACCCAGCTTAGTTTTACGATTATTGACATTGGTAGCATTAAATCCTAACTAGTCAGCTACAAAACCTATGGTGAAAAGCATGAAACACCCATAAGCGTCATCCCAGAGGTAAATCTATGTTACATGTACAGAACTAAAACCTTACTAAATAAGACAAACGGCCCCAGCAGCATCTGAACAGCTAACTGCATTAAGGAAATATAAAACTGTCTCTAACCATGACAAATTCCTCACACAGCTTCAGTTGCACAGCTGGAGCCCCCGCCTTCCTCGCTCCCTTTCCTGGCCAACAGTGAAAGGAATGAGCCAGTTGCAATACCAGGACAAGTCAAAAGCTGATCACAGACGGAAAGAAGGAAAGTGATATATTGGCTAAGAGAAAACACAGAAGAAAATCTCAGCTTAACAGAGCATGCTTCTCAAAAGAAATTGAAGACAATGCTTCTATTTACAAGCCTGCAGGAGACCCTCTGTGCAACAGCTTTGTTCCTCTTGGACAGACAGTCACAACCTTAGATTAGGGGAGATGCAGCATAAGTTCACAACAGATTGGAGACAACTGTCCAAATGTGAGGCACCCATTGCTGGCAGGCACAGAACAGGGAGGCCTGTGACAACCGAAAAGTATGTTATCTGCACCATGTCTTGCAACAGGAAAGTATTTCTAACTGCAGTCATACGATTGGACGAAAGTATATGGTAAAGGTAGCAGCATTAGATAAGCTTTAATCTATTATTACCACTAAAGTTGCAGCAATGGTTTATGGTTGTTTGTTTGGTTTTTTTTTAATTAATAAATTAGACACAAAGAAAGCCTCTACAGTCTGACCCTTTGCTCCTGTATGCCAAGCACATCCCCTCCCCTCCGCATGTGTTTCTACTGACACCATACCCTCTACCGCATGCTTTATGCTTTGGTCGCAGGTCCATCCCTTCAAACAAGATAATTACTTGCCATCTTCACCCAAGTCATTCACAACTAATCCATACTCCCTTGCATCCAAGCTTCCGCTAGCTCATTGGAAACTCATGTGCCATGAACAAGACATGCACCTATTCAGTGCAAATAAGAAGAAACAAAAAAACATATTCTGCATTAATGTCAAGTCAAGGAGTTACTTCGAGCCACAGCTCTATTCTTTCCATCCTCTACACTGGCAGTGCTGTGGTGATATGAGTGTTGACTGGAAACAGGTGAAAGTGTTTCACATCAGAGCATTTCACCTGCTCAGGCAGAACTAAATGCTAAAGGAATGAGTTACCGTGCCTTAAAACATTTACGGTTTGATACTAAGTTCTGAAAATCCTGTGAACAGTTTTGGAACATTACACTGATATTGACATTCAAGCCAAGCCTGTATCCAAAGTGCTCTTATTGAAATAAGAATATTGTGATTTAACCAGAAAAAAAACACATTAAGTGGTTTTCCTCATAAGAACTTTGAGGTGAACTTTCACTTTCAAGTGAACTAAAAACCAGCATAAAGGAAACTGCAGATAAAAAACATATAAATAGTAGTTACATTCAGGTCTTCTTTCACTTTAAGTATTTTGGGGTTCTTACTTCAGAGTTCCCCTCCCATTAAACCAGCAGATTCCCACAACGACAAAAGTCTTTCCCCAGCCAACTCTGCTGCAGATTTTGCTGCTTGAAATCACTTCTCCATAGGCTGAAATGGCAAAACCCAGCAATAATCAAACATTTCTTTTCTCCTTTCAAGAACTGCTATAGACAGTGGGTCAATTAGGACTAGAAAAACAAAAGAGACAGGTAAAAATCAAAGTGACAAAGTCAAGCTTGGACCTATATTAAAGCATAAAATAAAACTCAGATGTGACATACTTTTTCGACTAAATAACCTGCTCATCTGAGAACTCTTCCACATCTTTAGCTTGATCTTTCCTGTTCATATAGAGTAGGCTGCAAAGGTCAGGAAATATCAGATAGAGAAATGAGCTCTTACAATCTTTATATTCCCAGGACACAGGGAAAAGTAAGCATCTTTCCGCAGTCTTTGGCACAACAAGCTTTTCAATAGTCAGCTTAGACATTTGAGTAACTCTAAATCCCTGTTGCCTAGCCTTTGAGTTGCATAACCTTTGTATTGACAGTAGATTTTCAAGGTTGTTCTGAGGAGTTTTATTCCCTCTCCCCTCCACGCAAGCCTCCTGCATAGCTTTATTGCTAAAAGGTTGCCAATAGTACTCAGTTTTAGAAATTGAGACAGCAAAGCCTACTGCTTTTTTTCAGAATAAGAGCAGGGAGGAATTATTCTTTTCCTCAGAAGGAAGAAAATAAGAATTTTGAACAAGCCTCATCACTCAAACAGAGCCCCCTTGGCCTCATTTAGTACCCTGAGAACTCCAGGATTAAACATGCCCTGGAGCCACACTACACAGTACCTCAGCCATAACACAGAACATTCATAATCTCTATTTTAACAGTATCTAGATGCTGTATTTTTTAAGCAGGAACCAATTTTTAAGCCAGCAGAGATCCCTCAGTTCCCAAAGCCATTATTTTTGTCACTACTAGAACCATCCAGAAGTTTGAGCAGGAACAGAGCCAAGCGTTTCCAAACCACACCAACGCCCTTCTCCACCCAGAAGCTGCTTCTTGACCCTCTATTGACCAGGCAAACCTCCAGCAACCGGCACCTTTTAAGTTGCACTAGAAGTAGCAGCTTTTCTGCTTTAACACTTCCTTCCCAACGCTTGAATTACTCCCCCTTTTTCAGGGTGCAGCTCTGAAACAGCACTGGAGATACCTATGGAGTTATTTGTCAGGGGCTGCAGGCCCAGAGCAGACCCCAGGCTCGTTGCTCGCCAAAATGCCATTTCTGTACTGGACAAAAGCTGTTCCTGCACAGTCCCAACACTATAGTAGCACCGTGTACCAGATATATCACCTAATTAAAAAAAAAAAACCAAAACTCACTTTGGCAGGCACAAATCTCCTCACAGAAGCTGCCCTCAGCAGCCAGCTCGCCTCACAGAATCAGCCCGCCACAGCTCCCCTCACCCCCACGATGCTGTTACTTACCTGAGAGGCAGCACCTCCTCAGGCAGCTAGAACCAACACCAGAGCAGCATGCCATACCCCACCACTCTCACACAAAACGGTATTTTTTATTAGGTTTTTTTTTGTCCTTTCCTGTTCAAAATACCCACCTTCCTCCACAGATGGGGCTGGGGAGAGCAGCCCCTCCTGGCACTGCCCTCAGCTGAGCACCAGCAGCTGCAGCCCAACACAGCCCACCTGGGCCAACAGAGCCCACGCAGCACCGCTACAAAAACCCTCCCAGAAAGGCCTTGCTTCTTTTTGAGGTAACTGCTGTTTCCTTCTCCTCAAAATGGTTGCTGTTTCCTTCTTACCTTGGCTGTACACAGTACTGTCACGGTGTTCGCTGTTCCTCCTCCGCTATAGGTACCTGTAGCCTTGCTCACCTGAACAGTGGGTTCACTGCACCCCTTTGTTTCCTTCTTATCTGATGTGTTTGGCTTTAAGCAATGTTTATTTTTGTTGGGGGTCTGTAGCTAGGTCGTGCTTTGCGTGAGGGTTTGGTTAAGCTGTGTGGGCAGAGGATATGCCTGGGCCGGTTCCCCTGAGGGGGGTAAGCACAGACCTTGGGCCCTGGGGTAATGCACAGGAGCTTGAAGGAGACTCTGAATTTTTGCCCTTTGTCATACTTAAGCCTGGCAATATATAGTCTAGATCTGGTTTTTAGTCCTTAGCTGACCCTAGCTGCTCCCATGTAGCAGGAGGAATCTGGGTGAGGAACAAAACTTGACAGTTTAGGCTCATTTCAGGCTGTGCTCTCTGGCTTCCCTCAGGTGCCGAGAGGCCACAGAGAAGGGAGGGGGAAATCCCTCTGGCTTTGAAAAGTGTTGTTTTCTTGCCCTTTGAGCCCTTGTAATGTATCATTTTATCTGATTTGCTGTTTTTATCATGCTGTAACCTGGCATGCTTCTCAGCATCGAAGAACATTGCTTTATTGTGACATTTTCAAATGAAAACTACATGGCAGTAATAGTTTTCCAAAGAGCGTTCATTTAGCTTGGCAACGTTTACGTCTGGCAGGGAGAAGAAGAAGGGAGGGGGGGGAAAAACCCCAACTCTACATAAAACTGGTGCTTTGAGCAAAACTCTATGATGATTATTTAGCAAACAAGCTCCTCTATTAGAATGGCAGAGAGGAAGATTGCATATCCAGACTAAATTACACTTTACAGGGAGATGGCACAGAATGGCTTTCTGCTGAGGTTATGCTTAAATTATAGCTGTTGCTAAAGCAAACAGCTCACAGTTTATATGTGAATTTGAATTATGCATCCAGCAGGCAGTATGTTTATGAAAAAAAAATGAAGTCAAGTCAATAGATTGCTAAATTGCAAGCACATTTGTAAAGGACAAAAATAACCATGGTAGTAGGGCATCAAAAATGAACCACAAACATGCATTATTCACTGTTGTCCAGCACTCTTAAGAGGAACAGTTTAGCTCTTGAACACCGCAGGCATCATTGCCAGTGATAAAAATGTAAGGTAACTAGGTAAGTTTCTGACTTTTGTGAGTGTTTAATGTTTCATTTGGGACCTCCAAGGCCTTAAGTTGCCCAGTGCTTTGGAGAAATATGTTCAAAAATGTATAAATTTTTGTGGTGGTTGGTTTAGGATATCTTCTGGAGGTGTTACTGTAGTAAAAAGACTTGATCGTTTGAATCAAGTCGTGTAAGTAACCAGTGTTTGGAGGTAGATGTGAACTTGTTACTTGTATTGCGTACTCTGGAGACGGTGTTTTTCAGAATGGGTTGGCCAATTTGAAAACATGGGTCCATGGAGTGCTGTGGGGCACCTCAGGCTCCTAATGCACATCTTGCTCTGTTACTAAAATGCTCTTTAGATTTCCAGCACTGAGAGCACATGCTCATCAATGCTTCATTAGGTTTGTGATGCTTAAGTGTTACAGTGGACATAAATGTAAACCTCAACAGTGTTATCTCTTTTATTTGAAACTGTTTGATTGTTTGCCAGTACTGTTTTTCTTGCTGTCTTTTAAAAAGCTGAGCTATTTTTTTCCTGTTCCTGGAAAACTTATTTTTTTCCCCATTGTTTTTAATGCAAGTAGAGCATATGAAGTCTCTAACAGAGAGCAAAGTAGTATTGTTCTAGTTGTTTTATCATTACAAAGGGAGAGGTGTAAAAGGTAAGACAGGCTTTCTCTGCCTGGAGTGAAATTGTGCTGAATGGAGTCCTAGAAGAGACCATGGGTGTTCGTGTACTGCATATTTACTATGCGCTGTCTGATTGCTTTTAAGTGGAAGTACAATCCTTAAATTTGTGATCCAATAACTGTAATGGTAGGATTGCCAGGGCATTCTTCTTCTCAGCCTTGTTATTGGAACTGAAGTAAAAAGATAATGCAAGATTTGGTCAAGCATTTTCTCTGTCACATTTCAAACTGTTACTTAAAATGTACAAACATTCCTGAGCAAAGGAGACTTTTTTCCTACTCCAACCATTTTATTCTTTTGTGATAACTCCCCTAATAGTACCTTTGACAGCTGATCATGTTTTCTGACTTGTGATCAAAACTGCCAGAGAACTCAGTCAGTTCCTCCCCTTGTCTTGCCCTTCCCCTTTCTTGTGCAATGCTGGCCCTGTGAAAGTCAAATCTAATGCTCCCACTAGAAGACACTGGCTATCACATAATTACTTATTTATGCTTTCATTTAATTAATGCTTTATTACTGCAGGAATAACCTGGGGGGAAGAGTGATTGAAATGTATAGGAAAACTGTAACCTGCAAACCAAAATGTGAAGCAATGGGAATATAACTGGTGTAGAAAGGAAGCAGTGACACATACTGCAAGGCTGCAGAGCTTCTCAATAGTTAAAAATGTGAGAAGGTGCATCTTGATGCTTTAAAATGCTCACTTTAAAGCCAGACTGTTTTTAAAGGACTTTAGAATGGGACATTAAGAATGGTTAAATAGATCTTCAGTCTTGCACATGAAGCTTTCAGTGTTAAAGCCTTGCAAGTAAAGGGAAGAAATGGAAAGCGGAGGCTGTCATATATTTTCTTCTTCTGAACTGTAACAAGGTAACTTGGAAGTCTCAGGGAGGCGTGTTAATATGATGCACTAGGTATTTTTTCTTTTCTGTAAGGACCAGCTTCATATAAAGTGTATAAGAGAGTGGAATTGCAGCTGTTCAGCAAATACATATGGAAAATTGAGGCAAATGCTCACAAATGGAGAACCAAGAACCAGAGGCAGGAGAAAGAAAATGGAAAATTGAAAGTATATGTAAAATGTAAATGGTATAATGGTAGCAACTGAAATGCATTAGGTATCTCAAGCATGTAGATGTGTAAGATACTTCCAAAAATACTAGAGTACTCATCATTAAAAAGTGATGAAGAGAAGCTAAATAAAAAAAGAAAAAGGGGGATGAGGGGGTGTGGATGAGTAATAGCTAATGCTGCTGTACCTGAAGGAAGCCTTTTTCCCTCCAGCTTAGACAGACATTATTTACATCCTTATGAAGCCAGAAGGTCTTCCTGATTTGTTGCAGTATGAATCCAAATGATATAAATTAAAATCCATGTAGCATCTCCTGGTAGCTGTGACATCTTGTGTGCTGAGAGGATCTGTTACCTGCCTTTCTAAAGAAAGAGGTAGGAATAAGAGGAGCTTGTATTCAGCTTCACTAAGGCTCCTCCAAAGAACTGGAGTGTGAGAACATTTGCCCACAAGCTGTACCAGAGTGATGTTTCGTGAGCTCTTACATCTTAATTGGCTTAGGATATAACAACAGAGAATAGGTCAGAGGGACAGAGCTATTTGTCAGACTTATTACTAACACTGGGCAGGTTTAGTGTGTAGTCCTCTTGGGGAGGAAACATGTTCTGTATTGAGTGTGGGAGAGAGCAAATAGATGGAGTTGGGCAGTAAATCTAGAGATAAATGACTCATGAAGATGGAAGCAGCCCATAACTTGTCCATGCATAACGGAGAAAGGTTGAGATAAATAAGGGGATATTTTTTCCAGGAAAAGAAGTAGAAACTGAGAGAAATAGGTGGAGGTGTAGGATAGCATCTCAGCAGGCTGTGACAAAAGGGTAGTTAGTGCAACTAAGCGTTAACAATGACTAGAAGTAAAAATTAAACCTCTGGCATTTGCTGGTGTGCTGAGCTATAGACAGCTAAATGAGATACAAGAGTCTGTGTTTGGAGGTAAGCTTACATTCATGGAATACTTAGTTTGTGGAAATGGATCTTGGGCTGATATTCAGGAGGACTGGGTGTAGTTCTTGGTTTTCCCACAGATCTGGGTCAGCTGGGGAGAAACACAGAAGCACTGTATCCCTGGTTTCCCTACCTGCAAACAGATTTCTGTCCTTAGGCAGGTTTCCTGAAAGAACAAAAATTCAGCAGTCACGCTGCATGTATGTCTGTCACGATGCCTTCAAGATTGGGACTGTTCCTTACCACGTTACAACAGAGCGTCTAGAGCAATGGGGTCTGACTTCTTGGGGAGATACTAGTTCTTCATGAAACACAAGAAAATAAAGGTGGATTGGTCTCAGTGGGGAATAGAGTATAAACAGTATCTTACAATGAAAAGCACTTGGGATTGTGGCAGTAGTGTTTGTGAAGAATTAAATTCTCAGCTCCTTAATTTTTTTTGTTTTAGTTAAGAACTTGCCTGTCATTGCATTACCAGTGAAGAATTAACTCTAAGGTGCTTATTGTATAAGCAAATATGATGTTTCAAGGTGCAGTTGTGTTATGATTCATAATCTCTTGGTCCCAGATGTTGTGGAATAACTGATAGACTGTCATGAAACAAATATGCAGATGTGTATCGTACTGAACAAGCCATAAGCAAATATAGTCATCTTTTTATGTATACATGAATTGAAGTGCTATTGGAAACTGCCAAAAAAGGTTGCATTAAGATACAAATTTTAAATATTTTTTTCCAGAAAGGTCTCCTAGAGAACTTCCTTCAAAATGTTAAAAAATTAGTTTAGAGTAGTAATCAATCAGTTTTGAGGTACAGCACCAAACACATGAAGGCAAAAAACCTCTTTGGCCTTTGTAGATTCTACTAGAGTACAAACAATAAAAACCAGTAATCTAATTAATTTCTTTCCTTTCCTTTTTGAGATATAAATATATCAACATGAAGGGGGGGATGGGGGTTAGGAAAGACCTGTAATTGTTTTACAGAAGCTATTAAAATGTGCTATTAAAATAAGCTTAATGAATATATATTAATAACTGGTTAGGGCTGCTCTGACCTCCTGTCTTACAGGTCCCATTTATGTCTTGTTTGATGAAAGTTCTCCAAGACTGCAAAGCAAAAGGGCAAACTGATTTATGAACAAGACTTATTGTTGCACTGGCAGATTTGTATAATGAGAAATATATTAAATCTAATGAAGGGAAAGCGTGCCTTTCCAAGGCAGTAACTTTCCACCATGATGAAGTGATTCAATATCCCTCAGTGGATTAATTTAGACAATGCAGTAAGCATGCAGCCACTGTTGCAGCCTCTTGCACTAATGACAAACATTAAGCAATGTTGAGTATTTGTTTTCTGTGTTAAGTTGTGGCGATAGCTAGAAGAGGTTCACTAAGTGATGAGTTAACAAGTCCCCCAGTGGCAGTGTCCCTGATGATTGTGTTGGAAGAAGATGCATCAGAGCCTCTGTCACTTTATACAGGAGAATGTCACGGCTTATTCCATTTGACAAGAATTGACTGTAGGCTGTATTTTTTCAGCCACCAGCCTCTGCAGATTAAAACAGTGCCTTCAGCCTGTTAGTCATGTGTTCATAGTCCTTAATGTTTAGGTTTAGGGTGGGAGGGCAGGGTGAGAGCTGTGGCTGGCAGTACATTATGGTAAGAAATGTGCAACAAGCAACATTGTGAACAGAATTCAGAGCCAGTGTTCTCAGAGTGGATGTTTCCTTATGCTGGAACAACTCCCCTAAGGCTGGAGACGCGTCACTTTCTAAACAGGAGCGTGTACAACCTTATCTCTGCATGCTCTATAAATCAGTGTAGCTCCATTACCCTCAGTTTAAATCTAGTGGTACATTGGCTTGAGGTCTGTACTGCCTAAGCTTGCCTGACTTAATCCAGAAGTCTGTGCCTGAAAACATAGCGCATGTAAAGGACCTGCTGCTCTAAATTGAGAAGATAGGTGGAAAGGATGAAGGTGCCTTAATGTATAAGGCCAGCATCAAAAGCACCTGTCTTCATTAAAGGCTTGGACTTCTCAGTATTGATGTTCTGGGTTGGTCAAGTACCTGGGACTGTGCCTAAACTAATGTTAGCTGCCTTTGTGCTGTAAGAAACGGCTATGCTCATTGGAGGTATGCCCTTAGTATTAAAAGCTTGAACTTGAAACCTTGATTGCCACTTCACGATGAGAGGACGAGCACCATTTAGGCAGCTGAGGTTGCAAGTATATCCCTGACTTCCTCTGCTTTGAAATACTGAAGAACAGATTTGTCAAGAGAAAAAAATGACAAGCAGGATACAGGGGAAAAAATTTCCCCTCTCACTCCACTAAAAATACTGATTAAACAAAGAAAAGCCTGGGAAAGATGGTGGAAGACAAGGCCAAAGAAGCCAAACATTGATAAACTTAATTAAATTTCTAATGAAAACAGAGGCAGCCTGTGGTGATTACTCTGTGTAACTGAGACTAATACGCCAATTAGGCTAATTCATCCCCTGGTGTTCTAAACACAGTTATATACTTAATCCATACTACTTCTCGCATGTCAACAATTGATTTCTTTCGTTTTGGAAGCTCCTGGTTTGGACATGGAAAGCAACAGATACTTGTTCACTAGGGAGATGCTCTACAGGAGCAGATAATGTCCCACTGGCTGTATGTTGTCCTCTAGGGATTCTCTTTTCTTTCTTAATCTTTCACAGAACCCTAATCTGCACTGAACACTTAATGAGAGTAATTCAAGATATTATTAATTAGTGAATTCAGCAGTTGAAAAACATTATCTATGCTGGAACAAATGCACAGTGGATGGAGAAATTCCTTATGTCTTTGGCATGAGTGAAACCTCCTGCACGAGGCAAAGCTCAAAACATTTCTGTTGGTCTTACATTTTTGGTCTTGATGTTGCAAACCTGACCAAAGCATCGGGATCATACAAAGTGATTTCCGCCAGAACTGGATTAGTTTCTTCCTAATGTATGATAGAAAACAATGGAGGACTGAAATGATCTGACTCCTGCTTTATTTATATAATGGCTTTGCATAGCAGTTACTGAACCCCAACTGCTTAAAAAGACGCAGAGGTTCAGAACCACAAAGAACATGTTTGTGTGTTTTTGGCTATGTCAGGGTGCAGGCCTGTGTACTGGATTAATCCCTTTTTGTGATCTTGCAGAAGTTGTGTCTAAGCTTTTGACATCTCTGTACCCAGATAAATTCTGTTGCATATGGGAATTAGACAGTAGAAAGGTTGGAGACTGCCTGATGCCTGTTCTGTGTATCCTGGAAACAAATCCTGAGCAAAATGGAAGGAAGAACAAACATTTAGCAACTTCGGCTCAGTTGCCTGTCAATAATCTAAACTTAGATTAGCTAGTTAGATACAGTGGCTGTGCCAAATAAATACTATCTCTGGCAATTAGCAATACTTAAATTTGAAAATGAGCTAATATAATCAATTATGTTTTTTAATTTGCCAGACAGTATTTTACAGGGTTTAATTTTCTGCTACTACACCTTTCAAATTATCTTCAGGTGCTGTTTTGAATGTCATCATTGATGCATATTCTAATATTGTTAGCCCTGAATGTGCCCCCACACACACACACACATACAGCCTCCTCCAACCACCCACAAAATATGTTGGTGATCCATGGGATAGAAGATGTATTGGCCCATAATAGGATCCAACCTTTTTGTCATCAAAACTTTTTGGTTTCTAGATCAATGGGTGTGAATCTGTTCTGCTGCTCTACGAAGCACGTGTCTGGCATGTTTTATTTTATCTCAACCTGCTGAAGGATAACACTATTTCAGGAGGTTTTACATGAGTAGATTAGAATTATTACCAGCAGGAGGATATGCAGTATGCAGATTGTGAATGGCATAAAGAGTGTGTGTATGCATGTGTGTGTTTCCTTCCCTCTCTCTGAATCAGATAAGCTGTGTGGAGCTGCCTTGGGTTTGCACAGAATTTGGAATCAAAAGTTTAAAGAGAAAGCTCAAATTAAGAAGCCGCTTTTCAGATAGGAATTGCGTACTCAGATAAACTATTGACCTGCTAGTCTAATATTTTATTCATAGCTGTGGCTAGTAATAGATGGTAAATGCTAGTCATAGCTTTCTCTGTGTTCCCCCAAGCAAATGCAGCATTCCTGGTAATTCAGCAGAAGGGAGGGATGGAGAATGGCTGAGTTTTAATGGTGATCCAGCTGGGGAGAGGTGTTGTGCATCCAGGCTCTGCATTTTTGGTTGCAGCTGATGAATCTTAATGGAGTAGGGAAATTCCAAGCTTGTATAGTACTGCTGATGTGCTCAGGGTTTAAGTGATCACTTGCTAGTGGGTATGAATTCTCTGCTAAGTAAGATCCAGGGGGGTGAAGGGGGCAGTTGTTCTCCAGCATAGAGTACAGGCTGTTTCTTAGGATGATCCCTATTTTGTCATCTGATGAAATTCCCTGCTCTTGCAGAGACAAAGGGCTTCTGCGCTTGATTTCTTACTCTTTCTTGTCTCCAGTGCAGCCTTCCTGGCACATTGTCATGCTGTCTGGTGTTCTGCAGTAGGTGTGTTTAGAGACAGGCAGGACTTGGGGTATGCCACCTACTCTGCAAACATCTCTTGAGAATAGATTATCTTTGAATTTATTGGAAAAAGTTGTTAAAGTTATGTTTCTCAGTTAGTGGAAAGGTGGTAAAGAAGCTGCCTCCCTGTCTAGAGGGACAGACCATGGCTCAGTGGTCTTATATCTATCATACACAGTATCCAGTTCCTCTTCTGTGTATTTCCTTACCAAGTTGCTAGTTGTCATGTTTGACATGACAAAACCATGTCACTGTCATGAAACAGGACAGTCTTTTATTCATTCTTATCCAGTTTGGGCTTGAGAAATACATAGCACTGTCTTTGGTGGTTCTTCTCTCACCAGAAGGCTTTGTTCGTGCCAGGCTTAGGCAGAAAAAATGCATTTAAATCAAAGCAGTCATAGAATGGGTTGGGTTGGAAGGGACCTTAAACATTAACTAGTTCCAGCCCCACTGGCACAGGCAGGGACCCCTTTCACCAGCCCAGGTTGCTCCCAGCCCTGTCCAGCCTGGCCCTGGGCACTGCCAGGGATGGGGCAGCCTGTGCCAGCGCTTGACCACCCTCACAGTGCAGTAGTGCGAATATACCACAAATATACAGAATGTGTTTCATTTGTTATTTGCATTGAGTGCTATGCTTGCAAAAAAGCCATGGTTCAATAAAGGGCCAGTAGGCATTGCCAGCATTTGATTTGCTCCTCTTGAAAGGAAAACATGCTTTAAAGCAATGTGGTCAAGTTATGGCCATATATGTGAAGTCATATCATTGAGGAGCTTCTCCATTTCCTCTTTCAATCGGCTGTGCTCAGCAGGAGACCCAAGCGTAAATCCAGAGTCAACAGCAAACTTGCTCTGTGTTTCTGAGCTGCTTGTATTGCGAAGTGGTAGCAGCCGTGCCGAGCAATCTGTAGTTACTCAGGTCTGTCTAGTAGCATGCAAACCTTTCTTCAGAAACTTTTAAAACATACATAAATCCACAGCTATTCAGGTAGTCCCATCCCAACTTTGAGCTACTTCACAAGCAACTGCCGAATTCAGATTTGAATGTAAGAATAATTTTTGTCAATTTACAGAAATAATGTGATTTCCTAAAATATAGGAACTGGCAAGCCAAGCACAGAGAATTAAAATTGCCCAGAGGCTCAGATGCTCTGAAAGAATTCAGTAAAACTCCATCTAAAGTTAGAAAAAACCAGAACATAGCATCTATTTTTATTATGACATCCTTAAGGTCAAACCAGCAATGGGGAGGGGAAGAAATTAAAAGGTAGTTTCTCTGAAGACACTATTTTACAACACTTTTTGCTTGTAGCTTGTTAATTTTCACAGCAGAGTTGCCTTGCGATGTGAATTAAAGAAACAGATGAAAAAAAGTCTTGTGCCTCTAACTGTACCAAAGGCCCTGTGCATACTCCTGTGCCTTTGATGAGAAACATTAAACATTTTTAATTTAGCACATCAATTTGAAAATCTAATTTTTTTAATGCTTTGTAGCAGCAGACGCTTTTCACGGTGCTGTCACTACCATAGAAGAATTATGAGAAACTTGAACCGCGAAAAGTAAATTAGAAAAATCTCATTTCAGTTACTCTAAAAAGAGGGGAAATTAGATTTTGATTAAAATCACTCACACATACAATTTTAGGTAAACTAATTTAGCAAGACTGACTATGTAGGTTTTTTTGCTTGCCTCTGCGTGCTTTTAATAGCAGCTGCAATGGCCTTGTACTGGCATCTTCTCTAATGGCCACTAGGACAGGAAGAGCAGTTAAGTGTGGTCTTTTCCTTGACCAGTTGTAAGGCTACAGGGAAGAGCTACTTGCTTAATTTGTCAATGAAAAGTCAATGATTAAAGTACTTAGAATTTGTCATTGAAATGTGCTATATTGGATATTTTATTTTTCGTATCAATTTGCTTAATTAACTATAAGAACAATCACAGTTAATTTGAGCTGCTCGAAATTCTGGTAGCATTGGAAGTTTAACATTTTGACTTTATGGGCAAGGAAGTGATTTCCAGAAGGCATTCGTTCTATCAGCTTTTTTTCTAGTTCATGTTGATTCACAAATTCTTGGTGAATAGAGTATGATTCTTCTGAAATATTTGTCAGGTTAAGCTATTGACTGTATAATGACAGCATCTAATTTTTGACCTAACATTTTTATGAAAGGTGCTTATTGAGAGCTGTATTTGATTTTAAGTGCATTCTGCGTTTTTAGTTTTGATATAGGATATCAATTGTATAGCCTCATTTTACCTTCCCTTGTGCTGATAGTCATTAAAAGACAGGTTTACAGCGCAACTATTCACAATGTTTGTAAAAAGCTTTTATATTGTTGTTTTATAGTTTTTGTTCTATTTGTACTGTTCCCACACTACTTGGTGGTTAATCTTCATAAGTACTTTATAAAATAGATAATTGACTTATAAAAGGATGTGAGAGTAGAGAAAGGTATTAAAGCTCTGAATCTGTACCACAGATCTCTGCAACAGAGGATGAGAACACTGGAATCCCAAACCCTGTGCCTTTTGTAACTCTTCTATCATGTGTTTAAGGAACTGCCTGTCTGCTATTGCGGTTTCACATGCAAGAAAAGTTGAGACATGAATCCATCATTGGCCTTAGGTGTACAGTGTTTATGGAACATCTTTTAGTAATTTCAGCTCCATTTTTTGAGGTTGCAGACAGCCTAATGTGATAGTGTGACTATGCACTTCTGCATTTCAGGCTGGTAGAAGCAATAAATGTTTAACTGAAAAAACAAGATTCAGTATTTTACACTTGGCAGTAGTTTGCATTTGACAACAATTTTGTGTGCTGTCAGTAGTTTCCTAAGGTATTATCTTTATCACCTGAACAGGTCTTAGTGGGAGCAAAGTGATATGTTACACTGGACTATTGCACAGGGATTAATTGCACACATGTAGTCATGTAGAGCATTCTACCTTCAGTGTTCTGTTTCCCTTAATCAGTAACCCAGATGGAATGATACAATATGTACTTTTTCCCTGGATGAGTGGATCAGCTAAGGTCAGCTGACTTTATCTCTTTTGCTTTGATTTAATTTGAATACCTTTATAGCAGAAAGGCCATGATCAAAGATGAAATGCATAAAGTGCTAAATGAATTGTTTGGTCCTATATGTATGAGCTGTTTGTATGTTAACTTCAGACCTGAACTTTGCAAGAATATACAAATGACATTTTTTTTTAATTTATTTTAAGGTCCTGAGGAGAGACATGTCCCTGAGGGGAATCTGAGATGAAATATCATGCCTCAGTGTGTGGGGAGCTGAACTACATACACCACTGCAAAGAGAGTGAAGTTGGAACAACTCACAGCGGTAAGATTGCATGCCCTCTGCATTGGCATGCACAATTACACCAAATAAAGCAGTGTCAGGACCAAGCAATACCATAAGGCATCACAGGAGGGAGAAGTGATTGATATGCTGAACAAAAAAATCATAAAGATGATGCAGGACAAGCTTTTCTACAAAAACATAACCTTAAAGATGACAAGGCCAATTGACTCTGTATCCCAAGATAGTTTCTGTCATCATCCTAAGCTTCTGATCTGTGCAGAAATATGAGAAATGTTAGTCTGTCTTTTTTAATCACTTGTATTAAATTGTGCTTTGTTCACTTATGTCTGAGGGAGCAGCACATTCTCCCTGCGGGTAAATTTTCAGCTGGTTCAGCTCTGCTTAGCACCAGGATCTTCAACAGAAGTACGTAATTTGTACCCATGGTGAACCTGCCCCATAAGTGTGATGCCCAAGACTTTTTATTGCTCTAGCTTTTGAACTCTAGATTGCCGGTGTTGTTTTTCCCCTCCTTCACAATATGCTTCTTTTTTATTAGCTTGTTCTAGCCTTTTTAGTATATGATTAAACTATTTGGTAGTTTTATTGCCAGATCCATAAAATAAGTAATTTACTAAGAACCTTAAAATCAGTTTTATTTCAATAATAACTATTTCCAGTGTAATGGTTCTGGTATAATTGTGAGTCAAGTGAGAAAACTGACCTCTCTGTATCAAGAATACCCTTGATACTTGAGCCAATTTTTGCTATGGCTAAGTGAATGACCTGAGCACATTGACAATGGCTGAAATGTTGATAGTTAAATAATTTCTTCAAGTTGGCTACACGGATCTGATCTCTCATTCTATTTTTCTGTGAAGGAAGATATGAACACCTTCTCAGACATTTGTGTGGCAAAAATCAAGTGCTTAGCTTTAAGCTGGTGTTCTAGTTGACCACATACATCCAGAGTTTGAATCTGTAATTACTGGCAAGTACCTGTTAATATATATTGTTAAATTAGGGCCAAAAGTAGGAAGAGGCTTACATATCTCTTAAGTACTGTCTAGGTCCTCAAGACAGAGAAGGATGAAATTTCAACTAGCATGTAAGGCTTTGTACAGGTCTTCTGTGCTAGGAAAAAGATCACCTATCTGTATTGCGCTCTCAGATTTAACTGATGTTGTGTTCCCAATTTCCAGCCGTAACTGGGCATGAGATTCACTTGGTTGCCGAAGGGACCAGGTGATAACTGCAGAGTGGGCTGTACTGATCAAAAGAAAAGACAGCAAAGGTAGCTGGTGTTTTGTCTCTAATGAAAGCTAACTGGTGGACTGCTGAGCTGAACACTGGAGTTTCTTCCTGCTGTTAGGAGTGGGCTGGTAGCCAGTGCACACCTGCCCTTGTGACACCAAGGGTCACTTTCATTACAGCAGGAGGTCCCTGGTGCAGCCATAGGGGAAGAACACATGTCAAAAAGTTTGCAGGAGGAAATAAAAGTTGGAAGGTGCCTGTGCGTAAGCCAACAAAAGAGGTACCATCTAGACTGATGGGTAAATGATTGCTCTGTGTGGCCTTAAAGCTGCAATAGCTACTTGCTGATGCTGGAAAGAGAAAGCTGTGATTTAGTGTTAAGGCCGAAGTCTGGAGATCTGGCATCCTTAGTTCAGTATATTGCTGTTGCTTTTCTATATGTTCCCAGGGAGAAATCACCAAGTTCTAGCAAATACTGTGCACTGGAGAAGGTCAGAAGAATTATAGTTGTAATGTGGGAAATAACTTAAAGGGAATAACTAGTTTTCTATTTTTCCTATGGGAATTTTCTCTGGAAGAAAAATATTATTTCTCTTTTATACCTTTCATTTGTTTTTCATCTTTTATTTTTATAAATGAAAAAAGGGAAAGGACAGTTGACTCAGTGGAAAATATGAAGCTTTCTTTTTCTATAGACACTCTTCTGTAGAGGAAAAAGTGGGTGTCAACAAGTTAAAATGGGAGGGGATATTATTAAAAAATGCTTTGTTTTCCCAGAAAAAGTACTCCTAGTAGGTTTGCCAGGTTTTTTTTCAGTGTTTTGGTGACTTTGCTGTCTAAGTATAAAGTATCTTAAGCAAGTCATGTTTTCATATGGAAAAAATCCTGTGGTCTCTTGCCTGATGCATTGTCTCCTCTAGGCATTGGAAAACACTGGACGAAATGTTGCTTTAATTTTTGTTTACATTAAAATGATTTCTTAAGCTTCCTACATCTATAAGAGTATTTTTTCCAGAGCATGACTCTTACACCAGTGGTAAAGTCATGCATTGTGCTGCAGGGTGGGTTTGGGGCACAGCCCCGCTGCATGCCTGGCTCTGGAACTGTTCCAGTGCTTAGTTTGAAGCAAAGGTTGTGACTGTTCCCTCACTGCAGTGGAGCAGGCGCTGGTTGGGCAGTACCTTCTGATTGTGTGATACAGGACACTGATGAAAGATTCTCCATCAGTTTTTTACACTGTCTCAGTAGTTTTCTTTCACTGGCATGTCCTGAGGATATAAATGATAAATTAATCTGAATACCATACACAGTGAGTCTTTCTCCCTAAGCAAATGTTGGCAGTTGGAGACCATCAGTGTCCCATTATTACATGAGGATGATCTGAGCTATCCATGGGTTTGCCAGGGCTGATATTTATTTCCTTCCGTGTGTGTGTGTTTGGCTAGCAGTGCATAGAAGCCAGTGCCCTTTTCTTTCTGCCCTGCAACCATTTTCCAGAGCAGTGAATCACACTCACATGGGGGTGCAGCCAAGCACATGTCTAGAAGTCATGTGTTTGGCAGCTCCTTTTTATGGAGACAGGAGCTTATTAATGCCAGTTGAATCCATGGTGATAGGAAGTGAATGTGGCAATGCTACCCATGGAAGCAGCAGAGCTGCTTACTGTTGCTGCATCCTGCTCACAGGTGCTTGAGAGTTCACTGGAAATCTAAGGAGAGACTCTACCTGCCTCCCAGCATCGCATTTAAATGTAGGTCCTAAACATGGAATAAGAAATTTAAGTAATTAGTGAAAAGAAAATTAAACTGCCAGATGTCTTTATTATATAGCTGACTGATAGGAGGTAATAGGCTTTAATAGTAGTCATTTATCTTAGCTTTGCTCCCACGTACACCTTCCTAAATCTGGAGTAAGTCTGCTTCATTCAATGAGATCCAGAAAGCATTAAAAGGAATTGGAGCCAGCGGTCTGTTGCCCTCTCAAGGAATGACCAGCACACCACATCTTTTTGCTGCACAGGAACATAAATGCAGCTTCTTGACATTGTAACTGCAAGCAGACTGTCTGCTCTCAGGGGACCTGAGGAAGGTATCGGTTCTGCTGTGTCCCTGCAGAGGAACAGAGGAATATTTAAATGATATAGTTGGGGAGCAAGGCACCAACACGGTGAATAAATCTGTGCAGCCAGATTCTAGTCACCCCACAGGGATGGGTTAGGTGTTGAACACAGCAAGGATGCCTTATGTACATGCATTGCCCAGTCTAAGTGAAAAGGTGGATTATAGTTTGTGCTTCACTATTGGGCAGAGAGTAGAAGAGCAAAGGTTTATAAAGCTAGGTAATACTGTGTCCCTCTCACTTCTTCCTTTCCTACTTGCCCATTCTCTGTTTCTAGTTGGACAGACTCCAAGGTAAGGAGGAATGTGTGTGTCGCTTAACATCTTTTCATGAGGATGTCATCTAGGCCACCTTCTTTTTCGGGTGGGGTTGCTGAAATATAGGTACAAAATGCCTGTTTGGCCAATCACTATCCTGCAGAAGATCATTCTCCTCAGATCAGACTGTTTTGTTTGATTCAAAATCAGAGTGTTTAAATGCCCTATACATGATTTTATATATATCCACATAATAGACAGATATATGTATACTTTAATATCTGAGCCAAACCAGTCCAAGCTGAAATTTTGGTCCTAATTTAAATCAATATCAAAAGTGCTAATCGGTGAGTCAGATTTTTATCTGTCATCTTTTCAGTCTTTGAATTAAAATCTCTCTGGACTCTGATCGTTCTCTCCACTGGTCTCTTAACACCTATTTCTCTATTGCATAGTGAGGTTCCATCTCTGATCTCAGCTTGAGATGCTCCAAACCTGGCCACAGGTTCACTGGCACACAGGACTGGAAATGTTCTCTACAAATTCATTTCCTCCATAGTCTTGGGTTTGAAACATAATCAGCAAAAATTAATTTGCAACAATTTATAGCAATAGGTCAGTGGCAACTTTTTACCAGGAATAGACTAGCAGGAATCTGGAAATGATTGTACAGGAATATCCAGACAGGCTGTTTGATACCAAAACAAATATTTGAAAATGTATTGGATTACTATTAGCTGAATAGCAATTAGTCATTTTAGATTTAAGGTTTTTCGTGACAGCTACCCATATGGCTATCAGCACTGCTAATCTAGCTATGAAATCCTTCAATTGTTATCTGGAGTTATAAACCATTGGTCTGTTATGGTCAACACTGATCGGGGCAGGCTGTGACTGAATCTGTTTCTGGACTCTTGTGTTCTTCCTCAGAGATAATGTTTGAAGTGTAACACAAGGAGTGGCAGCTGGATTCAGACACAGATGTGGGGGGCAGTGAGTCGGTGAAACTGCTGTGATTAGTGTGATAAGCAGCAATCACAGCACACCAGCTGCCTTGTCACTTCCAAGGTTTTTGCAAGATGGTGTAGCTTCTGCAAAGTCTCAGGCTAGGAAGGTCCCCAACATCTGTGTGCAGAGCTCAGACTTCTCCAGCAGGACCACTTCACCTGTGTGGAGCATTAGTTGTTCTACAGTGAGCCCTACAGTTACTGTCTGCCAACCAGAGATACTTACAGCTTCCCTTCTGTGAAGTGAATGCAGTCCAGAGCTTTATTAGCACTGATGGCATCCTGAGACCCCTTCTCAGTCCCAGGTGATCCATTTCTCCGCTGCTCTTGATCTCTAGGCTGACCTGTATGCTGACGCATCATTTCAGTGTAGAGGCAGATGCCATTTTCCCCTCACTGCCAGATTCTTATAATGTTCTAATGTGACCTGATGAAAGCGTCAGCAGAATGTGTTAAATGTCCATGTAATTGCAGGCCAGGGAAGGATGGTGGTTGAGAGCCTCAAGTCTTTCAGCACACTTAAAGATCTCTTTCCTACTGCAGCAGCTGGGGCAAGCAAAAATGGTGTTTGCATATATTTGATGTTTAACCTGAGACCCCTCATGGCTGCCACTTAGCGGGTGTGTGTTCACTGAGGGTCAGAAGGCTGCAGAGCAAATCAACTTACAACTTCTCTCCTTAGAGCAGTTCCTTGCACTGGGGCTCCTCAATCTGCTGTGAATGCCAGCTGGATAGATATAAACACAGGAGGTTTTTTGTGTACGGGAAAATGTATCAGGAGAGGAAGGGGGATGTGCAATCTTCCCTACAGGGACTGGCATAAATTATCTGTTGAAGAGCTAGACTGTGGCCATCACCATTACCTGAATTATAGGTCTTTAGTCTGAATGGCTTCAAAGCAAGCTATGTTTTTGTATAATATCCCTTCATCCTTTTATATTTGGAAGATGAAAGGGATGATTTCAAGCACTGGCGAGGAACTTAAGCAGGAACAGAACATTCTGTTACTGTATAGACGGAGGATATATCTTAATTACAGTAGAAACTATGAGCACAACTACATAGAAATACTCATTTCTAATGGCTTCTGGGATATGCTTGAGAATACAATTTACTTGTGTGTTCTGACCAATTCAGGCCAAAAGCAGGACACATTGAGAAGGCCTGGGGTCCTAAATTTTTCAGCTCAGTTCTTGATCTGTTGGGCAAGTCTCAAGTCAAAGCTACTGAAAGCCAGCTAAAAACAATGGGTGAATTTGGGTTTTAATTTGTAATTATTAATGAAATTATTACTCTTGATTTTGCAGAAGAAAATACTAGTAACAATAGCAACAGATCTCCATTTGGGGAGCTTTCTGGTAGACCAGAAAGCAGCTTTTGTGAGGCATAACAACTGTGTATGATGCCAAGGAGAAATGAGAGCTAATAAAATGCAGAATATACATCACCCATTTACATTTATTGCACATTAAACCTCGGCACACACACAGAAGATAATGACAGATGCAAATTGAGAGCACTCAAACAGTGTGTATGTCGATGGGGAATGGGCACAGAGCCAAAGACCCACATTTTCAACAACCACGTTTTGAGGGAGGGTCAGGGAGGAACCAAGCTGCAATACAGGGTCTATTAGACTGTGGATTAACCTCACCAGGGAGGTATGCTAGCACCTTTCCTTCTGTTTTGCATCCAGATTCACTGTAATCTGTTATTTATTTGCAGAGGTGGGACTGAAGCCAAAGCCAAAATACCACCTTCACAAGCTTAGAGTTCTGATCCAGACAGCCTATGTTGGGCTTGTCTGGCTGCTGGTTTGCATTAGGGCAGCAGCTAGGGACCCCATCTGAGGTCGTTGTCCTCTTGTCCAAATGTATAAAAGGCAGTCCCTAGCTGGAAGAATTTGATATAAATAGACAGTTCAGACAAAAGTTAGCACCCCTTTCGCTCAGGTGGGGTGATACTGAACTTTGACAGACACGCACAGGATTCCAGATGGAGTATATGGTAGAGCTGGAACAGCCTTCTGATGTGCTGTCCTTATGCCAGTGTATTAATTACAAGACAGACTTTTTAATCTGCTCTAGGAAGGAGCTGGCTAGTTTGTTCTTTTTTTATTATTCTTTGTATTAAAGCTGTTTACTCTTTTTATAGATTGCTCTTCTTTAGTCAATCACCACAAGAGTCTGCACCTCTAATGCAGACACTCCCCTTTTAGATGAGAACAGCAGAGCAAGATGCAAGTTTCTGCACAGCTGGAGCATAGCTATAGTACTAGAGAAACATCTGGCTAGAACACGAAGCACTTAATATTACAAGCAAGTTGACAAGTCTCTATCAAAAGTCACCTGGACAATTACCTAGAGATCTGATCTTTGTTCAAGTATTTTCAAGGAACAATGCTGGCACTGAAGACTGAATATGTTTGTCTTCAGCCTTTGTCTCTCCCCCTCCTCCTGCGAGTGAATTGCTACAAGAACATTTTGCTGCTTCCTTTGCTTCTGCTGTGCCAAAGATAAACAGCCCGTCAGCGCAATGCTGAAAAGGAACAGAGAAAGGGGGCTGGAAGTAGTTTAATTACCAAGAGTACTTGTTTTGTGTACGGTGTGATTGCTTCCTATGATACAGTAACTTCTCTTTCCCTATGCAAGCGTGGTGTTTCTATTTATCAGGATGAAAATGAAGCAGCAAATTACAGAGGGAGAAGGAGCAACTGTATTGCTCTATTTGTAAGCAAAACTGGCAGTGTGTGTGAAAAGCATCAGTTCCTGTTGGAAGCCTATTACGGCTTTTTTCGTTGCAGAATTCCAGCTGCTTTGGCCCTTCCTTGCATTTCCTGTTCTTAATTCGATTTTAAGATTGCCCAAGTTCTTCCACATTTGAAAGAGTTGGATATTATTCCCATTTTACGGAGGGGAAAACTAAGACACAGAGCAACTTTTATCTCTGAACATCGGTAGCTACTATTTTTAATACGGAAAATGTGTGGAAGCTGAAAAATCAGATATAGTGGATAGCAAAGCTGGCTCTGCTGTGGCCTGACTCCTTGCTTGCAGGGAGCTGCCTCAGTTGGGCCCAGAGCTGTTCAGGCCTTGATGTCAAGGGCTGTGTACCAGGACACCTGACTCAGTGCAGCAATTGTAACAGACTGGAAAGATGCAGTCTAGCCAGTGGGTTCATCTGCAGATTCATGTGCGGCATCAGGGTCTCTGATGGCAGTGGAGGGAAGGGTTCTGTTTACATTAGGTAACATTTCTTTAATCACCTTTTCTGTTTAATTTTCTGTGCTTTGTGCTGCCTGCTAGGGATCGTTAAGCAATACTCTAGTTATCGCTGCATATCACTTAGTGTGCTTTGCTCTAATAAGCTTTTGTAAATAAAACCCGGAGAGATGAAAAGGCCAATGCCTGATTACGAGCTACCAATTTTGTCTCATTAAGTTCTTATAAGGGGAAAAAAGTAAATAGAATCTTTATCAGTTTCATACACTTAAAGCGTTGAAGAGAGCTTTCCACATTCATTAGAGGATGCTGAGACTAGAGATGTGTTTCCAGGCGGTTTTGGCTTATGAAGCTGTTAAGGGATGTTTTACTGATGATCAGCTTTTACTTCAATCAAAAGATGAGAAGGTAAAGACGGAACCAAAGGAATCATAAAATATTTATATGCAGAGATTAGAAGGGGCCAGTACACAATGGTATGCCATTTTCACTCTTCAAATGCATACATTGGCAGTGTTATGGATACTAAAAGAGAATAGCTCTCCTGCTGGAGCTTTCTGCATTTCCATGTTGGTACCAGTTTACATAGGATTATCAACAAATGTGGAAAAATATTATACAGGAATCATACATAATTAGGTTAGCCTCTCTGCTGATCAAAAGGAACTTACCTGCCATTTTGTATTTCTCTTCTGCATCTACAATTTAAAAAAAAAACAACAAACACAAACTTTAATGTCATTTATCTGTTTCCGTCTTTCATCATCCATACTTTGAGTCTGTTAGCCATAAGTTTAAAGACAAATTACTATTGTGGTCATTTGTGACTATTTCAGTAAAAACACCCACAAAATTCATTAAGCAAAACTTAAACCCTACTTCAGCTCTTACTAGATAGATACCTTTACATGGAAAGCCTTTGTGTTGCAGGTATTTCCCTAAAATTTAGGGTGCTAGCCCAAGGTCTGCAATTGGAAAACGTTAGCAAACTACAAGCAGGCCCTGGAATTTTTTTTGGCAATTTGAAATTTGGATTCTTTTCAAGAGCAAGGCTAGTAGCCTGCATGTGTATGTTTGCTTTGTTAGTTTTGCATTGTTATAGTCTTTTAATACACTGAATACATAAAAGCCCTCATTCTTCTCCATTTTCCATTATATAGTCCCCTTTTATCTTCTTGCATTTTCATACTTCATTTCCACTGTCCTTGTTTTCTTCCTTCATGACGACAAGCAATTCATTCATCAGACAAATTCATGAAATAGATGAGTAGACAGCTTAGTCAGCTAATGTCTTGTGGGTGTCAAGCACAAGTAGATGATCTAAAAATTATAATAGCATTTTCTTTTGGAGGAGATAGTTTGGAATGTTTTTTTTCACTTGTCATGTTTCTCAGGTTCTGTTTAGTCTTTTTACCTAGTCTTCACAGCTTTGACCTCTTATAATTTCTGATGATTCCTCCTTTCATCCTGTTCAGGAACAAGAGCAATCTTCCCTGTGGGGTACAATGGCAAGGAGCTTAACCTTTGCACCTTCCTTTAAATACTGAACAGGAATCATTTATTAACATTAGTGGAATGAAACCTGCACTCCCTAAAACTGCTTGGCATTATTATATTGACATTCCTGACCTCTGTTGATATTTGAAGCCTGGCCATTTTTCTGGGGTGCTGTTCTCTGAAAAACACTCTGACGCACTGCATATGAAGTGATCTTTAGTCCTAGGCTGCTCAGGAGATGCAGAAGTCAGAGAGGCATTAAGTAACCATCTGGTTTGAAAATTGGGCAATTTGCTTAGTTGTGGTGGTGGTTGGGTTGTGTTTCCTGCATTTGGCGATTATGGCATCACAGCCCAACTGTCTGCCTGCTTCTTGCAGTACATGCTTTCGTTTTAACTGCAGCCTCTTCTCACTGTACCCACTTTTCTCCTCTTTGGGCTGTGGGGTACTATTTTTGTTCTTTTCATAGGCTTGGATGGTGCCAAGATGCGGTCTCAGCCACTGCTGACCATGTCAAGCCGTAGTCTCCAATGCAAGAAGCTGCTGCTGCAGGAGCCTGGAAAAGGGGTTTTGCGAACAAATGCAGCTGTAGGTTCTTCTGTGACAGGTGGCTACTCGGGGTCTGAGAGCGGGCCTGGAGGGCCTGTCCTTCCAGTATGATTTCTGTTAAAACATCCCCAAGACTGCTGAACCAGGGACGCCACACACCAAATACCTCTGGCTAAAAGCGAGCTCAGCAGCAGCAGGAATACAGATGCACCAGACGTGTTAATGGCGAAGTCATACATGCAGGTGTCAGACTTAAATATGGCTTGTGAAGTTAAACAATACACAGTTTTAATCTACAGGCGGCTTGATTTAACGTTTTCTTTAATGAAAAAAGTGTATTTGCCGAAGTATACTGCCCTTAACAGTAAATGCAACAGCACCACCTTTGGGTCCTGGAAGAAAACGCGCATAGAGCCGCAGCTACTTTCCCCGTTTTCTGTGTAGCTGACTTATCTGCTGCATTGATGAAGATTTAATATGAATAGTAAAACTGGGGAGGGGGGGAGGGACTGCTGCAGTACTGAAGTAGCCTATCACAGGGTAGAAGCAATGGCAGGTCCTTAGCTATCGTATACATGATGTCTTGATGCTGATAGTCAGATGGTAAGAACAGAATTCAGGGACAAACTCAAGACTTTGTATGCAATACTAGGACCCAGAGTCAAGCTAGAGTGGATTTTCCCACCTCTAGTTCTTATTTTTCATCTGGCAATAATTCATGCTAACATTATGCATTTGACCAGAAGCATTTTAATTAGAACGCTTAGCTCTGAATAGCAAGCCAGGTATTTTTTTCCTCTGGAATGAAGGTTTTGAACCTTTCACTCTTGCTTATAGAATGTGAATGTCTGCCTGAGACTGCATCAGATGGGTGCACATGGCTGTGCAAATGGGCAAGCATGCTTACATGGTGGTTGTGCTGATAAGCACGGCTGAGCGCATGCACTGAGTTTCTGTATATGCCTGTGTGTCCATGGGCAGTCAAATATCTGCGTAAGCAAGTGGTTGTATGAACATACATTCATGTTGCTTTCATACTGGTGTCGTGTGTGTTTGTATGTTCCCATTGATAAGACATGTCTTCTTGTGTTCATACGAATATATCTATGGATGGTGCCTGTGTGTGCACAGAGTTATTACGCTTACTTAAGAGTCTAATCCCTACTTAACTTTTGAGTTTGTGTGCATGTGGGATTGTTTGAACAAATACCAGTGAAGTTAAATTCCAGTAGAAGTAATTGGATACATTTTTTATTGTCAGTGCATTCAGAAAGTGAGGTTCCTGACCAGAAAAACTTTTCCCTGCTAAGAAACAAAAAAGCCTCAAACAACCAAGTAAATGAAGTAAAAATGCTGTCACTTTTATATGTGGAAACCGAAGTCTAAACCTTGTTAGCCCTTGCTCTTTCACATGGTCTAAGAGACTGGAAACTTGCTAATCACAAGGAGATAAACCAGAGAAGTGTTGCTAACAAGCCTTCAAACTGACAGCAGGATTTGGCAGGGTTGCTGTACTGTTGTGTTGAAGGTCTTTAAACTTTAGGGGTTTTTATCCTCTGACCCTGGAAAAAACTCCACCAGATATCCACACACACTGGCTGCACAGTTCTCACTCCTAATTAGACATACAAGTGTGCTGAGGAGCATCTGACATGGCTTGATGGACGATCCGCATAGTTTTCATATGTCTCTACTTTGCGCCTTTACAGAGCAGGAGAACAGCTTGCACTGTCTGTCCGAGATGGTCATCAGCCTCGCACCAAACTGTGGATGCCAGTCAAAAAGCTCCCCTGGGCTCCAGGAGGCTTTCCGCCAGACCTGGCCAAATCCTCTGCTTGTGTAGGTATTTGTGTGAGTGTAAATATGACCCCAACCTTGATCCTCTGTACTTAATGTTCGTAGGACCTGCAGAGATTAGCAAACCCACAAAAACCTCTTTGCATTTCATGCTCACATCCAGTCCTATGAATTGGTCCCTTTACGTTCAGGCTTGACAATCCTGGGAGTGCAGTCCTTCAGCACTATTATCCTTCAGTCTACTTAGCTTTCAGCAAGGTCATTTCCTCAGCTTTCTTATGTCCTTTGTCATTCCTTCTTCCTATACTTGCTTTGATGCAATTGATTTCATTGCTGTTTCTCAACTCCCGAAAGGGTTTTTCTCAGATCCTGCCAAACACGCTGCAGTCATGCACCTCTTAGCCATTTCTAGCTAGGCTCTTGTTAAGAACCCTTAATTGAAAAGGCTCCTAAGATGTTGCGCTGTATGCACGTCATTTGAAGTATCTGTATTTTTCCTCATAGTTCACTTGCATATAATGTTCAAAGGAATGAAATTAGTGAAATGGGATTTGGCCTGTTCTACCTCCTGCTTCTCATTCCCCCTCCCATCTCTGAAGCCCTGGTAAGAAAAGTGAGAATCTGCCCATCCACAGCCACAAAAGATCCGCTCCCAGGGGTGGAAAGCATAAACCTCAGATTTGTATTGGTTCATCTTGTGCCACTGCTGCTCCGTTCGCTTCCCATGGGTCCCGACACTGGACGACTGAGCACAGCGCTGATTCCAAAAGAACTTGTCTGATCTGCACTGTGGTCTCATCCACATGTCGTCAGTCCCCTCTGAGTGTCTTTCTGAGGCCTACAGAGTGCTTTTAACCACATGCAGCTCTTCTTGGAACAAGCTGCAAATGCAGAGCAGTGTTTGAGATCAGCCCCCTGAGATCACTCACTGCGTGTATCTTGTTCTCCTCAGGAAGGTCTCTGGGGCCACAGGCTCTTAGGGGTTGGGGTAAGCGATGTGTTTTTACAGATGAGCGCAAAGCACCATGCAGATTTATAGCACTGCACAGATGTTTTTAAGTCCCTGTGAAAAATAATTGATAGCAGCATTGACACACAACCTGATCCTGTCAGGTGCCATGGCTTCCCTGGGGAATGCGATGCTGCCAACTTTCTCTGACCTTGGTGCTTGAGGTAGTGTTGTGCCCTTGGGGAGCCATCCAGGTGAGCAGGCCCTTCATTAGCAGTACTTTCAGATCATATCCATTAGAACCAATTATTGGCTGAATTATCAATAAAGGGCAGCTTGGTGACAGCAATGGGTGACCACATGAACTTACAAGCAGGCGTATCTTGAGAGTTCCCTCATAGGAAGGGGAAGGAGGAAGGAGCAAGCAATGTTGCTGCTTCCACAACATTTCCTTAGGGGAGAAAAGAAAGCAAATGAAGTGGAATAAAAGCTGCAAAATAGAACACCCCTGACGGTTTGCTACTGAATGTAGTTTTTCATTTAGAACCAAGAGGGTGGTTCATAACAGGAGCAGAGTGAGGGGTACACAAGAGTAGTGCCATCCCAGGGAGATTTCAAAGAATATCTTGAATTGAAGAATTTGTGTGATTAACTGGAATTACACAAAGATGCACAAACAACCTTGGCAAAATGGCATGAGCAAAAAGAAAAAAAAAATAATCCAGTGCTTCACACTGTCTGATGCTATTCTGTCTTTTGATGTTTGTTTTCTGCACAGTGCCAGCAATTTCTGTCATTTCTGGTGCATGTTGCCAAGTCTATTATTCGGGATGATGCCTGCTTTAAATATTTTTAGCAGCAGCGGATCTTTAATCATGGGGAAATTGTTCTCAGGAATGATTATTTCATGTGCATCCCAAAGCAAATCTGAAGGTCTAGTCCAGAAGCATTTGTGATCATCTTGTAGCCGAGGGACGAAGTAGGAAGGATGGGGCAAACTCAAAGGCCATTAAGGAGAAAGATGTTTCATTTGGATGAAACAACTGATCTCTGCCCTCTGCTGAATCTGTAGGGTGCTTTTGACTGGTAATGATAAATTCAATCTCTGACCAGAGACAGCAGTACACCTTCTGATATCTATAATGATGGAAATTAAGTATTTATCTGCAGCATGTTTGTGATGAGCTAAGTAAATCATAACTGTATAGAAAAGACTTTTTAGTGCTCCAGTATATCCATTGTTCTTTTTAAAAGAAGCAATGATTTTTGATGCTTGAGAGTTAGATACCCAGCTGGTGTATCTCTATATAATTCCATTTACTTCACCAAGGAAACAGCAAACTGGAAAGCAGAAATGTAAAGTCAAGCTTGTTTTTTTATTATTTCATTCCTAAGATCCTGGAATGAAACAGTCAGATTTTGAAAAGTCCTGTTAAGAATTTAAGAACTGTGGCTTTGGAGCTAAGTGAGACATTGACCTTGAATTTGTTCCCCCTGTGAGGTAAATCTCACTCAGGATACACTGGTATTTGAGTACAAAGCTTCCATGAATTTTACTGCCGCATTTCTGTGCGTGTGTGCTAAATACCTTTAACAATGTTACCTCAGTATCAGAGGCTTGAATGTTCAGATAAGCACATAAAATCTCAGATGATTATCTGAATCAATTTTGGAATGTAAAATTAATATGAAAACATCACAAGAGCACAGCCTTTCTAACAGCCTATCTACATGACTCCTATTGATTATTATTTGTATTAAGGAAGCACCTGTAGTTGTCTACTGAAATTAATGGCGGGCATTTTTCATACTTGTGCTTAACATAGCCAGGGCTTGCAAACTCAACAGTGTGCACACAGTATGCATTCATAGGGATTTCTGTGCTACTGCTGAACCAACAAAGACATTAGGAGCTTGTTTGTACAGGTAGACATAGAAAAACTAATGCAAACTAGTTTTCAGAATTAATTGCATGACCTTAAATTGTGGCGTAGGCAACCTCAGTCAAAACTAAAGGAAATGTAGTTCAGGTAGTGAGGATGTAGGACTGGGAAAGGCTGAGCTTCACAGCTTTCCGAGCTACCACCTGTCAGCTGCATTGCAGTAACTGACTGTGCACAAACTCTTACCCTGGCCCGATTGTAAAGCAAAATCCCAGGGAAGCTGGTGTTTTACTCTGCTGCCAGGATGGGCTAAGAGCGCACACAGGCAGTTCCTGTCTGATATGAAGTAAGTTATTAAGTCATGGTAACTTGATTGCTTTTGACAATACCCATTCTCTCTAGATGGAATTAAAGTTGCTTCAGTTATGAATGTGTGTGTCCCCATGAGGCCAAATGTGTTTTAACTAAATCATTCTAAATTCACATCAGTAGTTAATTAGGATCAACTTCCCTCAGTATCTCAGTATTGTAAAGGAAAAGTAGGACAGAACAAGGGGACACATTAACCAGCTCATTTATTAGCCAAGACTGTCTTCTCTGTCATTGCAACTAGGTGTTTTTCCACAGTATATTTTAGTATTTTGCTGTTGGTCCTTCTCTGAGCCTACTGATAGGAACAGAATATGAAATTAGGAAATAAAGAGAAAAAAACCCATAGAGTAATTGGGCCCTTCCACACAAAGCTGTGGTTCAAGGTCTGGTCTGAGCCTCGGATAGACACAATAGCTGGTTCTTATTTTAGCCTGGTATCTATGGTCCACCTCTGGATTCTGATGCTTGCTGTCTAGGCTGTATCATTGAGCACAGCTGTATTTATGACTTTCCCAGAGCTGTCACCTCTGCAGAGCACTGCCTCTCAGCCCCAAGCTATTTGGCACTGGGATGCTGCCAGTCCCCTTATGCCTGGTGCGTGTGGAGCTCTCTCAGTAATGGTAATTTAGGCAACGTGTGATCCACTGCTATGACAATCCAGGGAGTAATCTCAGAGCTGCCCCTCTCTAACAGGAGCTAATCTTTCCCAGCTAGAACACCGTCTGCTCGGAGCTGGTGGTTTTACCTCAATAGAAAATTACAACAACTGACAGGACCACATTAGTTACAGTAAATTAGCTTTGGTAACACTCGTAGAGAAACAAGCATGCAAACAGTCTCTAAAGGAGTTTAGCTGCTGCTTGCTGACTAAATCAAGATGGGATGGTGTGTGGATTCCCATCCTTTAGTAGGGTAAGAAAGAGCCTTGCTTTAACTTGGGGCAGCAGCCTGCACTGCAGTGCTCAGGCTGAGCCAGTAAGAGGCGTTACTTGGAATGGAAATTTACAGTGCAATCAGTCTGGTAATTTTTGAAGAAAAGAAATTGAAAACCAGAAGAGTAATTCCTTGTCTCTTTTGCAGAAATATGTAGGAGTCGGTTCATTCTGAGTTATTACAGTGTGTGCCAGTCAAAAGCAGCGTGTGGAACAGGCTAAAATGAGGCATATTACATTTCTGTTACTGGTATTGTTGCGGTCTAGCATTCATTAACCAGTGCCTCAATGGCATAGACATACCTACCTCGGGAAATTAATAAGAGTGTGATTGAGACCATCTTCTGGGTAATGTGGGTTCCAATCAATTCTAAGTCAAAATTACATGTACCAGGGAGAGTTTAAACTTAAATCTTATAACCTGGGTGGTTCCAAACACATGCTTAGAAATAACATTTACAAAAGCGGATTCAGTTCATATAAGCATCTGGGGGTAAGGTCTGTCATTTTCCTTTGTCTTCATAGGATAGTTTTCTCATTAGACCTGTAGGCACTGCCGTAATAAATGCAATGGCGTAAGTACATGCAGAGCTGGAGTGTAGGGGCTGCCTAGGGTCAGCACTGAGGTGCAACAGAAGAGCTAGGAAGGAGAAGAAGAACTGGTGCATATTTGTTACTTAGCTCTGCAGAGAATCAGTATGTGAAATATTTGTACTATTGGGCCAAAACAAATATATTTCAAGCTGATGCTAAATGCAAAACAATCTCATACTGAAAATCTAAGGTGTTGTCTACACGTGTCAAAAGACATGACTAATGAAGTTGGCCCCAGGAGCATAATTCAGTACTCGTTAGCCTCCTTGCTTTCATGATTATACTAATCCAAAGAAGGAGATGAGGAGGAGATGGCTGAGGTAATCCTACAAGTGATCTTTAAAAAGAAAGTTTCTTTTAATCTCTTTCATAATTTTGGGCTGCAAAGCAGAAACCCAGGCATTAAATACAATGAACAATCCCAAAGCAAACCAGAAACAAATCAAAATGTTTCTTTTTTTAGTTCTTGCATCCTTTTTCCTTTCCTTAATGTAGCAGTTTCTCTGTGGCAGTGTAAATGCAAACAAATGAGAAGGGCCCCAAAAAGGGACTACATTGTTTACATATGAGTTTATACAATGCAGTCCGTGACTTGGCTGATCCCTTGGCACTCCAGTAACAGAGCCAGTTAAGTATGGTAATTATACAGTCCAATCAAGGGGTCAAGGACTGATCTGGCTGCTTTACCAGATGGGGCTGTGATATGTACGAAAGATTTTGTGGCCATCAGCTGATCATGGAAACTCAGATAACTCGCATCAGTTTTGCAGCAGGAAGAATTCGTGGGCCAGACAGTTCATGCTGCAGTTTGTGATGTGGCAAGGGGCCCTACTGCAGGAGAAACCTGGAGCTGGCAGATGTCCTGCAACCCTGTTGCAGAATCCAGCTTCCTTTGTTATGCTGCTGTTGCAAATCGGTGCTTTCACAGAAACCTGAGGTAGTCTGCTTCTGTGGGAGTGCCACATACCATTTGCTTTTCATTCTTTGTTTAAATCATTTTAGGCTTCTAGTTAGGAAACAGGCCTATAAGACTTACAGCAACCAATCTCCCACCACCAAGAGCAGATAGCTATGTAAAATTTACTGAGCGAATACTTCTTGGATTGCAAGCTTTTAAGGATAGGCAGCAGATACTCAAAGTCTCCAAAGGGATTTATAATGTTGCTAGTTTTGGTGATTCTATCAGTACAAGTCTCTCAATATTTACTGTTTGTTCTTAAGGCTGCATTTGTTGCAGAGATGTGATTACATGTGAATCTCAGCATTATACGCTTGTTTCTTTATGAAAAGTAATGTTTCTAACTTTTGTAGATTTAAAGGAAAAATGGGAGATGTGCTTTGCCTATACCCTGGGGCAAATAGAAAGAAATCTAAGCTGAAACTTTAAAGATATTCCATAAATTTAATCAGACTTTTACTGTATTTTGAGCTCTGCCTTTGACACACAATAGCCTTAGATGAGCTGTATGCTGCCTCTGTATCTCAGTTTCCCTGTCTTGATCGTGCCTGAGGCAGATTGCTGTCTTGATAGTACTGTGACCACTGCAGCGGAAAAGTTTTCTGTTTGTTATTAAAAGTCACTCAGATGTAAATTCCAAATTCCTAATGCTTTATGTATGTTTTAAAATCTGTACTGGGGGAATATGATTCCGAATCTCCCAGACTTGCTGTTTACCTCTGAGCTGTGATGGGACAGGGATGCAGCAGTGCCGTTTCAGCCATTTCCTCTCCTGCCAGAGCCAGAACTGCGTGTGTGTGCAGAAGCCGTTTCAGATATGTGCTCCCTTCGTTCATATTTCTGCTGCCTTACAGCCAAAGCAGGTCCACCTCCCGGCTGCTACTACCCAGCCTAGTAGTGCACTAAGCCACAGATCTTCTTTTACCCTCTGGCAGTCTAACTATCTTCTCTAATGTAATTAAAATGATAATTATTCCCTGTCCAGAACATTTCTCTTACTTATAGTCTGTGGAAGTATTAAAGTTGATTAAACACATATGCTGCTGGTAGATAGCTCCTCCAATCACATATGGAGTGATAAAGGGTTAGGTAAGGGAGGGCAAAATATAATGCAATACTCTGCTAATGCAAAAGAAAGGGCAACCGAAAAAAGCAGAGTCTGTAACAGTGGGAAAGCCTGCATTGAACAAAAAGACCTCTTTGCATAAGGTAGGGCTAGGGCAGTAGGGAGAACAAGCTATAGAAGTTTTGAGAGAGCTGGGAGAGCACTTCTTACCTCTTTACCTGGTACAGGTCAAATCTCTGCACCGCCAAAACTGATCGTTCAGCCAGGAGACAACCCTAATACTCTGCTCTCACCAGGTATTTGTGCAATTACTTTGCTTGTCTTCAGTTTGTGTGAGGTGCTCATGCTTAGTTTTGAGTGAAGTGCAAATGCAGAGAGGTGGCATACATAGGCGTATGCCAGATAGATCTGATCTGTCCATCTGTCCATATTTGTCTATGTATCCATATGCCTAGCCATGTATTTATTCCTATAATTATTTGCTTTTCCTTTACATATGTCTTCTCTCAATCTTAATAGAACAAATGGAATCAGAGAGGCAATATTATTAACAATTATTTCCTGGTGTGTTTTCCTGCACACTGAAATCAATTAAGCAAGGTCTGAGGTGTGTGGAGATATATGTATATAAAAATAAAAATACCACCTTAACCAATAGGTGGCTTAGGGCTGAGAGCAGTTGGTGTTGGCACCAAGGGGCCCTGATGCTATGATATTTTTCCCCTTAGGAGTACCTGCGTGGGCACTGGTACGGGAGCAACGCACCCATCTCAGGCGCTGCACTGTCCCAAGCACCCATATGCTATGAGTAAGCGACCGTGGGAACCCATGGCAGTTTGGGGCCTGAAAAACACTATGGAGGAAAGCTTGCAGGCTTTTATGGATAAAAAGAAATTCGGTTTCCAAGGCTTTCAAAGAATTTTAACTACTGTGAAAACTAATACAAAGCAAAGCTCATTCCCTGATTTCAGACTAGACACAAACTGCTGAAGGTGGCCATCTTCCTCACCACAAACAAGTGTATCTTTACCTTAAAAGTATTAGTAAGACTGCGAGGAGAAAGGGACAGAAATAGCACTTGCTTTCACAGTGTAATTGCCTATATTCCATCTGGGGAAGATGTGTACGTTTTCTAATTTGCAGAAGTCACAAGCTAAAAAGCTTTAAAATGTACTTCCCCCACCCTCCCCATTTTCCTCCCATGGAAAAAATGCTGAGGTAGACTTTTCTTTCTCTGTAAACAGGATGCATTTTATCATTGTGGTAGGTACACTGCAAACCATTACAAAGAAAAGAGAGTGGAAGTCAGAGGGGGAGAGAGAGAGAATGACAAAAGCTTCACAGATTGAATTTGCTCCCCTGTATACTGGAGAGAAAGAATAGGACCATGTTGGTATGGAATGAGGTCTTTGATCACATGAAAAAGTGGAGGAAGCTGCAGAGGTAGGGGCAATTTTTGAATAACTAAAAATTTTTTCTGGTGCATACTCTTTGCTGATTTTATTCCTTTCTAATCACTGTCTCTGACTATTCACTTTGCTGCTGCTGTCAGCAAAGTTTTGTGGAAGGAACCCAGGATCCTTTTCTTGCTTCTTCAGTGACAAAGGTGCATTATTTGGGCTGCGTTATTTTGTAAGACTTTTTGTAATTTTGTAATTTCATAAGACTTATTTTTATAAGACTTCAGCTGCTGAAGGCAAAGGTTTACATTCACCCACTTTCTTGACACACACATTTTCTGCCTGCATAACCTTCTGTTAACCTGGCTGTACCTCAGGTCTGTTCACTTTTTAATATACACCTGCGTGATACCCTAGTACAAGGGTTAGGTTCAGAGTCTATAGCTGCAGCTGTAAATAACAGAAATATCTGGCTCTTACTGCCAGAAAATATTCTACCATGAGGATTCCCTTTTGCAGGGCTTCTTTTCCCTTTATTTAGGTTATGCCTTGACCACACATCCATGCCACAGAAAAAGCCATAGAGGATTTTTCCCCTAAGGGAGGCCATGGCTATCCATGAGAAACTCAAATCTAAGGATCCAGCCTATAACTTATTTGTACATCCAAGATGTCCAAGCCTGGGATGTAGTTCATGTGATCCTACCTTTGAACCAGTTCTGTGTGCTCCTGCCCGCTCCAGTACTTTGCCCACTGGTGGTAGTGTCCCTCAATGCCTAAGACAGAGCCTTGCAGGGCATGTAGTATGGCTTTCTGACTCAGCCTTTGGATAAATTGAAAGCTCTTCATGACCATTTATCTTGCTCTGGTGCACGAATGGATGATGAGTAGACCCTGTTCTAGTTTGTCCTCTGCCCATCCATCATCCGCCCTGCCACCTGCTATCCTCTTAATGAAGGGAACAGAGACAGATGAGAGCTAGACAGACAAATGGACGAAGACTGACAAAGGGATGTGCTCCTGCGTTTCACTGCTCTCAGCACCATGTGAATAAGGGATTCATGGAGCTAACTGAACTACTTCCCCGTGATGGAAACTGTTCCAATTGGATTTTTTCTGTATTTTATTCTCTTGGGGATTTGCAGATAACACAGTTAAGTTGGGAACAGCATCTGTGCAGACAGACACAGCTGTAGGTAAAGCAGAAATCATTAACTAAGGGAATATTGGTGGGAACAACTGCTTCCATAGAACACTACCGTACTTTTGTGATATAACCTGCTACAACATGGCGCACACAAAGGGAAAAGGTGATGTCTCTGCACAAGTAGGAGAACCCTTTGGCTTCCTGCCACACTAATGTTTTATGAGGAACCCAACACAAAGGTGATTGATATCTGGGCAAGACTGCAGTGGCCTTTGGGTGAGGCTTATATTCACAGAGTAAGATATCTACAGCATTAATTGTACTTGGGACTTTTATGGCAAGTAGAACTTAAAGCAGTTTGCAAAAGCAGGCACTCTCTAGTATGCTATCCCTTGTGCTGCGTTGGTATGTCACCCTGTGCCTGCCAGTCATGCAATGGAGATAATAAAAAATTTATCTCTGGCAACTTTCTCATTTATGATCTTAGATTAACACTGCCTACAAGGAGGAACTCTACCCTTATATTTGACTGTTGTCAGAGAAACAGTGACGGAGTACTGGTTTCCTGACAGCCGCCTCTCTCCCAGAGAAACCACTACAGAGTTTCTTCTAAACCCAGAGAAGATTTGCTCCTATGCCAAGAGAACATATAAAAGGATGTGTAAGGGCACCATCTAGAGCCCCTGCTACAGTGGCATTAGCAAAGACATCCAACTGAAATGAATTGTAATGGAATTGCCATTTGTTTTAAGGAGGGAAAATGGAAATTCATTATCCTGCAGGAGGGTGAGGGGATACAAGCATATTCTTGCCCCAGATGCCAGTTTCAGCAAGCAGTGACACAAGCTGGGAGTAGAAGTTCCCAAACATTTACACAGATCCAGAAAGTTGCCTGGTTTGTCTCCATCCTGTAGTGACTGGCTTTCTTTTCTCCTAAGCTCATGCTCAGAGTTCCCTGCTAAAAACTACTGCTGCCCTCACCATTGCTAATGCATATTGACATCCTAGAGACTCTCCACCCTCGTTTAACTTGTCAGAAAATATTACTGTTGTAAGTACTGTTGATGCCATAAGTTATGTCTTATGTCACCTTTCGAGGGGTGAGAAAGGATGGAGGTGCAGTCTCTGAAGTTTCTTTGTTCAATGAGTTTTTGAACAAGGCAGAAGAAAATTGTTGGTGTCGTCGTCCCCCCCCCCCCCCCCCCTTTTTAAGCAAGTGTTTTGGTTACAGGAAACAAAATAATAGGTGCATAGCTTTTTGGTGTATACCCATTTCCTGGAAATACCTTGGATTTAAAAACCCTTGTTGCAACCTCACCGGGAGTTTTCATGCCCCTCCACATAACCTGAGGAGATACTGTGCCAGCTGCATGCAGGACTACCTTGTGTTTATCTTCCTGAGGTTAGTACCAAAAGGATATAGTAACTAGCATGGATGCTCAGGGATTTGAGAGAATGACCTGGTAAGAAGGCAGACGGCGTTACTGTGGTGCACGTACAACTCAGCTGCAGAATACCAGTGCGCTGCTTCCCAGCAAACAGCCCATTGCCACTGGCAGTTTGCTCTGTGGCATGGATGTGTGGTCAAGGCATAACCTAAAAGCAGTAAAAATTTGTTGCAACCTGCTGAGCCACCTGCGGATTGCAAAGCGTGCCTGCTTACATAAAAACCCAGACCTGATGAGAAGCTACTGCATCCAAGTTGTACTGGGTCTATTACAGACAGGTAGCTGACTCCCCCGGTAGAAGCAAAACACCCGATTACCTCTGGCATGGTGTTTGGCATATTCGCAGAGCCCCAGGAAACAAAAGAAAGACAGAGGGATGCACGATCAATAATTAATTGCCATACTCAGTGTTTTGCTGAGACACGATTACACTGTCCTAAAACTGCCTTTTCTTTTTCTCTTCTTGTTCAAGCTTTTTCAAGCTTTCTGTCCACCAAATCCTTTTTGGAGTGAGCATCATGGCCATGACTGTTTTCAGTCCTGACTGGGTACCAACGCTGTAATAAACACAAATATCTTCCAGGCCTCTGAGCACATCCAGTACAAAAGCCACATGAACACTAATTGTGTCCCTGTGTACTACTTCTGGATGCTGTACACAGGCAGCGATGAACTTACCAGCTTGTTTGGCACCATCCAGATGAAGCCAGTGTAGCGCCAGTTATGCCTCTGTACCTCCTTTGCCAGCAGATAATTAGACCAAGGTGTTCCTGGTAAACAATGTGATACTCACCTGATTTAGCAGGAGATACGAGTTATGTTCTTTGCAAGATTTGTGAACTTTTCAACCCACACAGATTCTCCCTCCACTTACATGAGGATAATGTCTGAACATCTCACCAGCATGAATGCTTTATGCTACTGATGCTGCCACCAGCTAAACAAGAATTATTCCCATTTTGTAGGAAGAACTGAATCACAGATGGATCAAATGACTGATCACAGGGAGTAGATGGTAGCACCAGGAAATGAATGTCATTCAGATGCCTATCAACTATTTTGATTAATCTCTCTGAATCTGGCTCTACACGTGGTTATTGGTGAGCTTTTAGGGGCTTTGCCTCAAAATCAAGAGAAGCTGGCAATTTTTCAGTGTTTCAGGGTAAAATCAGATGCCATTTGTCATTGGGTCCCTTTGTTTAATCACACAATAGGACTTTTTCAGCATTTAAGGACAGTAAATTCCTTTCACATTGTGTCCCACAAGCACAGAGGATAGAAAGAGGCAAATCTGCTATTGCCTTGAAGTGAATCTCTAGCCTACCCATCTTGCAGCACCAGAATATTTGAAGAGAACTGAAAGCTTGTTAAGATCAATGAAAACCAAGCACAGACAGGGGTAGGGAAGGCTGCAGTGATTTTAATATCATGTTATGAAGGAAAGAGAAAGGTGCCTTTCTGCTTCAGCTGGAGGCAGAATGGGAAAAGACAGCTCTCTCTCCTTCCCTAAACAAACCCATCTGCAACACTTCCAATTTGAATCCAAATAATATCTGAGGTTTGGGATTCAGCAGCAAACTAGCTTTGAGTCCTTAATCCCAGCGCCTGATGTTTGGGGGTGCTGGGATTTGGAGCTAATTAATTCAGCCACCTGTAATTTTTGTTCAGATGTGCTGTCTGCCTTTTCCTTAGATATATCATATGGTTTGGAAGGCAAACAACAGGCAATGCTGGCCTGAATCCTAATCCCCCTGTACTGCCCCCACCCCCACCCCCTTTTTTTAATCTTTCCCTTATTCTTTTTTTTTTTTTACACTTTTTCCTGTTTCTTCTTCTTTTCTTCCATCTTTCTCCTGCTGCTCTCTCCGTCTTCTGGGTCCTTACTCAAAAGAAGCCCAGCCGAAAAAAAAAAATATCTGACATTCAGTAAGTGATTCGGCTCCGCATGAACGGAACGGTCTTGTTCCCTACAGGGCTGTCTGCAGAATGTTGCTCCCAGTGCCCATCCCAGTCTCCCTGGCTGGTTACATCTAAGCACAGAAGATTCAGTGCTGAGTGTTCCTGTTGGGAGCAAGGCTTCAGGTGATAAATATTGCAAGATCTAGAAAACCCAGAAGTCCTGTCCTGGTTTCTTCCCCTTGGCAGCAAAAGGATGGAAGAAGAACAAAAAGATAATTAGTTTGGAGTTTTCAGAAATGAAATGGAAAAGGTTAGTTCATTCCCTTCTAATGCCAAGTGAAAGCTTGGGCTTAAACTATCCAAGCTGCAAGGTTCTGCCGCCAGTGAATGTGTCTGCTTGCTTGTTCACAAAACACCCTCTGCTTTTTTGTTCCTGTAAAAATAATGCCTTGCAATAACTAAAGCTGGAGTCAGTTTTCCCACATCTGTAGAGCCTGGAGCTGTGATTTTTTATGACTGCTTTTCATATTACATTAGCGCCAAGTGAGCCTGGGAGCCTCATTCTACTGGGTGCTGCACACACAGGCAGCAGGGAGGCAGCTGCAGCCCGAGCAGCTTGCAGCCCGAGGCCTCCGGCCAGAAACGAGCTCTCTGCAGCAGTTCTGGGCATTCATGCAGAAGCTTAATGGCTTCAGTGGGAGCGCCATACTGAGGAAAGGTGTCTCTTCAGATCTTATGCAGGCCCGGAGGCTAACGGGTACATGAAAAAATGAAGAGGGATGGAAGATGGCAGACCAACAGGAAGAAGGTAGTGTTGTTGTATTGCTTACCTTTACATCCAGCTTTTAGGTGCCTAATAGAGATGCACTAAACCAATCAACAGTTTTAAGGCTCACCTCATCCTCTGCCTGGCCAGTATGAGCAGGATTGTGAGTTTCTGAGCTAGTCTGTTTGTATTTCCAAATCCCCACCAGATTTACCTTGATTTTAGAAGGGAAAATGATCAGTCTTTGCAGGATTTCCTAGTTCAATCCTTGTTTTCCCAGGCTTTTAAGGATGGCTGGTAATAAAACTTCCCCTAAACCATGTTTGTCATTTCACTTTACATAAATCGGTAGCAAACTAGAGAAAATCCTACAACTGCAAGCCCTTTCACATGGTTTGGAGGTCTCTCTTGCAAATATGTCCTATTGCTCCTGCCTGATCTTAGGTGTGCCTGGTAGACTCAGGTGTATGAAAACCCTTCTTTGTCTCCTGCTACCTTAGCAAGCATCCGCTTATATTCTTGTCTCATGCAATTAGGCAGCAGAGCTGTAGTTTCTGGTGCTGGCAGCTGTTCATTAACATTGTCATCCATGCTTGGGTCTGTCTTGAGGACTCGGGTTGAAGCACTTTGATACTGGTATAGTCAGACTGCTAATGCATGCTACCACTGTTTCTCTTGCAGAAATCCTTCTTTTGAAGGTACAGAGAGGCCACCCAGGTTGTTTCGATTGAAGGTCAGGGGACATCTGCAAGTGGTAGCAACAAATAGGCCAAAAGGACCCTGGAGCTCACAGGCCATTGCTGTTTGAATGAGATAAAGTTATAACTATTTAACATTCCTGGGTGTGAAATTAGAATGATCACATAATCTCCTTAGTCTCTGACTACAGGTCCAGCATGGGAATATGAAACTTAATTGGTATTTTCTTATCAATACACTCAAGTTGAGGGATTAAGGATAAGACTTTTAATACAACCTGAATTTTTGGAAGATGCTTCTGATTTTAGTGTGATCAAAGAAGCATCACTGGTGCAGAGGGAGCCTGAAGAGAACATGTGCAGGAACATGAACATCAGTTCTCAGGGTGCACATACTCCGTACACATGATCCTACCCGTGCTGTTCTTCACCCACACGCCTAAGGTACAGGCTGTGCAAAATGTCTCAATCAGTAACACAGACAGGTAGGAAATGCAAATGCGTTGTTGGTTGGTCTCTAGGTAGTTTTTTAGGTATTTTTATTGGTATAACAGTGCTTTAAATGATGTTCCATAAAAAAGATCTGTGACCATGTGAATATATACACAAAGGACTCCTGTTGATTGCTCTGGTTTTATTTGCTGTATAAAGTTAAGGGCATGGTTAAAAACTTTGCTGAACAGTGATGATAAGATGAATCCCCTTAATGCATGCCAAAAGATGCATTACAACCACACAGCGCATCTCCTCTGTTGTCTCCTAAATACAGCGTCGTGAGTTACCGTGTTAATGCAAAACTCTTGCTGCCCTAACAAATAAAGAGTGGCAGGTATAATATACCATCAACCCAGTCCCAGAGCACCAGCTGCTGGCTTTGTCAGGGTGACCTGGAGCAACAACAGGATGTGTGAATTGGTGTATTTTCCTCCGATTAAGTGCAAGCTCAGGGCTCCTTGGAGTACATTAGTGTGCAGGAATGCCCTCTGTGTGAGACTGCCTGCCAGCACACATCCATGTCCGTCTTCATTTACAGTGAAAGGCAGAGGTTTGTACCTTCTGTGGTAGTAAATGGGCAAATAGGACTGCAATAACCAAATCTGCAGTTCTTTTCTGTTATGGGAGCTCTTCCTATTTGTTCCCTCCCTGTCAGCTCCAAGCTGCATTTCTCTCTTCATTATGTCAGCTATAACTATATATCTCAACCCTCCTTCCTGGCTCCCCCTTGTTCCCTAGAGCTTTTCTTGTGAAGTTCTTGTATTTCATTCTTTCTTAACTGCAGTGATGTCCTCTGCCTGACCATCAACCTTAGAAGTTGAATGGATATAAGGAAATACTGCTATATAGGGGGATATTTCCATCACCTTGCTCTCTAAAATGTCTGGGTTCAAAGCACGTCTCCATAGACTCATAGTTGCAAGACAAATTCCTCTCGTGAGCAATTCAGAGCCAGACCTAGCTTAGGAGCAGAAGCAGCTTGGAGTGAGGAGGAGCCGACCATATCAGTTTAATAATTATCCCTGTGTGAATGAGAACTTCTGTGCAGGCACCCCTGAGTGCAGAGATGATAAGACAATTGTATCGTAGCATATATACTCACTGGGCTGTGTCTTCTCTTTAAAACATTCAGTGTTGAAGGCAGTTTGAGACTGACAGAGCCATAGTCCAGATGGTGACCTAATCCAGCCTGTGAATTTCAGTGGGTCCTGCATTAGCATGAATTGGGCCTGATTTTCCTCTCACAGCACTGTATATCAGAAGTATTTACAGTTGTGTATTCCCACATTGTAACCAGCAGAAGAGCTGTACTTTATATTCTCAGCTTCAGTGGCTGAAAGGGTAGAAAGCGAAGAGGGTGTTTTATTCCTAGAACTCAAAGCATTTACCATTTTCTTCATTTTACAGATGGAGGTGGGGACACACGGAGGGGCATGACTGCATATTTTAAGGGTGTCATATATGAAGTCAGTAGTAATCTGGGAAGATTCTCATAAATCCCAAGACCAAGCAGTATTAGAGAGACCAGAGGAAACGCCTTGCAGAAAACTGCAAACACCTCCTTTCCATGGAGCCAGAATCCCATCAAACTCAGACAGCCACCAGTACTGTTCTTGGCACCATGGTGCCAAGTCTCCTGAAATTGCCATGCTGCTTAATCCTTCGTGCCTAGCATAACAAGATGCTTAATTAAATGTACCGTTTCCTCTTCCAAGTAACGTTTCAGGAGTAAATGGAACCCTTGGCCTCGATGAACAGGCCATTTTGTGTGTAGTTATTAGAGTCAGTTTGTGAAATGAGCTTGCTGTGCTGCAGAGATGGTTACGGCAATGCAGCTGTCAAAGACAGCGCTGGGATCGCAGAGGGCAGAGGTGAGGCCGCCCAGGGCAGCCTCCCTGCTCCGACAAGGTGCAGCCTGGAAAACCTCCAGTCCCGGGATACAATAGTGTCCCAGTCCAGCCCCGGTCACTCCGGTTGGAGCCTGACAAAGCAGGACTTTGTTACTCATGAGACCAGTAACAGGACATGTCACATCACTGTGCAGGGCTGCGTGAGCCCACCCAGGCTGTGCTGTCATCAGCCTCCTTTAAATTAACTTTCCTTCTCTGTGTGGGATAGCATCAAACTCCTGAAATTAGGAGCCTGGTGATACCTGGCTCCTTGGAGGGTGATACCTGTTTTTAGAGGTGAAGTGTACAACTGGTGAAAACTAAACCTGTGTGGGAAAACAACACCACGTCTCTGCACGGTGCAGAGCTGTCAGGTTATGCCTACAGCTGTAAGCGTGCTTTGCCCACGCTCGGGGCCAGCTGGATGTGAGCCAGGCCTCAAGTGGAAACCGTACAGAGGTACTGGTGCAGTGCCAGCACCGGGCTAGTAAACTCTTCTGAGAGGCTGGGAATTTTACGCTGGGCTCAGCATCGCTCTAAAACTGGTCCACCTCGTTTGGACTGGAGCTGGCTCACACCTGCCTGTAGCTGACCCTGTAGATACTCCTTTAAATCCATCATTTGCATGCTAGTTCTCTGCATAACGATGCATCTCACCCAGCATAATTACTGTCCAACTCGGTCCTTAAGGTCAGAAGCTGGTTCCGAGGAGTTAAAAGTATATCCGGGAAACTCTGGGTGAGCTGGTACGCACAGGCTCAGGCGCTATCTGGAATAGTTCAGTTCAGGAGGCTGCACTTAATTAAAACTGCAAAATGGAACAATTAGCTGAGACTTGAAGATTTCCTACAGCCTCAGCTGAGTGTAACGGGTGTTTTCTAATCTCTCTATTTATCTTATTGTTAATCTGTAGCTATCAATTAAAATAATTCTCCAAACTTTGATGGGTACATTTGGAAACTACTCAGATAACAACAGAATCATTTAACTTTTTGTTTGTGAAGCTTAATTTGCCTTTACTTTTTCCAGTGCTTGCCATTTTTAAAGGGAGTTTGTGCTTTGATCTCAGACCTGGTATGTTACGGAGGATGCAGCTGGGGTACCAATGCTGGCTAGGCTGGCAGAAAAGGCAGAAGTATAATTTATGGCAGTTTTCAGAAGCTGTAGTAACTGCCAGTCATGCTGATAGTTTTAGTCAGTTGTGGAAAACCATGCAGCAGAGTCTTGGGCCAGGAAAAAGCAGTTGAGGTATGGAGCCTTTGAAGTCTGAAAATTGATTTTCTTCAAAAGGAAAGAAGCTTCCTATCAGCTCACAGCTACAGTCATGGGCAGTGGTGGCTTTTTCCTGTAGTCACAGTTCAAATCCAGACTAAGAGTTAAAGAATAAATAGTGTGTAATGCTTAGTCAGTTACAAGGCATTACTTTAGGTCCATTTTCTGCTTGTCAGGCAGGGGGCATCTAATTGAATTGGCACTGGTGGGAAACTATATTGCCAGTTCAGGGTGTCACAAACTTCTGCTGATGCAAGGAAGCACAGCTCAGTAATTTTGCTAACATGTCACCCTGTCAGCGCATCCCAGGCCACCTTGCAGGGAGGCTCTCTGGGCCCGGGGAAGATTTAAGTCATGCCGTTCTGTCCTGGATCGCCCTGTTTGCCTTGTAACAGGGCTGGCAGTTCTGGTGCATGTGCATTTTGTTTTAATTCAATGTAGACACTGTTCTTTCAGGCCATTTCATGCAAATTGCTGGGCAGGCAGAAATAATCTGTATTGTCTGCTGGCCTCAGGCAGTGCTCAGAGCTGTAGCGCAGGGACAACAGCTCTCCCTCCCTGCCCCCTCTCAGTGGAGCCCTCCAGTTCCACCGTAGCATTTGATTCAATAATCATGAATATACTGTGGGAAGAGTTGACCTTTGCAGCGACCCTTCACGCACAAAGCTTGTGTTCTAGCTGAGAGCTGCATTTTTGTTTTTAGCATGAGTTTTAAGCACTCTAATTAAATCAGGGACCTGGTTTAATAATCCTAGTTGGCTCAGGCAGCTGAGACAATTCGTTCACAGTTGCTTTATTAATGCAGCAGTAATCTCCAGGTTGGGAGTTCACCTCTTTATTCATTCATCCAATTCTTTGGGAATGGGGAATGATTTTCAAAGCACCACATGCTCTGGCTGGGAAGGCCCAGCCTGCAGCCCAGTGCACAGAATTAAAGCACTTGCCCAAAGAGGGCAGAGAAGGATGGAGCAAGGAAACTGCACTGACAATTTTCCATCAGGCTTTCACATTTTGTATTTCCACATCACCCAGCATAGTTCAGGTCCATTAAGTCCTGAATCTAAGCTCCTGGGCACCCACTACAATTAATAAATCTATTGCCACCTGTCACCATGGTTTAGAGGCAAGCCTAGCAAAACACTGACCAGTTTTTGAGCTGAAAATCATATTGTTCTCTAAGTCGTAAGTATGTAGCTTGGACTACTGAGCTTCCTGTATGTGGCTTGGATTAGAATTTATTCTAGTATCCTCCCTGTAAAACTGTATATTCATCCGATGTCTGACGCAGTTTGCACACACTAGGATGTAAACCAGGAGCTGCTCAATTCAGATTGACAGCTACGCCACATAAAAATTGACATGAGCAAAAGGAGAATCAGTCCCCTGTGTATTTTCAAGGTGTAGAATGAAAAGCCTTTCAAAATGCTGCATAATATACAACATAGCAAGTATACAGGATGGTTTGATTTTTCTTGGTTCTCCAAAATATATAAGAGGATAGAGGTATAAAAAGAAAAAATATGCATTGCTCAATACATGGAAACTATATCATAGAGTGGTTCTAAGGCAGATATATTTTCTTAGATGACACTATTTTCTTAGTAAAATATCTGACATCTCAAGTGCTATAAATCATCATTGCTGTGTTGACACAAGTGAAGCTGCATTGATTTACACCAGCCAACGATCTGGCCTTTATTCATTATTGTGGCCTCAAATTAATCCCTCTGGAGAAAAACAGAGAAGTTTGGGAAGTTGGGCTAGTTTGTTGTGTATGTGTTTTCAGTCAAGACAACTTCCAGAAACTCAGATAAAGAAAAACATTCAAATGAGGCAAAGATGAGTAATTGACGATCACAACTGTGATTATAAGGTATAATTACAATTAGCTGCACAAGAGTGTTAATCATGAAAATAATTACATGTCAGCTGTTTCCAAAAGAAAAGAGAATGTAATTAAGTGGCTCAAATGGGTGACAAAAACATAGCACAGGAGTGACAGAGATGGTGTTGGCAGAAGGGGAGCAGGAGTGTGCTTTGAGGCAAAGTCCACTGGATATTTGCTATTGCCTCTCAAGCCTTTCCAAAGAAAGAAAAGCAGGGAGTCAAGCTCATAGCTCTAATAATGGGCTGTTTAGGTTGATTGAGCCAATTTTAATGCCACTAGAAAGGGGGAGAAAAGGAATCTCAGCATTACAGCTACTGGATTTCTCATCTCTGTTAGGTTAGGGCTGTCTTTTATTTCTTCTGCAGTGGAATTAAGATCAGGCCAGTCCTCAAGCCACCTCTCCTCTACTAGATGCTACTACCAAATGAAGCTTCTTGTTTTGTCCCACAAAATCAGGCTTGAGGCAGCCATGCAATTTTTAGAAGATATTTATACAGCAAGTCTTTTTTACTTTTCATGGGGTTGTTTTAGCTGGCTGTACTGGGAGCTTGCTTTTGGTCCTTTCCCTCTTTTTTGCTTAGACAGGCTACTTCTTGTTCTAACTGGTGTTGGGTGAATCAAATATTACAGCCTCCAGAGCAGGTCATTGTGCCACAGGATATCTGTCAGAAAACCCAACCGTCCATTCCCTTACACACACATCGTGAATTATAGAAAGCTCTCTTCAGGGAGTGAGGGTGGCAGGGTCCTGTAATTTATCTTGCATGAAATGAGCTTGTTTGAATGGACTGGAAAAGCCAAGCCATTAATTTAGAATAGCTTCTGGACTCTGCAGTGCAATTCCATTCTACATATCCACTACCATAAAAGTTATGAGATTTTAATACCCTTTCCTTTTTTTTTTTTTATTTTGTCCTCCTGCAGAGCCAGTGCTAGCTGCTTCAGTTGCATGCTTCTGAACGCTTCCTTCACCTCACCAGTCGTGTGTGAACAATTGAGTAAGTTTACTTAGTGTAAATCCTCTTCTTTAAACTCATTAAAGTGTGCCAAGCCTCTCCAAGAGTCATTTGACGAACTCCCCTGAGTAGCAAAGTAGTGTTTCTTATGATTATTATTGCTATTATTATTTTTCTCTCAGCTCCATCTGTAATGTAAACACTATTATGTTTTAATTATCTGTTTGAAAAGGAGATTTAAAAGTGAATCCCGCAGGAACCTGGCCAGCATACACAATAGAAACCCTCTCGAGAGTCACTCGGTAGGTGAAATCTCACATGGGAGGCACCAAAGATGCACTGGAAGGAACAGAGCTGAATGTCACGGCCATCCCATACCCACAGTCTTTTGTCCCATAGAAGTGGGACTGAAAGCTGATGGATCACTCCCCCCAAGAGGGTGTTTTTCCAGGTCTGTTCTCAGGTGTGTGTTAGGGGAAGGAAGGTGCTGACAAAAGGATGTTTCTCGACATTTGGTAAAGGGATTGTCACCCATTCAGCAGAGAAGGGACTCGGGAACTAAAGGAACATCATCGTAAAGACGAGGGAATGAAAATGTGTTGGTTGCCATGGTGCCTTGTCTCAGACAAGATGATAATAGCAAGTATGAGATCATGCAGACAGTGTACCTCTGCAGACCCCATACAGATCACCAGCTGGAGATCTGGTGTTCATGGCCAGCTTTTCAGATCCCTTTTTCCTCCCTTGCTCTTAAGCCAGCTCTGTCCTCTCCCCTGTTGTGCCCTACCTACAAAGGGAACTGGGAGTTGCTGCTCTTTGCTGGTTTTCCTCCCCTTTCTCATGCTTAGGACTGTGGTTTAGTGTGCAGGATCTGGCAGGAGGCACTTGGACTTACCCAAGTAAAGGAAATAGGAAGGATAAGTCATTAGGACAGGTGACCAAAGGGCGTGCAAATGTATTCATGAATTAAAAATGCTGCCAAAAGGAAAGGCACACCGAGGGAGTGAAGTCAGATCAAACCCAAGACAGGAATGAATTGTTGCAAAACCTGAAAAACATCTCTCTCTCACTTTTTAAGCTTGAAGTAAACTCAGCTTTGTGACCCCTTTTCACACCCCTTCATTGGTACGAATCTTTCTGCCAGTCCTCCTCCGCAATGTAATCACTCCACTGTTTAATGTTCTGCATTTTCCATTATCGCTAATCTCCTCAAATGAAAGGCAGGAACCCAGGCTGCTCCTCTGCCCGTGCCAGAGCCAATGTGCTAATTGCAGCCCTCCTGCCTGCCAGGACTGGGGGAGGTGGGTTCCCTCCCACACAGCAGTCTCCTCCTGACCACCCCCTGTGCTGACCACAGTGAAAGCACCTGTAGGGAGGACGGATAGCAATGCATAACAGTCTTCTGGACTGCAAAGCTCTTCTTCCCCTTCCCGTGCTCCAGAGAGGTCAGCAGCCCCCGAGAAGGTCCTGTAACATTATGACTTACGTGTGACCAGAACACCTTAAAACTAAAGGGTTCCCAGAAACTCGGAAGAGGCCCTCCTGCATCTGGCAAATCCACAAAGCTTTGAATTCCTCTGGGAGGAACGACACTGTGAAGATGTGAGATGAGAATATTAACACCCCCAAGGTTACCAAATAAAAAAAATTGATTTTTAATAACTCTAACCATCTCTTCAGCTTTCATTAGTCTCCTCTTTGGCTTTATAGTGCTGGGCATGAAGAATATGAGGATTTGAAGAATTAACTGAATTAATGAGGGCTGATTATTAATGTTCAGAGCTCAATAAAAAAGGGAGAGAGAGAAATAAAGCACAAAAAAATGAGCTGAAAATAAGGATAATCTTTCATTTCCCCCAAAATGAGGTACATTGAATTATTGCTATACTTAAAACTGAAGCACCAAAGGAATGGAAATAAATACCTCCCATTAGCTATTGGAGGACCTGTGAAATTTCCTGCAAGCAAATGTCCAAGTCAGGGGAAGAGGATGATAATGAGGAAACGGTATTGAAGACTGCCAGTGAGGCTTTGGGCAACTCCTTCTGGACCAGACTTTGAAAACCACTCAGCACTGTGGCCAGATCACCAGAGAACCCAGTGCCACTTCTGCCCCGCCCGCCGATTGTAGGGGATCCTGGAGTTGCGAGAACCTGGTCCATAATCACAATCTGTTTGGATGTTCAACTCCTCCAAAGGTTTTAGCATTCCATGTTGTAGAAGGCCTGCTCCTTTGCCACCTGTGAGTATCTGACCAGTAATTCATCTGCAATGAGAGTTGTACGGACAGAACTGTTAGTGCTCCGATGTGTTTAGGTTGCAAAATCTTCAAGAGGGGGATTGTTTCTGGAAGTCTGAACTCAGTCCAGGCCTACAGTCACAACTGTAGCACAGATATTGCTAACAGTAATCCCTGCCTTCCCTCTATCCCAAAGTCCTAACCAGCTTTGCCTTTACAAGCAAAGCAAAGCACTTAATTATCTGCATAGAAAGAAAGACAGAATTGACTGCCATTGCTCCTTCTCCATGGGTGGGATCGTCCAGGATTGTCAGGGCTAATGGTAATTGATGTTTCCTTTCACACCTGCTCTCTTTCCTGCTTTATTAAGCCTCTGCAAACACTGTGGTCTCTGGGGAAACAGTGGGAGTGGAGGAGGAAGCCTGTGGAAGAGAACAATTCCGGTTGTTCAGCACAGCGCTTTGCTAAATTGCATTCAGCCTCTTTTGCAGAGTAATAAAGTGTTGTCTGAAAGGCAGCATGGAGTTTTAATTTTCTCATTGTCAATGGATGCTGTAATCACGTAATTAACAAAGTGCGGGAGATAGTCATTTAAAGCAAGCCGAGAAAGCCAGGACATGAAGCAGATGCTTGGGGGAGTAGAACAACTTTTATTTGAGCTCTTCTAGACCTGGAGACCTTTTTAGTACTTGAAAGATGGAGGAATCGCATTTGGAAAACAGCAGTAGTTAAAAGGAGTGTGTGCTTCAGTCTGCTATTTTATCCCTGTACTAACTTAAAAATACAAGGGTTAAGCTTTCCCTGCATTGCCCCGATCTGAGAGTCTGGGGTACGCAGTGAGGGGTAGATCCTAACATCCAGCACTGGCTGCAGGGGACACTGATCGCTATGGTCCTACAGCCTTAAATCTCGTGCTGTTTTTTCTCCTGCAACTTCAAGGTTTCTCCCTACCCCAGCAGTCTTCACCATCTCTATTTTTCACAGCCACTGCACTTCTACCAACGTTTATGACGGGTTGGACAGAGCCCTGACTGCTTTATATTACAATGACACCAGTGTTTCTTCTGCTGTGGTTTTGTGTTTTTTCTCAGAAGCAAGCAAAGGGCTTTTTGGACCAAATAGCAGCAGTGCCTCCCGCTCCTGACAGAGCTGTGAGGGTGTCGGGTTTGTCATGGCACCGGCACAGCCACAGCCACTACGTGTCATATCAGAGTAATCAACAATCTTTGGAGAGACAGCAGGCAGTGATGCGTAACCAGTAACTTCTCATACTCTCCGATTAGCAGTAGGCAGCTGATGACTTTTTCAAAGTAACTCTAATAACCCAGTGCCCAGACCGTAGGCACAAACGTGGCAGCTGCAGGCAGGCAGGTCCCGCTGGCGGCCCTGGAGCCGTCTGACAGAGGGCAATGGCTCCTGTGCCTCAGCCTTGGCCTGGGGGCAGAATTTCTAGAGCTGAAGTGAGTGCAGTGGTCTCTCCTCCGTCCCGCACCGACTCACCTCATGGCTTCGGCAAGTGCCAAGACCACTCGAATGTTTCACCGCAGAGCTGCCTGCCTGCCTGCCTGCTGCCTAAACACCCTTGGGCTGCCGCAGCGCCCGGTGCCTGCTCGGCTGTGTGGATGCCGAGCGTGGACCAGGTCTTGCAGCTGCTGAAGACGAGACCAATTCTGTCACTGCGTCTCTGCTCTGCAGTGCCCTTCCTCGGTGTGGGCTGAGGGCTGGAGAGGATCAGCGCATGCTGTGCCCGGCAGCCTCCATAAAGCACCCTCTTCCTATCCTCCCTCTTTCTATTAATTTGTAGATATTGTAGGGTGAGGAAATGTAATCTGTCTGCACGGAAAACTTTCTTCCTCAGTGGCTGCTGACCAAAGAAAGAGACTGTCTGGAGGAAGCAGGGAGGTACTATTTTTTATGCAGGAAATGCCTCCCTAAGTCTGGGAACCCAGTAAACAATCACAGCAATGGAAGGATCCTGGAGATTTAGAGATGCAAGAGTGCTGACAGAGGCTAAGCTTGACCCATTTATCTCTCAGCCCCTCTCAGCATATTTAGCAGCAGCTAAGAAGCACCTCGCAAAATTGAAACCAGTGAATTTAAATGATAGCCTCTTCTGTTCTGGCTTTTTAATTTCACATCCCTTGGATACTCCCCTCCCCACTTTGAAATGCGGAGTCCTCTTTGTCTCCAGTGATATACTAGGTGTCCATCCCCACCTCCACACCGCTGAACTGGAAATTGTTTACAAAGTGGACATTACAGGTCTGCTGACTTTAATTAGGAGGAGATACCAGGTTACAGGTCACAGGCAGGGAGTGCAGACTTTGGGAGGAAGTGTGGCTTGAGGCCTTGGTTTATGGACCAAAGTGAGCTCAAGGAAACATTGCAGATAATCAAAGGGCACAGTGTTCCTCCAGATGTTTGCTGCTGTGAAGCTCCTTTAACTATCAGACCCCTTTTAAAGTACTTGTTTGCTTTATACCTCATTAACTGCTAGAGAAATCACCCAACAGAGCTCATAATTTTGTGCTCCTGACCTGTGGATGCTCTGTACTTATATGGCTTTGAAGAAACTGTCAGGATTGTGGTAGTATTTATAGTATGACTGTTTACAGACCCCAGCTGAGAACAAGACCTCAGTATGAGGCCTCATACTGTGGAAAATGTGTGAGGTATGAGCTTACGGGCTTAAAAGCTGAAGGGGCAAACAGGATTGCATAGGAGGTCGGTTCTGGAGAGTGATCCGGGTTTGACACCTTGGTAACAGGGCAACACATTGGTGACTGTCCATAAGCATCAGAATAGAATTGAATGGAGCTGTGCAGAATTCCAGTATCTTATCAAGGCTTCAAGGTGTACCAGGATTTAATCATAGAATGGGTTGGGCTGGAAGGGACCTTAAACATCATCTAGTTCCAGCCCCACTGCCACAGGCAGGGACCCCTCCCACCAGCCCAGGGTGCCCCCAGCCCTGTCCAGCCGGGCCCTGGGCACTGCCAGGGATGGGGCACCCACAGCTGCTCCGGACAGCCTGTGCCAGCACCTCACCACTCTCATAGTGAAGAATTTCTTCGTTATACCTAATCTAAATCTACCTCTTTCAGTTTAAAGCCATTACCCCTTGTTCTAGCACTACATGCCCTTGTAAAATTCCCTTTCCACCTTTTTGTAGGCCCCTGTAGGTACTGGGAGGCTGGTCTAAGGTCTCCCCAGAGCCTCCTCCAGGCTGAACAACCCCAGCTCTTGCAGCCTGTCCTCATAGCAGAGGTGCTCCAGCCCTCCCATCGTCTTCACGGCCCTCCTCTGGACTTGCTCCAACAGGTCCATGTCCTCCTTATGTTGGGGGCCCAGAGCTGAACACAGCACTGCAGGTGGGGTCTCACCAGAGCAGAGGGGGAGAATCCCCTCCCTCAACTGCTGGCTGCGCTTCTTTTGATGCAGCCCAGGATACAATTGGCTTTCTGGGCTGCAAGTGCACATTGCTGGATCATGTTGGGTTTCTCATCAGCCAGAGCCCCCAAGTCCTCCTCAGGGCTGCTGTCAGTGCATTCTCTGCCCAGCCTGTGTTTGTGCCTGGGACTGCATCCAGATTATATACAGGTTTGAGACAGAGACCGCTAATGGAACTGCCCCTACAGTTAGTGGAGGGAAGTAGTTGCAATTCTTGCATAAATCACCTCTAGCAGACGACGTTACTACCTACTTGATATTACACCCCTAAATAGTATGTGATGTGCATGCCTCACTGCTGTCTTGAACTTGGCCATCATAGTTGGTGGTTCACCTCTCAGTGCCTCAGTTAGCGTTTTGGGTGTAGGGCCAGGATCCAGACAAAGACCTCCAACACCTCATTTTTACCCATAACATCACCACATCTCTGCAAAATTGATGCTAGATTTGTACACAAGCACAAATGCACTGGCTTGGTGGAGTGACTCCCAGTTTGCGGGGAGTAAATAAAAGGAACATTATGTCTGTGCATGCTGCATGCAGTCCCTGTTAAGATTTTTTTAAGGACTGTCACTGTCTGCAGTCGTCCTTCCAGATGGGGGAATAGGAGACCTTGCTGGTAGCTACAGTGCTAGCAGCAGTGCAGAGCTTGTCTCATCTGCAAGTCACTGCCTGCACAGCCCGCAGCCACCCACAACAGTAATTATTCACAGCTCTTTAAATTCCTTTTGTACTGCTCCACTGCAATTTTAAATCACTCCATCAGTTGTGACAGTTTATGAGAGCTGATGTGGCTCATCCTCTGGAACAGACAAGCGTGCATAGAAGCAATTATTCCATAAACTCCATTTTATTTTTCACCCAGTGTCTTCCCTGATCCTTAAGCCATTAAATATCAGCTGCTTTTCCTTTTTTTCTTTTGCGTTTCCCTTGAGCAACTCCTGTCAGGAGGGCTGGAGCCCAAGTTATTTTTTTCATAACACCCCAGTGTGTTCACAGCTCCACCACTTCCTGACAAATGACAGGCTCCATATTGTGCCAGGGAAAGGTAAATTGTTAAGTGCATTTACTTCTGTTAACGCACTAGTCGACACAGTGCAGTCTCCTGTTTGAGCTGCCAGGCATCTGTATGATTTTTAAGCAGCTGTCACTTGGGTACCTTGGAAGGAAGAACGGCACTCTGAAAATTCAGAGATGCGGGGAAAGGTGTTTGCTTATGTAGCTCCTGTAAAATGATGAGCCCTATTAATTAATCACTCCTTTTTCAGAATAGGTGTCGGAATCAGACAAGAGCCAATCAGTAAACATGGGAGCAGGCGTATGGTTCAGGAGCAGTGCTGGAGGCAGCAGCAGGAAAACAGGACGAGGTGGAGAAGGAGCTGTGCTGGGATGATGGGATCACCCCCGCTGGGTGCGTTAGATTGCAGGATAAGCTGTCCCAGAGCTGAGCAAGGCCTTACAGGGGAGCTATACCGACTCTCCTTAGCTTACCCGCAGCAATGTGTAACAGGAATAGCCCTACTGCAAGTTAACAGGCTATCCCAATGTAAAAATCACTGAAGCCTAGAATTGTAAAATTAATTTAGGTGCCTAACAGGCATTGAAATCAACGGCAGTTAGATGCTGAAAATCCTTTAAAAACAACAGATCTTACTGAAAGCCAGTGAAGTCAGCGGAAGGATTCCTGCTGATTGCAACAGATACTCATCTAAGATGGAAATGTAAGACAGAATCAGAGAACGGTTTGATGTGGCCCTGTTGGTTTCTCTAATGTTACCCTACAGGTGGTCCCAGTCTCATGGCACGTCTGCACGAGCCAGGGCTCTTCTTCAAACAAAGGGGCATGTTCAGATGTAAAACTTGAGCAATAAATTGTTTCCAAATGCACAGCTAGGTCAAGGGAAGGAGTCAGCAATCCCTAGGCAGTTTTACGATCTAATTTAATTTCTCAAGTGTATCAGTCTGTGGTTCATATAGCTCCTGACATATGTACTTGGCTAAAACCTAGGAATAGGAATATGTGCTTGGCAGAATAACTCTGGACGCGACAGGAATATAGACTTTTATCAGCAGAATGAAATCATCAACCCTTTATTGGTTTGAATTGCTCACCTTCTCTCCTACAGAGTCAGATCTCCAGCTGATATCTATCAGCTAAGGACCTTCCTCATGGCACCATTATCAGCAGAGAGTAAAAATCTCTGTGCATTAATTGTCTAGGAGGAAGCATTTGCATCTGTGTGCACACTTGAATTTTGCCTGTAGGTGTGTCAGTTTTGTCTCCATTTAAAAAAGTCGCTGTATCAGCACAGCCAAAAGCAGAATTTGTGCCAGCAGCGTGGTTTGGAGCAGCAAACCAGACCAAGGTGTAAACATGGCCAGGGCTTTCTGTTCTCACATTCGTTTACAAAACTGTCCAAGGCAAGCCTGCATTTTGTTTGATATCCTCACTGCATTCAGAAACAGAGAGAATTATTTCAGGCTTTGTGTTGAGGGCTATTGTCCTCTTCTACTCCAGAAAACAGCTGTAATAGGCCACCCAAGTATCTGAGGAGAGGAATTAAGCTGCAAGGTGGCTGTTGAGGTCATGTAACACCATGAAAGCTGTAATTTCCCTGGGATTTATTTCCTACAGACAACTTGTGGTCTATGTGCAGTGAAAGCTAATTTAAACAAGAAGGATGAGTCTTACCAACACACCTTGATTGGCAATTGTGATAAATTCCTGCAATTACTATTAACTTCACATAAGGTTTTTGTTTGTTAAAGACGTTGCTGAAATGACAGCCCAGCAATGGAATAAAACAGGTGAAAGGGGAAGTTGCATGAAATGTTTGTCTTTGCAGAGTTCCCTGAGTAGATCTACAATGAACAGGAGTCTTCCTTCTCTCTCCTACCAGCATCTCACTTCTCATAGTCAGATAATGCACAGTGAAGTTGTTTTGTTCTGTTTTCTGGTGAGGTAGTTTCCAACACGGTCATTTATTATTCAGTCCTTGTACTAGAACATGGAGCAATGTGTGCTTGAATCACATGGGTTTTAGTCATAGGAATAAAATATTTACAAATGTGAACTATTTCACAAGTCTCTATGGTCTCTACCAAGCATTGAGAAATTATGAGTGTCTTCCAGAAATATTTTGATCTCTTTTTAAAAAGTTACAAGTTTAACGATGCTATAATACATGTGGCAGCTTCATCTTCTAATTTCTGATTCTGCAAGTTGCTCTTGCTTCACGTTTTCAAGCTTTTGTCATTTTCTGTCTCCTTTTTTAAGAAAAATGGAAATTGTGATGTTCTTGCCATGATTCAACTGCTAAAATTGTAAGAAAAAATCAGAGCTGAGACCCACAATAAAATAACAAAACCAGACAATGTTACTTTACGCACACACACACGCAGAAATTTATCAGGAGGTTTGCAGAGCCCTCATCTCTAAGGAATCTTTCCAGATCTGTTTGAAAGTTGCTCCTGCCTCAAAGCTTCCAGGACAAGAAGAACAAGGGGAAATGAAAACTGCAGATGGACTCTGTGTTAAATCAGCAGTGGCTAAAAGGAGTCCTGGGCTCTGATGCATTGTCTTCAGTGGGATTAAGAAGGAGCCCCAAAAGGAGAGAGCTCCAGAGCTGGTTTGCTTCCATTAAGGAACAGAAGTATGAGACCAGGTCACTCAAGAGCTCGTGTTGGATACCGAGCTCTTTTAACAAGTAGATCACACATCCGCTAAATTCATTATTCCCTTCCCTGCTCTTTGGAGACAGCCCCAGAGCCCACGCTGTTTTGTAACCTCACAGATTAGGAAACAGGCCTGAAGAGCTGCAAAGAATGCCAGTCTGCATGACCAAACCCAAAGAGGTCAGATATTTTTCCTCTGAAAAAAAAATGACACATTTACATCTGCTGTTTGTTTCCTAAAGAAAAACAGTTCATAAACGACAGACAAGACAGAGGCCTCATCTTCTATGTGAAACGCTCAAAAGCAAGCAGGAATCGTGCTGGCCACACATAAACCTGCCTGTCTGCATTGTAAATGTTCATACCTTAAATTTGGCCAATTGTGTGGGTGTGGAAAGCTCAGCCAGAAGTCGTGTTTCTTGCAGCGAGGAAGTGAGTGAACACAAAGCAACAGAAAGGGAAAAGAACAGCAGGTGAAATGAGTGCCTTGTAGGAGTTCGCCACTCATTACTGCAATGATGATTTGACTCATGCACTTTTGGTTTTGGGCTTTTTTCCTCCTTGGAGACAGAACACTTAATGATAAAATACCACCTTTGTTAAAGCAGAACTAATATTTAACAGCCGCAAAGCAACCAGTTCACACTGGAATCAGCTTCTTCAGCAGAGAAGGAAGGAAGAAATGTCAAGGGCACAGCAGGTGCTGCCGTCTCCTCCCACCCTGCTTGCATCTGTGTTTAAAGTGGGTTTATAGATTGCTCATGTGCAGGTCCATAGGCAAACTGCAGATCCAGCACTACACACGTGGCTGGATCTGTGATGTGCAACTCTGTGAACACGCTTGGCTGCCTGTAAGATATGGTGTTACCTCTGTCTTCACCTAGCAGAGCTGGAGCTGGAGCAGATGTGCCCCCATCACCCTCCGTATACGTAAGTGCCACCAGATACATGTAGTAACACAGACACACGCTACTACACACAGCAGCATGCCACTACACAAACTCACACATGACTGCAGCCACCTCGGGAGCGGCTCACAGCCACAGAGAGGTCTGACCTTTCCTTCCCATCCCGAAGAAGCTGAGAGCTGTGAACAGCTAAAACCACACCAGCTGCAGTCTGTCCAGCCTCTCCAAGGCCTTGTGAAAGAAGCTGACAGAGACCACTCACAGGTGAACTTCTTCGTGGGGAACGAACCCCGAGATCCCGGCTTAGCCCTGTGTACCAGTTGCAGCCCCTGGGATATTTGCACTGCAGGAGGACAGAACAAGCTGCGTGCACACACAGCAGATTGCTGAGCCAACAGCGGAAAGGAAAATGCAAGCGCTTCCTGCAGAAATATGTGACAAGACACTTGAAAGATTTCAAGCGGAAAAGTCACTGTAGTTTTGTGTTCTGTAAGAACTTTGTGGGCAGAGAAAGAGTGAACTTCTGGACATTTCTGAATCAGCTCTTCCAGCGACTGCTGAGACTGTGCTGGAGAGCTTAGCACACGAATTTCACAGACTGAGCCTTCCTCGTGACTGGGTTACTATTCTCAGTGTGGTTCTGCATTCAACTTTAAGACCTTTCTGCTGAAAAGGAGAGGGAAACTCCCTTTATCTCCTGAAATCTATGTTTGAAGGCCCAGTTGTCTCCATTAGATTCTCACTGGGTTTAGTGGGAATCTGGCACACACAAGGGAAGCACCGACAAAGGAAGAGACAGGCTGTGTTCCTTACCCCACCTTTCAGAAAGTCATCTTGACTATGTCTTGCCAAGATGAGACTCTATTTTCAGTAGGGAAGCTGCCGAGCCCACCAGAACGCCTCAGAACTAACCCCACAGAAAGCTCAGATACACACATCTGTTGCGGTGCAAGAGTAAGTGGGAAACTGAGTCCTGCATCTGCGATGGGGAAAGACAGATCTCAAAAGATTAGTTTCTTCACCTATAGTTTGCCATTATTTCTTGTTAACTGCACCGCGTGAGCTCAGCCCCTTTCCACTTCTTTCTTAACCACCTCCTCGCAAACACAGCCCTACGATTCCCAGCAGAGTGACTTTATAGATATGCTGTTTAGTGAATGGCAGAATTTGGCCTGTCTTGTTGCTGACATGATAATTTCCTATCATTCCCACCATTCCTAGGTAATTACAATAGCTCTGTATTATTGTAAGACATACATTATTGGCTTAATTCTCCTCCTCCTCTGGAATTCCAGGAGTATGTAGACATATTTCAGATATATTCTGCATTCTAGCCAAAGCTTGGCAAGTGCAATATGTGTATCACACCAGTTACAACTATAGCATGAGTAATTTGGGGGAGGAGGGAGGTGAGCGAGCAGAAAAAGAGCTTCTCCAAATCCTTCAGCTCTTCACTTGGACACTGTGAATGAGATATTTAAATACGTTGCTGTGGAAACAATCAAAGAGGGGGTCTTTGTGTGTGTGTGAGTGTGTGTGTTTTAGTAATCCCAAAGGGGGTATTTAATTGGAATCAACCACAGCTTTTTAACTGTGTTTTAAATTGGAGAGAAATAAAAAGAAGAAGCTGCCAGAAAAGGAACATTAAATAAAAGGGGGAGAAAAAAAAAAAAGCCCACATGAAACAAGATGGGGGGAGAAAGGGAAATCAAAAGAATAAATTTACTGTAACCGGCAAAGGATTCATTAGGGTTACAACAAAGCTCAGTTCAATTTCCCTCCTATTGACATTAACGAGTTTGAGGTAGGTCCAGCCTGAAAGGCAGCGAGAACGTATTTCTCCCCCTTTTCCGCCTGGTCCCAGGGAACCGAGCAGCTGTCTGTAAATTGCTCCACACAGGGGAATGAGGTTTCTTTCCTTTCCTCCTTGCATTTTTCTTTGTCCAACTGCACCCGCATTGAGCAGTGCCCTAGGAGCTTGCCTCGCCGCTTTCCGCTCATTGCAGCATCTCTGCTCCCTCCTGGACTCTCCGACTGGGACAAGCCATTTTATTCCTGATAAACCTGAGCTGTTATTTATTACTGTCCTGCAGCTTGAATACATTGAGCTTACCAGGGTTATTTTTGGTCCCAGCAACAGCCCCTCTAGGCTCGTAATTAACTGTTATTGTTGTTAATGTTAGCATGGAAGTTGCTATTTAAGCTAGAAGACACTGTTAGTATAAGAGCAACTTCACTGTGGGTAAACTTACAATGGAAATTAGAGAGACTCCTACACATTGGAAGGACTGATCCTGGACTAAGGGCAGTGGGAGAGGAAGTCTGACAGTTTTGAGAGAAAATTTGGTAGGGTATGAATGAGATTGTATCTCAAAGAGCTGAACTTCACGGTCCAGAAAGTCTTTTCCAATGTCTTGCTCCTATGTTTTACACTTTTTGTATTAAAATGAGACGTCAAAGGGTCTGAATTACAATGCAGTGTGTATTCAGTCACATACACACAGAGTAGGAGCCAGTTCCCGGCGCTCGTGTAAAAAGACAAGATTACATTTGAGATTAATTCTGCATGGACAGAGGCGCCAGTGTGTGCACATTAAGGAAGGGGCATTGATCCCAGATGCCAGGATCAGGCTCTGACGTTCTGCTGCAGAGAGAGCCAGCACAAAATTAGCACACAAGATAGACAGTAGCTGGGAAGAGTCCAGAGACACAGCAAAAGGAAGGGACGTATTCAAGGTCCAGTTTTAGTGTTATTTTTAGATACAGCACATTTTCACCATTCTCTGGAGAGGAAATGGGAGAACGCTGCTTGGTCCTGCTGCCTTTCTAAAGGACTTGGAGCTCAGGTGACAGAAGTAGGCTTTTTTTCATTATTAATAATCACCTATTGGACTCATAAATGCGGTTTTTAGAAACTGGGACTGTCCAGGGAGGTGAAGAAATCAAAGCCTGAGCAGGACAAAGCTAATTCAGCCTCAGCCTTGTGTAACCTTGCAGACTGGCTTTGTTGTCCTGAGAGATCGTGTGGAGAGGCCGTGAGCGTGAAGGAAGCGCTCTGCGCTTGGTGCTGTCCCAAGGCACACAGAAAAGAAGAGCAGTCTGTCAGGGATCAGCCTCAGAGACCCTGGCGCACCGTCAGAAGCAGCATGAGGTAAACCTCATGGACCAGAAATTAGGACACACTGAGCTCTCATCAGCTGGAATCATTACGTTTTGGCAATATTGTCCCTTCCCACTTGGCCATGCCTTGACTGGCTCTTCCAGTTTTCAACCGTGACAGCTCCAAGCCCTAGCTCAAGCGCAGAAACCTCTGCTTGCTTCTCCCTCCTTTTCACCATAAACCAAACTCCTCCTGCCAGCCTTTCCCCCTCACCCCCCGCCCCCACTTTGCAACTGGCACCTTCCTTGAAGAAGAACAGCAAGAAAGAAGATGTATAGCTGTAATAGATTTTTCCCCACTGGAGTGTACATTAAATTTAAGGCTTTGCTCTGGACACTGAATGGTTGGTCATTAACGCACCTCGAACCAGCAGCATAAAACAATCCTCATAAGTGCTACCATGAAAAATGGTGGCAGAGATCAGAAGTGATCAGAATGCAGACGGGAGCTGCAGCTCTTGGCGTAAAAATGATTAATGAAAAATCCCCAGCATCCTTTCTTCTCTTTGCAAGGGAGGAAGCAAGCAAGCTTGACAAGAACAACGGCTCCTCATGTGAGGAGGATAATAGCAGGAATGATATGTCTCCAGGAGATTCCCAAGGCCTTGTGCGCACATAATAAATTGCCCTTGTCACTTTTGGGAAACTTATGAAGAAAGATCGCCAAAGCCAGCAGAAGCAGTGAGGGAAAAGAACAAAAGATTCAACCCAAAAGAGCCCAGCCTTGCCTGGGAGACGCACCAGCTCTGCTCACCCCTTGCCTCTGTTTGCTCAACAAAGTGATTTTGAAGTGAACAGAAGGAGTTGGGTCCCCAGGCTCGTAAAGTATCTGTCAGCATATGATGGCAGTAAAGCCAAAAAAGGGACTGCATGATGCAGAGCTGCAGCTCTTAAACCCTGTGTTAGAGAAGAGGATGCCACTGGCACGCTGGCCTGTGCTGCCACAGCAGGTGCTTGCAGTCAGGTGTCCGGGTGACTGACAAGGATGTCATGGTAGGTAAGGGCTTTGGCTTAGGAGAGCTTACTTTTTTTCCTGAATTGAGTCAATTTTCTTACACAAATGGTGCAAGTCGGCTAATCTCTTCCTGCCTCAGCTCTCTACCTGTAAAACAGACATGTTTCCTTTCTATTCTCCTTTGGCTACTTATGTGCAAATTCTTTGAAGCAGGCACTGTCTGCCCCCGTGCATGTGTATCTCATAGCTCGGGGATGTGATCCTGCAAATACCAGAGCTGGTTGTCATACAAATACAGCCCAGCCTTTTGATACTGCTCCGGTTCTCCTTCAGCCATGCAGTGCCACACCGGCCGAGATTTGCCCCGGTGAGTTTGTGTAAGCCCGCTGGTGAGGCGAGGTGAGGAGGGATTCGGAGAAAGGGATCACACTGGGAAATCTGCTTTAATTTCCTGCTCTGCCTCAAGCTTCCATGTGACATTGTATATCAGTGAAAGCAAGAAACGTGAAGATAGATGGACTTTGCAATGCTTGGCTGGTACTGCCCAAAGCGCACAGGGGCCATCTAACAGAGTGCAATCAACACCGCTATTTGTGCATATGCAGGAAAGGCAATTAACAGAGATGGGGTCCTTCAGGCAGTGACTCAAGAGTGAGATAGTTTCCCTTTGTGAGTCGCCTGGTAAGACTTAGGACCTTGCAAAAGATCTTTGTGGGTTTTTCCTTTAGTGTCTCTGTGTCCCACTTTCTGCATTTTAATGATGGGTATGGCAGCACTTGCTGTTACGCTTCTCTCCCATGGGCATTCATTTGAACACCGGCTGCAGGTGGCTCATCCTCCCTTGCTAAAGCGCTGTCAGCCTCAGCTGTGAGAATATTTCCATGAATGCCTGCCAGGTGCATGCAGAAGATAAAGGTAGGTCCTGCACTGATGGCCGCTCTTTGGATTTCTGCCATAGCTCCAGGACTGGCTGTGAAAGGAGGACTGGACGGTGGAAAACGTACCCCTTGGCAGAACAGGGATGACCGTGATCAAACAGATGCCACTAATTCTGCATTTGCTATTGCGCTGAGAAGAGGGAGGAATGGCTTTTGCTCGAGCACCGGCTCTCCCAGGTCTGTGTGGGGAGATAACAGCCCATTGAGACCAGGTTAGCACTGTTGTGGCTGAGAAACAAGTTGTGGAGTTGGAGGAAGAGCTTCATTCCACCTGCTACCTCTGGGCAGCATAAGTCAGCCAAGAGCCACTGCACAGCAGAGACTCCCCTCTCCAGGACGGCCTCACCTGGACACGCTTGTTTACCTGCTGTCATTGCCTGTTAGTCCAAGTGCTTTCTGCAAGGCAGGCTCTGGCCCCCCAGGCTCAGCCAAGTGCCTTCCTCTGTGTAGCGCTGGAATAATAGCGGCCAGTAGCAGGGTCATTTATTTGGCCTTTCATCCTTCAGCGTGATGGATGAGGAGACTGATAAATAGCTGCCTCTATGAGAAGGTCTATTTTTGGTCCTTGTTCTCTTATGTGGCTGTATGAATGGTCTTCCTGCTCACCGGCTTCATGAACAGCTGTTACCGACCTCTGGATCTTCGAATGCTGTGCTCAGGGTTAACGCTGGCCCTTATGGTGAGGGCTGGGGATTTTCTGCTCCCTTACTGTAAATAAAAGCAAGTTTCTTTCCTGCTTACAGTCAGATCTCTCCCATGGGGCAGCGTCTCTATGGAAGCCACACCGACGCCCCTGGGGCCGCATCAAATCTTCATGGATTTCACAGCCTGTTAAGTGTCCGATCCCTTGGCATTTCCCAGCTCCGAAGGCCCTCGGTTCCCGAGTGACTGAGAGCTGCCGTAGCTTCCGAGTCAAGTCATCACAGCTGCATATCCCTCAGGAGAAGGGCAGAGGGGGAACAGGGAAACATGCTCATCAGTTACAGAAGAGTTAGAAAGAGGAAAGCTGTGGCGTTGGAGGTGTGCAGGAGGCTCAGGTTCAGGGCTGGTTTTGCTTCAGCTCCCTGCATGACTTTGCAGCAGTCACTGTGCAGAAGTGTATGCTTTAATTTTCTCTCCTGTTTCTAAGCATATTTTCTATTATTTTCTGTCTTGTCTATGCAAGACAGAACTCAGGATAGATTTAGATACCTGCATTCTGTGACTGTACATTTCCTAGTGCCATGGGACACTGATTTCATTTGGATTTCTAATTTATTTCACAATACTGTGGAATAATCAGAATTATTAAAGCCAAAATGTTCTTTGCTGCCTGTTTCTATTAGGCAAAGCAGCTCAGACTGTCAGGTCTTTGGGGAGGAAGGAGAAGGTTTGTTTTTTACCACCTCCCAATCTTTTGTCCTTCATGACCTTTACTTCTTTTGCTAAAATTATCATTCGTGCAAAAAAGAGAGGTGGAAAATTGGTCCCTCTTCCCATTGCACCAAACATTCCTGCAGAGGAAAGGTTATTCTTTTCATAGCCGTGCTATAGGGCATACCAGACGATAGGATCTGCCCTTTCTGAGGCTAAATCATCAGCTCTAATGTTTTCCTTCTTACATTATTACTATCCTCTCCTTGGAACATGAGTACTTTCCATGTTGACTGTAACATTACTGTCTCTGCTAGCAGCAGATGGAAAGCCAAGCTGGAGGTACAAGTCATGTTACCATTAAGAGCCAGCAGCGAAATGCAATGGTTTCTAATGTAACCCTTCAAGTTGTTGACAGAGCTGTTTCTCAAAATAATAATAATAATAAAAAAAAAAAAAAAAGAGAGAGAAAAAAACCAATAACCCTGAGGCACAGCTAAGTGTGCTGGTAAAATCCTGTCTTTAAGATGTTGAGAGTTTTACAACTGGCTTTGATGGAACTGGGAATTTTTAGCTTTTTATTGGAATAAATCAATCAATCAAGTGAGAGCTTTCCTGGGGATAAGCAAGAACAAACTCCCATACTATGAAATCAAGCAGCCAAATTTTCAAAAGGAGGGCTATTCCTGACAATCTAATTTGAAGTATCAGTTTGGGGTCTAATCAGCTGCAGCAAATCAGACCCACATAAACCTGACTGCCTGCAATGAAAATCAGAATTTCTGTCTACTGGGGAGAGCCAATGTGCCTGCATTTGTCCTAAGAAAATGAACTAGTTAAGAAATGGCAAAACATTTTGTTGCAGTTAGTTAACTTAAATTGTTCATTCTGGGTTGACCCAGTGCAATTTTTCCCCCCTGCTGACATTTTTCATTTCATAATGAGCTGAATATCCTATGCAGATATGAAGTTCACATGTGGATTCTGGTCTCATTTGGGCTGGTTTCACGCTGGTGCTGAGACACGGACTTCAGGGGTGTCCTGCTTGTTAACTTGGATAAGCAACGCAAAGGTTGTAGCTGCATCGTTCTCATACAGCCAAGGCAGGAGGGTGGTTAAGGGTTCCTGCTGGAGATCCGGGCGGCTTTGTTTGAAGTGGGCACTAGAGGCACATCTCCTTGCCACTGCGTGGAGGGCAGCTGGCCATCGGGGCTAGGGAGTGCTGGAGGGGCTGAGTGTGAGTGAAGCCGTGCCACTCTCCTGGATCCTTGGGTATTGGAGTTTGCGTTCCTCAACTGTTGGCTTGCCGAGGCCTCTACAAGCTTTCTAGAGCGTCATTGCTGGGATTGTTCTTTCCCAGTTTAGCGATCCTTCCCTTCCTCACTTCCCAATCCCGTCCAGCCAGCTGCTGTTCGAGAGCAAGCCCTGAACTCAGAAGGAAAGAGAGGAGCTGATTTTGATTCATTTCACTTGCAAATTTAGTGCCTTGCCATTGTTACATCTTTAGAAGCCCTATAGCCAGTATAGGATTTTAAAAGCTTTCTGTATTAGCCGTGTTTCCCTTACCCCATGCCCCGCTCCCCCACCCGCCGAGCCTTCTCATTCCCTATTCAAGGAGCCTGGGTGAGCCTTTGTGCTCCGCACGCCCAGCAGTCACCATTGCGTCTCCGTTCATCAACAAAGAGAAACCTTATCTTCTGATGGACACATACAGCACATTCTGTGTGACATTTAAATCTCCCTTTGTAGCCAACTCAGATATTTTTGCTGTTAAAAGAAGACCATACAGCCGGGTGATTTCATTACTGCAAATGTTATTACAGTGAAAGCCTGTTTAAGACATAATGTCACTGAAGGGAAAATAGGATCTAGCAGCAAGTGTGGCCTGATGGAGGGTGCTGGGATTCATCACAGGCTGAAAGAAACCTCTCAAACATCAGACCTGCTAATGGAGCAGCTTTTTTCTTCATCAAATCAAACCAACCACTTCCTCAAAGCCCTAAGGCTAGGAATTAGAAAGAAGATTGAAATGAATTAGGTGCCCAACTCTCACTGACTTTATATTTGAGCTCCTAAGCTGTTCTTGCTGCTTCAGAAATTGTAGCTGGGCTGCTGCAGTTCTTAGTACCACAGACACAGTGAATAGAAATGCCTTGTGTTAACAGCAGCCACAGGCCTGAAAAAGACAGTGCTGCTGCGTGTCCACGTTCATAATGACTAGCTCTTGGTCCAAGAACACTCGAGAAGAGACATAATCACAGACAAGTCCCAGCCTCCCTGAATGAAGTCAGTGTGAATTTCCTAGGGACTTGGCCCCAATTTCCACCCTGACGTAAATATAATTCCTTTTTTCTCCCAAGCAGATTTCCCTAAGGATTTTGGATTTGCAAGAGCAAAACTTAAGCTTCTAGAGTCAGAGGTGTCATGCAGACTGATCAGCACTCCGTGCTGGGAGCGTGCAGCTTTGCACACATGGATTTGAGCTGCACTGTGCAGATACGTTGGCGTGTCACTGAGCCATCCAGACAGACATGTGCCATGCCCCCAACCCTCTGCCTTTGAGGTACTGGTTTCTAGCGTTGATTGGCTCTATTTTGAAGATCGCTTTGCTATGCAAGACAGATATGACCTTTCATCTTAGCCTTCAAAAAGTGTAGCTCAAACTCCTTGCTAATGGGGATCGTGAATGTCTCGGCTGTGCTCCTTTCTGGGGGGATGCGGGTAGTTCTCTTCCATTTGACGTCTTTCCGAGCGTTGAAACACAATGAGTATCAGGTCAACAGCAAACCTCCCACCAGCTTCAAGAAGGCTTGGACTGTGCCCCAGCCTGCTCTGCTAACAAGATGTGACAAGCTGAAGGGAACAGTTAAACAGAAAGCATTAGGATTTCACAGCGTATTTTGCCAGCAACTTACTGTTTTTCAGCTGGGTTTTTTTTCTTTGATTTTTTTTTTCTTCCTTCTTGTGCTGTACCAACTCAAATCTATCCCAGGCTGCTTCTGACATTAACAAGACAGTGGATGACAGGCAAAATGCGTCCACGAGCAATTCAGAGTCTCCCCGCTAAGTAATCATAAACACTGCAAGTTTGCAACAAAACAAGCAGCTGTCTTTCTCCCTCTGGACAAGGGCTGCTTCCTCGCAAATTGAGGCTCTGCAGGTTTTACAGCTGTCGGACAATGAGTCTGGTGCCTGTTATTTCCTCCTCCTCTTTTTTCCTTTTTCTTTCTTTTAATGGAAAATATCTCAGCATTGCCAGAACTCAAGTGGCCCCCTCCAGCACCGAATCAATACAGCCAAGTGACGAGGCTTTAACTTTCTGGCTGACGCTACTAGAATGGGCACAGAGGGTTTGTGTTACTTGCACATCCTCTCTTCCAAGGGTTTATTACCTTCGATCACATTTCTTACAGGGAAGCAGATATTTATTTGGGGGCTGGGAAATGATTCAACAGCACACAAGTTCTGTCACAGAGGTGCTGAGGGTGAATAGGCTGGGGAGGGTGGGCTGGATGTGGGGAAAGCCCCCAGCAGGGTGGTCACCTTGAGCTTTGCAATTTCTTTCCAGACTGCTACAGTATGTAAGGAGCCCCAAAAGAAATCTTTATCCCTGACGTAAAGGTAGGCAAGTAGAGAGTGAAGATTACTCTTTATTACTTCATTACTTTGATAGAGAATTGATCCTACCCTGGACTGACTGGCCACATGACCTTAGCCTTTTCAGATAAATTTTCGGTGATATTTTCCGAGGCAGCCTGCAGTGGACGCCGCCTCTACAATGCCTCCTTCATGGTGCAGTCAGAGAAAAGCCTGTGCCACAGTGTGGGTGGTGGATTTACCTCCCACGGCTGGTAGTTATTGCCCCCTCAGCCGAGCGCCCAATCCCTCCTGGGCCGTTTCAGTGCCAAGCAAACCCCATTTGTTCCAACCCTCTTAACTACGTGGCTGTAATGCTGCTCTGCCGTCCTGCACTACCCTTCTCAACAACAACACCTTCTTACCCTGTTAACTTACAGTAGGCTTAATTCTACCTTGTAACGCTGCAGCTGCCTGTGCCCTTTGCACTCCCTCCGCCTGCCACCCTCCTTTGCAGTGGGTCCATCAAATAACACGTCGGATGAAGTACGTACATTCTTTCTGCTTATGGCTGAGTATAATAGTCTGGCTCCTGTGCCTTCCAGGTGGCTTTTGGACATGCAGCATTTAGTGCGTGGAGTTATCGATCTCTGATATTTAAAACAGAGCTGTGAAGACCGTGGTGAATTTGCATGCATGGGGAGTATAAAGCCAGGAAATAGCAGCTCTGAAACTCTCTCACCCCTGCCCTTTACTTCCCCGTGTTGGGTTTTCCATGTCTGACGATGCGCATGGTGGTGATTTATGTATAACCAGAGCAGCCTCCAGTGGTTGGATCTGTGAACTTTTCCAAGCAGCCCTTTATCGTAGCTCACTTGTGGGTTTTGCAGACCCCAACCCTGATTCCTCCCTGCTCCAAGCTCAACCTTGGAGGAGGGGGGAGAGCTGGGAGCAGCGGGTGCCCCGCTTGCTCTGCTGGGAGCTGATTTTGGCTTTAATTGAGCTGAAAACAGCTGCTCTACCCTCACTGCTGCGGGCCTGCTGCGCACAGCAGTTTTTGACAATAGCTGGGATGTAGGGATATCATAGCTGCCAGCATCCCACCCCTGTGGTAACAGCAGCCCCCCCGCCCCCCCCCCAGCAGACAAGTGTGCCAGTCAGGGGATACAGGAAATCTCTGCCAGTGCTGTCCTTAAACCACCCAGCCCTACAGGGACTCTGCAGTGGTGCCCGTGCCTGCGGGAAGCCAGACCCATCTCTCTGTGTCTCCGCAGCCGTGCTCCCGCACAATCTTTATCTGCCAAGGACCAGATGATCCTTCTCAGCTAGTGAGCATCACGGAGCAATAAAGCTTGCAGGGAAGTGAGGTTGCAGGACGCCTTTGTGTCCCGTCCTGCAGCTGGATGCTTCCCAGAGGGAACAGCTTTTGAGAGAATCGCTGCCAGGAGGAAGAGAGAGTTTGGGGGTTTGTCTTTTAAATTCTCTCCTTGTGCCTTGGTGATTAATTCTCAGAGCGGTTTTTGCTTCTCAGGGCTCTTCCAGGGCAAAACAGGTGAGAGACAGGGCTCTGACCTGGGGGTGATTAGAAGGAGCTGGGGAAACTGAGCAAGATGTATGTGAAAGTCACAACAAAGCCCGCACGGTGTTTGTGCCCATGCTGAGCCTGCAGACCACTTCCAGTGCTCTGAGTGGCCTCTTGTCTTCAAGGACAGGAGCTTCAGAAACAATGTACTGAGCTGATAAATCCTGCCGGGGAGCAAGGAGCAACTCGGTCTCTGCTACAGCCCTGACGTTTATGGAAAACAAGGAGAGGAGGTGAGGCAAAGAGGTCTGGTTTGTGTCTAAGAAACTTCCCTTATAAAAAGATAGATTGCTGACACTTTCCCTTGATGCAGCTGCCCAGGCATTTCAAGGCATCTGAGATTTCATTATCTAAGAAGCAGTCACTGGCTTTGTTGGGGACTTCTGGCTGCTTTACAAAGCAATTCCAGTATTATTATTGGAATAAAAACATAACAACTACTAATCCTCTGTTTAAATGACCAGTAAGTTCCCTGCAGGCAGTGCTCTGCCAAAACATTTATCCACCTAATTTTATTTCATGTCGTTTTTTCAAATTCAGATTTAACCTTTTGTGATGGGGGTTGTAGGCACTTCTGTTTAGAAGCACATTTTACAGACTACTGGGAATGCGATTCCTTGGTGCAGGGAGGGACATGGCTTCTGCTTGTGCACATCAAAGGTGTCTCGTAGAGCTGTGAAAATGCAAATTTCCTTTTAGGTCACTTCAACCCCTGCTTTCCTGGAGGAGCGCTGCTGGGCAAAAGTGAAGAGCTCAACCTTTCTGCAGGTAAGTGGAATCAACCCCCTTATTCAGGGCACAGGACAGGCTCTTCCCAGGCTGGCAGCATGACACAGCAGTGAAGTACCGCTAGCGCAGTGAGGACAGCAAAGCCAGCCCGCACCCAGAACCTCCTGGGGTCTGTCCCTCACTGTCACCTCTGTGCCCCTGGCAGTCTGGGCATGGAGGAACTGATGCAGACCATAAAGGAAGGGGATAAATCAGGTTCCTGGGTGCTGCTTCTCATGTGTTGCACAGAAGCCACTTCCCCTTGCTGCCTGCTGCCCCGAGCAGACGCAGCATTCCCTGGGGGCAGGAGCCTTTGGAGGCCATCCAGGAGAGGTGGAGGCTGCTCCTGGCCACCCTGCCGGGCTGTACCTAGTAGCTCTGCCTCTCTGCCTGCAACTGGTGGCAGTGTAGCTACCTGACATGTCACACCTGCTGTCCCAGCGTGGCTGGTGGACATGGAGCCAGTCAGCCCTGGGTGCAGGCAGCCTGGGGGTGTTTGCCCAGCAGAGCTGATTGCTAAGGAGCGTTTGGGATGGATGGAGCTGGAGCCCCTGTTTCATGAGGATCAGGTGAGTGTAGCTGGCAGGAGGGCTTATGGGGACCCCTGGATCTGCAGCTCTGAGAACTCTGAGTCTTGCATGGGGGTCTCTCCTGGGACTTAGCACCAGCTGAATATTTCTGCAGGCGCAAAGGAACCGGAACACAAAAAGTCCATCGTCCCGGATACCCAGCTCCTACAGCGGCCAGCAGTTACTGCCTGGGGAAAGCAGTTAAGAGCCGGCTATATCCCAAATACCTTCCTGAGCATGTCTTCCAGATTCTGGGGCTTTATCAACACCCAAGGCTGAAGCTGTATCCAGAACTTCATGGGGTAAGGCTGAAAAATCTGAAATCCAGGTGTGTCCAAAGTCTTTTTGAAGCCACCTACACTGTTAGCCTCCAGAACAGCCCCAGACAACCCTATCACTTAGTTATACGCGATGGGGGGAAAACCCAGGCCCGCAGTGTACTGAAAGGCGCGTTCTGCTTGGAGGCTGCACTCCTGGGACCTTGCTGTCTGTGATGGATGCTGAAAAAGCCCAGCTAAGCCTCACTGCATGCACATACTCAAGTGTAGGTGGGACAGGATGGGTGTCTGGTGATGCTGAATTTATCCCTGAAGCTTCTGAGATTGTATCCTGGGATAAACACAAGTTCAGCTGAAAACAAAACGGGAAATATTCCTGGGGTTTAATCAAATAGGAGTGGGGGAGGGAGCACCGTAAATCTTAGGATGTGTCATTTGGCCTGGAACAGCAAGTTTCAGCTCTTCCTCAGGTTGTTTTTCCAACCACACTCCTACTTTCTGGTTTGAGTCGAACTTTTAAATTGAAAGCCAGCACTTCAAAGGGAAAAGGAGAATATTCTTCCTGGAAAATGTTTAACTGAAATATTGCAGCACTTCTGAAATGAAGGCTATCATTTAGAAAATGTCAAAACAAAAAGCTTCAGTCTTTGAGTTTCCTCTTTTTTTTTTCTTTTTTCACCCCCAGAAAAAAGTATTCCCTGACTTTGACATAAATTTGTAAGTAGTTTATCATCTCACTACATACGTCCTCCCCCCTGGCTTATTTTCTTAGCAAATGAAGAAAATGTCACCAAGCCCTGGCTCTGCCAAAGGGACCCTAGCAAGGGGGGAGGACAAGGTCAACTGTAAAAAAATTATGAAGAAGCATCCCCTGGAGACGGTTACAGATTTATGATATGGGTAATCATGTCATCAGCAGCACTTTATCAGCATTTTCTTCTCTCCTTCTCTGCACGCCTGTGGCATTTGGTGTTCTGGAGGAGGAGTGAGAGAAAAGCTGGCAGGAGAATTTTGATATGTTATTGTTGCTGTTGTTTTTATCTGCGTAGTAATGGGCACTTATGTGTATGGCTGTGCATGCTTGCATGTGATCTCTGCATTTGTGCCTGTCTCCCTCATTCCTCCTTTATCCATCCATGCACAGCATGATATAAACAAACCTGCCTCTGGACATGTCATGGCTTAAAATAGATGTTCATACATCAGCCTTTCTACAGCAGCGGCGGCAGCAGCAGGAAGACATGGCCGACTGGATCTGACTACAACACTCGCTTTGAGCCGAGAAATCACAGCCCTTACAAAGGTAGAGTAACGGGGTGGGCGTCTCCTTCCTCCTGTGTGTCTGTCTGTCTGTCTGCAGAGTGTGCAGGGCTGAGCAGCCCGCGCTCGTTCAGCGATGCCTCTTCAGAGCTTGCTCTGTGCATCCAGGCAGGCTCCGGCTGTTTCTCCCCTCCCTCCGAGCATGGCACGACCGGCAGAGGGGCTCCAGAGGCAGCCATGAGCGTGCTTGGGCAAGCGGGGTACAAGCCTTGGGGCTTGGCTTCCAAAAGGGGGGGCACAGCCAATGCCTGTGAGGGTTTTGGGTGCCAGGAGTGCTTTGGGGTCTATTCTGAGCTCTTGGATGTGGGGCAGTTTCTCTTCCCCTGAAGCACTTCGGGGGTGCTGGCCTGGTGGTGTGTTGCGGGTGGGATGCTGGAAGCCAGCTTTGGGCCTGAGGTTTCTGGAGCTACATCCCAGGATAGGTGTGGATTGTGATTTTCCCAGCCAGCTGTAGCAATGAGAGGGTCTGCTATTTGGCTAGTTACAGCCTTATACTGATGATTCAGTTGCTTTTTTCAGACCCTTCTGCTGTCTGCTTCTTAACGCTGCCCGGGGCTGGTGGCATGTGGCTGTGCTGCAGCCAAGGTCACACAAGGTTTAAGGGCCCCGGCACATGGCCATGCCGAGTGCCTTTCCCAGGTGGGGTCTGCCAAGTCTGGATTCCCAGTGTGACGGAGTCCTAAATTCATCGGGGCAGGGGAGGTATGTCAGGGCGAGAGCGGGCCCGTACCCCGTGCTGGGGGAGCGTGGGGTGCTGGGTGCCAGGGACGAGCAGCGCGAGCAGGGATGACCTGTCCTGTGCAGTGCCCCAGGACACCAGGCAGGGTCTGAACTGCCACCCTGGAACACGGAGCAGGGATGGAGACATCCGTGAGTCTCTCTGGGCTCCTGCTGAGCTCCCCCATGCCCTTGCAATGTTTTCCTCCTCTGCCCATTGCCAAGAAATGGCTGGAAGCTTCTTGCTTCTGCACCGTTGGCCGCTGGCCGGCACCTTAGGCGAGATGTCAAGGCGGACAGGCGGGCTCTGGCCCAGCCTGGCCAGCCCGAGGTCGCTGCGTTTCCTCCCCCGGGCCCCAGAGACAAGCGGCCAGCGCTGAGCTGCTGCGGGGGGGCTGTGGTGGGATGCTCTCCGCACACCTTCCAGCACAGCTCAGGGCAGCGGCAGTGATGGTGGGAAAGAGAATCCTGTTCTCATGTTGGGGGTGCCGGTCTGTCACTGGGGCAGCAGCAAACAAGCAAAAAAAAGCAGCTGTGCTGAACATCTGGCTGCGGGGACTGCTGACTGCTCCACGTGGGTAAGGCTGTCCAGGGAGGTTTCTTGCAGATGTGTGACAAGTATCGGCGTGATCTAAAGGTTTGAGAGCAGAGATATGTCCTAGAGGATCTGCTCAGTAAAATGAGCTTTCTCATCCCCTGAAATTAACTCTTCCCACCCCAAACCAGTCCCGAATGTTCAAACGCAGCAGCAGGACTGCTGTATTTGGAGGGGTTAATCCTGCCTCTCTCTCCCTGCAAGTTTTTGTGCCTGGTCCATAGGAGTCTGGGTCCTGGCCAGACTCTGTGCGGTGCCATATGGAATCCTCCACCTGTTTGGGGGCTTTTCCTCCCCAGTCCTGGTGGCTTGCCCAGACCTGGCCGCCTTTCGTTGCTTCTGATCGCAGGTTGGCAGCATCAGTTCTCGAGCTGGCATTGTCCCGCTGGCAGGCAAAGCCCCAGAGCCAGCTCGGAAGGAAGGTGGTCCTGTGTAGAACATCTCCTGCCAATGTGGCCTCGACCCAAAGTCATGGGGCTGGAGCAAAACCTCTGTCTGTGGAGAGTCAGCAATCTGGCTGCCTTTCTGGCTTCCCTCTCCAGCCCTGGCATCATCAACTTCTCCCCAGCGGTATTGCTTCTTGGAAGGGAGTGCAGGTGATGCTCTGTCTCACACTGGGAACCACTGGGTAGCTGACTTGACACAGCCCTCTCACCTGGAAGGTGAGAACTGGCTGCTTTGGGCCAGTATTTCTGCAAAAGGGGTGGAGTGAGAGGTCCCCAGTTCTTCTAATGGCATCTCCACTGCTTCCATGACAGGACCGTGGGTGGCAGCAGCAGCAGAAGTGACCTCCAGGCCACTCTCCGGCCTTCACGAACCCACAGGTATGCCTTGTGGGTCTCGGCAGCCCCAATGGCTTTCCTGTCCAGGTTCTCCAGGAATGGCACCAGGTCACCAAGCCGTGGCTCACGGGAAGAGCGCAACAACCACCCCATCCTCAGCGTCTTTGAGCTTGAAAGGTTGCTGTACACGGGAAAGACAGCCTGTAATCATGCTGATGAGGTCTGGCCGGGACTCTACCTGGGCGATCAGTATGTATTGGAAGGGGGCAGGAACTGGGGGGTTCAGGGGTATTTTTGTGAAATGGGGAAATCTGGGAGGGAGAGGCTGGGAAATGTGGGGGAGAGGAGGACATGGTGGTTGTGATATGAAGGAGGAGGAAGGACATAAGCACGGCGGTGCGGAGCGTTCAGAGCATTGCTGTGGTGCGGCAGGCGGAGGTGGAGTGCCCGTGGAGTCAGGGACTGTGAGACTGACTTAAAGTTCAGGAATATTACCAGTCTGGCACTCTTCCTTTGCACCCAGCTTTCTCAAATGTAACTGTTTGTCTCTGTTCTTATCCTCCATCCCTTACACTGTCCTTGGAAACTTTAACTAAGCTTGTGCACCTCCGCACTGTTTCTTATTCTCTGCAGAGATATAGCAGCCAACCGGCGCGAGCTGGCTCACCTGCGCATCACCCACATCCTCAACGCTTCGCACAGCAAGTGGAGGGGGGGGTGCCGAGTACTATGAGGGCACGGGCATCCGCTACCTGGGCATCGAGGCCCATGACTCGCCTTCCTTCGACATGAGCCCCTACTTTTATCCTGCAGCTGACTTCATCCACCAAGCGCTGAACGAAGGTTGGTGGTAAAGATTTCTGGGAGAGAAGTGGGGAGCTGGGATGGGAAGAAACTGCCTCGGGGAGATGGGAAGCTGGACTGGCATCCTATTGCTAAGCATCCTAGAAAACAGAAGTATTTCTAGCCTGGCATGGTGTGTCCAAAGAGGGAGCAGGCTAGGTGAGAGCACTGCCCCCCCAGTGCTGGTCCTATTTGGTCTGTTTGGGGAGATCACGATACACTGGAACCCTTTGCCAGGAGGGGGACCCCAGTGCATCGCAGCCCTGCTGTAACAGAGGCCCTGCACCCGAGCCCGGAGGCTGCGCGGCTGAGCCACCATGGGCTCCAGGATGCACCATGGCAAATCTCTGGGTCCTCGCTCCTTTGGGATATTTGGTCTGCTGTGACACAGCCCCTGTGTTTCACCCCCAGGAAGGATCCTTGTGCACTGTGCTGTCGGGGTGAGCAGGTCGGCCACCTTGGTCCTCGCCTACCTCATGATCCGCCACCACATGCCCCTTGTAGAAGCCATAAAGACCGTCAAGGACCACCGCGGTATCATCCCCAACCGGGGTTTCTTGCGCCAGCTGGTCGCCCTGGACAATGCCCTGAGGCTGAAGAGGAGCGCGTGAAGGAGGACAAGAGGAGCTGTGTGGTGGGAGCATTGTGTGTGCGGTGCTCACTTGACCCTGATGCCCGCTGAGTGGCAGAGAGGGGGCTTTCCTCCCGGCGCAGACGCTTGGCAGCTGATGGGTCACACGCAGCTAGCCCCTGGGCCTCCCCCTCAGCTAAGGGGGTCCCAGACATGCGAGCTATTCCTAGTGGTAAAGCATAGGCCCTCAACCTGCAGTCTGGCCACCTAGGTGGGCCTAACGTATAGCCTCCTTCCCAGCCTCTACTCGCTCCGAGATGCCTCCGGAGGGACTCAGCCCCATGTTACAGGTTACTCTACCCCTGTTGGCTCCGGGAAGCCTTCAAGGCTTCATTCTCCCGCGTGGTGGATGCATTTGCCTAGCCAGTCCTGTCCCACCTTCCCAGGAGACTGAAGCTCTGCGTGTCCCTTGTCTTGTTTCCCATTCATTTTTGGTCTGTGTAGCCATGTGAAATCGGTCTGGTGTGTGAGCTCGGGCGAACAGGCCTTTTGTCGTAGTGTTTGGATGTCCTCCATGCCTAGTGTTAACCTGTACGAATAAAGACAGCGCTAAGGAAAAAGCCTGGCCGCTCCATGTGTGCTTTGGGACAGCCTTTACGTGTTCGGGCTGGGATCTGTCTCCAGAGGCGGTGGGAGAGCGACACCCCAGGTGCGCCGGGCTGAGATGGACCTGAGCCCTCCCAGTCTCTCAGCCCAGGAGCTGGATCTGTCAGACCCCACTGGTGGCCAGTGCCTGTGCCGGACCTCCCTGCCGCGTTTCTTTTCCAGCACTGGGGACAGAAAGGGGGGCTCCCGGTGAAAAGCAGGGCTGGGCTGGTGGTCACCAGGGTTGCCATCCATCACAAGGTGGCGATGTCGGTCTCCCAAAGGCAAGCAGGCACCAAGCTAGCTAGCCACCCAGGCGTGCCGGAGGGCCGGCTGTCCGCTGGGAGCAGCACCCCTGCGGCTTGCAGAGGGGATGGGCGAGCCGAGCCCCAGGAGGGTGGCCAGGACCAGGAGCCATTGTCCATGGTGGCACCAGCCACATGGGTGCTGGGTGGCCCCGCGGGTGCTGGGCCGCCTCTGCACGCTGCCAGCGCCCATTGTCTGCCTGCTCTTATTATAGCCCCATTCTTCCTCCGCTTCCTGAGAGCACGTGAAGCAGCGCTCGGCTGCAGCTGTATGTTGTGCCGAGACCTCGTAAACACGTTGTGAGAGGGGCCCGATGGCCATGCAGGGTGAGCTGCTGGGCTTGGGGCGCGCCAAGGCCCGTGCTGGAGCACCCCGTCACTGCTGCCTGGTGGCCCGCGCCATCCTGCTCCGCGGAACGGCTGCCTGTAGCTCAGGTGCAATAGGGAGAGCAAACTCATTTGCAGCAGCTGTGCACTCAGTGTGTGTTGCCCAGCTCCTGGGCTGGGGTCTCTGTCTTACAGGCCCCTGAGGTGCCACGGGGGTGCTCAGGGCACAGCATCATCCCAGAAAGGCGCTGGCAGACAGAACAGATCGACGGACGGCAGTGGGGCTAAGGTTACGCCGAGCAAGGGCTGCAGACACCGAGGCAAGGAGGAACTGGTGTTGGGCAATGCACAGGGGCTGGTCGTGCTCTGCAGTGACGCTGGGTGCTGCCGGCACTGTCGGATGTGCCAGAAGGTTTGGTGGTGAGGATTGCAGCTTGACAAGGGCCTGGGGGGTGTGAAATGCCTCCTGTCGGATTTTGCAATTCTGCTTTGTGCTCCTTGCTGCTGCACAGCTCCCTTTCTGCAGCCTGCTGCCAGTCGGCCCCTGAATGCAGAGCGTGGCTGTTGTTTGACAAAGCTGGGATCAGGGAGGCTCTGAGCACGCGGGGGGGGTTGTGTTTGGAGGATCAGCAAACTAATCCAGTGAGCAAAATCACTGACGGAGCCAGCGGTGTGCCGTACCTCACCGTGTGCCTGCAGCGGTCAGGCACGTGTGTTGGGAGATCAAAGCATGGTGTGGGAACGTTCCCTGGTTTCAGGAGGGCTGGCAGCACAGCCCCAGCCACTGGCAGCAGAAACCTGCCCAATCCTTGGAGCTGTTGCTGGCGAGGACATGTGGAGCCCACGATGCTGTCATCCCTGACATGGGGCGTGCGGGGGCACGGGGAGCCATTTTGCAGCACCACGCTGCCCTCGTGGTCACTGGTCACCTGCAGGGTCCACAGCTTGGGTGGAGATGGTGACCGTGTCCCAAACCATCCCTGCACAAGGCGGCTCGGTGCCTCCTGGGAGGCTCCCCCAGAGGGCTGGTGCGTCCACAGGGACGGGCTGGGCTCCCGCCAGGCGGCCCGTGCGGCCCGTCATCCAAACCTGGGCCAGGGCAGAGCGGTTCTGCCGGGCCATGGGGCTGCGCTGGAGCACGGCCCATTGCCTGCGTGTGTTTCACGGGCACACGCGTGGCAGGAGGGTGCCTCGTGGGTGCACGCACCCCTGGGGGTGCGGGCGGCAGGACCGAGGATCACGAAAATGTGCAGGGTTGGAAGCTAGGTGGAATGATAGAACAGTTTGGGTTGGCAGGGACCTCATTTAGAGGCCGTCTGGTCCAACCCCCCGCAGCGAGCTGGGACATCTTGGACTCCATCAGGTTGTCAGAGCCCCATCCAACCTGACCTGGAACGTTTCCAGGGATGGGGCATCGACCACCCCCATGGGCAACCTGCGCCCGTGTCCCGCCGCCCCCCGCGCACAGAATTTCTTCTGTCGCCTCTAAACCTCCCGTGTGCGACCCTCCCCGCCGGGACATGCCCCCCCTCCCGGGCCGGCCCGAGGTGCCGGGCGCTGCGCCCGCCGCGGGGGCGGCCCCGGGGGCGGCTGCGGGGGGGCCGGGGCGGGGTTTGCGGGCAGGGCCGCTCCCGGCCGCCCGGCCCAGCCCAGCCCGGCCCAGCCCCGCTCCCGGCCATGGCCCCGCGCCCTGCACGGCGGAGCCGGCCCGGCCCCGCGGAGCGGCTCCCGGATGCCCCCCTTCCAGTGGTGCAACGGTGAGCGCGGGCGGGGGCGGCCGGGGGCTGCGGGGGGGCTGGGGGGGCGATGGGGGGTCCCGCTCCCCTCCCTCTGCCCGGGGCGGGGGGCGCTGCGGGGCCGTGGGGCGGGGGGAGCGGGCGCTCCCGCCGCCCCGTGCGGCTCGGGGGGGGTCTCGCCTCCCGGGTGGTCCCTGCTCGCCCCACCCCGGTCCCCGCTCCCAGCGGTGCGGGGCGCGTCGGGGTCCCCGGCCCCTGGCCCCCACCCGGGGGCTGCCGGCGCGGGGCTGAGCCGGGGAAGCGCTTCTGCTGCCAGAGCAGCCAGCCCTGCTCAGTGCCCAGCAATAAAGCCGAGGGCCGAATGGCTTTGCCATGCTCTCGCGTCGGCTGCTGTTTGCAATGAAAAACAAAACCCCAAAACCCCCCAACCCTCTTTCATGTGTCCGCAGAAGTGGAATAAACTTATTTTTAAGGACCCCAGACGAGGCCCTGGCTCCTCACTCTCGTGTTCGCTGTAGGAAACTCTCAGGAACGTGGAACTGAGTTTGCACATGTTGAGGGGGTTTTGGTTTAAATGAGAAGTGGTTTATTTTTATGGCTAAGTAGTTGAGAAGCTGCGCTGGGAATTCCACCATCAAAGCCCTGCCTGAGCAACAAAGGCTGGGTTATTTTAATTTATGAAAGGGTTACAGCCTTTGAAGCTAAATATAATGCAACCAGTGGCTTCCTCCGCTGTAACACATACCTTGTGTGCTCTTGTGCAGCTTGGGGGATAAGGAGCTGCCGGTCCCGCAGGCGGTTAGCCCTGGCCATGTGGTGAGGGTATGGGTTTCCATTAAACGGGGTGCAAGGAAAAGCTCCGCAGCAGAAAATGCAAACTTGGCTGTGCTGAAGAAACATCCTAAATAAGAGGGACTTGGCTTGTAGAGGCTCTGAGCAGCCGCAGCGCTCGCCAGCTTCCCAAGGCACGGGCTTTGGGAAACACGGAGAACAGAGCCCACCCTTGTTCCAAGGCCGAGGCGTGGGTTTGGGAGACCAGCCGTGGGCATCTGACTTGTACTTTTTGGCTTTAAGCCCCAAGCTCACAAATATTTAAAATCAGCAGAGTCCAGCAAAATTGCCTGTCTGTGCGCCGCTAAGGACCTGTGCAGGACTGAGGCCGTCGATGTAAGTAAGTCTGAGACCCAGTAAGGAAATCACATTTTCAACCTAAGTAGGTGTATTCAGAATGTCTCAGTAGACGGTGTATACTGTGCTGCCTTGGCGTTTCGGCTCCTCTTCTGCATCACGGTTTTTCCTCCTGTTGCTGCGCAGTGGCTCGGGGGATTCTGCAGCCACGGGGCACGAGCCAGGTAACTGGGGGGAGCCAGGGAGCCCCCACAGAGAGCTGCTTGGCTTTGGGGCAGCTGTTGCAGGAAGCCTATTCCAGCATCACAGCAAAAATTATATGGAAGCTGCGTTCAGTTTTCTGATGCAAAGCCCACAGCTTTTGTGTGGGAGTAGAAAGAATGGTTTTATTTAATGACCTGCTGAGTTTTCCATTTGTTTTATTGAACAAGAACTGGGGTGAGGGAGAAGCTCTGCTCAGCAAAAATCCCGTGCCCGCACAGTGCGGGCTGAAACTTGTGTCTGTCCTGACTTGAAATACTGCAAAATACTGCAAACTGTTGTGTCCGGAGGGGCAGACCACGCGGCATCGCTGGAGCACGAGGGGCTGCGCTCACAGAGGTGTCAGCCGGTTGTTAGCGGGGTTGTGACGGTTGAAGTCGTGTTGCGGGGTTTGGCATGGGGGGAGGGAGCAGGGCTGGGGTCACCCTGTTAGCCACCGCAACTGGAGGCGCTGCACAGCCTCCCCGCAGCTTGCAGCAGGGGTACTGAGGCCAGCTCAGCGCTTAAATCTGCCAGCGAGCTGTGCGTGCGGGGAGGAGGAGGAGGAGCTGCAACCCACAGCGTCAACAGGTCAAACTGCGTCTTTGCCGCTTCTGCTTACAAAGGGGAGGTTTCACAGTCCGCATGAAGAACGCTTTGCTGGCAAAATGAACCCCCTTTCCGAGCATCCTTCTGGTAGTGAGAGTCCAGAAAGGCAGCGTGGTCTGTGGGCACTTTCACAGCTCTCTAGTGATCCCTCTTTTCTCGTTTTTCAACTAAATAACTGTTGCAGCACACTGCCTTCAGCGATTCCGGTTTCAGGTACAAAACTGGTAGATTTAAGCTGGGAAATGGGTTATTTTGGTTTGGGTTTGGTGCCCATCAGATCTTCATTTCGTGTTGGTTAAACCCAGATTTGATCCATTTCCCTTGAACTAAAAATACGAATGCCTTTGTCGAGCGAAGGGGGTTGCGCTAATCAAAACCATCGCTCAGCCAATGCACCCACCATGTTGATGAGCGCTGGTGGGGAGGAGCGGGAGGGGAAGGGGCTGGCTGGGGTGGGGAGGACCTTGCTTTTGGGGGAGGCTGGGCTCAGGAGCTGCACTGCCTGGCTGAGACCCACGGCTCGAGGGCTTGCCCTGGCAGGACCTTCTTATCTCAGCTGAGCCGATGGCTGCTCCCTGGCCAGCAAAGGGCGCTTCCCCGGAGCCACACTCACTTTTCGGCACCGCAGCCTGGAGCTCATGAATTCTTGAAAGCCTGTTTGACAGGAATGACCCTTGCTAAGCTGGTGAGTCTAAAATTAGCCTTGCCAGCTGTGTTGTGGCTGGCAGGGACATAGACTGGCTCCTCTCTGCTTCGTCTGGTACAGGGCTGCAAGTTACAGCATCTCTTCTTCCACCTGTTTTTTCCCTGCTGCTGGTTTGACTGCCTGTCTCTCCGCACCCATGTGGCCTTTACACTCAGGTGTTGCCACCTGTGGGGAACTGGGGTGTCTAACAAGGAGCAGTGCTCAGTAAGCACCTTGCGGGGTCAGGGAATATGATTTCTGCCCCATGGGATGGGGTGCAGCTGGGCAGAGCGTGGGGACCGTAGGGACAACTCCACGCAGAGGAGTGATGTCTGGGTGTGATGTTCAGGAGTTCGTACGCTGGGGTTTGAGCCCCTTAAGATGAGCGCAGAAGGATTTGCTGGGGAGGTTAACATGGGATTGGCAGGGTTTGTCTCCCTTGGGGCTCTCCTTCCCAGCCCATCTCCTGGAAGACCTCTGGGATGCACATCCCAGCCTTTCCCTGCTCTCTGCAGAGCTGGTTCTCCTCCTGCTACCCTCAGACAAGGGCTTTTCCATCTTGTCAGGGGTGGTCCACGTCATCCCAGGCTGGCTGGCAATGAGCTGCAGGATAGACAGAGCAAATGCTCGCTGTGGGGGGCAGCAGCCCTTCGGGCCCCTCTCCCCTCACCTCTCATGGGGCTGTAGCTCAGGTTTGGGCTGTTTCTGTCACCGCAGCTCTGGTGGCACAGAGGGGAATGGCTGGTGCTTTTCAGCAGATTCTTGGAATAGCTCTCAGTTTGAAATACACGTAGGCAGCGTTATTGTTTCTCTTGTGACCCGTTATTGTTACCACAACTCGCCGCGTGTTGTTTGGCCAGCATTGAATGAGGCTTCGTCCGTCCCATCAACAGCTGCTCTGCAGCCTGTGTCCCACCACCCTGTGCCCCAGCATTACATCATTTAGTTGCTTGGTGGTTTTTTTCAGAGCCAATATACTTGTTGGTGGATTTTCTTTGGAGCATTTCTCAATCATTTCCAGCAGGGAAATGGAAAAAAAAAAACCCAAACGTTTCCTATTGTCTTTTCCTGCACCTGGTGGTCTCAAAAGCAGAAGGCTGGGAGAAGAGGACAAAGAAATCCTCCCTTTCTTGCTCCGTAGATGAGGTGACTGATGAATTGTCTCCGGTGATTACATGAGGCAAAGATCAGCAAGTGTCTCAGCCCTCTGCAGCAGGAAAATCCCGTTTCCCGTGGTCCAGACTCTCGCCTAGTGCCTGCTCCAGCTACCAGCAGCAAACCGAGTGCTTCTCTGGCCACGGTGGCTTTGGCCATTGCATCAATGTGGCACATACACTCAAAGCGCACCGCAAAGCAGTGGATAGTCGGGAACTGAGCGTCCCAGGGCAGGATGTCACCCCAGGAGCGCTGCCTGCCCACCCTGCCTGGGCTCCCCTTGCTGCCCAGCTGTCCCAGGCCTCTCCAGCAGCTGTAACGGAGCCCGTGCTGGTGCCGTCTCTGCCCGTCGCAGCAGGGAGGAATCCAGACAGACCAAACCTGGGTTCTCACTGCTTGTGCTGAGGTTTCTGCAGCCTGCTCTCTTCCTGTCTCTGGTCTCTGTGGTGGAGAGCAAATTTCATCCTCTCATGAGAAACAGGCAGAGGATTTTAGTGGGCTCTAATTAAACCCAGAAGTGTTTCTGTAGGAGCTTTTTGATGAGATTGCGCAGCGTGGGAACAGGGGGTGCTGAGCGGAAGGGGTGGGGGGAGATGCTCCGTGGAGCACAGATGGGGCTTGGGGGTTGCTCTCCTTTAAAGTCCTGTCTGAGTGAGATCTGATGAGAAATCAAAGCTCTGGCTCTTGGGGGGTCAGCATGATTTTGAGACATAAAAAGTGGTGCTTATTTAGTGCCGGAGCCTGACTTTGCATCAGCTCCCAGCGGAGGCAGTGTCAGTGGGTCTGGTATTCCCGTGCTTTCCCCCTCACTCAGATGGGGACCCTTCTGGGGTGGCCACGCTGTCACCGGCTCTGCGTGACATCCTCCTCTGCGTTTCCCCTGTGGTGCCAGACTCACAGCGAGTGGCCCAGGCAGCGCCGCGTGGCTGGTGTGTGCTGGCGCCCGTGGTTTTATTCAGAAAGGGGTTTCAGTCAGTGTGGTGCTGAATGTGCTCCTGGCACCAGGCTGCAGGGCCCCGGCAGTTCTCAGAGCACCGAGGATGAACCAGCCACTTGCTCTTTCTGGCTCCCACAGAGCAATGACAGATGCCAACTGTTCTTGTTTTTCAAGATCTTTTTTTGCTCTGTCCTTCCCTAAATCCCCTTCCAGCCTCCATGTAGTTCTCTGGAGATGAAAGCATGGGGCCTTCTTTTCTCCCAGATGCCTGCATTCTGCCTGGGGTACGTTTGTGCTGCTGGAGAAGGGTTCGTGACTGTAGAAATGCAGTGATGTCTGCTGTCTGTGCCGCACTGAGTGGCTCTACGGGGCTGCTGCTCTTCCTGGGGAGATCTCCAACTCACAGGCCACGAGACGATGTCTTGGCATTGGTTTCTGCCCGCTCTGCAGACTCCGGAGGGGACAGAGTCAGCCCAGCTCTTTCTGCTCGCACAGCACACCTGCTTCACCTCTTTTTCCCCTTTTCCATCCTAAACGCTGACTTTTCTCTTCCCCCCAAAGGGTGCTCCTGCAGTCTGGGGCTGATTTACACCAGTAAACCCTGCGCGATGCCTCCCATCACGTTCCAGGACCTGCCACTGAACATCTACATGGTCATTTTTGGCACCGGCATCTTTGTCTTCGTGCTCAGTCTCATCTTCTGCTGCTACTTCATCAGGTGAGCTGGGGGGCTGTGGTGGTGGGTCGGTGTCCCCGGGGCATCCCCAGCCCTTCCCAGCACCCTGTTCTTTTGTCCCGTAAGATGGGAGCCACTCGCTGTAAGGATCTGCCCTGAGGAGCGGGGCCGGCCACCCGCCGTGCTCAGGCCAGGCGCAGTCGTGGTCCCCGCAGTCCCCTGCGGCCCCAGCAGGGCAGGAAATGCAGGAAGGGGCTCTTGTTTTTCAGGGGACCACGCAGAGGGATGCATTGTGTCGGGCAGGGAAGGAGTGGTGCTGCATGGGAGAGGATGTGTCTTTACATTACAGTCCCTGTTCAGGGAGGGCTATTTTTAAATCCAAAGCCGAGGCAACAGCTGGTGTTTCTGCAGGGCCCAGGGTGGCTCAGTCCTTCCCTGTGGGATGTCCTGGCTCCAGCAATGTCCTGTGCATCTCTCAGTGATTTTTGGGACTGTGGAAGCCGGTCTCTGTGCCTCAGCTGGAGAAGCTCTGCTACAAGCGTCCCCTTGTCCTTGGGTCTTGCTGGGTTTCTTTGCCAGGCGGTTTTCCCCAGCGCCCTCGCCCCAGCCAAGGTCACAGCAGGGCTGGGAGCTGCCGGCGGGCAAGCGCTGGAAATACATCGTTTCCTGCACCGCAAATGACTTCCTAAGGCAAACAATCGGGCATGCTGGCTGCCGGCCCTTATCGCTCCCTGCTGCCGATTCCTGCTGGTGCTGGGGGCAGCACGGGACGCCCAGGGCTGCGGGAGCAGCTTGGCCCAGGGCATGGCTTCAGGCTGGTCCTGCTCGTGGCCATGCTGCTCCTGCAGCACAAGCTGCTCTGCTTATCCCCAAATCCCACTTGGGAAGGTGCGTTTGTTGCCATGATTCCAAGTGCCACCTGATATTTTTGGCAGTGCTGTTCAGACATGACCCTTGAGGATGCTGTAAAACTCATGGTGCCTTTTTCTCCCCCTCTCCAGCAAACTGCGGCACCAGGCTCAGAGCGAGCGGTTTGGGTACAAGGAGGTAAAGTCAATGGTTATTTTCTGCACATACCCGCGGTGATTCAGGGCCAAGCGGGACGTGGGTGCAGGCAGGTGGGGATGCCGCGGAGACCGATGCTGCTCATCCCAGCTGGGTGCATTCAAAAGCGGTGTGATGGCACACGCTGCGCCTGGGCTCGAGCTGCCCGGCTCGGTTCAGCTCCTGTGGGGCTTCAGGCAAAAATTCCTCCCGGTTTTAAATCCTCTGCCTCCTTTTCTCCTTCAGGTGGTTTTGAAAGGTGATGCCCGGAGGCTGAACGTGCATGGGGTGAGCAGTACCTCGTCTGGGTTGGGATGGAATTGGAGCTAATGAGGATGATGCTCTGGGGCATGTCCCCTCTGCTGCATGGGGTTGAAGGCAGCTCACAAGCAGAGCAAGGCCGGGATGGGGATGTGCTGGCACTACACAGCTGGGGAGCAACAGTGCTGGGCTGGGAATTGGGAGGGAAACCCCCTCCCCGGGGGCGGTTTGGGAACCAGACTCAACTCCCGGCTGGAAATACCCGGGAAGAGGCACCACAGCAGCGGGATTTCCCCAGCCACAGCATTTCTAGTGGGAGCAGTGCCACGCATGGGCATCATGCTGGGTCCCATGTGTTCGCACCCCCCTTTCACCCTCCCTCTTGCCTCCTACAGCAGACCTGCGCCGTCTGCCTGGAAGATTTTAAGGTGAAGGAGGAGCTGGGGGTGCTGCCGTGCCAGCACGCCTTCCACAGAAAGTGAGTACGGCCGCGGCAGCCAGTGGAGGGGTGCCGGGAGGGGAGATTTCGGGTGGGGGTTTGCATCCTCCCATGTTTCTGCCCTGCAGGTGCCTGGTCAAGTGGCTGGAGGTGCGCTGTGTTTGCCCCATGTGCAACAAGCCCATGGCGGGTCTGGCACAGCCCCGCGCTGGCATCGGCACCCTCCTGGACGAGCTGGTGTGAGCAGCCCTGCTCCTTGCTGGCCAAATTCTGCAGGACCATGGCTCCCACGCGTGGCATCGCCCAGCCCTGCGCATCCCAGGGGTCCCACAGGTCATCCCGAAGGATCTGGGATTTCCAAGTTGGGATTTTTAACTTGCAGGTCATTGCTTTGTTGTTGGGGTTTTTTTGCAGGGGCAGGGGTGGGGAGGGAGGGTGTTTGGTTTTTATATGTCACCACAGTTGTGCTCCATGTGGAGCCATGACCCCCTGGGTGGGCTGCTGGGGGGCTGCCCCCCACTCCCATTCCCCTGCTGCTTCAGGGGGTGGTTTTGTACCTGGTCCCTTCTGGACTCTTGGCTCCCCGCACCACGGCGGCGGGATGTAGTTTTGTGTAAAATGGTGAATAAATGGATCGTTTCTCAGCTGGTCTGAGGCGTGTGCACTTGCGGGGCTGCGGGAAGGAGCCACTGCGGCGCAGGGAGCTGGGGGCGGCCAGGCCCCCCCTCCACAGTCTGGGGAGTTACCAAAAAGGCCTGAAATAGCCCCAAAACAGGCCCTGCTGCTCCCCAGGGAGTTACCAAAAAGACCCCAAATAGACCCATAATGGGCCCCACTGCACCCTGGGGGGACAGACACCTTGGGGAGCATTACCAAAAAGGCCTGAAATAGCCCCAAAACAGGCCTTACTGCACTCCAAGGAACAAACGCTGTGGGGATTTACCAAAAAGCTGTGAAATAGGCCGGGGTATTAACAATAAGGTGTGAAATAGCGCCAAAATGGGCCCCACTGCAGCCTGGGAATTACTGGAAAAGTGTAAAAGCCCCAAAACGGGCCCGGCCGCAGACAGCGGAAAAGGTGTGAAATAGCCCCAAAAAGCCCCGCCGCAGCTCAGGGAAAGTAGCGAACATGCCTGAAACAGCCCCAAAATGGCCGCTGCTGGGGGCAGGCGCGTTCCCGAATTGGCGCCAAACCGCCCGGCCACAGAACCCGCCGGGACCGAAAGTACCCGAAGCGCCTCGGGAGCCGCGCCAGCCCGCTGCGCCGCCCTCCCCGCGATGCCAGGTCTACCCGGGCGGTCACAGCCCGGTGGCAGCCGCCCCCCCACACCCCGCGGACCCCACCGGCGCTCAGAAGGGACTGTGCCACGTCGTAACGCAGGGCGCACACGTCACGCAGCCGCGTGCCACTCCCATTCATCATTCGCTATGAACCGGAAGGATCGACCCAAATTTGTTCCCGGCCCTGACCCCACTGCCGCGCCACTGCCCCTCAGCCCAGGGCGAGGGACCCCCGCCCGATGGCCCCGCGACTGCGCGTCCCCCTGCCCCAATCGTCCTCGCGCTTACGGTCCCTTTACTGCCCTTCTGGGGCCGCACAGCCGCGCTTCCCCGCACTTCGGGGCTTCATTATTCATGCTAATGTATTCATATGTTGCCACGCCTCCCCCGGCCACCACCTTTACGGCAAGGATGGGATTTTGCGACCAGACTGCCGCAGTTTGCGGCGCCTGTTGGGTAAGGCAGTAGCTCTGTGCTCGGACGGGCCTGGCCCAGTGGTGGGGGTTTCTTTCCCCGCAGAGCGCTGCTGCCCACCGGCAGTACGGGGGAGTGTGTTTAAAGGGGCTTTAAAAGCGAGGGAGAAGGTGCTTTGGCGTGGGTCGGGCTATGGAGCTCAGCGGCTTGCTGCGAGCCCTGAGGCTGGAGGGGCCGCGGGATGGGGCGCAGCCGCCCCCCGCTGTTCCATCGGCCGAGCAGGTCCTGCTCCAGATCGGGCTGCTCTGCTCCGAGGGGCCCGGCGGGGCTCACAGGGCCAGCGTGGTCAGAGACCTGGGGGCGCTTGTCGAGGCTGCCGACTGCCAGTGGCTGCTGGCAGGTGTGAGCCCTGCCACGCTGGGCGAGCTGGTGGCTGCGCTCAGTGGCTACGCAGCACCCCCAAAGCAGGAGCAGGAGGCTGCAGATCTCCCCAGTAAGGACAGCGCGTACACAGCTGCGGCTGAGAGAGCGGCAGACGTGGGCGCAGTGTTTGTACACCTCCTTGTGAAGCTGGAAGCTGCCAAGACCCAGGAGGCTCTGGGTGTCCCCATGGTGGGCCCAATCCTACGCCGTGTGGTGGGACCCATCTACATCTTTGCTGCAACACATGTCGTGGAGAGGCCCTGGACAAATGTGAGGTCTCGGTCAGCAGCACAGAAGCTGCTGGTGTTGCTGGTTCAAGCCGCAGGCTGCGAGTCGGTGGCAGAATTCCTTCGGGGAAAGAATGAAGATGAGGAAGGAAGATTTGCAGCAGTGATGGGGCTCCTGAAACAGGAGTTGACCAAGTAAGTAGAAAGAGGAGGGCAGTGATGTGTTTGGCTGGTCTCTGTGTAGGAAATATTGGAAGCTTTTGCGAAACTCTTGAACTCTGCCCCATATTTATCATCGAGTGTCTTGTCATGCCCAAGAGCTTCACAAATACCCACTAGTGGAAGGTGTTTGGGGGCAGAATTGGTCAGCTCTTACTGTCAGCTGAGAGGCACAAATGCTTAGGAAATGAGCATTTGTTAGTTCTAGTGTTCACTAAGTTTGTTTGTATTTCCAGAGACACTTGGAAGTGTAACCCTGCCACAAAGTTTGTGTTCTCCTGGACATTGCCTCATGTCACCCGGCCCTGGCTTAGCCGTTACCTGGAGTGTGTCCTCCCACCGTCACTGCTCATCTCAGACGACTACCGGGAGGAGAATAAAACCCTTGGTGTGCGCTGCCTGCATCATATCATTCTTAACGTGGTAAGGATTTGAGAAATTAGATCCCTTTCTAGGTGCTGGACACCTGTTAAGGTTCCTGACTTCTTTTCCTGGTTCTGCTGTTTACCTAGCAATTCTACTCCATCCCCCATACCGTCCCTGTCTGTTTAAGTATGGGTAATTCTTACATCTGTTAACACAGCCAAAAGGTGGCAAAACAATTTGTTAGCTCAGCTGATTCACATATTGGCCTGATGGCCAGTTTTCAGGGCAGGGTATTAAAAGTAATGCCAATGGAACTGCAAAACAGCAGCTGAGGAGGTGGAAGAAAGTGGCTGCTCCTGCGCATGGCAGGGTTTAACCTGCAGTTATTACAGTATGGTACCTGCTCCCACTTGCTTGTAAGCAGTGCTCCTGAGGTGCAGTATGTGTGAGGGTTTGTGAAGGCCCTTCTCTTTTATTGGGTTAAGCAGGTGCTGAATGTGATGCGCAGGACTAATGTTCTGTTCTGTGTTGTTGCAGCCAGGTGCCGATCTGTGCCAGTTCAACAGGGCTCAGGTTGTGTACCATGCCCTTTACAACCACCTCTACTCACGAGAGGCCCCTCTCATCCAGGTAGGACAGTAGAAATTTGTTTGAATCTGCCTTGTGTATTGTGTATCAGCCCTGTGAGGGATAACCAGCTTAAGGCATTGGGAGGCAGAACCTGTTTCCTGACAGGCAGTCCAGTCAGGCTGTTAGGAACCGATGCCTGTGGCCAAGAGACAAAGTAACTCAGTGGATTTCAGGAAAATACCCAAGTAGAGGGCAAACCTCTTGCCTCCTGTCCCCTCCCAAGTGGCAGCCTTGCTGAAGAGGGCCAGTAACAGGTAGTAGAAATAGTCGGGTCTGTTGGGTGAACTGCAGCAGCTGTGGGTGGTCAGTGGGTCTGGAAGTTACTGGTGTTTTGTAGAGAACATATGCAGGATTGTACAGATGTACTGTCTCTCACCGAACCAGGCAGTACTGCTGTGCCTGCTGGATTTGCTGCCAATCCTGGAGAGAGCCCAGCGGCAGCAGAAGCAGGCCAGACCGACCGCGCTCTATGATGAGGTGCTGCAGCTGGTTCTGACCCACATGGAGGCAGAGCATCGCCTTGCGCTGCGGCGGGTGTATGCCAGGGCCCTGCCTGCCTTTGTGCGGAGGTGAGAGCGGTAACCGCAGACCTACAGGGACTTGCTCTGGCCTTGGTAGGTATCTCCCTTTTCAGTGTGTGTTTCTTTGTGTTGGCAGACTTGGCATCCTGATAGCACGGCACCTGAAGAGGCTGGAGCGAGTTATCTTGGGGTATCTGGAAGTCTGTGATGGCCCTGAGGAAGAAGCCCGACTGGGAATACTGGAGACATTGCAGTGCACCATAGAGCACGCTTGGCCCAGGTACCTGTCTGGGGGTGAAAGCCACTGGAGAACGCATATCCTGAATGCTACCGCTCTTTCAGAGCCAATGTCGCTGTTGCTTGAGGAAAAGGCCCCAATATATTAAGGAAGAATCTGTCACAGGGAGGAATTGCTGGCATTACTGCCTGGCTAAAAAAACTGGCCCAAAAAATAAGCTGGGGCCTCATTTTGAGATGATTTCTGCCTGTTCAAGAAGCATCAGCTTGGCTAAAAACTACATCTGTGCTCTCTGCCTGGTGGCTCAGAGTGCTGTGAATTAGGCTGCCCGAAGACAGGCAGCCCCAATACACCACCCCAGGGTTCCCCCTGCGTTCAGGGCCTGTGTCTTCCCTCTGGCGGGTGTGCTGAATGAGGCAGCTTCTTCAGCCCCAGCGCTGAAGCAGTTACTCATCTTAGCTGGCTACAACCCTGCTCCACATGTAAATAGCAACTAGCAGCTCCTGCCTGAAGTGTCTGGGAACTGCTAAGCAAGGCTGTGCTTTCCCCTGGCTTGTGAAAAGGACTTACAGTAAGGTGCAGCTGCTGCTTCCCTTTGCAGAATGCCATGCAGACTGCCTGTGCTCCTCAAAGCCCTGCTGAAGATGATCTGGGACGTACACACTGACCACAGTTCAACACCAGAGCCAGTAAAGGCTGCCTTGCTCCAAGGGGCCACTGAATGCCTCATCCTGCTGGATCGCTGCTCTGAAGGGCAAGTGAAGGTGAGCCAGGGACCCAGCACTGCTTCATCTCTGACCCTTTCCCCCTTAAAGGAGCAGAATGGTGCATGCAAGAGCCCACTTGTTTCCTCGATCCAACGGTATTTTCAAAGCATCAGTTCCCACCCACCTCAACATTAGCTCTTGATGCGTCGACAGCCGTCTATGTATGCTTTGTGTAATTCTCTTTGAACAGATAGCTGGGGGAGGGTTGATAACACCATAAACCTGAGCGTGCCAAGGCACTGGAAACTGATGCTTTTCTTGTTTCAGGTTCTGCTGGCAGGTGTCTACAGCAGCTGTGAGGAGAACCGCGTACGGGAATGCATCAGAAAAGTGCAAGAGAACACATGAGGCGTGGCTGATCAATGCACAGCCTGCTTTTTGTACAGTAAATTATTTTTATTTATTTAGTTACTGTCTTTCTCATCCCACTCCTGTTAGCCCTGTACCTCCCCCAAACAAGATACACTTGTGTGCTTGCCTAGCTGCATGTGGGCTTCTCCAGCTTCAGAACAAAGCAGCAGCACCCTGCAGACCAGGTTCCTTCCCGGAGCACGGCCCAAGCTGAGCCTTGGGTGACTGTAGAAAAGGTGGGGAGTCTTCTTGCTTAAAACTGCACTTCATGCAGGAGTTGTACAAACCTGCTGTAGTTCCCTGGGATAGGGACAGAAACCCTTCTCTTAAAGAAAATTATGAGTCTAGACTATGAAAAAAGCAGTAATATATTGAGGGTCCTGCACAGAGTGGCAAAAGCTGGAAGGAGTTCTCATGGCAGATCTGGAATCCTGTCATTCAGTACAAAATGTGGGTTCAGGAAGGAGTCAGGCTGCTTTTGTTTTAGTGGCTGGCTCTGTTTCTTCTTCGTATTCTATTTCAATATAGGGACGTTTTCTTCTGGCTGGTCCTTTCAGGGGGGTTTTCCCTTTAGATTTGGAGTGAGAGGCTTTCTTTTCTACTTCCTGCTCCTCTTCACTACTTGTGTCCAACTTATCCATGTCCTGAGGGAGAAAGGAGTGATGTCAAAGCACGGTGTGTAACTAAACCTCTTTCTGCAAAATTACCTCATATACCAGATTCCGGGTTATAATTCCTGGCTCCCAGTTGTCTAGTCAGAGCTGGGCCGTAGTGGATAGAGTGCAGTCTGACTGTATCTGTGTGTACCACAAATCTGATTTTGCTGGCTCTTAGCCCATCACCAGAGACAGCGAGAGGCTAGAGGTCACTTTCAAACAGCCTAACAGTTTATATCTGGTGCTTCACCTACCTCAAAGTCACTGAGGTCACTGTCATCTGCTTCCACAAACTCTCTTTTATCCATGTCCTGCAAGAAATAAGTCAAAAGCTAGTACGTGCACACTGAGCACAATGCAATGTTGTGACTTGCAACAGCAGAGCAATCAAGGCCACCGCTTGCACACACATGCTTTTTCAGAGTTCACCTCTCCTAGTCTCTTCCCACCCTGCCGTTCACGCTACAGTGCCCAGCCTGTAGGTGAATCAGAGGTGCTGCCCCAGGTCAGGGAAGGATGAACTGTGGTGCTGTGGCTGAAAGCATTACCTCGTCATCATCTTCTTCCTTCTCTGCATCGGACTCGCTCTCGCTTTCTGCATCTTGCTGTTGTAGAGCTTTGTCAAAGGCGTGAATGGGGAAGTTGTAAATATCTCCATACTGAAAAGGAAAATGTGGATTTTCTGTAAATCACAGGAGGAGGGCAGCTGTTGGCAGTAGGGTCGCCTGAAGCCTGTGGCTTGCACAGAGGCAGTTTCAAACTAGTGTAAACCTGGGGTTCAGCACCTTCCCTAATTCTGAAGTATGCAACCCGTACAGAAAACAAGGGGTTCTGCGTTGTGGGGAAACAAGTCCTCCAGCCCGTTATAAATTCACCCAAGAAGCAGGGGGGGCAGTCATCCCCTACCCCTCCTATGTGGCTGGTGCTTCTCTTTCATACCAAGGCTCCATCCCTCCCTGGAGAACCAGGACAGAGGGCAGCAGGAGCAGTTTTACTGCTGTGCTTGGAAGGCAGTGATCCTTACGGTATCCTGTTTCAGTCTTTCCAGTAGTTCCTTCTCAATGGCGTTATCCAGCTGAGCAGCAATCAGGGCTTTCTCCTGATGGAGCAAAGAGGAGCTGTATCAGGTGTTTGAAAGACAAGTGGAACAGAAGCGATAGACAGGAGATCACATGAAAGAGTGGCATTACCTCTCTTCTCTTCTCTCGCCTTTCAATCTTTCTGCGTAAAGGAACAAGTTTCCTCCTGCAGGTAACAACAAGCGCTAGTTAGCAACTCCGTCAGCCTCTTGTGTAGCTGATGAGCAAATGCTCATTCAGGGCAACAGCCAGCAGTTATATCATTAGAACTGTGGCTACAACTAGTTTACGTGCTTTTTATATACTTGGGACTAGACTGCAGTTAAATCCCTCTTAAGCCAGGTTCATTTACAAGCCTGCCAGAACCTCAGGAAAACAGCTAAATGCGCTAACGCTCTGCACAGGGCCGGTGGCAGCGGCTCAATAAGCCAAACTGTGGCTGCTCTTAGTGTCACTCACTGTCGCTTGAGCGTCAGCTTCCGGATGCGGATGAGGTACTGCGTGATCTTAGTAAATCGCTGCTTGCATTTGTGTCGGATGAAGCGGGGCCAGTAGATGAGGTTCTCGTCTATCTCTTCCAGTGCTTTCTCATAGTTCTTGCTTAGCAGGACCTGGGGTGGCGGAAAGGGAAAAGGTTGAGCTACAGAGCAGCAACAAAGCAGGGATGTATCTGCTCTTGGGAGGAGTCCCATCGCTCACTGCCCTCTGCTGCACTGGGCCAGCAGCCTGCCCTCATTAACTCACCCGCTCCCAGAGTCGACGAGGAAAAGCTGCCCGCTCTATCGTCTTCATGTACAGGTAACAGCGACCTGGAGAAAAGCAAAACATGATCCCAGGAGAGAGACTGAGCATGTCGCTGACAGCAGGAGAGTGCTTGGAGCTGGAGTGCTCTCTGGCAGGCGGTATTTACCCCCTGCCCACCCAAGGGGTTGTTCATTGCTGCTGCTGGACCCCCACCTTTCTCCTCCCTGATGGTCGCATACTGGCTGTTCGCCAGTGGGCAGGAGGAACGGTTGCACAGACCGGTCAGGTTGTACTCATTGCGGCAAAAGTTCTGGGTCTTTGTCCTGGAAAGGAGAGAGGTGAGGTGGAAGGGGATGGGCGGGAGCACCCCACTGCATGCCCTGCTCCTTGCAGCCACCACCCCATCCTCTGGTGGTGGTGGTGGCACAGGGGTGAGGGGAACACACTGGGGCCCCAGGGACACCCAGCTTTGTCCCTGCTGACACACACACACCCCCCAGCGGGGGGAGCACGACCCTATCCCCTCAAAAACTCACGTTATCTTGTAGGAGCAGAACTGCCTGTTCCCCAGCGTGTCCCAGACAACCTGCGAGGACAAACAGCGGGTGACACACGCTGCCACCCCTCACCCAGCACCCTGTGCACCCCCGGGGAGGATTTAACGGGGGGGGGGGGGGGCATGGGGGTTGACACACGACCCCACAAAGACTGCTGCCCCCTCCCTGCAGCCCGGGCAGAGGCACAGGGACAGCACAGCTGCTGCTGCCACGATGCTGGTCGCAGCCCCCTGGCCCGGGGACGGGACCCCCGACAGCGGCCTGGGGATGGGACACCGACTCCCTCCTACTCCCGGCCCGGGAACAGGATACCCCGACCCCCCCCAGCCCAGGGATAGGACCCGCAATCCCCCTGTAACCCCAGCCTGAGACACCCGACCACCTCCCCTCCAACCCCGGCGCGGGGACGGGACACCCTGACCCCCCCCCCTTCCAGCCGCGGCCCGGGACCCCCGACCCCCTCCAACCCCGGCGCGGGGACGGGACGCTCCGACCCCTCATTCCAGCCGCGGCCCGGGAATGGGACACTCTGACCCGCGCCACCCGGCCCGGGACCCCCGACGCCCCCAGCCGGGGCTGGGACCCCCGGCCACGTGGTGGGTGCGATGAGGCGGGCGCTGATTGGCTGCGGGGCGGCGGGAACGGGTGAACCGGCGGACTCACGTCGTCCGAGTGCATGGTGCTGTCGCCGGGCCGGAAGAGCGGGGCTCCGCCAGCTCTCGCGAGAGCGGCGGGGAAGGGCGGGGCCACGCTGTCATAGCGACGCCGCGGCGGTTTCCGGGCAGGGCCGCAGCGCCGTCCGCGGCGGGGGGCGGGGCGGGGGCGCCGGTGGCGCCGGAGCCCGAGGGGATGCGCAGCCGCGGGACGGGCCCTGTGCAGCGCGTTGTCAGCAGGAAGCCCCCTCCCCCCTCCGGGGCCTGGTCGGGGCCTGTCGTGCTTGAGGGGGCGGGGGGGGGCCGGCCTCAGGCCCGTCTGCCCTGTCGTTCCTCCTCCCCGCTCCCGGCAGAGATGGCGGCCGCCTCGCGACGGGGCCGTTTCCCGCTGCAGAGCCGTGAGGGAAACGTTTATCGGTGACCTGGGCCCGAGGGCGCAAAACTTCACAGCTACAGCCCCCATGACTGGTGTCCCCCCGCCGCAGAGCCAGCAAGGCCTGTGCATATCACACTGCTAACGCCTTGAGAATTCAATGCTTTTTCTTTTTTCAGCAGGGCGAGTAAAAAAAAGAGGTGGTTTGATGCAGGGATTACGACCTAATGACTCAGAACAGAGAAACTCCAGTGCTCGTGGCACCGCAGCTAAATTGATGAATTAAAAAGCCAGAGCTGCCAAGGCCGAAGGCAGGAGGGTGGCCTGTTGCAGCGGGGCTGGGGGGGCTTGGGGGGGGGGGGGGCTGGGGGAGTCTGGGGGGGGCTGGCTGGCTGGGGGGGGCTGGCTGGCGGGGAGCCCACCTGGCAGAATCAGAGGGAGCGAGTTTCCAGAGCAACACACAGAGATCAGACAGGATTAAATATTTAACTGGGAGGTGCGCTGTGGAGGTGTCGATAGAACCCCAAATGGAACGGCGTACTTTTTTGCTTTCCGTCACAGAAAGCAAACATGTTTTTCCTTTTATTCTTGGCAAAGCAGGGGAACAGGTGGAAGATAAAAATAACCGGTTTTTTGAGAGCAAGCTTAGCGTTAGTCATTTCCAGTCAGCCTAAGAAATATAATTTCATCTTCTATGTGCAAAGCAAGGGGCAATGGGCCCGCTGTGGATGTGGGATTGCCTGACAATAGCCATTTATGACCTTTGATAATGAGTCATAAGGTACCAAATCTTGATGAATTGTTATTATCCTCCTGTTTCCCTGCTGGCAAGTGCATCTGCATTGTGCCGCTCAGGCTCCCGAGCAGTGATTCATCTGTTCTTTCTGGCAAGTGAAATGGCTGTGCATTATACAACTGCTCATTCAAGACAGAAATGAGTTTTATATAAACTGCCAACAGTGGAACCAGAGAAGCTGTAAGTTTGAGGTTTCACTGGAAAAAATGAGATCACGGGAATTTCTCTGATACTTATAAAATTAATTTGGTACCTCTATTACTTCACTCTCTCTTACTTAATTGTAACTTTACAGACCATTATGCTCAATAATTATTGTTAACAGTGCAGCTGCTCTCTTTCTAAACTTGTGGCTGGGAAATTGCAAAGGGGCGATTAAATCTATTGTACTTCTCATTGTGATGGGTTAGGATCACAAATACAGCCCGTTACCTCATCTCAGCTGAGAGGAAGGGATTTTAAAAAATGCTGTATTACTCACTTGTAATCACAGGCGATCTAACTAGCTTTGTTGGCTGAGTCTATGTTTAAGAGTCTGAAACTGCTTTCAGCCTTATTTCGACCTGAATTTCTTAGAGTTCTTCAAATAAATGGATTTAATAGCTGTTGGTAAGGACACACAGGCAGCTATAAGTAGCACATAAACAGCGCAACACATAAAATTATACTGAGATGGCAATAAACAATTTTTTTTAACTGTCTTCAGCAGAGCGTGGAACACATTAGCAGCACAGTGACATCTTTATTGACGGACTGGCAGTGACACAGATGGATAGTGCTTTGTTGTTACAGAAAGGTTTCATGCTGGCAATTATAGTAGAATTCTGGAGAAAGAAATCTCCCAAAGCTGATAGCATTGATTTAATTTTCGGCTTTTTTTCCAGTGCTTTTTTTTTCAAGAACATTAAGTGCTTTAAAGTTATTAACAAATGCCACTGGACTCATGTGGGAGAGATGTTGATATTATCCCTTACTGCATGGGTAGGCTGTGCCTGGGATGATACTGGTCTGTAGGACAGGCTGGTACGATTCTCCTCATCTTTGTAACTTATTTTTACAGGTGAGATGTGGTGAGTTTGGGCAACTTGCCTAGAAGTCCCACAGCAAACGAGTGGCTTAACTAATGGATAGAACCTCCAGATCCTGGCTCTCTGCTCCCTGCTGTGGATTGCATGGCCGAGGGAACAGGTCAACGAGACAGCCTGTGTCCATCCTGTGTCCGCAAGTCTTGGGGGAGGCTCAGTTATTCTTGGGTGCTAATACATCCACGTTCTGTAAATATAATAGTAGCTTCAAAACAGGGTGTGCATCCTTGTACTTGCTATTCCGCATTTTCTGCCTCCACATCGCTGTCATCTGTGAGAGGGAAGTCGCGCAGGGTTTTCTGAGTGGTGTAGTTTTTGGGTTGCATGGGGCATTCCTGGCTTAGGATTGCCTGGGTAAAGGAGAGAAGAAGTCATGCTTTAGTAAAAACGGTGATTAATTTGAACAGTTATCGGGAGTATTAGCACTTCAGAGAAAGCCAAAGTAGCCAAGAACTTTCACCCAGGGAATACAAGCTGTGAGTTAAGGGGAGGATCGTAGCTCTAAATGTTTCTGGTTTTATTGTCTTGAGTTTTTCGGCCCTTTTCTGAGGGCAGAGTAGAGCCCAAAAGGGAAGGCACAAACCCTGGCAAGTTTATTATCTCCCCCAAAATCTCTGGATTATCAATCCCCTATACTTTAAGGGAATAAAGACTACTTAAACTCACAATCTTCTCCTCTTTAGCGGGAGGGTTGCGCAGGTACCAACAGAGAGGAGCATAAGTGATATTGATAACTCCAATGATGACCATCAGCCAGGGAAACCCAATAGCTCGTACAATTGCACCGCCTGTGGATGGACCTGCAAATTTAAAAGTTAAAGAAGGCTAAGATAAGAGAGAACAAAAGGTGCCTTTCCAGTTTGGAGGGGATCTGTGAATCTACGGTGACTGGGTTGCAGACTCCCTGCCAGTTGCTTGCAGTGGACGCTGGGTGGAGGAAAGGGAGTGATAAACTTATGGAGATACACACTGAGTACATCATCCCATGAGTTCTTCCATACCAATAGCAAAGCCCATGCAGAAGGCGACATCAGCTATGGCATAGACATTGCCGTAGACGGAGGTGTGGCGAAGATCCACAAGGTAACCCATGATGGGCATCATTGAGGAGTCCACCATTCCTGCCGAGAGCAAGAAGGACCCGATCAGTCCTTGCCTTGTCTGAGGGCGGTGGCGAGAGCTGCGTTTGAGCTGTGCTGCAGACCCTGACCACCAACAGCTTACCTATGGCAAAGCCAAGCCCACCGTTTGGGCCAATCAGCCCATAAATATTTTTGGCCAGAGGTACCTTTGAGAGGAGAGAGAGAAGATTTGTGAGTGAGGCCAGAAGAGCTGGATGAGGTGTGAAGGTGTAATATAGCTGTGAATGAAACGCGCGTGCAACCACTGAACTGGCTGTCATCTGCTGTCTGCCAGGCACGTAACCCCATCGCCGTACTGTCGCCCACTGCCCCTGCTGATTCTTCTACAGAAAGGTCTCAGAATTGTCTTGCGCTACTTACACAAAGGAGACTAATCCCCACCACAGCCATGCCAATCAGGGAGCACAACCACCTGCAACGAGGCCGCAGTTAGGAGAGGGCAGATGTCCTCAGTGTGCACAACACCACGAGTGTCATTCATGCTGAAAGCACAGGACTGGGCTGGGTTGCACTGAAATCTCTTATATTCCACTTACCGGCCCATTTTGTTAGCCAGAATCCCAAACAGGTTGGTGCCGATGAGGTAGGATATGCTGGCAGGGAGAAATGCCATCCCTGAGAGAGAAGGGGAGAGAAAGAATAAAAAAAATAAAAAAATAAAAAAAAAAAGATTGTGTAATCCCTGAGCAAATATAGGGGATTTGCAAAAATGTTCACTAACTGCCTCTCTCGTTTGGAGAATATCACGAGCCAGGCAAGACAAGGTAACGTCCCGTGCCCACTCTGTGGGTGCCCAGCTGTGCACTGGTTGTTTCTCTGTGTCCCCCACTGCCATTGCTCCATGTCACGGCTGCGCTGGCTGCCCCGCTGCTCCGTGCCCTGTAGAAGGGGGGGGGGGGGGGGGCAGGGGTCCCTCTGTGAAAACAGAGGGAAGCGTGGAAAATGTTTGCTTTTGATGCAGGGAGACACGCAGTGGTGCAGTGATTCACCCACAAGATCTGTGAGACAGAAGCTAAATGCAGAACATTTTTGTCCCCACTTCAATGAGCTCGTCCTTCTTTCCCGTCATAGTTTCTTCCTCTTCCACCTTTCTACCCTTGCCTTCTGCTTTTCATTTACTAAATAAAGAGGGGTAAAATAACTGTTTAAGTCAAAGGCCGTGGGGGTCATTATGTAGACAAAATTAAATATTTGCACTGCTTGTTGATTTACCAGTTGTTTATTTTTAATATGCTCTCCCACTGACTATAAATAAAACTGATCAGCTCCATTTCAATAAGACAACTTCCTTATTGGAACACGCCTATGGTTAATTTTCTTTCCTCTCACTAACAACTACAGAACATGGTTAATCCTGCAGATGTAGTCCAAGTTGTTTTGTTGGGTTTTTTTTTTCAGTGTGCAAACTGAAGCATACAAATAAAGAAGCCCCTTACGTTCATAACGGCTTGTGAGACAGGTGGCTTGTGGTTGGACTGTGTCTAAATCCAAATCACTCTCAAATCTCAGGTACCTGAAAACCTAGTGTATATTTGGGATTTTCTTTGATATCTGCTGACCTCTGGGTACTGCTAAGTCACCTCAAAGCTTCCCCTTGAGTTCAGTGGTGACGGGGACAGCCTGGAGAGCTTTTCTCAGCCTGTGACATTTGTGGTTACCAGGCAGCTATGCTGTCCCTTCTCCTCACTGCCAGAATCCTTGGGATGCTGCTTTACCCTTGTCCATCCTTGCTCAATCGCTTGCTCCTGAGAAGCATCGTAGGCTCTTATCGGGATGGATGCTCCTGCCTGACCAGAGGATAACTCGATTAGGAGCTCTCAGCCCCCCTGCTCCTGGGCTGCAATTCAATTTGGGATCTGAGTGTAGCCTGGGGCACCCCTCGGGTCATTCCACAGCCAGTTGGGGTTTATAACGATTCGTTTTTATTTTTGTAGCAAACACAGACAATGTTATCTCCACATCACATTTTCTAGGCAGCTGGTAATTAGCACGTATCATCCTGTCCTGCCTGGGACTCTGTAAATGGCCTTGTTTTACTCAGAGCTGCCTCTGCAAAACCCATCTGGCTGCCACGATTTCAGCCCAGCACGATACCATTATCTGCCCTGCAGAAGACGGGATTCGACAGGCTTCCTGTGCACGAAACAGCCTTTCTTCCACTGTTACTGCTCTTGTGGGGAGCCTGATTCTATACAATTTTTTCAGTAATAGAGAAAAGCACATTGTATAGCTACCACTAAGGACATTTCCAGCTGAAATTGGAGCAACACGCAGCCTGGGATCACTTGCTCTATGCGGGTGAGGGCATATGTTTTCTTCTTTTCTAGAATGATCTAAGAGATTATTCAATCCAACTTGCAGGGCCGAAGCAGGACCGGTTCTAGCTAAACTGTGTCAAGCAGCTGTTTGGGAGTAGAGGCTGCAAAGCACACCACCTACCTAGCTGCCATTTCGGGGAGCACATGGTTTGCATCATCCAGATGGGCAAGGTGGGCTCCAGCATGGCCACCCCCATGTTGGAGAAGCAGAGGGCACCTGACAGGGAGAGAGGGGAGAAATGCTCCGGTTTAGCCACCTTTTGCTGCAGTTTCAAGCAGGCATGAGTGAATCTCTTCAATCAGCAGACGCAGTTTGCACAAAGAGGAGCACGGTGCGTGCTGACGTCCGCCCTTACCTGCAGCCACCAGGATGTAGGGGTCTCGCAGCAGGGTGAACACTGGCGTGCCTTTGGTGCTCTGCGGGATGGCAAAGGGGGGTTATGTGGCTGAGAGCCACGGGTGCCTTCGCACCCATCCTGGGCTGGGTGCCTGCACAGCCCTCCTCCTCGGGGAACACCTGCCTGCTTCATTCACGCTGCCTGGCGCCGGCTCACGTGCGCGCAGGCATCTGTACTCACCTCGGGGGAGACCTTGGAGGGCTGCAGTATGCAGAGCTGCAAAGCTGGGAAGAAAAACCTGACATTAGCTTACTCCTGGCAACAGCATCACTTCGATCTGCATTTCCCTCTGGCTTTTCCTTCAGCCTGACCCCTTTCATCAGCAGAACCCCCGGGCAAGCAGAAACTGTCTGGAGACATTGTTCAAGCGGGCAGGGGCAGAGGGGGCTCCCTCCTGTGAGAGGGAGCAGCCAAACTCCCTGGAGTGAGCTGCGTTAGAATTGTTTTGTCAAGCCACGAAGCAGTCAAATGTGCAAGTGCTCTCCGTCAGGCTGCCAGCTGCCTGCTGGGGAGCCACAGCTAGAGCATGACAGAAATTAGATCTGGAAAAGAACAGGATTAAAAAAGAAAGTTTCATATGGATGGGACCTGCGTTTCATTTTCCAAAAGCTCTTACACGCTTCATTAAAGATATCTTGCATTACATCTAGGCAAAGATGGTAACTGTGACTATAATTTAATTAGCTTAATACTTCCCACTAAAAATGCACGTTTCTGCTGTCTATAACTTTGCGGTTACGCTCTGAAGGCTCTCGTGGCCTGCATCTGTAATGCAGCGATCAGAGAAAGAACAAGGATCACCATTTATGCTGGCAAAGCCTAATTCCTTCATGGCTGGTGAAGAGGCTGCAGACAAGTGTGCCTTTCACAAAGAATTCGCAGTTCAAAGAGCTTTACTGAATGTGCTATTCAAGCCATTAAAGCAATCAGGGGGTTTATTAAGTAATGAGGGACTAATTCTTACTCTATTGCTATGCCAGTCATCTGGTGGTAGAAAACATATGATTTAGCAATAACAGAATAACCGGTGCTGATCATATCACCCATGTTGTATTAATGTGCTTCTTCCCTCACACAAGCCCTGCGCGATTCTCCCCGAAATGTCCACGTTTATATCTTTTTACATGTTTTTTTGTTGTGGGTTTGGTTTTTTTGGGGGGGGGTTGTTTTGCTTTTTTTTTTGTATGATTAAACCGTTTAGCTTCTCACCTCCATCCAAGAGGGCGAGGAATGCCAGGACCAGGAAGGGAGATGCTTTCCCCACGAATTCGTACATCACGCTCCCAAAAGGGGCCCCGACTGCAAGGGAAGGGCTGCGTCACACAGCAGCAGTGCCACCGTCCCCAGCGCCCGGGCAGCAGCGCTCGGCTCCTGCCGGCGGGGTTTCCTCTGAATCCCCCGGCGGGTGTTTGGTGGAGGTGGTGGGAAGGTGTCAGGTCCCGTGGGCAGTGGCTGCGGAGGGTGAGCAGAAGGAGGGAGGAGGACAGGTGGCCGTGCCATGGGATGCTGCCGGGGAAGGGGTGCAGCCCGGCAGGTGGAAGCCATAGGTGGTGGCCAGCAAAGCTCTGGAGATGCTGTTGCTGTAAACTCCGTTGGGAGGAAGGTTTCCTTACTCAGCACACCCAAGGCCAAGCCTCCAAGAGCGATCCCCATTGCGTTGCCCCTCTCGAAGTCATCTGTGTACACGCTGGCCAGCATGCCCAAGCCTGGGAGCAGAGAGAAAGCAGAAGCCACATGAGGCTGGCTGGTACCATGGTGGTGGTGGCCCTCTCTGAAAGCAGCCTGGGCTTTTGGGGGGATTTATCTGCTTGCCGCTGGGCTGTGTGGGTGCGCTGTCTGTGCCAGCCCAGCAGGCATGGTGAGGAGGACTTTGAAGGCCCTTGGTGTGTCTGTGCTGCTCATCATTCCTGAGACAGTAATTGAACCCGGAGAAGGGGAGCTGACGTAGGGACTGAGGTGTAGTGAAAACACTTACCTGCAACTGATGAGAACGATGATCCAACGCCTTGGAGGGCTCGGGCGATGAACAACAAGGTGTAGGTGCCCGAGAAAGCAAACACTGTGGAGGAAGGGGAGAGACAGCATCAGGCAGAACCATGGACTGAGCGTTAAAACCCTGCAGAGGGTTAGAGCAGCCTCAGCTTGCACCAGTTTGGGTGCTGGAGGGGCAGAGGGCCACTCGTACTTTCTTGTCACCAGTTTCTGAGACCGGTTGCTCTGCTCTCACTCCTTTCTCCTGCATGGGGACAGCAGTGCAGGCACAGACCAAAGGATTTTCTCCTGTGACACTGTGCATGAAGGGCAGATGGAAGGGAAATACTCACTGACTGTGGAAAGGAACATGATGATGAATCCAATGAACATGGGGATGTGGTATCCTATCCTGGAAAGGGAACAAAGAGGCACCGTCTCAGGGAGGGTTCTTCATTTCAGCTTGAGATCTGGTCTTGCTGCCCAGTCTTAACACACACGTCTCTGTGGGGCTGGTAAGCATCTCCTGAACGTGTGGATGCGCCCAAGGAAGCATCCAGTGTCTAAGTGCCCCCAGATAACACTGTAAAGCCCACCCAGGGACATGGCTCTGTTTTACCAACTCATCTGCCCACCCAGACCACGCGGAGATGAGCCCAGCACAGCTCACACAGGTCTGCTAGAGACAAAGGCAAAGAAAAACTCTGGGGCAGAAAATCTGAAAACAACATTATATCCGCAGTGAGGTGGGAGTCTTCATTTGTTTGGTGGTTATTGGTATTAAATAGCATGTCTGCACCTGAGGAGAGCATTAGTGAAGCTTATGTTGTAATATGAACACGCAAGCCATTTGTAAGCTTTTAGAAAAGGTAAGATTTATGCTGATTTTGATGCATATATTCTCCCGCTTGCTGTTCTCCCCCCGGTTCCTGTCACTCCGTGGTTGCAGTGGTCGCACATGCAGCCCAGCCCTTTGCTGCTCAGCTGATGGCAATCGCCTTTGCAGGCAGGAGCTGCCTGTCCCCGCAGGGCTCCATCCCGGCATGAACCCAGGTCTCTGACCTACCTGTTGGTCAGAAGGCCCACGGATGGGTTGACCACCAGCTGTACGAGAGCCTTGGAGGCAAACAGCAGCCCCACACGGACATTTTCCTTGGCGAGGAACTCCTCGCCTTCCAGGCAGCTGCTCGGCAGCGGTGGGCTGCTGGTGGGGGGCTGTGGCGGGCGGCTGCTCTCTGTCCCATTCACCAGCTCCACGGCGCTGGTGGAGCCCGAGACAGTCACCGTGGTGTTGTCAAAATAGAACATGGAGGAGAAGAGAGAAGCCTTTGAGGCTGGAGGAGCCGGCTCAGTCTGGGCTGAGTCGACAGAGCTGTTGCTGCCTTCATATTCTGTTGTATAAAGGAAGGTGGGGACAATCGGTACTGGAAAAAAAAAAAACAAAAACCCAGGGAAGGGATTAATTAGTAATTTTACTCCATTTTCTGGCTCAGCACACAGCTGAACTGAGTGGTGCTGGCCAGGTGTCGGTGTCCTGGAAGCTCCCAGCACCCAGCCCTCCCCACAGCTTTCCCTGCCGGCACTGACTGGAGAGCGACCGAGGAGCCAACACGCCGAGGTGGCACCCAAAGCACAGCAAGAACCCCACGCCGTACCCACGACTGTCAGCAGCATGTTGTCGAGCAGCAGTGCGACGAACACCACCACCAGCACCAGCCTCCGCGACACCCTGCCCGCTGCCAGCCAGCGCCAGGGCACACCTTCGGCAGCCGGGGGCATGGCTGGGAGCCTGGAGCTCAGCCTGGGTCCTGCTGGCTCCTGGTCCTCAGGGCTGATGGTCTCCTGTCACCTTTAAAGAAAAGGCTCTGGGTTACAACCTCCCGCAGCTCATGGCTTCTCCCTTGAGAACACAAATCTTGAGGTCACTTGGCACCTGTGTCCTCCAAGAGCTGGGTGCTGTTCCCCAGGAGCTGGGACCACCAGCTTTGCTATCAAAGACCATGGTTTTATCGAGCTTGCATTTAAAGTTGCAGATGGAGTACGCTCTAACCCGTTTCCACTCTCCTGAGACATCTTGTACCTGCTTCAAGGCATCGTTTAAGTCTTCTTCCAAAGACTGAAAGCACGGATCAAGCCGGTAGCTTATCTATGGTAATCTCTACATCTTTTATTCCGTGTTTGTTCTTTGGAGATTAAATTCAGTCTCAAAGGAAATTCATTTACCATGCATGTCTTTTCATTTGACCTAATTGAAATGTCATGGCAAGAATCAGGACTTAAAAGCCTAACATACGTCATGTAAGATCAGGGCTTCAGAGGAGCTGAGAGAAGATTGCTTGCTTGGTCACACTGAAAATATCAATCAGAAATTTGCACTATACCAACCAAACAATTAGCTAATTACGTTCTTACAGCTCTTAGGCACTTCAGAGTCTAAGTGGCAAAATGAATGGAGCTGAGTCCAAACGGTCACCCTTCCCAATAATCTTGTGGTTTCCTGAAATCCCAGGCAATGATATGTATCAATTTTTAATTAAAAAAACCCAAATTCAAACCCTCTATCATCTACCTTCAAACCCTCTATCATCAAATATGAATGCCACACAGGTCACTAAGTTGGGAAGCAGGGATGGTTTCTCACTGTACCTCCAAGTGCTAGTAAATACCAAATAATAGAATTAATGCGAGAGAAGAGATATATATATATAAAAAGTACAAGAGAGAGAGAGAAAGGGTAAGGAAGCATAGACAATAAAGACATGTAGACTAATGTAGCCCTCACGTCTCAAGCCACAAACCCTGTCCCCTTCTCAAAGCAAACCTGTTGTGTGGAGCAGAGGAAACCAAACTCTTACCCTGGAGCCCATTTTGGTGCGAGGAGCCGGCTGCTGCTGCAGGAGGTAGTGTGGTCTGCAGCTGCTGCTCCCGGAGGATTTATGATTACCTTTTATCAGAAGAGGATATGAGTGTCCCTCTTCCATGGAGATTTAATTGGAACCTCAAACAAGTTTCATTCAGCCCTGCAGCTCCTTCTGCGTCAGAGCAGGACGGTGGGGTGGGCTGAGGGGGACTGGGAGGAGAGAGGCAGGAGTGTTTATCTGCAGCAGAGACACCTGCTTTCCAGGCTTTCATCAATGCTTATCTGTCTCTTAAGAGTCACCTTAACTCTTGCCTGGATCTGAGCACACCGAACACACTGCCCAGGGACTGCACAGCCCTCCCTTCTGTGGGGGTTGTGGGGGGCAGAGAACGGATTCATCACTGGGGGCCAAGGCTGGCATCGTTAAATGGCCCTGAGAAATGCATTTGTAAATAGTCTAGGTCTTGGGCTGATCTCCAGTGACTGATGGGCATTCTCTTGCTGCCCAACGCTGCTTGTCCTTTGTACAGCTGCTCTTGTTGCAACCACGGCTCCGTGTTACACATCCTGGAGTAAAACCAGGCAAATCTCACCACCAAGACCCGCAGCACACCAGGGATTTTTGGCTAACTGCAGAACTCAGGGAGCACAATTTGATGAAAGAGGGATATCACACGAGTTGCTCTTCCCTGCTCCCTCTGCACATGTTTGCACATCACCACAGGCTGTACGTGTGTGTTTAATGGGTCAAGCCCGTGAATGTTGGCAGTGGGTGCGGGTCCGTGGGCTGGGTGCGTGAGTGTCGCTGCTGCCGTGTGCAGCGGGCATCAGCCAGCAAGTGGGGAAGGGCTTGCTGGGTGGGTGGGAGAGGCTCCTGCAGGATACACAGCCGAAAAGGCAGCAGCTGGGGGGTTTGCTAAAGGGTCTGTGTGGAGGCTTTGCAGGGACACCTGCATCGCTTTGCAGCCTGCAAAGGGAGGGAAAGGAGCTGCACATCCAACAGTCCCGCAGCAGGCAGTACCAGAGTTGCTGCTTCACCTGTGGGATGTGGTACAAGGAGCTGCCTCCAAAGCATCCCTTCCCAGGCAGGTTTTTCCTTGATGTGCTGAATGTTTTTAGCATTAGAGGGCAAATAAACTGAAAGAGAGATCTTCCTCAAAAGGAAAAGAGAAATACTTAGGCCACTGCATCTCATGCTGTGGGCTGGTCCATAGGATGCTGAGAAGCTGCCTTTGCCTAGTGCGCAACGTAGATCAGCTTTTCAGGATTTCCAAAACTATGTGTGACGATAAGCGTTCATAGTGGATGTAAATACTTTTAAGGCCAGAATGCACTGATCTGACCTCTGATTTCTGAGAGGTGTGAGGGAATCTCACCTCTCCCCTGGGTATCAACAGGTTGTGGTCCCTCCACAGCTGAGTTCTGCCTTTGCCTCCTTCCTGCAGAAGGATGCTGGTGGTGGGGTGCCTGTCCACAGCCTTTCCCTACACCATTATGCTGTCTGCTTTGTCTCAAGGAGATATTTCTTGGCTTAACAAGGCCGGTTTCTCCTAAGTAAAGCTGGGTGGGAAATCATAGCCGTGCATGGGTGAGCAATGCATGCATGAATGGCAATGGCATGTCATTTACAGTGTGATCTCTTTTCTTTCATCATTCCTGTTTTCTTAAAGTTTTGACACTTGGCTCTGTGATTTCTTTTTAAAACCAAAACTGATACCATCGTACATTCAGGATACAGAGATTTACTGCGGAGAAAGAAAATGCATCCTAAACATATTCACCTTTTCTCTGCTGGCATGTAGATCTGCCACTGAGGCCATTTATCTGGCTTCTGCATGGCCGAAAACTATTGCCAGTAACGTGAGATGAGTACATCCTCCCGAGGAATTCCCTGGGTGTGTGTTAGAGCAGAAGTTGAAGCCTTTAAATATATTTCATGAGCTGAGAGTGGAATGTCTAGGCCTGGAAATGACTTTCTGAATAGCTGCAAAGCAGACAGGATGAGCAGTGCAGCACCACCATCTACTGAGGGAGCTCAGAAGTGCTCAGCTGTTCGTGGGCTCTGGATAGAAAATGATTCAGCTTCTTTCGGTGAGGAGGGGCACGCGGAGACAGTTATTGTTGTTATTGTTATCTTTTTTTTTTTTTTTTTTTGCAGGCCCTGAGGTCAGGACACATGTTGTTTGGCAGCCCTAAGCCGCTGCAGGGGATTGCGGTGTCATGTCACTTGTTTTGCAGAGATGATGGGAAGCTTACTCAGATGTGCTCTGGAGGCATTTCCATGTGTCTGTCGGATTTTTCCAGGCAGTTCTCTTGGAGACGTGTTTTTTTTTTAACCATTATAAATGTTTGCCATGAATTTTTCTTTCAATAACCCTACCAGGGGAAAAAAAATATGACTACAATTTTCTTCCTGGCCAGACTGAGATAGTAAAATATGGTGAATGTTTCTTATGTAATAAAAAGTATAAAAGAATTTATGGGCTGTCTCGGGGCCCGGAGTAGGATGTGGGTCTGAAAAATCACTGCTAGTGGACCTCACACCGGCTCTGCCTGCTGACCGCGGTGCCGGGGGCTTCAGCCGGCAGCAGGCTGGAACAGCGAGGTCTGGGTGCTGCTGGCACCCCAAGGTGCGGTGGAGCACCCCTGGCAGCGGGGGCTGCCCCTCCGCTATGGGCCACTTGCTGTCCCTTCTCCTGAGCAATTGTTTGAGGGTTTTTTTTTTCCAACGGGCTCATCCAGTCCTTGGTACCTTGTTGCTCTACAAACAAGCACGGCATTGCCGGTATCTCATTGAAAACATGTTCCCCCAAGGTATTTCCAGTTGTAATGGAGAAGGCGGTATAATATTGGTTTGTAACATCAAACAGTTCTCTCTCACTGCTAGGTGGGGAGGAGAACAAGCAGCCACTATTAAAATTTATCCTGTATGAAGAGATGCACAGCCCGTGAGGAAACAGAAGGCTGACAGACTAATGGTTTCCTGGAAAAAGGTGTTTACAAACAACCTGCTATCTTTTTTAATTAAAAAAAGCGGCCAGCACCTGGTGGCTCTCCCGTGTCTTCCCAGCCACTCACCCCTCCTGCCAGCTGGCTTCATTGTCTTTCTTTCTCTCTTTCCTTCTTTCCTACCTTCTTTCTTTTTTCTCTTTCTTCCTGTTCCCTTTTTCTTCCTTGTCCTTTTTCTCGTTTCTATTTTCTTTTTATCTTCCCTTTTTTATTCTTTTTCCTTTTGCCATTCCCATTCCCTTTTCCTTTTTTCCTTTTCTTTTTCGTTTTCTCTTTTGCTTTCCCTTTCCCTTTTGCTTTCTAATTCTCTTTTTCTTTCTCTCTTTTTCTCTTGCCTTTTCCCTGTTCTCTTTCCTTCTCCCTTTCCCATTCCCTTTTCCTTTTTTCCTTTTCCTTTTCCCCTTTCCCTTTTTTCCTTTCGCTTTTGCTTTCCAATTCTCTTTTTCTTTCTCCTTTCTTTTTTTATTTTTTTTCTCTTTTTCTCTTGACTTTTCCCTGTTCCCTTTCCTGTTCCCTTTTCCTTTTGCTTTCCCTTTCCCTTTCGCTTTTGCTTTCACTTTCCAATTATCTTTTTCTTTTTTCTCTTTTTTCTTTCTCTTTTCCCTGTTTCCTTTTCCTTTTCCCTTTTGCTTTCCCTTTCCCTTTTGCTTTTGCTTTCCAATTATCTTTTTCTTTTTTCTCTTTTTCTTTTTCTCTTTCTTCTTTCTCTTTTCCCTGTTTCCTTTTCCTTTTCCGTTTTGCTTTCCCTTTTGCTTTTGCTTTCCAATTATCTTTTTCTTTTTTATCTTTTTGTTTTTCTCTTTTTTCTTTCTCTTTGCCCTGTTTCCTTTTCCCTTTTGCTTTTGCTTTCCAATTATCTTTTTCTTTTTTCTCTTTTTCTTTTTCTCGTTTTTCTTTCTCTTTTCCGTTTCCTTTTCCTTTTCCCTTTTGCTTTCCCTTTCCCTTTTGCTTTTGCTTTCCAATTATCTTTTTCTTTTTTCTCTTTTTCTTTTTCTCCTTTTCCTTTTCCCTTTCCCTTTTCCTCTTTTTCTCTCGTTCCCTCTCCCCCTCCCCGCCCCCGCCCCCCAGCACCAGGGCCAGCTCCCCGCTCCCCGCGGGCGGGGCGCGCGCGGCGCCGCTATATCTGCGCGTGCGCGGCGGGGCGGGGCGGGGCGAGCGTCGGGGAAGATGGCGGCGGTGCGGGCGGTGCGCGGGCTGGTGAACGGCGCCGGGCCCGGCGGGCCGCGGGAGCAGGTGGCGGCCCTCACCCGCGACTACCTCTCCCAGCCGCGCCTCAGTGAGTGCGGGGGGCCGTGGGGCCTGGCGGGGGGCCGTGGGGCCTGGGCCTGGCGGGGGGCGGGGGGCCGTGGGGCCTGGGCCTGGCGGGGGGCGGTGGGGCCTGGCCGGGGCGGTGGGGCCTGGGCCTGGCGGGGGACGGCGCGACAGGGGCTGCACCCCGGGGCACGACGGCTCTGTGGGCGCCTGTGGGCTGCAGGGGGGGGGGCAGGTTCTGTTCCCTTACAGCGAGGCTGGGCCGTCTGCTGAAAAAGGGGAAATGCAGGAGCCTCAGCACACCCCCCTGACCGTGCTGTGGCGGGGGGGCAGCGTTGTCTGGGGGGGGGACTGGCCTTTTTTTGGTGTAGGCAGTAATTACGCAGGTGGCTGTACCTGTGTGCGTACCCATGGGGCGAGGGGGGGGCAGGGGCTTCTTTGGAACGGCTGCCTGGCTTGTGGGCCACATCCATCATCACAGCCCCAGCCCCCCAAGCCTCCTGCCCCAGAGTGGAGCGGAGGCTCCAGCCCAGCGTGGAGCCAAGGTGCCTTCCTGCTCCGCTCGCATCTTTCCATGTCAGTTTTGTTTTTTCCCCAAACTGCCACCACTTGCAAGCTGGGTACGGAAAACATTCCGGTTGTTTCTGATTTGTCATTGAACTGGTGGTTGATCTTAATGGGGACACGAGTTCTGGGCTGGTGAGCTGCTTTCAAGGGGAAATGGTGCTGGACGATGTCAAGGAAACGTTTTCTTGTGGCCGAGGCAAGCTGGCGTAAGCTGTTTCCCATGGATTGAGGAAGAAGTGCTCATGAGACAGTCATGAGATGGAACGCGCAAGAAAATGTTTTCCATTTCTTGCGGACAGTGGGCTGCAAACTCTTGCAGTCCAAGCAGAGCCTTTTTGTAGTGTGAGGTCCATGTAATTCTCCTGGCTGAGGTGAAAGGAGCAGACCAGCTTGTGCTTTTCGTGAAGACTAGTTCAGGGACACGTGTCCTGTCTCAGGGGGTTTTGCAGGATTTTGACAAGAGTAAAACTGTCAAATAGGAGAAATAAGTGTTCTGGCCTTAGACTGCTTTATACACCCAGTGACCCTCAAACCTTATCTAATGCAGTTTTGGTTATTGCCGATTAAGAGATTACATTGCAACAGTTCAAACCATTTAAGTGTAAATACTGTGTTGGTGACAGTCTAAACAACACGTAAGTGTGCCAGAGCTGGGCAGTCTGAAGTGGCTAAGCCAGGTGATTCCCCGTGGCCTGGTGCTGGTGGAATTTGTGATCTGTCCTAGTACCACGAGTGCCTGTTTCCTCTGCCTTGCAGTGTGACCAAGAAGAGGTGCTGGTGTCTCTCTTGTTCCGCAAATGGCTCCACTTGCTCATTTTTCCTTCCCGGGAATAAGTGACTAACAGTCACTCACTTGGTCACGGCTCCATGTGACCCTGATAAAGCTTTAACTCAATTTGACTTTTATCTGTGGATCAAGTGATGCTGGGCTCTAGCTGGGATACTGGTGTGTTCTCAGAGCAATGCAGGAGGACTGTTTACTAAATTTTTCACAGCTTTTCCATTGGATTGCCAGCCGAGGGATGAATTCTGGGCGCGCAGTACCTCAGACAGTTGTATGTAATGCTAATACTTGAGCTGCTGATGTTTAAGACATGAGTGTTCTGATGAGCTGGCTAGCTGTGGCCTTCTATCAGGTGTTGATCCTTAAGTTAAACCAGGATAACCCCAGAGTAGGAGCAGTTTGGCTAAGGTGGAATTCAACCTTTTACGGTGTAGTGCATTGACTTTTTCTCAGAAGACAGGAATGGTGTTATAAAAGGTTGTCTCTTAGTGTGTCGAAAGACACAGCTCACTGTAGAACCTTTGCTGATCAGCTTCTGAGTGCAAGACCTGCTTGCTTTGCTAAGTACAGGCTTTCATTCACATGGGCTGTTTCAGTGTCATGGAGCAGGATGCTTCTGTGGTTAAAAAGAAAAAAACCTGGGAGCTGAGTATTGATATTAAGGTCTCCTTACCAATTTTAGACATAAATTTCAGTGGCACTTTCTTTATCACAAGCTACAGATGTTATCCCTGCAACTGTGTAATTTTCTTCGCTTAAAATGTCAACTCTACATCATATTGGTGTTTCTTGGTGGTGATCAACTTGTCCCTGGATGTAGACTTAAAGTGAATTTCTGTGACAGACAAGAAAATGGCAGTATCATATCTTGACGCTACCTCGGGTGCTTTGCAAGTAGCAGCAAAAAATGCTGGTAGTGGAATTTTTACCTAACCCTTCCTGTAGAGTTTAGGATAAACATCGAAGCCATGCAGAGCTGGGTCCAAAATCTGCAAACCTGAGGCTGGTGATAGGAATGAAACTTTGAAAACTTTATGTAGGATGTTCCTGATGTTCTGAGGAAGCACCTGACTTGTGGCTTGCTTTCTTTCAGCTTATAAAACTGTATCAGGTGTGAACGGCCCCCTGGTTATTCTGGATCAAGTTAAGGTAAAGATTCAGATTCTTAATACAGCTTTTTGAGGGAGGGTTTACATGAAAAGCTGTGACAAGTTAAATCCAGACTGCTATGTTGGGTTCTTTGAGCAATTTTAATGCAAGATATGTTTCTGACTTGAGATAAATGAGAATATGCAAGTTCCTGTAAAGCCAAGAAGAGTTGTCCAGGTCCTGGAAGAAAGGGAGAGTTGTTGAAACTGTTGGGAGAAAGAATGGAAACAGTGTTTCAGTTTTACCAAAATCCCCAGAATGTTTTCTAAACATGAATGTGGAAACATACCAATTGGCTTTGTTGTTGACCTTTTTGTTACCAGAGCATAAGTGCTTTGTGAAAGGAAACTGTAAACAGTTCTGGCTTGTTCTCAAATTACTGGTAAGCTGCTGTTGAAGGCAGGGGACTGATGCTGCATCATGGATTTCCATTAGTATTTCAGGACTACTAGGGCTATTAGAATGGCTTCTGCCAGGTCTGTCCACAGCCTGCAACACTGAGCAAACGTTGTATGGCCCCTGTAAAAATAGCTTTATTCTGATAAATTTTAATTACTTTGGAATGAGGGTTTTTTTGGTGATAAAATTATTCTTAAAAATAATTGAGTAGTTGCTAAGCTCAAGCTTGCTTGAAACAGTGAATTTGTTTCGTGACTGATCTGGATTTTAATACCTTCCACGATCTTTCTTGCTCATCCGCAGTTTCCTAGGTATGCAGAGATTGTCCACTTGACTCTTCCCGATGGCACAAGAAGAAGCGGGCAGGTTCTGGAAGTTAGTGGCTCCAAAGCTGTGGTTCAGGTATGACTAGGGACAGGAGTGTCTCTTGGTGCAACAGAAAAATATTTTTATTAGCCAGCATGTGTCTGAGCCATGTCAAATCCATCTTGCGATACGTTCTTCTGGTACTGTAAATTAAAAAAATCACCTACTTATTCCAGGTGCAAGTGGCATGAATAATTTTAGAAGATTGAAAACTGGAATACAGTGACACATTTTATTTGCATCCCCCCCCATTGATTTCTTTGCTTCTGGATTAAAGGAATCTTTCTGTAATTGTTTAGTATCAGATTAAAGATCACCTTCTATGCTATGTGGATGCAGGTATTTCTTCTAAGCAGCTGTTTCTTGCTAATATTCATTCTTATCTGAAGAACTTTACCCTGTTGGCAAAGGGAAATGCTTGAGATCAAAGGAATGGCACTGGGTTTGTTGGTTGCTGCTGATACACTTCATGAATTTAATTTAAAGTAGGTTGTTATGTGCTGTTTTGTACTAGCAAGCTGCTCTTGAAATCCTTTGCTTGCAGAGAACTGCCTTGCTTTTCTGCCCTTTGGCTGATCAAGTTCTCAAGCTGTGAAGCAGCATTCTAGTATGTTTTTTTGTAAAGCACAATACCTATTCCTTTTTCCTGTCTTGTGGTGTTTTTTTTCCTTCTGCTATATTTACAGGTGTTTGAAGGAACTTCAGGTATTGATGCTAAGAAAACATCTTGTGAGTTTACCGGGGATATTCTTCGAACCCCTGTGTCTGAGGATATGCTTGGTAAGTCCTTGCATATTGCTTTGAAGAATGAACAGACTTACCACATGCAAACTTATTTTCACAGTAATCTACATTTTGATTTTATTGCTGTTTCTTGTAGGCAGAGTGTTTAATGGATCAGGCAAACCTATAGACAGAGGCCCCATTGTTTTAGCTGAAGATTTCCTTGACATAATGGGTATGTTCTTAATCCATTTCTGGTATGAAGTTAAGCAAATCTGGTGTTTCTGGTTTCTGAATGTTACGATAGATCTGGTTTTGAACATAGGATCTAGCTGTTGGGGGGCATTTAATCTTCTTTTTAAGTATGTGTGTGGCATCAAACTCAGATTTACACAGGTGCAGGAAGATGGGTAGCAGAAAATAACTGTTTTCTGTAATGCTTGGAAGCTGTTCTTTGAAGTGTTTGTAGACTATCTTAATTATACAGCCTCCAAAGATAAAAAGCTAATAACCTGGCAGGCTTTTCTGGAAAGCATTCTTACCACTTATGTGACTACGGAATGCCAGAGTCCTGGGTTCTGCAAAAGGCTCAGGCTTCACCAGGCACATCTAAAGATTTGTAGGGCTAACGGTGGGGTTTGTGCTTTTTGACATGAGCCCTAGGTCAGTGCTCAGAGTCACTGGTGGTTTGATCAAGCTTCAAACACGTACATGGAATAATGTGTTCTCTTGAAAAAAAAAATACAACAGGTCAGCCAATCAATCCCCAGTGTCGTATCTATCCAGAAGAAATGATTCAGACTGGCATTTCTGCTATAGATGGCATGAACAGTATTGCCAGGGGGCAGAAAATCCCCATATTCTCAGCTGCTGGCTTACCCCATAATGAGGTGAGTACTCAAGGCTGCTCTCTACACTGTTAGTGGCTTGTGTTTCACTGGGGTTAAAAAGTAAACAAAGTTAAGTTCTGGTCTGTATAATAGCATCAAGTACACAGACTGTATTTTCCATTTTTTTCTCTTTAGATTGCAGCTCAGATATGTCGCCAAGCTGGCTTGGTGAAGAAATCCAAAGATGTGATGGACTACAGTGAAGAAAACTTTGCCATTGTGTTTGCTGCTATGGGTGTAAGTCAATATCATTGAAGGAAAATGGTGCTTGAGTAATAAATAAGACTACGCTGAGAGTAGTTGTAGTATTCTGTCTTAAATATGTAACTAAACAGTGCTAAATTCTTGGCTGAATGGCTGAAAATGCCAAATGACCAGAAGTATTGTGACAAAGTGTGTCTGATCAGGATAGAGTATCTTGAATTCTAGGCTGGAGATTTAAGTTAATTTTTAGAAGTAACTCATTCTGTTGGGAATGTAGGGGAGTCTGCATGATAAGGCAACCTTTGCTTTTGGATTATTATTGAGATGTTTAGACCTTAACATGATGCAAAATGTAGTGTTGTGAAGCCTGGTCTGGAACTGATGCCTTAATATTGTGACTTAGGTGAACATGGAAACTGCTCGGTTCTTCAAATCGGACTTTGAGGAAAACGGGTCCATGGATAATGTGTGTCTGTTCCTGAACCTGGCCAATGATCCAACGTAAGTAGTTACACCATGTTGGTTGGGAAAAGCTGAGAAGAACGAGTAAATTGGAAGATGAAGCCTTAGTGGTGTCCTGCCAGATGTTACTTACGCCAGCATATTGCAGCAGAGTTGGATATGAAATGCTGGTACTCCACTTGGTGCATGTAGCAGATTTTCAGAGGGTTTATAAGTGTCTGTAACTTAAACTGTTACCTTGCAGCCTTAAAGCACTTGTCATAAATAGTGCCATACTGTTCTATTTCAGCATTGAACGTATTATCACACCTCGTCTGGCTCTAACAACAGCAGAGTTCTTGGCATATCAGTGTGAGAAGCATGTGTTGGTCATTCTGACTGATATGAGCTCCTATGCTGAAGCTCTGCGAGAGGTATGCATTTATTAACTCTCACCCTGGGTGTTGGCAGAGAGTTTGTAGTATAAAGTGAGAATGTGAACTTCTGCTCAAGCTGTTATGATTAGTATTTGTTACACTGGTCTTAAATAGCCAGCGAGGCTTTTAGTTGTTATTTGATTGTCTAGGACTATGTCCAGCAGTCAAACAGCTATTGCTTCTGTGATAGACTTACTTCCCTGGTGGCATTCAGCAGTTGGGTATTATAGTTTGGGATTTGCCTTGTTGTTTTGTCCCACGTGTTGCGGTGACGTGCTTCTCTTAGCAGGGGTTTTTTATTTTTGGTATTGCCCACAGGAAGAGGTATTGTTAAGTTGCTAGTGTAGCTTAATTAGGGGAGACAGCAGGTCTGTACGAGTGATCTGACTTGTTGGAAACATTTTTCTGGATTGCCTCAGGTTTCAGCAGCTAGAGAGGAAGTGCCTGGCCGTCGTGGTTTCCCAGGTTACATGTACACTGACTTGGCTACTATATATGAGCGCGCTGGGCGTGTGGAAGGCAGAAATGGTTCCATTACTCAGATTCCTATTCTTACCATGCCCAATGATGGTGAGTTATTTTCAAGTGTTTTTAATAAAGAGCACTTCAAAGGACTCCTTTGGAGCAACCTGCTTTATTTTGGACACAGCAAGATAGGATGTCCTGTGGCTGTTAGGTTTCCATTTGAATATTGCAGTTCTTAGCTGCCTTCTCTGTATTGCTAATAGAAATGCTTTGCCCGTTTCAGACTGCTGCACTCCTCTCTGGCCCTCTGTCAGGAGTGCTTACAGCTGTAATCCTTGCATAAGTGTGCTTGGTGACATACGGGGGTTACTGACTGATGACATATTACTTCAGGAGTCAAAAAGCTGCTGTGTCAGTGCTAGGTTGGATACAAAAGGTCTGAGAACTGTCAAACCATTTCCCCGCTTCTCCCCACAGACATTACTCATCCTATCCCTGACTTGACTGGATACATCACTGAGGGACAAATCTATGTGGATAGGCAGCTGCATAACAGACAGGTGTGTACTGCACTGGTTAGAACATTTAAAATTACTCTGTACTACTTGAAGTAAGTATTAATGCTGAAATTCTTGGATGTCTTCCCTTCAGGTTTACCCGCCTATTAATGTCTTGCCCTCCTTGTCTCGACTGATGAAGTCAGCGATTGGGGAGGGTATGACCAGGAAGGATCATGCAGATGTGTCCAACCAGCTGGTACGTAAAAACCTCTTCCAAGAAGCAGAGGCATATTTCAAATACACCTTTTGTTAAAGGGCCTGTAAAGGGCATGCCAGACAGTTGCAATCCAGAACACTCCCTGAAGCTGCTTTAAAGCATTGACTGAGTGTTTTGTGAGACCCTTTGCTTGAGTTTGAGCAGAAATGGTTACTTGGATGATCAGGGTGAAAGCACTGCTGTTCCTATCCCTTCTAGTATGCCTGCTATGCTATCGGAAAGGACGTACAGGCTATGAAGGCTGTAGTTGGTGAGGAAGCTCTTACCTCAGATGATCTTCTTTATCTGGAGTTTCTGCAGAAGTTTGAGAAGAACTTCATTGCTCAGGGTAGGTGTTTCAGGAGCATCGCAGTGCGCATTAACACCTGGAAGGTCTTGTTCTCAGATCCATCTAGTGATGAGGCACTCAGTTTGTGGTTGCTTTCTGCAGGTCCTTATGAAAATCGTACTGTTTATGAGACCTTGGACATTGGCTGGCAGCTTTTGCGAATCTTCCCCAAGGAGATGCTGAAGAGAATTCCTCAGACAACGCTGGCTGAGTTCTATCCTCGAGATTCGACTGCAAAACACTAGCCACAGCTTCATCTCTAACTCCTTGCTCTGTGAAATGCTGTTTGTTTTCTTTTTTTCATGTGTTGGTGTTTACTTGTCGCCCTTACAATTAAGACCAAGAATAGGTGACACTTGTGCCAGTGTTCCAATGTAAAAACTGGTAGCAGTGTAAAATATCCCTTCTTCCAAAGCCTGGATCTTCAGGGAGATGTTTAGGCCAGCTCTTATAAATGTGCAATAGCTATCACAAAGCTTATTCTTGGTGGTTTTTTTTCTTTGAACTGGACCTATGGTAGACATTTCGAGAGAATGTCTGAGGCTTACCAGAAATTGCAAATCTTTACTTTCAAGCCAGGAGCACGTGGGTTAGAAAACATCAAAGAGCAAATGTGACTTCCTTTGTCCAAAGCATCTGCTTGATCTGGTTGTACGCAGTTGCTGCACTGCTGGCGGAACAGATGGCACTCTGCTGTCCTGCTGTTGTGCCTGAAGACCAGGCTAATATGTGGAAAGCGTGGCGTATGACAATGTACCACTCTGAAAAATGCAAGTCACTGGTTTTTAACTGTGGCTTAAGATTGTTAAAGGTATGCATGAAGTGAAAAGCACCTAGCATGCCTATTGGTGCTCTCCGCTAGCAAAGGGTCTCTTTGGAGGCTGCAGGCCAGAGCATTGCTACCTGAAGGTAGTATGATAAGGCTTAGTTGCTAATGCAGAGGTTTTAAATTGAAGTTTGCCGAATAAGCTTCCTAATTACCTTTTTCTTTTTTTTTTTTCCCCTTTTGAATTCTGGAAATGGCAGAGAGACAAAACAATAGCTAAAGCATTCCGAGATTAGTAGTTTCCCAGTGGGCAAAACTATTGGTAGTTCAAGGCTTTGTGCTGCTACTGAAGGAGATTGAGATGTAAAAAAAAAAAAAAACCAAAACCCAAAACAAAACAAAAACCCCCAAATCAACCTTTTATACCTGACACAGTTGTGCTGGTGGGAGCTTTTAAATATTGCAATTGGAGAAAGCAACTTAATGTGTGAATGGATATTTTGAATTCTGTTACAAAGCATGCTCTAGGTGGCATTGGGTCCTGAGTCATGTTTGAAACTGTTGTGGTTTGCACTCTAGGCACAGATAGATGAGGCTCCAAGCCCAGTGCTGGCAGGCTTTCTTGCTTTTTTCCAGGCTTAATGTACTCTGAGCTCTGGTCTAGCTAACCAAAGCATGTTGCACCTCTCTGGACACCTTCAGCGCTTGTCTAGGAAGGTGCTAACATGACGTGAATGATAGATTCTAATTTCAGCTTTCCCTGGCGTCTCCTAGTGCAGTTCTCTCTATAGTTTGTTCAGTGTTCTCTGTAACTTGGATGCAATAGCAACTTCATTCCAGTGCATTCCACCCTAAAGCTATGTCAAGTCTATTTTTCTTGAGGTAGGGATGGGAGGTCGGAAGTGTTGGCATGAGAATACCTTAATGTAAAGAATATCCAAATAAATATGGAAAGTGTTGAACAAAATGGAAGCTTTTGTGATTCTGTGCGTGAAAACAACTTTAGGACCCCCAGCGGCTCAAGGACATCCTAGCCACTGCTGGAAAACCTATTTACCTGAATGAAACTACTTCATAATGTGCTGAAAACACTTCACTTCCATTTCTGTGTGCAGCAAGGTTCCACTTGAGCCACCCCCACCTTATTATCGCTAGAGCTGGCTGATTCTGATGATCAGGATTTGGCCTTTAGCTTCAAGACTAGACCTTTTTTCACTCACTGGAGGAGTGGGTGGGTGGTACAGTCACGGGCAAAGGCTTTGCAGGAATGTTGGGGGTAGTTTGCACTGGAGGAGGCTAGGAAACCTTAAAAGGCTTTCTGAAAATGAGCTTAGGCATCTGATAGGTTTAAATTTTCTGTGTGAACAGTACTACTAAAAGGGTGAGGGGGGCCTCGGTGGGTTTAGTCAGCCTGGGGCACGACTCTGCCTGAATTCCTGGTGTCTGTCCCTCTCCATGAATTAGCTGTTAGAGGCTGCCTGGCTTTGGGGGTGCAGTGGGGCTGGGGGGGGTGTGAGAGGCAGTGGTGTGAAACAGGGAGAGCCAGGGTTCTTCCAGAGGTACTGCAGAGAGCAGCAGCGAACCAAACGCACCTCCCTCTGCTGAACAACCTGCACAGTGAAACCAGTCAGTTAATGAGGGAGGAAAGCACCTTTCTGCTGATGTTGTGGTTCATCTTTGAAGAGTTCTGCCCTCATGTGCTGAGCTGCACCGACACCCTCCCTGTAAACAGTTTGTTTGACCGATAAAAGCCTGAGGCTGTCTCAGGTCTTCTCCTATTAAATGTTGTACTATGCTATAATTCAAGCTGTTTCTTGTACAGCAGTACAAGTCCTTGAGGTAGTAAAGACATTAGCTCATTTTTTTAAGAAACTCATTTAAGTGTCCAAGCCGGTTGCTGCAGTATGTTTCTCACCAGGAGAGACACTTAAGTTACAAATCCCATATCCTCAGTATTAATAATAGCTATGATTGTCCCACAGAGCTTGAAAGGCTGTTCACTTTGTGTGGTGGAGGAAGAGGAAGGAGGATCTAGTATGCCAAAAACACGTCTGATGGCTTGAAAAAAGTTGGGACAGGTGCTTTTGATTTTTTTTCTACCTTTTTTACCCCCTCAGTTACAGTCCTTTTATCCTGAGGGGGGGGCTGTGCTTAGGGCAGGGGAATAACTCCATGAGCAGATGGCAGCTGTCAGCACTCAGTAATGCAGGTTTTGAAAACATGAGTAAGAGGAGAAGTTCCAGAGTCCAGTGAATTCCTGAAATCCTTCAGCAGGTGACAGGTTTTGGGGACAAAGGTTGAACAAGCATTCCTGAGGGTGTGTGAGCGCTGCGAGCCAGCGAGGCAGCTGCCTGCCACCACATACCTGTGATGTCTGCATATGGGTAACATGGCTCCTGAAGCGTGCATATGTTACAGAGCAAAGCGAAAGGAATTCTGCAATTAGAAGAATATTCATGGAAATTAAGCTCTACTAATTTGCAGCTGATGGGAGCAAAGGGAAAAGAATGAGATTGATTCCGTGGCTCGATGCAGGCTGGTGAGCAGCTCCCACGCACCGGCAATCCATCAGTGATAGTCTGGCTCATCCGGGCCAGGCAAAGGTTTGGGATGAATATAAATAGCGAGGGTGGCTTTGTGCCGGGGATAAAATAGCTGTTGTCTGCAGCACGTGGGGGCTGCGTGCTCTGCCTGCGCTGCATGAGGCCAGCCGGGCTGCGGCGAGCACGGTGCTGGATGGAGCGCAGCAGCCACGCAGCGGCACTGCGCGCCCGGCCAGGGGCAAGCGAAGGGATGGAGCAAGCTGCTGCTTGTCAGTTCCCCAGTCAGGCGTGTTGCTTCCAGAAGGACAGGGCCATTTCAGGTCCTGTATCACCTGGAAATAACATTATTTTTTTTTTTCCAATTCAATATTTAGACAGAAGTGCAAGAACTGCTTCAGAAATGATCAGACCTGCTGGAAGCAGTGGCCCGTGCACAGACACTTCTTAGCTTGCTTGGATGCCATGGATTGCAAGTGCGCTGAGCTTTTTAGCAGTGCTCGCGGAGACCAGGGGTAGGGGCTGGCTCTGGTTCACTTGGCTTTGTAAGGTCAGGGGAGGAGGTCGTGCTTGTGGGCACAAAACCAGCGTGCTGAGGCTCTTCAGCTTTTATCTAGGGGACTTAATTCAGGCTTGCTTGCTGTTTAAACCCCTAGGACCGCTGGTTTAATGAGGCACGTATGTCCGGCAGAGATTTGGTGCCAACATCCAGCTCTGACCTGTCCCCTCTGCTCCCTGGACTTGTGCACAGGAGCGGCCGGGCTGCAGCGGCTGCGCTGCCCGTGCCACGCTGCTCCTCGCTCACAGTGGCTCCCGCCAGCACGCCTGAGCCTGAGCTCCTCCGGCTCCGGAGGCTCGAAGCGGGGCAGAAACCTCTGTGTTCCTCCTGGCTGCTGGAGGAAACGCATGTGCCACCCCAGGCAGAGCATCGCCACCCCCCTGCCCGCAGGCAGGTCCCTGGGTTACAGCAGACCCTGTGCTACAGACAGGGAGCCAACAGCCCGAGCTGGCGCAGGGCTCTGCAGGAGAGGAATGACACAAACAGCTTTAGTTCCCATCAGCCGGAGGCCTCAGGAGCAGGCTGGGGCTTGCAGCACAGCTATTCCAGCACTGAGCTGGGAACGTAGCCCTTTGCCGGGAAGAGCGGTGGGAAGGCCATGGGCACCCGTGGCCAGCAGGAAGGGGTGCCCCTCTGCGTGGCGTCGGGCCGGGCTGCGCCGTGAGCCCTCCCTGGGCTCTGTGTCCCTGCCCGGCCAGGAGCCAGCAGCTCCGAACACGGCGCTTGGCCGGGTGTTAAACAAACAGCCCAATATTTCACGGCGTAGAGACAGCAGGTACCATGCTAAATGGGACGTGCTGATCTCCCAGCTGCTGCCTTAGCGCATTTACACGCTGCTTTTTCTTTTTTTTTTTTTTTTTTTTTTTTTTTTTTTGTAATGACTAATGAGGACTGCCTGGGGGTCTTATCCCCCTTTGCCAACTGATGTCAGCCAGTCGGGTCCCTCGGAGAAGCACACGCCAGCTGTCGGCTCATTTAGGAGGGGAGGAGAGCAAACATTGGACACGTTTCCCCCACCCTGCCCCTTGGGTTTTCGGTTGGGACTGGCAGATGTAAGGCAGGGGAGCAGGCTGGTGGGGAGAGCCGCTGCAGGTTATTTGCACATCAAAAGCAGCTTTGCCTCCGACCCTCTATCACCCTGTGAGCATGAGGTGGCTCGATTTAATTGCTCTTTCAAAGGCAGCCCTGGTCTTGTCTCTGCTGAGATTTTAGGTCTGACTTTGCCCCCCATAGCCAGAAACTGGTGCAGTGGCACCAGGGTGTTAAAAGAAGATGCAAATCAGCTTTTCTCTGTCTTTAAGCTTATTTGCATCCGCTGATTAGTTCAGCAACTGATTCAAACTCCTTCTGTTTGAGGACGGTTGGTGCTCGGGCAGCTGGAGCAGAGCTACCCAGAGCACAGGCGAAGGGGGAACCCCAGTGACTGCGGGGGAGATGCACGAGCGGGTGCTGTGTCTCCCCTTTTGCCCCCAACACCTGAGCTAACCGTGCCCCTCGTGCTCTGACGCTTCCTCAGCTCGGGAGCCCCGGCATGCACCGATGCCATCCCATTCATGTTTAACCTCCACAGGGCAAGCACTGGGCATCAGAGGGAACGGCTTTGCCCCAATATTATCAGGGCTTTCTGCTCCTTCCCGAATGTGCCTGCTCTTGGGCGTGAAGCAGTGGGGTTGCAGCAGGGATCAGGCTGTCCTCTGCTGCTCAGCTTTCCTTGTGAGCAAGGGAGCCGTGCTTCTGTCCGTGCATCAGCCCTACGAGGGCCAGGCAGTGCCCACTATCCTGATTTCTGCTGCTGCCTGAGGCAGAGGATGCTCTGAGCCCTCGCTGTGGGAAAGACACAGCTTTTTCTCATCAGTAGCTTCATTAGGGTTTTGGTGGAGAAGGGGTGGGACCCTCACCTGATTTAATGGAAGAAGCAGCCCAGGGTCCCCAGGTCTGGGGATCTGGCTTCCCAGTGTATTGCTAAGAAGCTCTTCTTATGGCATATGTGCCCTTGGGGATGCTGCGCTTGCTCCTGGACCTGCCCTGACTCCTGCTGCTGTTCAGCCCTGGTAAATCTCTGCTCTGCTGCACTGCATCATTTGCAGTTTGGTTGCAACCTTTGTGGGACAGGGATATCTGCTGGGGTAATGTGGGATAGCTCAGGGGTCTCTCCTTGCTGCTCTCTTGGCCCAGATACATGGACAAGCCTGGGAAGGGCTTGGCCAAGCCGGCAGCACCCAGCAGCCAGGGCAGGCGATGGTCGGAGGTGATGTGTAACAGAAGGTGCTGCTCAGGAGAGAGAGAGAGCCCTCGCACGTGGTTTTCTATCTCCTTCCTCCTCAGCAGTTTTCAAAGGCTCTAAAAATAAACTTCCCTCATGCCTCGGGCAGCGTGAGCGAAGCCAAGGTTTCCCTGGAAAGCGTCAGTGGGAGCTGGGTGCTGGGGCCAGGTGCCCTTTCGGGGGGCACGGAGCAGCTCATGAGTGGCTCAGGGTCCCCACCTTGCTCTGGAGGGGTGAGTGTCCCCTGGAAGCAGCCAGAGGAGTCAGGACAAATGGCAGTGTTTTCTACAATTTGAGTGCTTCCCGCTATTTTCTGTCTCCCCAACCTCCCCCTTTACCTCCCCCTGTGCTGTTTAGACCTGTGAAACCACCAGATCCGTGCAAGGCAAATCGGCTCTGAGCTGATTTGGAGGAAAACAGCTTCAATAGTCAAAACATGTCCTTGGTTTCATTAAGGCATTTGTGCTGTATCTCTCCCTCTGGAGCTGTGTTCTCTGGCTCCCCTTGGGAGATGGACCAGCCCACGCCGGTGGGGCCGCTGGGGCTGGGGGCTTTGGGCTGCGCAGGGTCTGGATGAAAATCAGTTTTACCTTCAGAGCAGGAGGGCGAAGGCTGCGGGGTGTGAGCTGGGAGCTGGGCCAGGCGGATTATCTCCTCTTCTCCGATATCCCTGTGTTTGCCGGAGGCAAGTTGCTGCTTTTCCATGCATGGGTTATCCCAGCTGCACGGCGGAGATAACGCCGCTCACCCATGCGGCAAAGCGCTCGCGGGGCTGGAAACAAACAGGGCCAGGTGGAAGGATGTCCCCAAAGGGGACCTTGGAGTGTTGTGATAAATGATTTGTGGCTTGAGGGGTGTGTGTGTGATGTGCCCCGGAGAGGGGCATGGCAAAGCACCATCCTGCATTGCTGCTGGCTGGTGGTGAAAACCCTCCAAACGCTGCCAAGCCAGGCACTCGGAGAGGCTAAATAAGTTTTACAAAATTTATTTATAAATAAAACCATAAAATTACCAGTAGTTTACATCAGTCACCAGAAATAACATCCAAAAAAACCTGCAGAAAAATAATTATATGTACAGGCTGAGGCCGGCCAGCCGCAGAGCGGGCAGGGCGGCCGTGGCTCACACCGGCAGCGACACACCTGCGATGCGGACGGTCACACACAGCGTTGTGCAAAGGCAGCACATCGATGCCTCCGGGCAATCACATCATACAGCGCTGGCTGGCGAGGACACGCGGCTGGGGCAACGGGGACCTGGGACGGGGCCACCGAGGCCAGCGGGAGCGGGAACAAGGCTGGGCATTGCCAGGACAGGGGCTGCGGGATGGGGCAGCCGGGAGAGCTCGGCACTCCTCGGCACCCGTGTGTTTGGCACTGGAAAGCTCCTGGTCACTGCGCTCTGGCTCCGATGCGGGACACGGAAGGGCTGCAGAGCCCTTGGTGCAGGGCTATGGCTTGGATGATGCAGAAAATCCCGTCCGGCCCCACGAGCCAGAGCGGAGCTGGGTGCCGTCCTTCATCCCTCATCTTTCAGCTCTCCAAAGCATCCTTCAGCAGGTCTGGGCAAAGGCTGGCTGACCCAGCGTGGCCCCGACCCACAGCCGCGGGGCTGGAACCGGGATTCGAGGCTGGCTTTTTTCCAGCAGACCATGGCTATGGATCGGCTGGTGCTATGTGCGTGTGCCAGGACGGGCCAGGGTGCCCTGGGGGGGGCTCGGGGGCAGGTGCGGAAGGCACAGACTGGTTTCTGTGAGTCGCCCTTACAGGCTGGCTGGAGCAGGGTGAGGGATGCTGAATTTTGCTGCTTGCGCACAGCTTTGAGCCCTTGGCCAAATTTGCGGCATGGGATTGTGCAAGACCCCCCGCCCGCAGCCCTGGGATGGAGCCTCCTGGGCTGGTGCCCACCTCGCTAGTGGGTAAACAAACATATTGCAGTAAAAATACCATTGCACTAGCACAAAGTGGTCCCGGCTGGAGACCTCCACCCTGGCAAGCTGGATGCTGGCTGACTCCCTCTTGGCCATGCTGAGCTGTGGCAGGATGGGAGAGTCACTGCTGGCGATGCGCAGTGGAGCCTGGCTATCTGCTTGCTGGTGGCAGGAGAAAATTTTAAGAGCTGGAGTAGAAAACAAAATGGAAGTGGTTGGCTGATTGGGTTTTTTTAACCAGCTCCTGTTGATGGGATCCCGTGGGTGTAAGGGCACAAGTGGAGATAAGGCAGCCGGGGTTCCCAGGAGGGATGGTCACAGCGAGCAAGTGAGAGCACATGGGGTCATGGGGCAAACACAACCGATTTCCACCCCCTGATTCCTTGGGTCAGACTGTGGCTTGGGAATTTCTGTTCCTTTTTAAATCCAGTTGCCCATCTGGCAGCTGGAGGAAAGGGACACCGGGTCCTTGTCCATCAGAGTGGGAATGCTGGGTTTGCTGTGGCTGTGCAGGTCCAGGGAGGAGGGATGTGCAGGTGTGGCCATGGCCAAGGGACAGGATGGGTGCTGGGTGCGCTGTGCCCGTCAGTGAAAGGTGATTTTGGTGGGGGTGTTGGCTGTAACAAGGTGAAGGGTGCGTGTGTGTGTGGGTAGGGTCCTTCCTGAGGCGCTGCAGCAGCCGAGGGACGGGAGAAGTGGATGTGCAGCCTGCGCCGGCGGCAGCTCCTCGGTCCTGTGGCACCCGGGGTTTGGCACTGACCGGAGGAAGGTTCAGGAGGTGTGAGAGCAGCGGCGCTTCCTCCAGCCTGTGGGAAGGGACCGGCTGGAAACGTGCCAAGGCTGATTCCTCTCAAAGAAGGTGGGAAGGGCTGTGGCGTCCCTCTCCCCAGAGCTGTGCTGTCATGGGACCCCCCCCCGAGCATGGAGCAGAGCATCCCCTGGGAGTTTTGCATCATCTCGTTACCCGACGGGAGATTATTTGCTGAAGTCCTGTTCCCTGACCACCCCCGTCGCTGGCTTCTCAGTCCTACAAGGGGGCAGAAGGGGGGCGAGGGGGAACTGCTGGCACGTCACCATTGGCACTAGTTGCTTGTTCACCTCTGTAACACGACAGGTGGCGGAGGGCACCGCCGCAGTGCGATGCAGGGAGGGGAGAAGGGCTGGCGAGCTGGCCAGGCCACCAGCTCCGCTAATAAATACATGGCTCATCTGAACTGTACAAGGCGTGGGGCAAGCTGCAGGGCAGCGCTTCTACCTGGGAGAGACTGCCACCCCTAAGCTGCAAGGAGGATTAGGCAGACCTGGCTCAGATCTCAGTGGCGATGATGTCCTCGTAGGGGACATCGGCACCGGGTATGTCCAGCTCGATGGGCTCCTTGCCATCTTCCCCTGCAGCGAGCTGCTGGAGCATCTTCTCCAGATTCTGGTTCCTCTTGTACATGTGCAGGTAGCTCTGCTGCAGCTGCTTCTGGTAGTGAATCACCTTCTCCTTCTCCTCCTTCCATGTCTGCCGCTCGTGCTGGAAGCCAGAGGTCATCTGCTCATTGTTGTCCCGCTCAGCCTTCAGCTCTGCCCTCAGCCTCTCCACCTCTCCCTGCAGTGCTTGAGCATCGTCCACCACAGCGCAGGGCCTGGCCACCTCCCGGGCTTCGCTCAGCTGCTCCTTGAGGATGGCGAGCTCCGTCCGCAGGTCCATGATCTCCTGCTCTAGCAGATTCACCTTCTCCCTCAGCAGCTCGGACTCGTTCTTCTTGCGCTGGAGCTCATTCTCACACACCTCCAGCTCCATGGCTTTGGTGCGCAGGGAGCCCTCCAGGTCCTGGGTCTTCATCTCCAGCCCTTCCATCTTCACCCTAACCTCCTTCAGCTGAGCCTTCAGGCTGAGGATCTCACTGGTCTTGGTGTTGAGCTCTGTCTGGGACTCCTTCAGCTGCTGCTTCAGGAGGGAGATCTCCCCCGACTTCTGGCACACCTGTGGGGAGGGATGCAGCACCCCAGTTAGGGCTGTACCTTGGAGATGGGCAGCACCCACAGTACCCCATGCAAGCCACGCTGGGCTCAGCTGGGGTTCAGCATGTGGAGACCCCAGCCACAAAATCCCACCCGGGGAGATGCCCAGCACGGAGAGCCATGCCTGGGCCCTCCAGGGGGCTGGAGGGGACCTCACTCCCTCCATGCATCAACACCCTGGCTGACATGGAGGGCTGCTGGTGACCAGCTGTGAGGATTTAAGGAGCCGACACCCTCAGCGGAGGTGTGGAAATGGGGTGTCAAGGAAGTGCTCAAGTCTCAATACCCCGTCCAACATGTTTGCCGAAACCACCGCTGATGGCTCACGTGGTCAGTTAAACTTGCTGAGCTTGTTTTGCAAGCAGACACCCAACTGCACCCCACAAAATTGCATGTAAATCCCAGTGGAGCATCCCGCTGGAGCCTGGAGCGTGGCTGGTACAGCTGCTGGGGGCTCGGCATCCAGCTGCACCCGGGGGGACCCTGCGGCCGCAAGGCCGGTGGGGCTTGTGGAGAGCCTGGCAGGGCGGCTGGCAAGCGCAAATAAACCAGAGACACTGGACGCGATATGAGCAATCCTCGCGTGCGAGGGAGCGAAGCTGAGCACTGCGCTCCTCCAGGCCTGCTGGGCAGTAGCTACGCTTCTCCCTGCGGGCAGCCGAGCGGTATCGGTGGGTGTTACTCCGGCGGGCCTGAATTTTCAGCAGTTTAACAGCCTTTGTTCAGCGCTACCCAATCAGTGGGAAAATTAAGCCTAAGCAGAGAGTGGAAGGTTTTACTGCTCTCTGATAAATGGCCATGGCAAGTCCAAGCAGTTCCTATTTACTCGCAGGAAGGTGGCTTTACTGCTCCTTTGGGGCAGGCAGTCTGAAAAACCCTCTGCTGGAGGTTGGAAACGCAAAGTTATTTTAATGACTGGGGTTTTTTTTATGCAGTAGTTGTTTCCTTATATGATGTGAAGTGCTGAGGGGTTAAGAGGGGCAGTGAGTCAATTATAACTTGCAGAGCCTCCACGTGACAGACTAGGGCTCTCCTTGGCTTTAATATCTATCTCCTAAGCCTGGGCTTAGCGTGTGCACCACCTGCTCTGCTCAGCCCCTCCGTAGTGCTGCTGGATGAGGGCACAGAAGTGGAGCAGAGCTGTGTGGCTTATTGCTGGTGCTGGAGCCATCGCCTTCCACCCACATTCTTTGCTTTTGCAATTGGCAGCCCGAGATGCTGCTCGGTGCTCCCGTGCCACTTACCTCCCACTGGGTCTCCTCCAGCGCCGGGGCGAAGCTGGTCTTCTCTTTCTCGTAGGACCTCAGCTTGGTCTCCAGAAGGTTTTGCTCCTTCATGAGGTTCTCCAGCTCCTCCCGGAGCTGCTGCTTCTCCTGCTGCAGCTGAAACACCTGGAGGTGAAGGACCTGCTGCGTCCGCTGGGTTTTCTGCGAGGTTTGCTTGAGCTTGCTGTTGCATTTCTGCTTGAGACCCTCGAGCTCTTCCTTGCAGCGCCGCTGCTTCTCTTCGTATGCCTGGCAGGAGCTGACTTCTTTCTCCTCAAAGCTTGACTGAAGCTCCTGCAACTCTCCCTCCCTCTCTAGCAGCTTCTGCTCCAGCTCCTGGATGGTGGACTCATCCGTGGAGATGGGCGAACGGATGCAAGTGGTCTTCTCGGCGGCATGGTGGTGGGGGGCTTTGCCAGGGTTGAGGATCTTGTTGCCCCCATCGGAGAAGGACATGGCCTTGAGGCTCATCATGTTGCTATCCTGGATGATGGCACACTGCAAGATGTTGTGGGCTGAGCCCCCGAAGCGGCTGATGGGTCCCATGGGCGTGACGAGGGGGTCGAGCTGGTAGCTGCTGCTGGTGCTATGGGTGGGGAGGCTGGACATGGAGTTCCTGCCGGAGTCGGACAGCCCCCCCGAGCACAGCACCGGCTTCAGCTCCTGCTCCTTGGCTTTGTCCGGGGCATGCAGCTGCTGGGAGAGGTGTCCCCCATTCTCAGGGGAGGAGTGGAGGATGGTGCCGGAGCGGGGCAGCACTGGCTTGAAGGCGGTGGGTCGTGCAGCTGGCTTCTCCGCACCCTGGGGAGAAGAGAGAGCCTGTCAGCACAGACTGACCCCGCGTCGTCTGTTCTCCCCCATCCCTTCTTCCCCCAAGGACAAGACCCCCACAGTGGGAATGGCTCGGGTCTCCATCAAGGGCCAAAAGCTCGGGAGGGGTTGCTGGTGGCTAAAACTGCCTCTGGTGGGAGGCTAACAGCATGTTTGGGAATGAGAGGACAGAACGTATTGCTGATCCAAGTTCCCAAAAGCAGAGGGTGGCAGAGTGCCCCCAGCACCTCCCTCCTGCCCCTCTCCTCCCACCTCCTTGGAGCAAACTATGCTCTCAGAGCCTTCTCTTACACGAGGACAACCCCACGGTGGGACCTGCACCCACTTTGAGGGCAGATGCTGTCCAGTGGGACCCCCCCCACGCTTCTGGGGCCACCGCCTCCCCTACTAACCACCTCCAGCTGGCTAGGAAATGGCATCAGTTTCTGCGGCGTGGGCGTCCCGAAGTCCATGCTGCTCGTCCCAGCTTGGCTGCCCAGCTCCCCACTGGCAAGCGCGGTATAGTCTGCTCGGTGGGAGCCGTGAGATTTCTGGCTGACCTTGATGTAAAAGAAGTCCTCATTCTTGCTGCTTTTGGAGCTGGACTTGTGGCTGGAGTCCTGGGAGAAGCCAAAGCGGAGCAGCCCGTCTGAGTACCTGTTGAGCTTTTTCAGGTGGGATGACTTGCGGAGCTTGTACTGGGAGGCTCGGCAGTGCTTGCTGTGGAAGCTGTGGCCGGAGATGAGGCTACTGACGCTGCCCATGCTGCTCCCGGGCTGGGGGCATGCAGTGGGGTGAGCGGAGCCCAGCTGAGCCGTGTGCCGAGGGGTCCGGGCAGCAGGTAGAGACGGCTGCTGCTGCAATCATAGCAAAGACCTTGCTGCGCCTGGGAGCTGCGAGCCTGGGGGAGGCAAAGAGAGCAGGGTGAGGAAAAGCAGTTTGGGAGGCGGGCGCGATGCTGCGCCCATAGCCTGGGCATCGGCAGGAGCGGGGCGGTTTCTGATGGTGTGAGTGGGTAAATGCACGCCTTGCACACATGTTTGGGTACAAGCTGTTATCGGCATGTGAAAGGCTTTGTGCAAAGGGCACGTGCGTGCCTCAGTGTGCGTGTTTCCCCCTGTGTGTTGGGCTGGGGGAGTGTGTGCAGGCGAGCTGGTCGTTCCTCGGGTGTGCAAAGGGAGAGGGATGCTTGCTGGGGCTGGTACCCTGCGGCCAGCCCAGGGCTGCTCTTCCTCATCCCTCCGCAGAAGCCCAGAGTGAAGGAGAGCAGCAGATGAGGAAGATGGGGAAGAGCAGGGCTTTCCCCTGTGCCTGGGGATGGCTCCAGGAGCCTCCCACGAACTGCTTGCATCCTCCAGGCTGGCTGGCACCCTCCGTGGCACAGCTCCCAGCTGGCTGGGTGCATCCCACCCTGCACCCGGGGACTCGTGGGGAGCTGCTGGGTATGGTGCAGCCGGATGAGGCCTTAGGAGACACAGGAGTCTTTAAAAATAAAGAGAGGAGGAAAAGACATTTGTAGTGATTTTTAGGTGCCTAACAGGCACTGATTTCAACAAGCATCTGTGCCTCCTGCTTATTCCACGCTGGATGGATCCCATCTCCTGACAGCTGCGTTCGACTCTGTGAGCTGCAGTCACAACCTTTTCTGCATCAGCCTGTCGCTCCCTGATTTCTCGACAATTTTCTGTGCTCCTCTTAACCTACCTGAAAAGGGATGCTGTGAGGCTTAATTATGCTTAATGTCTGTGCAGCACTTAAGGAGACGAGAGGCATTATGTGTGTGCAAAGTATTGTGATTACGGTTCAGAGGTATGCGGGGCTCTGCATTAATTCACTTTGCTATGGGGGAAAAATGTAAAATAAAATCCCAGCTCCTGGTGGCCTTTGCGATGCTTGGCTCCCAGTGCCAGGGCTATAATGGAGATGCATCTTCCATCTAGATCATTAAAGGGTGAGGCGGGGAGTAGAGGGAAGAGCTGCTCGTAGGCACAAGTTAGTGTGTAATCAAAATGAGCTAAATCCTATTTGCAGAGGGTGATGAAAGAAGAAGCGTTTCTGCTCTCCGCTGCATGCAGAACAGCCCAACGCGCCCACTCTCCAGTGGGTCTTCTCCACTGGTGCCCCATGCCAGTCTTCCATCGCCTGAGCAGACATCCTGGGGGGTAAAATGCCCCCTGGCAGTAGGAGGGGGGTGCAGGCATGGCGTGCCAGGGCATCCTCGCTGCCTCATCCTCAAAGTCTAGAGAGTTGCTCCTATGTTTTTCCCATTCTTCATTACGTTCTGCCTCACGCCTGGTCCGGTGCAGGCTCCTCTGCATCCTGAACAGGGTAACACAAACCTGTGCTCATCCCTCAGCTTTATTTGTTTTCTTTTTCTCTGCGCCCTGAGGACCCAGATTGATTAAGTGTCAGAGAAAAGTCCCAGAAAGACAGAATATCCGCTTTAATCCCTAAATCCATTTTTAGGAGATTAAGAGAAGTAAGTAAGAACCAAGATCTGAACTACTGCCTGGATGCTGATATGCTAAAAGCGATCGATGGCTTTGGCTTCATTCATTTTTATAGGGTAAGAGGCATAATGTGCATGGAGGGGGACGCGTCGCTGTGGGGAACGGGATAACTGGCGCAGGAGGCTGCTCTGCCTGCGAGTCCCTGACACCACGCTTGTGTGTCTGTGCCTGCAGAGGAGGAAAGGCAGTGTCACAGCTGCCAGCTATGGCAACAGCATCCCAGAGACAGCGCTCAATGTGTGCGAGCGCGCGGGAAGGGGGAAGCAGCCGCTATATGTAAACATATATATATATGTAAACACCTATGGCAGAGGTGTCAGTGATGTTTGATTCCTTAAAGCACAGAGTGTTGCATGTGGCTGGTGCTCCAGGGTTGCTAGGCTCACTGTCCCTGTGGCCAGATCACCCATCCTCTTGGATAGATGCGCCCTTAGTTTTTTGGGTGCCTGCAGAAGACAAGAGAAACGTGGGGAGGGAGACCTGGGACTTTCCAGCCTCTTGGCAGGAGGTGTTTCAATCAATCCCAGCCCTCCTACACATGCCTGAGAGGGCTGGGCACGTCTTTTTCTTCTTCTTCCCTCTTTCCATTTAGAAGTGAACACTTTGAAAGCTGTGGAGGAGTTGGCATTCGCGCACGATGTGAGCAGAAAGAGAAAGGCTCTGGAGACAGCACAGCTGGGAGCACACAGGGCGAGCGGAGGGCGCAGGCTTCTGCCCCAGCACCTCCAAAAGGGGGGACCAGACTTGTCCCCCTCCCTCGTTCAGCCTCTGTGGCACATGCATCTTTCTCTGCATCAAATCTAGTGACCGTGTGATTACAGGGAGCCAGATCAGTTTGCTGAGCCAAACAAAAACTAGTCACTATGTACATGCATATATATTTAGACGCATGTATATATGTATATTTTAAGGGGGTTTGCATGCTTGGCAACAGCCACAATTCAGTTAGGTTGGGCATATTGCAAAGTGTAAAAGGGGGTTGGGAAGAGAAAAAAAAACAAACGTGAGGGTGCTGGGTCTGAAAATGCCCCAGCAACGGTGGATGCCCCAGCCTGTAGGGCTGCGGGGGGCGGCTGTTGGAGGTGGGGGGCATGCCTGGGTGAGCGGGGGTGCGTGGCACCCCGGCTGTAGGCACGAGTGGGGAGCTCTTGCTGCAGTGGGGCAGCCTGCAGGGGCATGAAGGTGTATTGGGGCCGGACCTGTGCGTGCCTGTGGGGTGCACGCTGTCTGCTGTGGGTCCGTGCGTGGCTGCCAGCGCGTGATGGCAATGCCACCCTACCAGGTGTCACCCTACCAGATGCCACCTGCCAGATGCCCATCCTACCAGATGCCACCTGTCAGATGCCACCTACCAGCCCGGCTCTGCCCCTGAAGCCAAACCCTGCAGCCCCCCACCCGCTCAGCTCCTGGCCTTGCCTGGCTCTCGTGCTAAATGTGATTACTTTGGAACGTGGTTTGCCCTGTCACTCACCAATTAACGAGGACAGAAAGCCAGAAAAGACACAAGCCTTTCCCTCTCGCTCTGCTGCCTCCAGCAAATGAGCCCTTCAAAGCTCTTTTGTCGGCGCCGTGGTGGGGAGGGGGCCAGGGCGACAGCACGAGGCTTGTGTTGGTGGGACCCCCGAGGTGATGCTGTGCCCAGGGGCAGTGCCTGGGCTCCACGACCCTTCACGGGGCTGCCAACAAAACCCGCTGAGGCGGAGTGGTGAGCCAGGAGGTGCGGGGGTCTGGCGGTGGGCGCCTATGGGACAGACACCCAGTAAACACCCCGAGAGCGTGGTCTAAACCCCCGGGATCAGGGGCTGAGTGCCCAGATGCACCCACTCCTATTTTTGCAGAAATAGAGGGGAAAAAATGAATAGCATCTCGCATTCACTGCAGTCGTGCCTGCCCCGCAGTTGCACATGGGAGAACTCTCCCCATCGCCTCCTTTCTGAATGGGCTGCAGGAATTTAATCTTATCCCCTTACAGCAGTTTCTTTGAAGCCTTTTCCTCTCCCCTGCAGAGTTTTCACAGGCAGTAGCTTTCTCTCTGCCTTCCTCAGACAGGCCACCTTCGTAAGAGCCTTCATTTCCTTCCAGGCTTCGCAGTGCTATTCCCTCCCTGCTGATCCTGTTCCTCTCCCCTCGGAATGTGAAAGCTTCCTTCTCCCCTGCACTCTCTCGCCTACTCTTTTTCCCTCTTGGATTATTATTCATCATTTCTGTGCAGATGCACCCACGCATTTGGGTGTTTGTTGGGAGATGCACAGATAATACAGAAGCAGCAGCAGCTGCCAAGAGCCTGGATCCAGGAGCAGCCTCCTTCCACTTTCCCTCGATGCCAGTTGATGTGCCCCTCTTTTACTCAGTGATTTGGGTCTTTGAGACACATGGAATGTGGCCCCCAGGGGAAAAATGTGGGCATTTCCATGGTAAAAAGCCATGCATGTGCTACAGGGACTTAAGTTTTAATGAAGAGAACGGTTTAATCCAAAACTTGGAACACAGCGATCTCATTGAGCTGGATTTGGGATCTGCAACCACAACCAGGTTCTGGCTTCAGGACCCTGAACACCGAGGAAGCCCAGGCTGATGAGACGGACCCGCGTGGGGCTGCGCGAGCATCTGCCTGTCCCTGCTCAGGCTTCCCAGCTCAGCCCGCTCTCCCCGTGCCCAGCTGGAGCCAGGCTCTCCACAACCTGCTCATTTTGGTCTCCAAAGAAATGGCAGCAATAGGGCTTGGAGAGCCCCATCGGTGGAGCCGACCTTGCCCCCACCCTGTAATCTTCACCCTAATCGCGCTAATGGGGATGAATTCAAACACCGCCCAGGCAGACGCCATCCTTGTGGTGTTCAATTGTGGCTCGGTGCCGGCGAAGGGCCCCATTACAAGGCTTTCATTCACTCTAATTCATTGTCCCCCGCTCATTCATTGACATTCATTGGGATCATTTTGATCGGAGGCAGGGAGTGAATTGAGTCCAGGACTCACAAAGCGCGCACCATGTGTTCTGCCCTGATTTGCCATTAGTGAAGGGGGACACTCCAGATGAAGAATAACCAGCCTCAATTACATGTTACATCCACTCTAATAGCCCAGGAGTCCATCACACTTAATGTTATTTCAATGAACACTAAGAGAATTCACACCCACTGGCTGGTGCTTGTTAGAGGAGCCGGCGGTGGCTTTGGCAGGGAGCTGGGTGGGCTTCGTGCCAGCACAGCAGTAGTAGACTGGTGCCGTCTCTCTGCCAGTGTCCCCTGGCAGCTGGGCTCTTACGTTGCGACCAGTGATCCTGCTGCAGGCCCTGGTGGTGAAGGTGCAATTGCTCAACGGGGGGGAAAAGCCACAAAAGGCAATCCGCATTCGTTTCGAAGCCCATGGGCAGGGCCGAGCACTTTGCACCCAGCTCCTGCGGGAGGGCAGCACAGGTCAAGGTCACTTATGCCACCCTTTCTCCTGCCAGCCCTGCTGGAAAAGCCAGAAATCAAAGCTGAATTCAGCGTCAGCTTTGGAAAGAGCTTGAAGGAGCTGTGTAAACCTCTCTTCCGTCCATCAAGCAATTAAGGCGCCAATCCTGACTGGGGTTGAGTCAACAAGCGGCTTTAATGGGAGACCAGGGCAAAATCATCCATGTGATGATGCAGGCAGCATTGAGGCAAGTGGCTTGAGTTATGTTTGGGAAAGCCAGCACTAGAATAAGAGGAATTTCTCAAATTAACAATGAATCATATTGGCAGAACATGCTTTAGAGGATACCAGCTCGACACCTGCTGTGCTGTGCCTACTTCCATACTGTCTGGTCCCTCTGTGGGGAGACGGCACTGTTCCCCTGTGTGGGAGCCCTGGCTGAGCAGGGAGAGGCTTCTGTCCCTGCCTGGGGACGATTGCTCAACCCACAGAAAATTGGTATAAGTCAGCAAAGTCCCATGACTTTCAACGTCTGCGTTTCTGCACAGTCTCGTGCTTTCTCTCCAGCAAATGCTTACTGGACAGTTAGCTTGTGCACAAACTAATAGCACCAGCAAATATGTGGGCTAGAAAAAGTGATATATTATTCTCCCTGTCTCCCTGGCCTGAGAGGGACTTAGAAGTGAGCCAAACCTTGTTTATCTTCGTATTAGCCAGCAGCCCTTTATTCCCAGGAAAAGCTGGTGTTTGCCCTGGCAGCCTGGGGGAAGTAACAGCCCACAGGGAATTCAGGAGCTGAGCAAAGTGACCTGTCGGGAGGGGGCTGGGCTGGGGCTCAGAAGGTCACCGAATGATGCAGTGATGGGGGACAAAATATCACCTACTTAACCTGCTCCCACCTGCCAGCCTGGCCGGCGATGGGATGGTGTCATTATAAGAAGGCTGTGCCGGGGAGGTGATGCTCCCTGGGCAGCCCACGAGCATCGCTCATGCCGTCCTGGGCTGTTTGCAGAGCCAGCCTGCGTTTCTGTGCGCAGGGTGACGAGATTCCTGGTGTTGAAATGCTCCGGTTCTCCCCCGCACAGCTGCAGTTTTTACTAAATAGTTTCATACGCAAGCAAATCCGAAAAGCGCTACCAGGAGCTGGGCTTGAGACAGTCCTGGCCCTCCTCCTACTGTCCCTGTGCCCTGTCTGACCTGGGGAGGGGCTGTCCCAAGAGAATCTGGTCTCGCATGATGCCCTACCCTTGCTGGATGCACGCACAGCAACAGCAGGGCATTGTGGGAATATCCCGGCACTGCTCTGGCAGCCTGATCCTCCATGTTATTACGCCCTGGGCTTGGTCTGTAGCTCTTCTTCGTGCCTCTGATACCCCACCTTTCTGCAAGTAACCCTCATCCTACCCGTGACGGGACCCCCAGCCCCACCCAGGCCAGAGCCCAAACGCTTTCTCACTCTGTTTTAGGTTAAATGCAACTCCAGGACCCTCCAGCTTCCAACCTTCACTCACCCACATGTGAAGAAAGCCCACCTGTGCCCTCCCGAAACCCCCAGCCCCCCTCACAGCTCATCCCCACTCCCGCCAGCGGCCTCGCGCCGTACGGATTTCGGAGCCCATCGGTGATTCAGCAGCGGGCACAGCACCCACACAAGTCACATCAGTCATGCTCCCAGTATGAAGGAAATGCTCGTATGAGACATAGCTAAATATTCTTGGGGTGGAGAGAAAGATCTTTTCATCTTACTTAATTCCACACAGCATCTGGCTGTTTCCCACTAACGAGCAACTAATACTGCAATTAAAGCCCTGCTAATTGGAAACTCAGAAATGCTGGGGTCTTTGCTTTTGTCTTTCACAGGTTTGCAGGCTGGCTGGGGCTGCGGCGGGCACACCGGAGTGGTGATGCCAGCACCAGGAACTGCGACCTCCAGACTGGTAAATTCACATCCCTGCTGCAACAGGCACCATGGCTCTGCAGGAAACAGCCGGCTCAGCGCCGAGACCCTGCCGTGCCACGGTACCCAGGCCACCAGCACCCACCCAGTCCCCACCAGCTGCTCACAGGACCCCTCTGTAAACGGGACAGACCTCGGGGAGGGGTCTGTGCAGCTGGGGGATGCTGCTGGGGAGAGGGGCTCCTGTTCCCAGGGAGGACCTTGCAGCAGGTACCATGCACAGTGGCCCGTCCCCACGAGGCTGGCAGATGCAGAACTGCTCCGTCCCTGGGAGGAGGGTGAAGGGGCCCTCGCATCCCCACCATGGGTTAGTTATTTTGGGAACCGTCTGGAGCTGGCAGCTGGTGCTGGGGTGGGTGACAGCTGAGCATGGCTTTCACTTGGGATCCGCGAGGCCCCTTCTCACGCATCTATTTCCGACCCTGTAAAACACAATCTGCCAGGGTGTGAGCTTGGGGGGGCACCCAAAAAAGCTGCTTGCAAGGGACCGGCTTGTGCTAGGCAGCTCAGGGTCCCCGTGCACCTTGGAGGTGCCTCCAAGCGTGGTTAGGAAGTTGCAGAGATGCTGTCCTTTAACTCCTGCCTGCGCAGCACCGACTCAGTGAGGTCTGTGCCTGGTGCTAACTGCCATAGCCCCTGTCAGCAGCCCAACCAGTGAGGTTTGGTGTCCTACACGTCTCCCACGCACTTTCTCTGGGGTCTAATTGACGGAAAGTGTTTGCCTGTCCAGCTAAAAATAGCAAGAACTTCATGTAACTTGAGATGAGCCCTAAATACTTTTCCTCCCAGCTTTCCGCTTCCACAGGCTTTGCACGTGTCTTCCTCTGTTCCCCTAATTATGGATTAGAGAGTAATGAGAGACAGTGAGCCCATTTCCCCCAAGGTCTGACAGGATGGTAGTACCAAGGGCTCCTTCTACATGCCAATCCCTCACCAATCACCAGGAAATACCTGGACTAAGGCTTGTTCTGCTGCAAAATTCCCCCAAGAATATACAGGGGAAAAGCATCTTCTTCGTGTACAGGGAAAATTTAGAAGTGGAGCTGCAGGCTGCCATGGAGACAGGGCTCTGTTTGCAGTCCTCCTGCCTTTTATTGTCTCCTCGCCTCTCCCAGGTGGTTGAAAAGCAGCCAGGAGCATAGCCAGCATTGTCTCCTGTGCTCCTGCTGACCATGGCTGCCATGTAAGTGCTTAGGAGGCCCAGCTGGGTTTCCTCTCTGGTCCTTCACCTCCTCCTGCTTTTTGACACCCCCTTGCTATATCTGGGGATCATAAAGCAAATCTGTGCTGCTTCTCTCTCAGCCTCATTGGGCTCATGTGCAACGTGAGTGCCATCAGGGTTTGGGGGCCCTCTGCTTGCTCTCCCTTGCTCTTTTCCCACTGGTGGTGGCCAGGTAGCCAAGGGCATGAGCAGCCAAGGCTGAGCCAGGGCTGCTTCTCCTGGGACATACCGTTATGGTCAGGCTGGAAACTGCCTGCTGCAGTGGGAAGCTCTGATGGAAGCTTCCTGAGAAGCAGGAGGGGAAATAACTGCCCCTGGCAGCAGCTGAAATGCCTCAGTCTCTGCCCTTAGCAGTAAGGCTGTGAGCATCAGAGGAAGCGTTTCTCTGAGGTAGGACCTAAAGATCTTCCAGCAAATTAAACTTCTCCATGTCAAGTCTGTGCTTGACTTCACAACACCTGGGTTCCAAAACTAAGCTGCGCATTATTTTTATGCTGTCCTTCCTTGTTTGTGATACCAGTTGTGTGGTGGTTTGTCTAAATGCTGGGTATTTCTGTGTGCTGCGTGATGCTCAGTCAAGTGGGAGCTGAGAAAAGGCAACTTCTGCATGTTGATAGAATGCCTGTTGCAGTCCTTGCTGTGAAAAGCATCTGCTGTGCTGCCGCTGTCTTCTCATCCTTCAACTCCCTCTCTGGCTTTCCAGAGTGTTACATGTCCCTGATCCTGCTCTGCTCTACCAGGCTTCAAGGCAGCAGCCACAGAAGAAAAAGAAAAGGCAAATTCAGTTTTCACTTCCTATGTTCCTCCTCCTCTTTTTTTTTTTTTTTTTTTTTTTTAAACTTGGCTCGTTGTGAAAACCACCCCTTTAATGCCTGGCTGCCAAATAGAGCAATTCTTTCAAAAGAGAAATGTACATCAAAGTTGCAAGGAATATTCAATTAACCTTTAAAGGAGATCATCCATAACTGGCTTACAGAGATGTCATTTCATTGTTTCAAAAAAATAAACACAGGCACTTGCCTTTCAGAGGAGCATGTCTGTTGAGACAGTTCTGGCTGATGTCTTGCTAAAAGGCAATTAAATATCTGAATGTTCCTTCCAGCTTGCATTCTGAGTTAGAACCTCTGACATAGCTGTCTTTGCTTAGGCAATATGGCAAGTAGCCAAATTTATCCCTTCTGCATTGAGGAAACCTGGATAAACTCCTCGGGGAAAATACCACTGAGGGCAAATGGCTCCGTGTCGTTGTGTGACAGCGAGTCAAGATGGACCTTTCGGAGGCTTTTTCTTTTCCAGCAAGAGCGAGGCAAGCGCCCAGCTTCAGCCTTTCTGGCTCTCAGGCCTGAGCACTGCCCCGTGGGGGAGAGACCCTCGGTTCTCTGGAAGTCAGAGGCTCAGGAGGTGAGGCTCCTTGACAAATCATTCAAAATCCTCTTATTTTAAGGAGAACATGCACATGCATTGCTACCCTCTGCTGGAAAGCACTGGCGGTCACAGAGGCCTTGTGCTGCTAAGGAGATAAATGGATATCTTTTAGCTCAGAAGGAAAACTTCTGCATGTGAGGAAGAGGAAGGTCTGAGCAGGAACGCTGCTGTTGAGAGGATGCAGTTGCAAAGCAAGGCAGGGATGACGTTTGCTCCTGCAGCTCTGGAGTAATCCCAGCACTGCTTGTGCCCCCCTTCCCCCGGATTTTGCTCTCCAGAACCAGGTAAGGGCCAAGTGCGCACACACCCAGGGCTTCCCAGGAACAAATTGTCGAGCCTTCCTGCTCAAGGCAGGGGGCTTTACTTAATTCAACGAGCAAGCACAAAACCCCAATAGTAGCAAACAATTCGTGTAGGAAAGACTTTGTGACCCACGTGCCAGATCTTTGTACATTCCCTGCTATTTTTAACTAATCCTTAATGGCAACAGTCCACTTAGGTCCTGCCCACTCCCGGCCGCACGCCTTCGTGCTGCTCGCCCCGACCCGGGTGCTCAGTCCCTGCTCTCTGCATCCTGCCCCTTCCCAGAGAGGAGCTTTCCATGCAGCTTTCTGCCTACAGGTCTCCTGGAAAAAAACATGATAGCAAACCCAAGGGCAGCCATTAAATACACAACATCAAATGAACTAGGCAGGGGGAGATTTTTAAGACCTCCCAAAAGAAAGAATTATTAACACACATGCAAGTCAGTGGTATGGGGGACTGGGGGGGGGGGCGGGGAAAGCCTCCAAGTTTCCAATCAGTGCTAAGCTTTTTCTGAATGCTGGAGGATTAAGGTCCCATGTGTCAGGGTGCGGGGCATGGGCAGCCTGCGTGTTCCTTTATGGTCCTGTCTCTGCCAGTCTGTGCTGCTTTGAGGAGCAGTTACAGCATCACTTCCCTGTGATGGCTGCAATGATACTATTTTTTCACACTTGTCCACGCAGCACCTTGCACCACAGGCTCCAAGCTCTGCCGGGATGTCTGTGGGTGACTGAGCGTCCCAGGGAGCCAGCCTGGAGCTGAGCTCTCGCTGTCAGAGATGGGAGCGGGTTTTTGAATGGTCTCAAGGACAGCAGATAGGTGATCCAGCCCTCAACTGGGTTTTGCTCCCTGCTGCACCGAGAGCGGCTGCTCTGTGGCTGCCCACCTCTCTGCGTGCCGCAGATGCCTCACCTGAGTGTGTGCTGAGCATGACTGCACCTGCCCGCAGCAAAATAGAGGCTTTCAAAGAGGGGGGAAATGGTGATTTAAGGCTAAGGATATCATCAGAGCAAGGGCTGCGGGAGGCACGGGATGGGAGAGCAGCAGCAGCTCGCTGGGACAGCATCCCTGCCTCTGCCTGGCCCAACTCTGCAGCAGAGCATCTGCAAGTGCTGGGCTTCCCCCCCCTCTCCAGTGCCACAGCCCCCCTGCCCAGGCCAGGGGTAAGGGTCTGCCCCACATCCCCTCGGCACGGGAAGCCTGCCCTGGAAGTCCCTATACCTGCTTCGGTGGCTCGCTCTCAGGGGAGCTGGCTTTTCTTGAATTTTCATTTTCCTGCCTGAGTTTCACATTCATTCGCCTCCCACCGCTCCGCAATGCTGCCTGCCAGGGAAGAGTGACTAAGGGGTGGGTGGAAAGGAACGGCTCAAGACCAATTTCGCAGCCTGCGGTGCCAAGAGGAGGGGGTCACCCGGGGAGCAGGACGGGCACCGGCACAGCTGGGGGCTCCGAGGCCGAGGGAGCTGCCAGCAGCCCCTCGAGCAGCTGGAGGCCTGGCAGGGAGCTGAAAGCATCCCCCGTAGCGTGGGATTGTGTTCCTGAGTGCGCTTTTGCAGCTGCCATTAATTGCCCCCACTGCTGATTGCACTGATGATTTTGCACTTCCAATTCTTTGTCCCACTGATTAATGGCCCTGGTGATTAATTGCAGGAGTAATACCACAGAATGGCTAAAGAAGGGCTCTGTAGACCCTCCCAAAAGCCTGGCTGCAGGCATAGGTGAGAGCTGGGCAGGTTGGCGTGGCGTGACACGGAGGGGTCGGGGAGACGGAGTGTGACGGTGCACGGCCGTGACTGCAGGCTGGCGTGGGAGGCTGGGGCCAGGTGAGGAGCAGCCCGGCAGGCTCTGTCCTGGCAATGATTTCAAAGGGAAGTTAATCAGCGTCTGGAGCGATGCTATCAGGAGGACAGATAGCGAAGACTCATGAGGACTTTTTTCCTGCTCGTATTCCACTTGCTGCAGCCTTCAGTGAGGAAAGCAAGCTCTTGTCGGGAGGAATCTGGACAGCCATGGTAACTACTGTGGAAACGCAAGCCTGCTTGGAAAAATGGGCCAGGTGCTGGTCCCTCGTGAGCACACGAGTCACATATGTAAGGAGATCCCAGGCCTCAGCTCACTTGTGAACACAGGAGAGGGAGAGAGACCCCCTCAGCACTGCTCTGCTGGGGCAGCAGTGGCTCAGGAGGTGCCCAGGGCTTGGCCCTGCCGGGAGGGGCTGGTGAGGGTGCCGAGGGGGCGTTAGAGAAGGGGACAGCAGGAACCCAAATGCAAACTCCCCGGGGAGAGAGGGGTTCATAGCAGGGATGCAGTGGTACCGCCGCTGCAGTGGGATCGAGAGATGTGGGCACAGCTGTGCGGGGGAATAATCAGGGGTGGGGGTGGGTCTGAATGTGAGCTGTCAGGGCTCCCCCACGATCCTGGGCCAACATCTGTGTGGGGGTCCTTCCTGCCACACCGCTGGGAACCTGCACCCGAGGGCAGCTACTCCTGAACGGTGAGGAAAAGCGAGGTGCTCTGTGGAGCGCAGGCAGGCGTCCAGCCCCTTCGGTGAGGGCAAGGCACAACCCCCAGCCGTGCACCGCACCTGGGACTCAGCTCCGCCGTGTTCCCCACCGGAGCCGGCAGCTGCTGGGCTGTGCCCACCTGGCACCGAATGCAGAGCATCAGCGGGGTGAGAAGTGACAGCCCGGAGCTGGCTCCTGCCACGGCAGCCCTCCAGCGCTGCTTTTAAAGGCAGAGGTTAATCCCTGGCTTTCCAAGACCTGGGCGGACACCCCCGAGAGCTGCGCATCCTCCGGTGAGCAGTGACCTCCTGCCCACGCATTTACCTGGGTGCAAAAATAGGCACAAAGCCTGCAGCCTGCACACGCACCGAGCACAGCATCGACAGCTCTGCCTGGCCGTGCAGCTGCACACCCAAGGAAAGGCTCCAACACTTCCAGCGATCGCGACAGCCGGCACGCTCGCACGCAACGATACCCGCATCCTGATACAATTAGTATTTGAAGACAGAGGTGCTCGATGCCCACGCAAAACAGAGCCTTCACGCTTGCTAATGCTCTTCCACCTCTTCCACCCACGCTGCCCACCCGCTTGCTGCCCATCCTACCGCACGCACACGGGCACGACCCGCAAATAATTTCTGCGGCGGGCTGGCAGCCCCTGTTTGCCCAGGATGCTGCTGACAACAGACCAAAGGCATCTGTCTGCTCCTTTCTTTCTCTTCCCGGAGAGTTTGGGGGCTGCGTAACCAGAAGCAGCCTGAACCAAGGTGCTGAACACGCAGAATTTTCTTGTTGCTTGAAAAGAAGTTTTCCAGACTTCAGGGGGAAGTGAAAAGACGGAGCGGAGCCCGGCCGGGGGTGTGCGGCCGGGGATGCCCCCGGTTAGAGCCGCGCTCCCGGGCTACGGCTCCGGCCCTTTGTGCCCCCCCCCGGCACGGGGCTCGGCGCTGCGCTGAGCAGCCCCCAGCCATGCGCTGCGCTCGCAGCCCCCCCCCCGCGCCAGGGGGGGGACCCCCGGCCGCGCTGCTCAGCTCACCCCCACCCCCCCTCGCGCCCCCCCCCCCGCATCCCCCTGCACGCAGCTCGGGGGCAGCGGCACCCCGGTGGGCTGCAGCCCTCCCCCGCGTGTCCCCCCCCCCGTCCTCCCCCTGTCCCCAGCCCACCTCGGGCGGCCGCTGCCTCCTCTGCACGGCGGCGCGGCGCTCCGCGGGGCTCCCGGTGCCCGCCCGGCAGCAGCATCCCCGGCGCGGCGGCGGAGGAGGAGCCTGGACCCCGCGCATCGGCCCGCCCCGGCGCAGCCCCCGGCCTTTGTGTCCCGGCCCCCCGGGTGTCCCGGCCCCCCCGCACCCCCCGCCGCGCAGCCCCTGCGGTGGGGAGCGGGGGGGCGCGGGGGATGCTCCGCCGTGCTGCGGGGAAGGCGGCTGGGCTTGGACCAGCCGTGCCTCCCGTCCTGCCCGGCGCTGGGATAAAGCCTGGTACCTTGGAAAACTCTTCGGGAAGGGAGCTGAGAGCCCGGGGAAAGCAGCCAGCGGCGGGGGAGCTCGCCCGGCCGGGAAAGCTCTGGGCTGAAGTTCCTGTTTTGCTTGATTTGGAGCAGGGACGTGAAGCAGAGTCTCCAATATCCCCCGTCCGTCGGGGCCGAGCAGCGGGCTGGGCCGGGGTGTGTCTGGCTCATGCCACAACTAGTCCTCACGGCACAAACATGTTCCCCAAGGCCTCTGACCACGGGGGACCGTACGGCTGGGGCCGCAGCCAGAGCCGTCCCAGGTGCAGACGGGGAAACTGAGGCACGGGACCTGCTCCAGCGGGCGCAGAGCCAGCTGCACTGCCGGCTGTCGGCAGAGGAGTGTCAGGCTGATGCTCAGCGAAGTAGCTTTGGCTCCACAAACAAGCCACCCCCTTGGCTGCTCCGCTGCCAGTGCCTGTCAGCACGCCTTTATGGGCAGGGAGGCAGATAAAGGCAGGGCAAGGGGCAGCTGAGCTGCAGGGTGCTGCTCCTGCCCTGGCTCCAGCGCTGTCAAGCCTGGCAGGAGTTTGCCCTGTGTGCAGCCCTACCTTCAGGTACCAAAACCATCCCAAAAGCAGCAGGCTGATGTCAGCGCGGGCTGAGGACCACCTGTGAGGCTGGGAATTGCTGTGCCAAGGTGTGGACAAGGGGTGGACCAGCCTCTTGATCACTCCTGGCCTTGCCTTTAGTGCTGAGCAGTGGGGAGGGATGCTGTAAGGGAAAAAACCCTGAGCATCTCTGCTAAATCACCTTCCTGAAGCAACACAGGCTGAGGCCCTGGTACCGGTTTCTGTAGCCCAAGCAGACTCTACTTGCCCACAGGTAAGGGCCATCCTGCTTGTGTAGATGTGACGTTTTCCCAATATCAGGAGGAAGCTCTGTAGGTACCCACACGCCCTGTGACTCTCGAGCAGCGTTCAGTGGATCCCGCTGTTCCCCGGCAGGCTGGAGCTGGGTTGGAGGTGCAGTTATGTTCCCACATCCCTTCCCTCCCTGTACGTCTGCCCCTGGGGAAGTCTGTTTGCCTCCTTCTTCCTCGCCTAGTCGTTAATCTCTTCCTACACAGAGGCAGGTTTCCTGCCTTCGTGTGCTGAGCAGGCCTGTTTGCCATCGACAGCTGACGCAGCGCTCAGGAATTCGCTGGGTAGCTGGCAGCACATCTGGACTTGCCCCGTGCGAACGGTGCCGCGTGGCTGCATCCCAGTCAGGTATGCAGCGATGGAGGCTCCCCCCACTCCGGCACACACCTGTACCATGCCGGGGAGCAGCCGGTGGCTCCCCCGAGCCCCGTGTCAGCTCCTGCCCCTCTCAGTGCTGAGATGGAGTGGGGTCAGGGGAGACGGAGCCCCAGCATGAGCTGGCACATCACAGCGTGTGTCTGGCTGGTGGGAGACCCGCTGCCATTCCTTTCCCAAAGCCAGCGTAGGAAACCACCGTGGGTACAGCGTTAATGTGCACATCCCTGTGCACATGCACAGAGCCCCAGCAGCAGCACAGGGAGAGGCAGGTGGGCCCAGCAGGACCCCCAGGAGTGAGAGGACCGTAGGTCCTAAATCAGTCTCAAACTGGTCGGTGCACCCACCAGCTGGGATTGGGCTTGTGTCCCATGGATGGTCACGCCGTGGTTGCCAGCCCTTGGCACAATCGGAGCACAGCGGCTGGGGCTCGGCGCCGGGGTTTGCTTTGCTGCCACTGCGGGAGCCGGGCTGGCGCCCCATGAACTGGAGCAGCGAGGGTGCTGCTGCTGCCCTGCCTTCCACCGGCGTGCATCCGAACCCCAGCCCTCTGCTCCCACTATCGGGGCATTTGACATCAAGCGAAAATAGTTACGCCAGGGTGGAGCACGGGAGAAGCAAGGTTTTAGCTCTGCACAAACCACAGGGCTTTGATTTATGGAGCTGGCGCTTGGCAGACGAGATCCACCCCCCTGCTTTTTTTAATATTGTTTCCTGGCAGCTTAGTTCGTTTCTCTGCTGATTTGAGCAACGCTCCCACAATCCTGTGGGTGCCTTGTTGCCTTGAAAGCAGTCAGCTGGAATTTGCTATTTTAGGACCTAAAAATTGAAGAGAGGAGGAAGGAGAAGAAGGAGAAGAAGGGGAAGAAGGAGAAAAGGAAAATGTATTCACGTGAGCACAGAGGAATGGTTTAGCAGGATTTCACTCATGGGGGAAAGGCACGAAAAAAAAAATCGTGATTCATTTTCAGTCGAGCGGAGCTTCGTGTTTCTATAGTAAGTCATAACAAAACAAGGCAGCAAAGCCAAGAAGTTATTTGTACCAGATGGGCCAGCGGTTGTATCTGCAGCTTTTCAGGAATCGTCCTGACTCAGGCAGATTTTGCAGCCAGGAGCTCAGGAGTTCAACCATCGTGGGGGGACAGGGTGGCAGGGGGGGCCACAGCCCTGCTGTGTCCCTTGGCTGTGCCTGCCTGGCTGTGGGGTCCCCAAGCCCCTCTCGCCGCCCCCTTGGCCGGGTGCTGGGGCGGCTCCTCCTGGGCTGAAACTCGTCCTCCCCGGCTCATCCATCCCATTCATGTCAGCACTCGCCCTGTCTGCCGTGTCCTCGCCCCCACAAACGAGTCTGACTACGTGGTGTTGCCTCACCTCCCCGAGTCACCTGGAAGCTTCCCCAGGGCAAGGGAGCCCCAGAGAGTAACAGCACAGGGTCCTCACGGAGGTGTGAGCCATGGGTGAGGCGGGGGGTGACCACCCAGCCCCTGCCTGCCCATGGGGTGCTCGGGGGGCTTGGATTTCCCCGATGTGGGGAGCTGAGCCGTGGTGAATGACCTCCCTGCAAACATGCCCCCGTCTCCTGCCTTCATTAATGGAGAGATGATCGATCCCTCCAACAAAATCCAGGTGAAAAAAAAATATCTAAAACAATCCCATTTTTGCACCCGCAATGCAAACAGGTGATGAAATACCAGCGACTTGCTTCCTTGGGGGAAATTTGGGCAGAGAGTGGATGAAACGCTCACCCGCCTCACTCGAGTCCGGCACCTCCAGCTGCTGCTGGCAGTGCCAGGACCAGCGCAGGTAGTCACTGAATGAGTCAGTTGCTCATCCCTTCCACTTGATACTCGTCTTTCTTAATCACTTAGTGTAGTCATCCTGGATAGAACCCTAAGTGGATTTGCATGGATAGATTGAATAAGAGTCCCTTCTCCCTTATATTTTAGGATAAAGGATAAGCAGAAATGACAAAGACAGGATTTTTCCCTCTTTTATTTTTTTATGAACAGATTATTTACAAATCCATTGAAATTGGATATAACTTAGTTCATACTAATTTACTGCTCTGCAAGGGAATTACAAGATAATAAGATCAGTGATAAAAGAAAGAAGTAGGTGTGTTTAATGACTTTTTCCCCTACAGAGCTATGAAGCAATATTGGAAGACTGAGGCAAGCCTGGGAAAGGGAAATGAACCCTCAAAATGCTCCAGAGGGTCGGAGGGCTCAGATGGTACCTGGAGGAACAGGATGAGGATGCCAGGATAATAAATAGTGCCTTTATTTTTGCACATGAATTTTAAATAGCAATACAAGCACTGGACATAGAGCCAAGCCAGGAAGAGCTGGCGGTGTGGGGAAGGGGCATCCCCATCATGTCATGGCCACCCTGATGCAGGGGGAAGAGGTGATGTGCCCGCACGTGCCCTGCTCTGCTTCCCAAAACCACACGGCCGGGGAGAAAACAGCAGCGGGTAAAGCCGGCAGTGGTTCAGCTTGTGTGTGAGTGTGCTGCTGGGGGGCTGCCCAAAGCCCAAGCCTTTCTATAGGTGACAGTGGGCACTCAGGGCTTCAGGGCTGGGGGACGACCTTGGGCATGCTGAGCCCTTGGGAGCATCAGTCCTCATCCCACTCAAAAACCAGCTCCTCGGCAAATTGTGATGTGCAAATGCATCCCCGCAGCAGCTCGCGCGCCCTGGACGCACACACGCTCCGCTGCGGGGAGGTGCTGTGCTTGGCCCTGCCCAGGGATTTGGAGATGAAATGCAGCAGAGAAGACTGAGTGTTCGGCGTTTGATCACTTCAGTTGGGCAGCTGGATTACAAATGACAATTAGCCTGTGAGCCTGCATGCCATAATTGTGGTGAGGCTGCAGGGACATGTGCGTGCTCACACGGGCTGCCGTGCAGAAAAGAAAAGACGCCGGCTCAGCCGTCCTGCCAGCGGGTAAATCCTGCTGCAGCGAGCTGCAAGGGAGTGAGATCGGAGCTTATGCATGCGGCCAAGGAGGATCTCGGCTGGTGCTGGTGGTGGCTACTTATGTCTCATGCGGGCTTTGCTGTAAGCTTGGCAAGGCTGTGTGCGGGGGGCGATGCATATTAATCAGCTCAGCCCGGCTGTGGCCAAGCCACCAGCTGATATCCCTGACGTGCCCGTGATATTGTCCTCATTGTGCTGCACAAAGCGATTTCCAGCCAGGGCTGGGGATATTCCTTGTTTTGGTTGAGGGGAGGATCCATCAGGCTCATTCCCTCCCACCGTACCCTTCCTGATGGGGTTTGAGGACCGAGCTAAGCGACGTGGCACGGACGCAAGACTTGTGAGCTCTCCTCTGTGCTGTGTCCTCGCACTCTGTAATTTTAGGTAAAATAAAACCAGTCAAAGCTGTAATGAAAAGCAAACTCCACATGGCTTTCCCAGCCTAGCAGCAGACTTCTGCTAGGAGAGTTCAAGTCTACTTAGACCGGACTTTGCTCTCAGCTCCCTTTCCTGGAGCCCTGACACGCAGCCAGCCGTGCTGCTTCCAATCCCAGCCAGTGCAGCGGCAAAAAACCCCCCAAAAGGTCATGAGAAAAGCGTATCACATCCAAGCTTATAAAGGCAGGCTGAAATTTCCTCTTCCACTTCTGGGATTCATCTGCTCCTTTCCCATCAAAATTAACGGTAAGAGCATATCTCAGCTCCTTGGTAGCTCTTCAGCTTCTTCCTTTGCTTGATGCTAAACCAGAGACAAGCCCAGACTATGTCCCTCGAGCCTCAGAGCAAAGTTTGCTTTCGCAGTTAAACAAAGCAGCTTCCTCTGCCTGCTGGAGTTGCAAAACAGCGATAAGGTGCTGCCTGGTTCTGGGTATTGATCTGCGATGCTAATCTGGGTATCTGTAGCTGGACATCCTGGTCACACCACAAAGTCCTGCTCATCCAGTCCAGATCTCATGCAACGAGGAATTCTTCTAAAGCATCATTCTGGTGTCATTTCATTATGTGAGCTCTGATAGTAAACAGTTTCTAGTCCTCAGGGCCAGAAAGAGAAGCTAGAAAATTTGGCTCCTCAGGGCATTCGAAACAAAAGGCAAATGTACACAGACCCTCAGATATATTATCTTTTAGAGCATCATGCACTCCAAACCCTGCTTATGATTTGCGGAAGGAGCTGATGGATGGTATCTCAGTGGGTGAAGGTGGAGAGAGCGAGCGGGTGATCCCAAGCCACAGGCAGGAGCTGGAGCCAGGCATTAGTTACATGTGGGGTCACAAACAGAAATCAGCTGCAAAACTGAAATATCCCAAACCCCTGAGCCATCCCGACCCCGGAGCTCAGGCAGGGTTTCCCACTGGGCAGAGAGGAGCAGAGGTTTTCCCTCTTGCAGCCTTTTCCTCCTGCTCCTCCCCTCCTCCTCCTCAGCATTACTCACTGGGTTATGCAATGCTTATCTCCCAGCCCTCCACACGCCAGTAACCAGTTGGGCAGCAAAAATATTCTGCTGGAAAAAGCAGTTTGTCTGACTCTGCCTGCCTGGCTCCTAGGACTCACCCTGAATATTGTACAAGCTGCTTTTCTGGCACTTACCAGGGGAAAAAGAGGAGGAAAAAGGTCCTGGCTTTCTCTTGGGGCTATTCAATGTGCAGCTCAGCTCAGTTTGCTTCTGCTTCATTGGCGTACAAATCCAAATCCTCCTAAATAATTCAGCAGAGCTGCTCCTCTACAGGTCTAAATAATTCATCCTGGATCTTTGAAGAGGGAAATGTGGTTACATCACCCTTCAGAGCAAAGCTTCTGGGGCTCTTCCACTCCCTTCCAGAGTAAAGTTTCCCTCTGATCAGGCCAAGATGCTTCTGTTGTCAGAGCTGTCGGGAAAAGCCGCCGTGCTGGGGGCTTTGAAGGAAGCTGGATCCCATGCAGCCACCGAGGGCTGGGGTCCCTTGCTGCATGTCCCCGAAGGTGGAGGTGGTCAGGGCAAAGCCTGGCCTCATCTGGGACTTCCCAGGAGAGGGGAGCAAAGGGACAATGTGAGGGGCTGCTCCCGGGACCACCGGAGCCAGGGAGCACGCGGTGCCACTGCGGGGACCTGCACCCATGGGTGATGGCATCGCACGGGCTGCGCTTGGCGCTGGGACAGCGGGGACTGATGCTTCTCCTCTCCCTTCAGATGTTTGGGATCCTGCTGTGCGGGGAGGGCTGTGGCTGAGACAGCCTGGTCCTCAGCTGTGTGAGGGGAGCACATCGGGGAGGAGGAGGGAAGGAGCAGCCGGTGGCGGGGTCGGAGCTGTCGAGTAGCCGCATGTGAAACACTCGTGTTGTGTTTTCAAATCCCTTTCGCTGGAGATGACTCTCCCACGGGGAATCGTTGAGCAGCTCATGTCAGTAGCCAGCTGATTTCTCCATGAGCAGGCATATGTGCCTGCTTTTCCAAGGGGCTGTTTAAATTAAAAATTCCCCATCAGGGGCCAGGACAAAGCAGCCATCATTAACCCAGCCGGGGCCAGACTGGCTGCAGAGGGCATCTGTGGCTGCGGTACCCACGCAATTATCTCTATGTATTTCAGTTTCGGTGCTCGGTGTAAGTAGCGCACACAGTGCACATATCATGCTGAAAGCATTTTGCTTAAATATTTATGAAATCCTTCCAGGCCTGAAGTGCAGCCAGTTCTGGAGGTGTGCAGAGCTCCACAACTGATGCGAGGTGAGGGCTGGCTGGGCCAGCGCGGGGAGCTCCGGGGAGTGACTGTGTGCCAGGTCAGGCAACGAAGAGCTAGGTGGTTTTGTGGCTTAGAAATGCTAGAAAGAAGCAGGATGCTGACAGAAGCTTTTCCCTACTCTGCCAATGCAGCCCCAGCCTGTGTCCTGGACCCCAAACCCACCCTGGTCTGCATCCTGGACCCCAGCTGTGCCCTGGCTCAGGGAAGGAGAAATGCAGCCTGAAGTTCAGACTGGGCTGGTGGTGATGGCATTTTTCTTGCAGAAAATGGGTGTTTGAGTTTGAGCTTGAGCAAAGGCAAGGAAAAAACTGATTATGACCTTCCACTGGTCCGGTCCTCTCCATTTTCCTGACCAGCAATGCCCTGCTCTGCTACAAAAAATCACCTTAATTCCCAACTGGTCTCCTTATATTTCCCATCCCTTTCTCCTCTGCATCCCTGTGATAAAAAGCTGCCCTATGGCTCTTTCCCCGCCATACTCTTCCTCCTCCTTGGTGTGAGGCTGGGCCTTGGCCTTATCTCTGCACAGACTAATTTGATTTTCACGAGGGTGGAAGCATTGGCAATTACCACAATAAAAGATTATATTTGCAGCCAAGCCGATGAGCGTGAGGGCTGGGCTGACACCACCATCACCCTCCTCTGTAGCTCAGGGGTTCCCCAGCCTCCTGGGTGCCTGTGAACCACGTAACGGGGAATATCCCCCCACCAAAACGGGCAGGGAGGCATCTCCTCTTCTCCTCCTCCTGCTCTTTGCTCTGCGCATGGGACTGCAGTGGGAGATGCTGCTCTCACTGTCCCCTGGGGATTGGGGCTGAGCTGAGCTTGCAGGAAGGGGGTGCTGCTGCCCGGGGGCCCCTTCACCCCACACTGCGGCGTGAGGTCTGCAGCAGCAGAGGCAAAGGGTCTTGGACAACATCCCCATTTTTGGGTTCACCTGGTGTTGTTTGCTCCGCATCCCAACGGGGAAACGATGCCCCTCGCACTGCCGCCTGGCCTGGCTGCTCTTCCCCAGGAGCGCTGCCGCTTGTGTTTATGGTGCCCGTAAAAACCAAATGTGCTTTGCAGTTTAGCTTTGTATGTTATAGACTGTAATCCAAACCCCGTAAAGGAGCAAGTCCTTTGCATAATGATCGCATACGTTTCTTTATGTGCTTTTATAGTGTGCCAGGGCTGTGGTTACAGCAGCTTTCCACCTCACAGATACGCAATTAGAGCAGCGGGAGAGGCCAGTCAGGGCTCGGTGGACCCGTCCCCTGCAGAGATGTCGGTCCCTCGGTGGGAGGATGAGGAGAACTGGGGGATCCGGCAGCCTGGGGGGGTCTGCTCTGTGAGGACACAGCTGGGCTGGGATGTGGGAGCTGCGCTACCACCGGGGAGAGAGGCTGTGCTGCACATGGCTGCCGCGGGGACCCTTCCCAGAAATGATGCTGCAGTGTGGCTCAGGCTGAGTTTTGGGTCAGGATTGGAGGATGTGGGATTATTTTGCTGCATGCTGGAGGGAATCATGGTGTTTGTGCAGGGCAGGAGGCCATGAAAAGATGCCAGGAAGTATTTTTAAGGAAGTGTTTGTTGTTTTTTTTTAAATCATGACTCAGCCCTTGTCTCGGCTCCAGCATGGTCAGGGTTCAGGAGTCCTCAGACCTGAGCAGAGATGAGGCAACAGCAGCCACTGTTGCAGGGGAACTGGTCATCTGTTCATTTGGTGCATGCCAGAAAGCCCCTGGTGTTTACCCTTGCCTGCACCCACTGCTCGACCTCGTGCCCTCGCTGGTCCCGAGGCTGCTGGGGAGCTCACAACACTATTTGGGCATCGGTTAACCCCAGCTCTCCATTCAGGGTGAAATATTTACCGTGTATCTGCTGCAACTAGACAGAAAACAGCCACCGCTGGGCTGAAAGGAGAGCTTTCTCATGAGGTTTTATCCCAACTCAAATACAGGATGTTTAAACTGGGTTAAAGGGGCCCACGGGGACACTTTGGGGGATGCAGCACAGCTCGGTGGGACAGCCTCCCGTGTTCCCTTTGGGGAGGAGCAGGAGTCGGTGCACATGGGGTCAGTTTCAGTGGGGTCTAAGAGCAAGGCTCCACGAGTTGTTTATTTATTTTGCCTTGGTGTGCAAATACCGATTTGGCTACACTGTTGCAAGTTCAAATCCCCTAAATCAACTTAAATCACTTTTAAATGCAAACAGTAAATGAAAGCAGCAATCCAGGGATTTATTGAACCGAGATCTGCATAAACACAGATATAAACCGGTTTCACTAAATCAGAGCAAAACCCGAAGCACCTATTCTTCTCTGCTTTTTCTCTAGAGTAGTTTAAACCAGTTTCAATTTGATTTAAGCCAAGCCTGGTTGGGGAGGGCAGGACACTTGCCACTTTCCCCATCTTCACTCCGGCAGCCAGGAGAGCTGCCTCTGCTGCAGAGCACGGGGCGCCCCGTTAGCAGCTCTGCAGGCTCCTGCTCAGCTCAGTCCCGACACGCACCTCCTGGATTTGCACATCTGTCCAACCTAACCGTGCTCAGACACCACTCGCCAGGCCCAAGATCCTGTAAGAATATGCTGCTTTTTTTTTTTTTTTTTTTTTTTTTTCCAGCAGGCACAGCAGCAATGGACCTCTCAAGCAAGGGCAGGAGGCTTGGGTGTGTAAAAGCTGCTTTTTGGGAGATGGGGGATGCCCACGTGCCATGAGGCCATCCCATGCAGAATCAAAAAGGTTAAGCGGAAGCAGAGGGCAATTACAGAGTTCCTGGCACCTGGGCAGCAGGTGGTGCAAGTGGGTGGGATGAAGCCCATAAAAAGGTTCCTGGGGAGCACAGAGGATTTGGCTGCAGGTGGAAAAGCAAGAGGCCGAGGAGCTGCGGCAGAGGTTGGTGTGCGTGTGCCCGGGCTGTCTGTGCTGCTGCTCTGGTGGTTGCCCAGCTGGGTTAAAGCACTGGTGGGTAGGACTGTGTGCTTTGTTGTTGTTCCTTGTGGTGGGACAGAGTGGTTCCCAGGCACAGAGCCACCCTAGCATGTGGGTGTTGTTCTCTGGTTAGGAATTAACAGCCCAGAGGGAAAAATACAGCAGAAAGAGAGATACAACCCCTTTTGCTGGCTGTTCTCCAGAGCGAGGGGAAGGGGGATGTGGAACAACCTGGTTTGCAATCTGGCCTGTAGCCTGGTATCCTCCACCTTTTGGAGGAGGGGGAGAAATGGCAATTAGAAAAATGCCCTTGAGAAAAAAGGTCTGATGTTTTTCCTGCTTGGGGGGACAGTTTTTTTTCTGAGGAGTATGAGGGGCTGTGATGCTTCTGGAGCAAGAAGGGTGGTGTGCCCTGTTTGCTTGCTCTGTACAGCTCTGCAGCCAGCTGGTTACTGGAGGGGAGACCCTGGGCGGGGAGGGGACAGACACAGAGCTGAGATTTTTTGCTAGAACCCACCAAACGGCTGGTACCTTGTGTGAGAAGAGGCTGATGGGGGATCACAATGGGGCCTGATGCTGTGCTGGCTGCAGCCCAGTCTGCAGCATGTGCCAGGAGAGTGACTTTGGGATGGATGTCCCATCACCTCCTTTCCATAAAAACTCATGCCTTTCCATAAAAACTTCAATTATTGCTGGCTCCATGGTAAAGGTTTCTATTCTCTTGGGAGGGTCCACCTTACTTAAAAAGCTGTGTTGGGAAGCTGAAAAGATGGGGTTGCGGGGGTTGGGGGGCAGACAGGTTTTTGCTGGAGAGGGAGTGGGATTTCACAACTTTGTGCTTGCTGTGAGCCGAGAGGATTCTGCTGCTGGCTTTGGCACAGTTCTTAGGTTTGGATGGTCCTGGGCAAAATGTTTTCCCCTTTCTTTTTTACTTAGTCCTTAACGTACTTGTGGGCTGACTCCTATATCTATACTGTGTGTGTTAAGCGGAGGCAGGTTAAGGACAGTTTAAAGTAAATCCCAGGTGAGCCTGGAGCAGTTTCCTTGGCTGCGAAGGGAAGGTGAGAGCCAGCAGCAGAATTCCTTCCCGGTACCTTCTGTGTGGGAGCAGAGGCTGGATGTTTCCAAAGTGGTCTGAGAGGTCCTTGTTGTGTGCTGTGAGATACAATCATGGCTGTGGCATGTCTGAGTAGGAGACACTGGAGGAGAAAACAGGATTGCTGCGAGATAAGGTCTGGCTTATCTGTGCAGAGTGTGACTTGAAGTCGGTGCTCAGCCTAGACAGTGCCATAGGTAGAGAAAGCTGATTTAATCGCTTAGTCACAAGTTAATTTTGTCAGGAGAAGCCCTTCTAGTGTAATGGCTTTTGCATGCGATTCCTGGCTGATTCCATCAGGTCTGTGCACCGAGCAGAGGGATGGTGCAGTCAGGTGCTGAGCTTGGCCTTAAAGGGTTTATCCAGGCAGGACCCCAGAGGTGAGCGGGGGCTGCTAGCATCCCACCGCCGCCTGTGCGTGTTGGTGGGCTGCTATACCTTGAAGGAGGGAGAGCTGAGGGCTTGACGGTGCTGCATTTCCTTACCCAAAGTGTTTCCCTGTTTGAGCGGGCAAGGAGGCAACTTGCACGGGTGCCCGCAGTCCAGGGTGCGCGGTTTGGGTGCTCGCAGCTGTAGGACTTGCCGTGCCCACCAGAGGCTGCTGGTGCTGTTTGCAATGTCCCTAAAGCCAGCTCTCCCCCCCCCCCCCCCCCCTTTTTTTTTTTTCTTTCCACTTCTCTCAAAATAACAATAAAACAAGACCAGAACAGCAAGGAAGAAGTTGTTTCCCTTCCAGATGTGTGAGCAATTGGGTGCTTTCCGAATGAGCGGGGGTCACCCTGGGGATGAGTGCTGGGAGAGCCGAAGGGGAAAGCACTGCCAGCCCTGGGGAATAGGGGAAAAGTGGTCCTGTGCGAAGAACATGGGAATGGGCTGTGTGGTGGGTAAACAGGAGGTGCTGAGACCCTGTATGACTGTGCCACCTGCGCCCTTCTGTTTTGCTCAGTTTTTGTAGGGTTTTGAGGATCTGGGACTTGTGCTCCCCCCCCTGGGAGTGCCCTGCTGCAGGGAAGGGAAGAGCAGTTCTGCTTCAGCCCGGGGGAAGGGGGGGTTGGTGTCCACAGCCGCTCGAGCTCAAGGGGGGAGCAGATACCTGGAAAGGCAGAGATGAGCTGTTGAGCATCTGCCGGCCGGGCTGTGAGGGGAGGCCTGGCCAGCCTCTCCTTCTGTCCTAGCCTCGTTCTTCAGCCCTTTTGGTCCTACTCCTCCTGCATACTAAAATGTGTTTACAGTGTGTGTTGTTTCACATCAACAAACCTTGTTGCATGCCAAGGGGCCTGCTGAGAGCCACCTGAGAACGAACCGCTAATAGATGGAGCTCATGCATTTTGCATGTGAGTAGTTTGGATGGGATGATTACAAAGCAGCAACACCCTGCGCTGGGCTTTGCTGTCTGGTTTTCTCCTGCCCATTGGTGGTGAGCAGCTCCTTGGATCTTGTCCTCCATGTTAGCTGAGAAGTGATGGCACAGAAAGGGGGAGCATCAATCCTAAAATCAGAGTGTAATTAAAAATACTTAATCTCTTTACTCCTGCAATCTGCTCTGGACATTAATCTTCACACTCTCCCAGTTCTGGTCCTAAAACCTGCGTCATCCTGTAATCGGTGGTCAGGCTGCTCAGTGCCTTCTCTGTCCTGCTCCATCTCATTTCATCCATGAAACCTGGTGTGGTTGGTCTGTAAAATCCCTGTGGATGTTTATCTTTTAAATCGTTGTGGATATGCCTGTGCATTCAAGCGAAGAGGGTACGGAGACAAACAGAATGAGCGTTCAAGGTTCAGCCTACCTTTTATGTGGTTATAAATGAAACACAAAGGCGATGCTGCAGATGATAATCCTTAGATGGTTCTTAGAAATGGCTAGCTGCTGCTGAGAGGCTTTCTTGAAAAAGCTTAGATGGCCTTTCAATTAAAAAAGACCGAGCTGCTGCACCAGAGCAGGTCACTCCCTGGTGCTTGTTGTGAAGCCCTGGACCCCTTTGCCCCACCACTGGGAGGCCAGCAGCACCCTTGGCACATGTCCTGTGCTGGGTCTGCAGAGTGGTGACTCCCTGAAACCCCCAAAGAGAGGAAAAATGTTCATGGTTTCCCAAGAGATTCCAGCACACAACAGGTAATTTAATTATTTTAATGAGAACAATCTAGGAAATTGATTCATAACTAGACTTAAATTTTGCAAACATCAAATGTCATTTTCTTTTTAATACTGATGCATATTAAAGTAATTAGGTTATTAACAAAAAACCTGGCTATTTCTGGGAAGACAAGCTTGATGGGGAGGAAACATCTCTGATGCTGGGGCAGGTTTTGCTTTCTGACCTCGGTGGAGCCTGCGGGCTGGCAGTGACCATGGGCAGCCTCTGCCTGTTTCACCGGACAGCCTGTGCTGCGCTCCGCTGCAGGTTCCTTGTGTGAACTTGGCAATGCCGTCTGCCTGCCTGTTCCTCCCTTTTCCAGCCTCAATCTTTGTTTGCCGTGTCAGCACTGTTTGCTCATGGGCTGAAGCCTGTACCTTTCTCCCCGTCAGGAGATGCCCCTCGTCTTTCTGGGGAGATGCACTGTTGCTCTGCCACTGTTGCCCTCTGCTAGGGAACCTCTGCAGTGCCCCTGGCTGGGAGGTGACTGTGGTGCTCAGAGCAGAAAGTTGGGTTTTTTTCAGCTGTGTTACTTTGGTGGTGGAGGAGAAGCCAAGAGCAGGTTCAAACCATCTGCCCAAGTTCAGAGCTTCCCACCTGTGGGCGCAGTGTGGAGGGGAGCTTAAAGCCAGCCAGGTCCCCCAGCTCCTCCCTAGGAGCAGTGACTAAAAACCCATCTAATTTCCTTGCATCTCATTATGTATTGATGGTCAGGGATGTCGGGTAACCATGGCAACTCATTGATTAGCATCCAGCCCCTGTGAAACGAAGAACATGCAGCCATAAGAATTACAAATGATGCTGTATTGTCTGCTGCCAATAGGCTGATTACTGCCATTTTCTGCCAGGTAGACCAGCTTTTACAGGCAAGCCGGTGGTGTGTAATTACCATGCTGTGATTGATGCATTGCTATAGTTACTATCTGCTGCGTTCCCTGACTAATAGTTTTTAAATTCCTCTTCAGATGGAAATGCATTGCCTGTAAATGTGAGAGGCAGAGGTCTACAGAGCTAGGAGATTCATCCAGAGAGGAGCCAGTCTGGGTGTGGAAAAGTGTTTTGTAATTTAAAATGTGGTGGTCAAGTGCGTGAGTCACTTGGCTCGAACCACTGATGAGGTTGGGTGAATGGGGGGAGAAACCAGGCTGGGGGTTGAGGGGGAAGCTGCGAGGGCACAGGCAGTTGAAATGTTTCTCCAAGCCTACCTGTTGATACCATGTGGTTGTCTTAAAAAATAATAAAAAAATCAAACAACAAAACCAAAAAAACCCCAAACTTTGGAACTGAGCAGGATCAGGCACCCTGCAACACGAAAGCCTCCCGAAGCAGGGAGCAGGGACATTTTTTACCACCAAAAAGATGCAGCCCATGGGGTGGGCATTGAAAACCAAGTCTCAAAACATCGGTGGTGCTTACTGCTGCCACGAAAATCGGGAATAAGAAGACGAACAGTACCTGGTGACATGTCGGTCACCCCGCAGCGGGCAGAGTGGGTGGGCAAGGGCAGGGGTGGGTGGTCCACAGACACCGGTGTGTTGCCCTGGCACATGCAGACATGAAGCTGCCCCAGCTGCACGGAGCCAGCAGCGCTGGCTGCTGCTGAGTCAGTGACTGGTGTTCAGACCTCGGTGCTCCAAGTCTGTCGTGGAAAGGGATCAGGTAGATCCTGGCTCTGATCTGGAGGACTCACAGATGGACTTTGCCTCTTGCGGGGTGAGGATGCCAAGCAGTGCTGCTGACCTCTCCCCACTGTGTGTTGCCTCTGGTGTTTAGACATCTGCATAACCTAAGCAAAGTTAAAAGGGGTTTGTTTCTTTTCAGACTGAGTGCAGCCAGGGTAATTTAGTAGAAAAATGTCATGCTAATGCAATTCAAAGTTCAAATGATCTTTCCTTTTGAGGGAAAGGAGAATGTGTATGCAGTCAGAATGTTAAAACCCACAACTTGCCCTGCAATTCAAATAGAAATATGAGCTTTGGGGGATACATAAGTCACATGAAGTGCTGTGAGTGAAACACAAAATGAATAAAAATGATCCGGAAGCCATTATTAGCATTGCTGGGGGGCAGATCCAGCTCGAAACAAGTGTAGCGGCAGTCAGGAGCAGTGTTGGAAAGAAGTTTGCATGAAATTATAATAACACGGAAATAATGAGAAAAAGTTATCAGTAAGACATTTTTCATATTAATATCTAAACGTTGCAGCCCAGGTGCTCCTGCCCCTTTCCCTTCCAATCCCCATCAACATTCAGGCGAGTGCTTAGCTGGAGAGGCACAGGGTGATGGAGCTCTGGTGGTTCTGCTGGGGCTGCACGTGGGTGCCGGTGCTACAGCCATGCCAGGAGGGGCTCGGCTCGGTGACTGGGGGACGTTTTGGGTTTGCAGTCCCTGGCATCAGTGGTGGCCATTGCCTTGTGCTTGCTAAAGATGCTGAAGTCTCGGGGTGAAGGCTGCTGTGGAGGGTTGAGCCTTGTCTTCCCCAAAAGCGTGGAAGGAAGCACGCCTGTGCCTGGCAGGGGTCGGAACGGGTGGCTGAAACCAGGCAGAGCAGCTTCTGCAGGAAAAAGTGGGCTCCAGCAGGCAGTGGGCAGCTGTCCTCTGAAAAGGGGAAAGCATCCAGGTTTGGTGAAAATCTGCAACCTGCCCTCTCCCTTTCTCCTCTAAAGCAGAGGAAGGGGGGAGTTACGTGATGTTGGGGGAGACACGTGATGTTGGGGGAGACTGTTTCTAAGCGGGGCTGTTCAAGCACCTCCAGGAGGTAACAGCAGCACCTTCAATCCAGGAGGGCCCAGTAGAGCCTCCAGTGCTGCCTGTGGAGTTGACAGAGGGAGCTCCCAGAGGCAGAAGTCCTCCTGTCTCTCCTGGAAACTGCAGGCGAGCTCCCTGCCAGCTACAAAAAAAACCAGCTCCCAAAGTTCCCGTTGCCTTTATCCTCCCTTCGGTGTTGTCCTTTGAGTCTCCCCAGCTCTCCCTCCCTCCTCCTCCTCTCTGCAGCCACCCTCCCAGCGGCAAATATTTCCAGCTCCGTGGTTTTATTAGCACCGACAGAGGTTTGACACTCACATAAAGCTTTCAAGACCCATGATTAAAAGTCAATAGTGGAAGCGTTCACTGGCCTGCTCTGGGAAGGAGAAAATAAAAAGGGAAGATGGCAGGAAAAGCATCTCCAAAAAGAGGTGGTCGGGGAAACCTGGAGCCGAGGAGGCTCTAGCTCTGTGGAGCTTCATGTCCAAGGCTCAGGTGTGAGCCAAGCCCTCCTACCGAAGCAGAGGGGGATGGATGGGGAGGAACTGAAGCCTATTTTACAACAGCGAGGGACTCAGCCTGCTGTTTCAGATGGGTTCGGTGTTACTTACAGTAACCATCAGCAAAAGCCTCCTACCTGGCAATGCAGAGGAATTCCGCCCGAGTTTGAGTTGTACTTAAACACGTCACTGCCAAAATCCTTAAGCAGAATTGTGTCTTTACCTAATGTAATTGTAACTGTATAATTTTTAATGCTTCTGAAACCGTTAAATGTGTGTGTCCAGAGAAAAGGTATTACTGAGGTAATTGGGCTATAAAATATTACAGACACACTAAGGGCTTCTGTCTGGCGATACCCTGGTAATCTGGAGAGCAAAATTTGATTTTTCTATAATCCTGGAATGTGTGCGTTGCTGAATTCAAAATTTTCTCAGTGGTATTGTACATATCTGAAAGGTAGTGTAATATTTTAACAAGAATTTTTTATTACAATCCCGCATTTAGTATAACTCTTCCCTGAGTCCTCTGGATGATTGTTTGCAAGTGTCTGATTGTTAGAAAGGTAATTGTGGAAAGAAAATGAGACTGAAGAAAACTGTTTTTGGAAGTTGAGCACAATTGTTTGCGTGGCAGCATGGCTGATTGCCTATAGCTGGTGGAAATCACCTGCATGTTCCCCTTTTTGATATTTGCTTCTTCCACCAGCATGTGAAACCATCCCAGATGTTTTTTTTCTGGCCTGAAACACGAAAATTGATCCTCTAGGGATTTTTAGTCCCCTATTTTGTGTACATGTGTGTATAACTGTCCTACCTGAGTTGGGCTCTTGGTGTAAAACACCGTGTCATTAAAGCAGATCCTTGTTTCCAGCAGCTGACAAACTTTCTCAATTTAATACAGTAGCTCCAGTGCAGCTGCCACAGCCATTCCCCTCCCTGCGCTGCCAAAACGTGCTCAGCTCTTCCCCGCATCAGGGGGAGGTGGGATCCATCTCGGAGCTTGGGTGGTGCTTGGTACTTGGATTTGCCTTTGCAATAATTCAGTGGGGCAGGACTGTACGTAATGCAAGAAGACGCAATTTCTGACCTACAGACCTTAGGATCAGCTTTGATAAAGGTATTTAGACAGCTGGCCCCTCCTGGAAGCAATGGGGGAAGACTCCTTGTGTTGCACCATCTGGATCTTATGGGTGAGCCAGATGAGGACTTTGCAGTTAGGAGGCAGATGAATGAAAAAAAAACCATAATAATAACAATACTTGACAGCAGCAATGTAAATGGCTGTTGCAACCCACCGCTTGAGCCCATATTTCTTACGCTCTAAACCACAGAGCTGTACCCATGTGTGCTGGGGCGGGCTCTGGGAACATCTTCCTTGCAAAGCCTCTATTAGATTTTGTCACTTTTGGGGCTTGGCAAACCGCTTAAACACCTCTGGGACTGGCGCTCTCTCTTTCTGCAGGAGGAAGATAATATTTACCGATCCATCCTATCGTTCATCTTATTGTGGCTGGTATGATAGTGCTGTCATAAACATAAGTAATATAAACCGAGCTAAGACAGGGTGTTTTTTACCTGGTATTTCATATTACTGTTTTCTCTTTTCATCATCACAGAGCTTGTTATTATTATATCATGGGTTTTAAGTATAATATGGTCTTTTGTTTTTGATCTGCCTCAGAAAGAGACAGGAGGAGGAGGTTTTCTGCAGGCTCCCAGGGAGATCACAGCGCTCGGCAGGGTGATGCTGTCCCATCCTATGGCTCACGGGCAGCTTTTGTAGTCAGGGGGAGATGCTTCTCTGGTGAAGCCAAAGGCAGGCATTCGTCTGAGGTTTGTAAAGGGCCTGCTGAGCCTTAGCTCGACTCTGCTGGAAATCCCTGCAAGCACCCAGCTGTGCCTGCAGACGTTTAAAGGAGGGCAGCATCTGAGAGACCTGGGCTGGAGCTCGCTGCAATCACTGCTGATGTACTGGCTGGTTGGGAAAATATCCCGGCACCAAAGTAGAGGCGTCTGCAGCCTCAGGGAGTCTGAAGCCAGGGATGCTTAAATAAAATAGTGCTTTTTTCTTGCTAGGTATGAATTTTGTGGGGAAAAAGTGTTGCTGTACACAACCAAACTGTTTCAGCCACTGGGGACATCTGCGCTGGCAGTGGAGCGGTGACTTCATGCACAATTCAGTGTGTCAGTGTGCTGGGGACAAGCAGCCTGCAACTGAGACTGACCTGTGGAGGTGCAGCCTGTCCTAAGCAGCTTCAGCAAAATGAACCCCCCTACCCCTCCACCCCGATGGAGAACTGAAGGAAAATGCCCAGTCTGGTTAAAAAGGAGGCTGTGGGAAGGAGGGCTGTGCTGGGAAGCACCCCCATGTGCCTGCCCACGTGTGAGGAGGGGAAGACGGGGGCAGATTTACAGTCTGTGTAGCAGCACTCATCACCAGGGACGTTTATTGGGTGTGAAATATGTTTGTTCCTTAGATAACACAAGCTGTTTAGTAGCAACTGACTTACGCCAGCAGCGCTGTCTATGCCATTAGTGCCCTCGGAGGATTAATTACAGGGATATATGCCCCTCTCTTCAGATGTCTCGAGCGGGGCATTTGTAAATCAAGTGTTTATTGTGGGCAAACTTCTCCAAAGGCTCTTTGCCAAAGGGAAGGGAAGAGAAAATACAGCATCAAAATGCAGGGGCTAACCTTTGTTGTGGGGGTGACCACAGTTCAAGGGGGGACAACTCACATGGGAGAGCGGGTCTGGGTCACCAGAGATATATCCGTTTCCAGCCCTGAATAAGTTGATGGAAAAAATTACTAATTTACTCCTTTTGCTGGAACTTACTGAAAAGTAGAACTTAATAGCTTAGCTCTGGTGGTTACACACTGCGTAGTGAGCACTGTGGATTCTGCGCTCATATCGCCCTAAATCCCGACTAACTCCTCTGGACTGTTGATTAGATCACCAGCTGCAGTGACAGGGCTGGCAATGCTCTAACCGGGGCTGGTAAAGTAGTTTGGCTGAAATCAAAGGCTTTGTGCAGGTAACTGTATTGATGACTTTCGAGTAGAAGTGATTGCTTAATGAAAAGATGACTTTGTTACAAAATTAACTTCCTCAAAGGTTTTGTCTCATTTTGACTTTTTGGCCAAAAGACTTAAGCATTTGAAATGAGATGATAATTTCCGACAGAAAAATTATCTCAGGTGCAAGATAAGACTTCAGAGATAAGGCTGCATGCAGACTTCAAATAAACCGTAAGGATGGGTAATACTGAGCGATACCTGAAGCCGTTTGTCATCGCTGTACAAAGTCATCCCTTCTCTCTGTTCCCACTGTCCTTCTTCCAGCCCCAGCATCCTGCATCCCCAAAGTGCCCTCCTGCTGCATGGGAAATACTTCCAGCCATGACAGGAAACATCTCCTGCTTTTAATATACAATAGTTTCTTTGTGGGGGGAGGGGTGATTCGTGTTAATGACAGGTTCCTCCAGCCTTTTGCTTCCTTCGCTCCCCATCCAGGTAGGCTGTGCATCAGTATTTCGCTTTTACTTAATGACTCTCGTCTATGGAGGAAGTTCCCAGGCAGAATTCACAAGCAGTGGTATTATGAGTTCCACCTGCCTGGCAATAACTTTTTATGAGGTTTTTATTCTTTAGATAATATATTAAAACCATATTTTTTTGCCAAGTTTGCTTCTGCTCGTTCCTTGCCCTTGAAATTTCCCCCCTTTCCCTCCCCCTTTTCACCTGAGTGGCATTTTCACTAGAGATGTTTAATACAGCTCTAATCCCCTGATTCCCCGAGGTACATAAAAGCAGCTTTACGAACCCATAAATCCAGAAAGATAAAGTGCATTTTTATTAGTCATGTTTCCATGAAAGTACAAAAAAATAGTCTAATATGAAACAGTCAATAACAAATTTGCCTAATAGTTCCACTTATCATAGTGAAAGTGCTTGGAGAAAGGCTCTGCCAGGGTGCTGGGTTGGGGTGGGGGGGGTGATGCTGGGGTGGAGGTGAGCAGCCCTGAGGGCTGGCAGCATCACAGCTAGTGGGGTGCAGGGGGTGAGATCCCCCCCTCTCCCAGCCCTGCAACTGTGGCTTCCCAGTACAGACCTTTCAGTCCAGGTGATGCGTTTGCAGCTGAATGATGGATTTGCCGGGTTGTGCATGGGCTTGGGGTGAGTGGGGAGAGGGGAGCAGAGCCGCATGGCTCAAAGCCATGAGCTGGACCAGGGCTGTGGCTGCTCCTGCCCACAGCATGTGTGAGACCCTGCCTGCAACACCAGAGCCGTGCCAGTGTGAGCCTGCGAGGGCACAAAGCAGCGGTGCTGGGCAGCACAGAGCAGCCAGGGAGCTTTTCCCACTCATGTGCAACCCCTGCAGCCCCAGCATGTGTAAGGGCTCCTCGTTCCTGGGGCTGCTGGTGCCTGGCTTTCCTCGGCACGTGTGCAGCCCCTGCATCAAGCACGCTGGCCAGGAGGTCAGACGGGCTGGTTCTGCAGGCATCAAACAAGCTGGCCGGGAGGTCAGCCAGGCTGGTTCTGTAGGCGGTGCAGCTTCTGCCTTTGAGCTGTGCCGGGCACCAAGGAGCGGGCACCAAGGAGCAGCCACCAGAGAAGAGCCCTTGTTCTCCATCCCGCCTTACAGCATCGCCAAGCCCCTCTTCCTCTGACCTCTGCTCTCCCGGCTGACCCCCTTCAGGCTCTGCTTAGATGCTTTGCCCCAAAGCCCTGGCCTGTGTCATGACCTGTTGGAAAGAGCCATTTCCCCGGGTCCCTGGGGAGTTTTCACACTTGGCCTTTGCCCTGGCCCTGTGCTGGGGGGCCGGGGTTCGGGGGGAGCCCGGGCCGGCGAGCAGCACTAGATGGCAGGAGTCAGTCACGCAGAGGATGAGGGCTGGCTCCCTGGAAAATGCGCTTGAAGCTGCCGAGGTGGAAACCTGCCAACTCACTCGGAGCTGCCTGGACTAGGATGTGCTTAAGCGGTGAAAATCCCTTCTCCAGCCAGACTTTAGGACTCTGCCTCCCGTCTTTCCCACAATCCAGGAGCGCCCTGCTCGAGGATAGTGGGATTTGGCAGGGCTTTACACACTAGGCTTGTGTTTGCCCAGGGAATCTCAGCTTGGATTTAAGATGTACTCAGAGTGCGAGTTTGTGGATAGGGGGTGGCTGTGTGGTTTGGATGTCTCCGTGATTTCTTTGGGGGGATATTTTTGCGGAAAGCTGGGGCCAGGTACCACTGCTCACTGAGGAGCATCACCGGGGCAGTCCTGAGAGCCGAGCTGAAGTAACAGCAGGTTTTTACACACATCTTCATTTAGATGTTGTCTTTGGCTGCCCAACAAGCCTGACTTTGCTTAGACTCTTGTGATTCTGCTCCTTCAGCCCCACATCAGGGAGGAAAGCAAAGAGCCAGAGGAGCTGGGTGTCTGCTTGAGGCACTTGGCTGCATTTCCAGCCTGTGCCCATCCCTGCAGGTGCAGCACAGACGGGCAGCACCAGCTCTGCCGTTCAGCCAAACACCCGTTTAAGTGAGAGTCACGTGCAAATCCTGTATTGCTCGAAGTCTTGTTATAACTTTTATCTTGCTGAGGCTTTGCTTTTGGAGATGCTCTCGGTGGCTGGCAGCAGCTGTAGGCAGCAGCTGTCACATATCCCACTCCCTAATGGTGTTTCCTATCAAGCACGCGCTGGTGCTGCTGTAACCTTTCTGTAGTCTGTGCTGTGATATTATCAGACTAGAAACCTGAGTGAGAGACAGATGATGCAAAATCAATCTCTGGAGCACCTGAGAGAGAGAGAAGATTGCTACCAAATGTTGTAACAACAACAAAAGAAACAGTTCCTTCCACAAATTCTTTGCCTTGGAATTTCCTCCTGGGATGGAGCTGAAGAGCTGCTTTACCTCTTCTAGGCCTGAGGAAACTGGGAGAGGAATAGGACCAGCCTGTGCCTCTGCGTGCCAGAATCTGATAGCAGGGTCGCTGCTGTGGGGTAAACACAACAAAGCTGGTCTGTGCTCCAGGGAGGCAAAGATCTGAGCGGAGAGCAGCCTGTCCCCTGCGGCTGGCACAGAGGAGGCATCAGGCATTGATTACTCCTTTCATCATGGCACAATTAGAGAGGATCGCTAATGATCTAATTGTTTCTCTCATCCCAGCCCTAAGAACTGCGGGGAGATAACCCACTGGTACTAATCCGGGCTTCAAAGACTTGCTCTGCCAAGTTATCCCCTCTAAATACTGTCTAATCTTTGTCAGCTGGTAACGGTGAAATAAGATGTTCCCAGTGCCCATTGGCATTGGCAGGAGGAAAGCATCCACCAGCCGAGACAGGGAACATCGCTCCAAACTATTCCAAAGTCTCAGGGCTTATACCAGGGCCTAAGCCATCACCTGGTACTTGCCCCATCCCATCCCTGCAGCCTCCTCAAAAACCTTCTCAGTGCTGATGCACCCACCCAAAAGCCACTGAAAAGCAAAGGCAGGGCCGTGTGGCAGGGTTTGTGGACTCCATCTCTGATGATGATGATGAGGCACACGTGGAGGGTACGTGGTAAGCCTGAGGGATAAGATAAAAGCTGATAGGAATCACAGTGCAGAATATGGGCTGGTACCTGCTGCTGCTGGCGATGTTCATTTTCAGTGAGGCACGTGTTTCCTCCAGGAAGGAATGAGCCCCAGCTCAAGCTCTAAACCTGATATTTCCCCATGAAGTTGGAAGCTCTGAGTACTGCTCTGGTTACAGGACTGGTGGTTACGCACATGGGGTACAGCTGTGCCCATTAAATTTTTTTACAGAACACTCATCTTGTAATAACCCACAGTAATTATAAAGGTCCTCCCTGATTAGAGGTTCCCAGACTTGAGGCTGAGTAAGGAGATTCCCTGCTGGGATGGGGAATCTGCTGCATCCCAGTTTTGGGCTGGCCCTTTGCCAGAGGGGACTGGCAAACATCTGGGCAGAGGTACATGTGCAGACAGCTGCTCTCTGCCTGAACGTCTGTTCCTGTCCCTAGAAGCATCCCCTCAGATCCAGAGATGCGCAGGCACAAATGCTACTTGTAGACAAGGATATTTTGAAGCTTTTTCCCCTTTCTGACTCCAGCTGGTGCCTGGGGATGCATTGAAAGACCCTGAAATTGGGAAACATTATTGGCAGGTCATTATCCAGCTGGATTTTCATCTGTGCCCTGTAAGAGAGCAAGGTGGCAAAACAGTTTCTTTTATGATGGACGCAGCCTCGTTCTTCAAACCCATCTCCTGTCAGCAGCTGGGTTCAGCAGTCTCCTGGCAGCCTTGCACAGTTTTGGCAGGGCTGGAGCTGACCTTCTGTACAGAGAAGAATGCGAGAGGGGAAGCATCTCAGTCTCGCGCTCTCTGTTCCCTGAAGCAGGGGAAAGCAGACGCCTCTGCAGACCATCTCTGACTGAATGGGAGAGCCAAAGCCTGGTGTTAATCATCCAGGCTGGGCATTGACAGAGCATCTCTATGCATGTAAGAGCTCTTCAGGAGAAGCGTAATTTCTCTGTATGTGCACCACTCACAAGAACAAAACAGCTCCCCGGAGCTGGTTGCAATAACAGAATTGTCTTCTGAAGAGAAATCAGAAAGCCAGAGGGCTTTGGAAAGGGCAGTGCAGAAGCTTTTAATGTTGTTCTTCCTTCTAAAATAAAGATGATGTTTACTACTTCCCTCCTTTTCCCTTGCCCATGCAAAACAGATGAGGCTGTGCAAAAGGCAACCTCACTGAACTAATTATGCTTCTATACCCGGTGAGACTGGGGGCACTGGGGAGGGGCAGCATCCCCAGGCAAAGGGGTACGGGCAGGCAGCTACCCCTGTGATGAAAGCGTGGGTGGGTGCTGCTGTGTTTGCAGGGACAGGGGCATGTGTGGGCTGGGGGAAGGTGGGAGGGTGGCAGAGCATGGTGCCGTTGAGGTGAGGATGCGTGTGATGTTTATCACTCTGGATAATGTGCTGAGCTACTGCCAGGGTGAGTGAGCACCGGGGCACCTGAGTAATGTGGAAATAGCAGGGCTGTGGGCAGCACCCCCGGCTCTTCCCGCCTGGATCTATTACTGCGGCTCACCAAAGGGGCTGGGGAGACCTGGCGGGGGCTGCTAGGTGGAGGAGGCAAGGAAAGTGGAAATTAAGGATGAGGAAAAAAAAGCAAGGGGAAGAGATGAAGCAAGCAGCAGGGATGAAGGCAAGTGTTGCTAATGTTTGGCAAGGTCTCCAGGGTTATCCTGGGATTGGGGATGATTAATGTGCTGGAGGACTCCTCTCTCTGTGGTCTGCTGGCCAGGCGATCCGTCACTGCCTTGTGATGGACTGTCTGGTTCCCACGCGTCGCTGTTTCAAGGTGGGTTATTGATGGCCCACCTTTACAAACCATTCTTTCTAATTACTTTTTGGCCCAGGAACTGGCTGTCAGAGCTGGCTGGAGGGAGGGTGAAGGGGTATGGCTGCAACAGAGGCTGTCAGGAGATGGCTAAAACCCACGGCCCAGCGAGTCTGTCCCCCCATCCCAGGGGCAGCAGCTCCAGACAGGCTGGGTTGCTTTGGAAGATGTTTAATCACTGTGTGGTAGCGCTGGCTGCTGACTGTGTAGTTTGATGCTCCTCATCAGATCAGGTGTAGAGGTGTCTGAATCTCTCCATCGTTATAAACCCGGTCTCAGCATACCGCACGGTCAGCTGGGGGTGGGCGGGGGGTGCCTTGCTGCCCTGCCCTGCCTTCCCTTGCTGCTGGCTGGTATTACCCGTGGCTGAACTTTCATCTGCAACAGGCAGAGATGCTGGAGGATCCCGTTCTGCCCTTTCGCCCTCTATTTGCTTGCCTTGCACAGAGTTCAGATTAGCTGAGTAAAAGCTGCTGCTGGTTTGATTGACTCCCAGATCAATTAAAGCAGCATGCGGACAGATGGAGGGCTCAGATCCTGAGTTTTCCCCCAATCTCCTTCTTTCTCGGTTCTCCAGGGGCCTTTCAGGTTAATTGCCCTGATCTCTCGCTGCCTTTTCCTGCTGGCCCCGGAGGCCTGTCTGGCTAATGTTGCCCTACATGGCCAATGCTGCGATGAATCCGAGCTGGGGAGGTGCTGAGGAAAAGGAGGGAGGGAATTGATTTGCTCCATCAGGCAGCAGCAGCAGTTGCTGCCACTGTTTAATTCTCAGTTCAAGCCCCATGGAGAATGCAAACGGCTCCACTTCTCAGCCAATTTACAGCTGCTGACAAGCTGCTAAACAACATCTTTGTTACGTGCACGTGCGAGTCCGTGGGCTCCTCTCCAGGTGACAGCATGATGCACAGGTAAGGAGTGCGGATGCTGTGGCTATTTCTAATGAGCGCTGCTTGCTGCCGGCCACCCCGAGAGCCGGCTGCCTTCTCCCAGCGCCTGTGCAGCCCTTTCTGCATTCAGCGTTTGTCTTGTCAGCTCCAGCGGGTTTTTGGAAGAGGCTGACAGATGAAAGTTCACCTCAGATGGAGCTGGGGCCCTCAGCATGGCTGTGGTTGGATGGCTGTGATAAAGGAGGGCATCGATGGCCGAGCGCTGCCCTTCTGAGCGCGTGGATACGGGCTCCCACCACCTGCTCCATCCTGTGTGCAGCCTGAGCCTGCACAAGCCAAGTCAAGCAAAACTGTGCAAAATGTGGCGGATTTGGGTTGCTCTCCTTTGGGATTTAGTGTGTTGGAACGAGTGCCCTGAAACAACGCGGATGCTCCATTGCAAGGAAGATGCTTTTCAGCAGTGACCCAGGGGGTGAAGAGGGAGGAGGTGATGAACCGGCCCCGCTGGCATCTGGGTTTATTTAAGACAGCGTTTCATACCAGCATTTATTACGCAACACCCTCTTTGGTCCAAGGCTCACACCTTTCTCCAGCGTGCAGTCCTTGTTGGCCTGAGCGCATCCAGGGACCAAGACCTCCCTGAGCCCAGGCTAATCTTACCAGGCTGCACTAATCTGAGGCTGGAATTAGCTGGCCCTCTATTCAGTGGGGGTCTGCTATTGCATTTAAGTAAATTATCTCCCTAATAATGAAAAATCAATTACTGATGCTGCTTCCAAGGAGAATGCTTTGGTCTACCTTTTTCAAAAAGCAATAAAACCTGTATGTTCTCGCTGCCAAAAATTAGTTGCAGCAATGCAGCCAAAATAATAAGGAATAATCCAACCTTACAGACAGCAAGTTAATGAATTATCTCTTTCAGTCGGAGGTGCTCAAAAGCAGCACAGAACCGAAACATACCCAGAAACCTCGCTGGCTTTTATTAAGATATTCTACTTCTTTTTACATCCTTTTTTTCACCCCCCTTTTATTTGTGGTCATGATCCTTGCTGGGCAGTGAAGTTTGTGGCTGGGATAGGCCAGTTTCCACTGCACGGAGATGAGCTGCAAGCTGTGACATGGCTAATTGCAGCTGGGGACAGGTCTTCTGGGTGTCCCACGCCTTGGGTCCCCGCCGAGCTGGGGAGGGGGTGGGAGAGCACTGTGCCGATGTCTGTCTTGCTGGCAGAACATCCAGTCCCATCATCAGTCTAAAACCGGGTCCGTGGGGAAGCTGGGGAGGATCTGGAAGAAGTGCTGCCAAGTGCTTGATCGGCACCAGACGCTGCCGGTGACAGGCACGGTTTGGCACCAGCCGCGGTTTCACACCAGCCCGTGTCTTTTTCTGGTGTGGGGAGCTGGGAGCGGGGGGAGGAGAGGTCACCTCTTGCCCACCGCTCTGCCCCTGCACCTTTGCATCTGTTTGCTGGCTCTAATTAGCAGCCCTGCCATTCGGGTGGCATGTGGGCATCCATTATTTAGCAGCATTATTTGTGTTGACAGGATTGATGGGACATTTCATCAAGCAATTAGAAAAAAAAAAACAGTCCAACTTGTTCCAAAATACAAAGGCAGCCGCCAGCATAAATTAATGTGTGTAGTTTTTAAGTGTTTACTACAGCACTGTTTTCTTCTGTCTTCCCATGGGAGATAATTAAGAAAGAGACTGTTTCTTTGCTACCATTAGGTATCAGGAGATGTTGCCATATCCCCTTAACTCCAGCACACCTCCTTGAATCTGACAGATGATCAATTTAGAGTATTGAGAAGAAAAGACTTATTTCTTTTCCACTGTAAGTTTAGGCATTATTATTTCCCTGGGTGGATTGATTCATATTTGGTTGGCTTCATTAGCTGAAATATGCCATAGACCAAATTAGCACTGAGCTTTCAGTGATCAAGAAGGATGGAGCAGTTTGTTCTTATCAGTAATTGATCATGGAGCTATTAATGGATGCAAATGTATTTGTTCACTCTGCTTTGATAAATAATGGCTCTCTGCTCCCCTGTGATATGATTTGTGCTCTCATTTCCTCTCGCTGCTGTACCGTCCCCAGGCCACGGGCTGAAGCATCTGGCTAACAGGAGACAGATCTTGTGGCTGGGTTTTCTTTTGCTATCAGTTATTGATGGGCAAACTGCCCCAGCTGATTCATCTCGGTGGTTTGTTCCAACTTTCAGCAAGCTGCTAAGGCTTTTGCGGTCAGAAAGCTGTTTCCTATTTTTGCAACGTGGGTTGATTTTCATTTTAGGATTAACCTTTAGTAGCTGTTCCCGCAAGCTGGAGGCACTTTAATGAGAACTGTGCTGTTGGGGCTCCTTGCTGGTGCCCTTTCCCTGCAAGGAGCTGTAACTAGCCCCGCATCCCCTGCTCCGGCTCATCCTGCAGCCATGCTGGGCATCCATGGGGTGCGGGTACCGATCAGACCCACAGTCTCTGCGTGTTTTCATTTCTTGGTGAAATTCTTGCTGGGGATTGACTAAAACAAGTGGTGCTCTGAATCCCTACCTATTTACTAGACGGTTTCTGAAACCCCTAGGAGATGTGAAGGACAGGGATCAGAAGCAGAGGCGATGCTTGGGGCTGGCAGCGGTCATGCCTGTGTTTATCTCAGCTCAGTGGTCTCGGGGATGAGCTGGAGAGCAGGGTGCTGCTGGAACATGGTACAATCTCTTTGCTCTTCCCCTGCAGCTGCCTTTTATCAGCTCTTGGCAGCAGCTTCTCCCTGGGAAGTGCCTGGGCAGCACTTGGCCCAGTGGGGCTTTGGTCTCTAATGGGGTGTCTGGCACCGCTCTGGTGTACGCAGGGGGGACACGGGGTAGGTGGTGTGTGAGGAAACCTTACCACCTTTTGCTAGAAATCGATCTTGGATTCTGGGGTTTCCCCCTCTTCGTTACGGTAACGGTGCCCACCCTGGGGGTGTTTAAAAGGCGTGTAGATGTGGCACCCAGAGCCAGGGGCTGCTGGTGGGTTGGCAGCGCTGGGTTAATGGTTGGACTCAATGATCTTAAAGGTCTTCTCCAACCTCACCCATTCTGTGATTTTTGTGCATGGCAATTCTCAGACACAAATAGCACTAAATCACCTTCCTCTTCTATGGTAACTACACTAATATTATTAATACTCTGCATTCATAAAACAATTTTCTGCATCTCAGAGTGCTCTGCACACATTAATTTAGCCTTACAACCTTCCACCGGGAGAACTGGCAGTATGAGTCACATTTTATAGTGGGGGGCGGGGGTAGCATTGGAGAGGAGAACCAAGCTCTCTTCACATTTACACCAGCGCAGGCGCAGGATAAGTGCACTCAGGATGATGGCAGATGCACTTGTGAGCGTGTACAGGACTTGACTCATACTGGGGGGAAGGACTCTCCTTGAGGTCACTCTGAATCATTTGCAGAGCCAGAAATAGAGCCAGAAGAATCCTCAGCCCGCCTGACTCTGTGCATGAGGCATGTTCCCTGGCGAAGAAAAGGGCTGTGTTTATACCCTGGGTGAAAAATGAGAATCAGAATGATTTTAGGAAGCCAGAAGTTGCAGGGCATGAAGGCTGGGGGGTGCACGGGTTGGGGAAGGGGAGGAAAACACCTGATCTTCAGTCTTCTGCCCCAGCCTCCTCTTGATGTGAATTTGCAAGGGTCTGGGCTTCCCTGCAGGGCAGGATCCCTTTTTCCTCCGGTCCGCAGCTCAAGCACAACTTTATTTCCCTGCAGGGACACGTAGGGTGTGTTCCCCTTGAGTTAAGAGTATTTGCAGGCAACACCTATTGCTGGGGAGATAGCCTTTGAAGGGTTAAACCTTGAGGCATGATGGCTGAGGTATGGGATGAATGCAAAAAGCCAAGTGGTTCTCAGGGTTTTTTTTTTTAATTACCATCTTCCACCACATTTTAATTTGAGGCATCAAAGACAAAAGACAAAGCGGCACAAATCTGGGCTGTACCTGCAGTGGAAGGCTGTCTGTCTGTCATCTCAGTCCCTTTGCTGGGGACAAACAAACCCTCTCAGCTTTGTTCTGTGGCAGTGTTTTGTTCCGTGCATTAATTTCTTTTCTAAAATTAAAAAAAAAAAATCCCAGAGATTTGGCACATTACAGAAGGGAAAAATGCTGTTTAGGGGATTAAAAAGAAACTAACTCCTTTCTTTCAAATAAATTACAAAGCACTCTTGCTGCTTTGTACCTGAGAACCTGTAGGAAAATAGAAGTTTATTTTTAGTGCCAGATTGGATGGTGAGATGAAATGACTGAGCCTTCTTCAAAAGCCACCAATGAACCAGTGCCAAGGAAGTGAAGCTGCAAAGTGTTATTAATGTTTATTATTATTTTTTTTTTGTCTGGGCTGGTTTGACATTCAGCTTGTTTTATCCTTAGTCCTGGTCAGAGACTGAGAATATTGCACAACTCGGAGAGGAGGGAGCTTAGGCAAAGGGGCAGGATCAGCAAATTCATACCCAAAGAAAGGTGCTGAGCAACGTTTCTCTGCCAATGCCTGTGTCTGCAACCCTCGCTCCCTGGCCAAGCTTTGCCAGTGCCCTTGTCCCAAACCTGGGGACAACCCCCAGCAAAACCTGCCTCACTGGCAGGCCCCGAGCATCTCCCGTCCCCCCATGGGTTCCAGCATCTCCTCCGGGATGAGCTCAGTGGTGACAATTTCTTAAATAACCCAAGCAGCTGCTTGCCCAAATTTGACTCTGCTGAGATGCTGATGCCTCACGGCAGACTCATATCATCCTGTGGTTTTAATTGGGAAAAGTTAAGGCCTTTAGGGACGTATTTCCTACGCCGCCGCCCAGAGCAGAGCGAAGCCCATGGGGTGACGTGTGCTGCTGTGACGTGGGGACTTTCCCACGGCGCTTTCCCCGTCTCCCACGTCTGGAACAAGATGTGCAGGTGGAGCTCTCTGAGCATTGGCATGTATCATCTTCTTTATTGCTGTCATGGTGCCTGTAACTACCTCCATCCATCACTCCCTCCCTACCGCCGTGCAATTAGCCCAGTGCCTACTGGAGCAGCGCACCGAGGTACCAGTCTCCCCCGAAAGCACTAAGCCATCCTCTGCTAAAAGTCCCTTCATTTTCCTCTCTTTTATTTTCTCCCTCCCCTTTTCTTTTTACTGCCACATTAATAAGCTTTCATTTTCACAGTGGCACAATGAAGGCCATGGTCAATTATGCTAATTTACAGGTGTGAGAGGCACCATGTCAGTTGTCCTCTTGGCCACGCAGCTGATGGCAAGGGCTCATTCGACGCCTGCACCATTAAGTGACCAAACAGCGCTTTCATCGCAGCGCCCAGGACCAATTTGGCAATAAAGAGGATTGCATCTGAAGCGGATGGGTCCATAAAACTCACTCCAGCAGCTGCTACGCGCCATCGCCGAGAGGTCCTTTGGGCCTCCGAATTGTGGGGAGGGAAGGGAGGATTTGAGCATCACGCGTAGGTTGTGCTCAAAACCTACGTGGGGATGTTTGTGCTGGTGAGGGGTGTGATTTCTTTGTTATTTTGAGCTGCTTTTCTATCCCAGCAGAGCTCCCTGTGTGAAGTGCTTCCGTGGGTGTATCTTAGTTTGTTCAAGGAAATGAATAAAGCAGCAGTGGTGGTAATGGATTTTTTTTTTCTTGGTAGAAATGTGTTAAGACTCTTCCTGGGATTTAAACCGCTGCCGAAAGGTTTGACTGCCAGAAAAAAAATTATATGAACTATCTGGACTTTTTTCAGCATTAAATTCATATCCAAAAAGGTCAGTTCCTTACCTGGCACTCCAACATCTGTCAATCTGGAGGCAATTGCTGCTCCGCGGAGCCTGCTCCCAGCCCTCCTTGTTGGCGATGTTACTGCCTGCTAGTCACACGGAATATTTTGGTCACACACAAACTGCGAAAACTTGGAATTGCGTCTCCTGTGACTGTGGGTGGACGATCTCCCATGCTAAGGGCTGCAAGTTCTCTGGTTGTCTTGCACGGCAGCGGATGGACCAGTTGGACCAGTGCAGGGAGCCCAGCTGGACAGGGATCCTCCATCTGGGGGCTGCACCAGCAGCACTGGGGGCTTTGGCTGTTGCTTAATGCTCTTGCTGAAGCTCTGAGTCAGCATCTCATCTTTGATTTTCTTGGTTTCTGCCTCTTTCCCCAGGAAATCCTGGTGTCACGGTATCATTTAAACAGATGCAAATTCACGTTTCAACTTCTCCCCGTGTATCTTTGCTCTGGGTAAGGTTCACCTTTAGTCTTCTGCGTTTACTCACCAGGCTTCCTGGTTTCGATGCTGGCAGACGCATCTCTTTCTTGTTTGACGAGCATTTGGTTTTTTTTTTTTTTTGAGGGCTGGTGTGTACGAAGCAGCTTCCTGTCACGGTGCCTGTGAGTTATTACAGATGCTAAATGCAGAGCATCTCCTGACAGCTGAACACCTCAGATCTCTTAGCCATCAAAATCACAATGTTACTTCTGACTGAACTTAATCATCTCACAATAAATGATGGAGAGGAAGGGGAAAAAAAAAAAAGAATAATAAAAGTATGAAAATCATGCCTGTACCACAACACTGCTGCTTCAACCTTTCTTCTTTCATGTCTTGGCTGATTTGTTTTGATCACTCTGAGCATTCGCCGCTGAAGTTTGTTTGAATTCCATTCACAGGGAATTCATTGAAATAAGGATCCATTAACGAGTTGTACAACAGCTGGCAGAGGGGAGCAGCTCCCTGGGGCTTGGCCAGGGATGTGGGATGCTGCGGGGAGCCCAGACGTGCCTGTCACCCCAAAGTGGTGCCAATGGGACCTTCCTCCAACTCTTGTAAACACGGGCAGTGCCAAGGCTCAGCAGGTGGTGAAACAAGAGTTACGGAAAATCCCTTATACTGTGAGCAATGTATTGAAATAGCTTTTTTTTTCTTTTTGGAAAAAAAATAGTATTTAGTGTATTGATGCAGAATTGAGTGGATTTTTTTAATATCAGAGTTCTGATGAAAAACTGGTAGAAATACAATTTATATAACTATTGAGCCTGGTGAGGGTTTCAAGAGGGGCCAAGCAATTATTTTTATTTCTTTTGTTATAATAAAGCTTCAGCTAATTCCCAAGAAGGCCTCGTGGTGCTTATGTGTGGTATGCACATGCAAGGTGCCCTAAGTCTTCCAGGCAAGAAAAAGAACTCAACTCTTTTACAGAAAGATAAGTCAGCGCCTATCTCGGAGTGTATTTGATTTTTCTTTTTTTTTTTCCCCCAAAGGCACTGTCTAAAGTCTAATAGCTAGGAATTAAATTCACATTTTTGTTTCAGACCAGTGTTGTGGTTTTTTTATACAGATGCATCTTCACCCCTTTAGGGTTTTTCCCGCCCCCCCTTCCTGTTCTAAATAATTGCCAGGTTCCATGACTGTCAATACACTGAAATGGAAACAAAAGCTCTGATTTATACATGCTTACCTCAAATGATCCAGTTCTGAACAATCTTTTCCCAATGTTTGGTGTGGGGAGAAAAAAACCAGCCAGAGCATCTACCTCTGCTGAAGCGCACATTTTGGACTTGCCAAGACCGACTTGACAACCTTCTGTCCCAAAGTTGGGTTTGTTTTTTTTTTTTGCTGCAGATGTTTTCAATTTCTCACCAATTTGTTGTAATTGTTACGATAAGCATTTCTGCCAAAATGGTAGTAAAAACTCAATTTTCCCAAGGAAAATGAACAAAATACGTTCACATCTCATGCAACCTGTTTATTAAGTTGTAGCAGGAATTGACTGCAGCTGTGAAATAAGATATAATTAAAGTCTGGGGTCCTCTCCCAGATATCAGGTTTTCAAAATTTGCTATGCTGCGGATACAGGAATTATTGTGGCCAAACAGCCCAATCTGTCAACTGGGAGCACTTCCAGCAGCCGAGCGTGTGTCTGTACATACCTGGGGAGAGGTATATGTTGGCTGGTGTTTGTGTACATCATCAGATGTAATCAGTTCATCCCTAGAAAATGGAAAGGAAATGGTATTTCTTTTTCCCTGAGACATCAGCATCAATCTTTTATCTTTTTTCTTTTTTTTTTTAAGAATCTTAAAGCAAAGCTGTTACAGGACTTCTCCCACTCCTTTTTTTCCAAATGGGGACTACAGCCCCCCTCCCCGTTGGGCTGGGGAGGAGGCAGCAGCCCTGGTGACTCTGCAGCTGACTGATGCTGTTTGGGTACCTCAGCCCCGAGGATGTTGCCTGGCTCTGACCCTTCCCATTTGCACCCGTGGGGGTTCAGGACACAGGCAGAAAGTGCCGAAAGCGGCCGGCAGCCTGGGGAGGAGGCGGTGGGGGAGGCAGGCTGACCTTACAGCTCATCATCGCTCCTCTTTGAAGTCTCTGCAATTCATTCTCAGCTCTGTGTCACAGCTTCTGGACCTTTCAGGGTCACAGCGTGTTCTCTGCAATAAGCAAACAGGCTGGCACTGTATCCCTGACACTCAGATTTAATAAAGAGATATTTAACTCTGCCCTGCTGCAACCCTTTCACAAAGACAGGGATCTCCATGGCAGCTGGAAAGTCTTGCACTGGTCAAGAGGCAATTTTCTGATTAAACAGTTTTGCATGGTGTCTGGCAAGGTCTTTTATGTGCTCATTTAATCCTCTGATCCTGCGCTGCGCCGGAGCAGGGAGGAGAGGCTGGGAGGCGATGCTGCTGACTCCCCATTCCTCCCTCCCTTTCACCGCTCATTCAGCTCCAGAGAGGAAGCCAAATTGTCAGCTAAAGGGTTATCAGGAACTACTGCTGTCCCCTTCGGTTGGTAGCTGCAGCTCCATGCGCTTCCCCTCTCCATTCCCACGTGGAAAATGGGGTGCAAATATCTCCTGAGGCTGAACATGCTTCGTGCTGCTTCTGCTGGTGGCACTACCCGATCCATAGGGCATCACATGGCAGCTCTAGGCTTGAACTTCAGGATCAGGTTGTTTATTGCTGATGGAAATGCTGATTTTTTTTTTTGCCCCCCCTGTCCCCTGTAAAACACTGTGAGAGCTGCTGATGTGCTGGGGCCCTGGACTTCCAGCTGCATCTCCAGGGATCTGGTGCACAGGGAGCGTGAAAAGTGCATTATAGGGGCTTGATATAACTGTTGTTCTGGCTGTGTCAGAAAAACATATTGGAAAAACTCTGGGCAAGTTGAAGAATTACTTGGAGAGTGCTTAGAAATCCTTGACCGAAGGAGCAGGAGTAAATCACCCTGGCTGTGCCGCTGGTTCTCCCAGTGCTCAGGGACAAAGGAGGTTTGCTGGATGCTCGCGTTGCAGCCAGAGCTGTCACTTGCTCAAGTTTTAGAGGTGTCACCTCCAGGCAGGTCTGCAGAGCATCCCCAGGCTGGGACAGGTGCTGCACAGCAGGCTCTGAGCCTGCCAGACTGTATTTCTATATTTTGTACCATTCATCTTTTTTTTTTTTTCTTTTTTTTTTTTTTCCCCCCAAAATATGAACCCTATAGGGAGGCGCCTGAGTGACAACAGGCGTCGATGGATGCCGTGAAAAGCACTAAGCACCGTAATTTTTTGTAATGACTCAAATTCAAAACGATAAGCCAGAGGCATGGCGTGCCAGCCGGCAGTGCCCGCTGCAGGCGGTGGGGTCGTTAATAGGAAACGAAGGTCTTGATTCGGTGACAGCGTGATTGCGCCGTGGATGGAGACTGGAGTGCCGGGCTTCCCGCGGGGGTAATTTGGGCCACTTTCCCTCCATTCGCTAAAGAGCCCTCAATTGATGGGGCCACTTTATTGCTGCTTTTCTTAAGGCTGGAAGTAAATCTCCCAGGGCTGGGAGCAGGATGGCAGCAGGGCAGTGGCAGATCCTGCTGTCTCCTGCAACAGGCTGCTTGAATTTCTCTTCCCCCCCACCTCGTCCGCTCCCCCAGGCTGTATTCCTCTGAGCACATCCCTCTGGGCAGCTTGGCAAAGGAAAAAGGCTTCGTGGTGGTTGCTGTCCTGCGAGTGGGCTGGAGGGGCAGTGGTGCTGGGCAGGTGCAGCAGCGGGGACGTTTCCTGGTCCCCTCCTTGGCACAGACCTTGCAGCAGTGATGTGTCACACAGCTGTCACTGCTGTGCCCAGCCCTGCTTTCCCCTCCCAGGAGATGCTGCTGCTTTGACTTGCTCCTTGCTACCAGGGACAGCCAAACCCAGCACAAGCTGCTCCTAGAAAAGTCAAAATTGGGAAGTAACTTGTGTCTAGCTTGCTTTTCTACTCCTAATTAACGCTGCTGCATGGCATCCCAAGCAGGGAGGGTGCTGTGCAATTAAATATTAACTTCTTAGTATGATGGCCTGATGCATGAGCAGCCAGAAATGAGGGCAAGAGGTGACCCCGTGGGAGTGAGTGGGGTTTCGGGAGCACCCAAGAAGTGGCCCATTGCTCCCAGCCGGGCAGGGGTCATGGCACACGTGTGGCTGTGAGGGGTGGGCTCGGGGGCACCCACGCCGTTTGGCTTTTCCCTACCAGCACCCAGCTCCACGTTCCCGCTGCACAGGGGTGGGGAGGTTGCACAGGCCAGGGGTGGGGGCTGAGAAGACACAACTGCTATTTTCCATTAAGGTCTCCAAACAGTCAATTAATTCAGATTTTACCAGACAGCTATTTGTTTGTTAAATTAAAACCAGCTGGTTATTGAAAGAAACATATTTATTGGGAATTAGCAGCCATGTGCTGGATGGATATTTACTACCTAGTTGTCAAAGCTCAGAGAATCTGTGTTTAATAATCATTTTTTTTTCCTTTCAATTAACGCAGGGGGGAAAAAATCATCCCATTAATTTCAAATTAAGTGCACGTTTGGAAGACTTCAATTCTGAATGCTGCTGACATTGCAGTGTATTACAGCTGCATCAGGTCTGGCTCTGGCAAAGCTGTTCTGGAGCAGGGATTTGCCACCCCTTGCCCTGACCCAAACGTGGTTCAGGGGGGTCTGCTACCCCAGAACCTCAGCTCTGCCCTCCCTGAGCTGAACCAGGCACTTTGCTACTCTGTCCAGCCCCAGGGGTGTGGGGCACCGAGTGCTGGGCAAAGGCAACCTGCGCCTCTCCTACTTCCAATAAAACTTTTCAAATATCTCCATGGCTAGAAGAAAATGTTAAGTGGGTCTTCCTGGTATAAGCAGGGAGGGGGATGAATCATTTCGAGAGCGGTGGACGGCAGTCGGAGAGCTCTCCTGTGCCGTGCCCTGCCTTCCCTCCTGAGCTTGCTGTTTGCCGAGATATTTCTTGCCCATCCCAAGCAGTTTCCTTGGGTGCCCGGTGCCTATCCAGGCTGTGCTTGGCTTTTCCCAGCTCTGTGAGGGAATGCTTTTTATCTGTGGGGAATTACGAGTAGGGGGCAAAAATAGTTTCCCACTCAGACCTGGGATGTGAGAAGGCAGCGTCCCAGCCCTGCATCCCACGGTGATGCTTGGATGCGCTGGGACATCTGCTCTGGGTGTTTGGTAGGTGTGAGCAGTTTTGTGCCAGGGCACTGGGGTTGCAAGATATGGCTTTTTCTCTTGTACCCTTGGACAAGTCGCTCCCCTTGCTTGGAACCTCAGCTCCTCATCTGTAACAGGATCTGGCCCTTGTGTGTAAGGGCTTTGTCATCCAAGTGCGAGCTGCTTGCGGACGGAGGGCACCCTTTGAGATCAGCCCTCGGTGCCCTGGGGAAGGAAGTTTGTGTCTCATGCCTGGAGTTTAGCTCAGTGCTGGCATTTTTCATGCAAATCGAAGGTGTCTGTCTGCTCTCCCGGCGGGGGGTGGTGGTGGTGGGGTTGCGCAGCTAAACTGTGCAGATCCCCAGCCGTGGGCAAAGCTTAACCTTTGCCATCTCAATTTAATTGAAAGGAGTTGGGGCAGGGAGATGCTTGTCTAGAAAACAATTTGTGAAGACTGTCAGGATGGAGAGAACAAAATCCATCTGAGAGATTGCTTCCAACTCAGGGCTCCAACTTTTACGGCTGTGACGAGGGACAACGTTTCCCGGGGGCTGCACTGCCAGAGAGGGGACGTAGTGCAGGCGTTGCTGGATCCATCCCTACTCCAGCAGCCCCCTCCTTTCTCAGGCTGTAGGGATGTGACAGGCTGTAGGGATGTGATATAAACAGTGCAGAGGGGGGGTTCAAGGCGATGCATAGGATTTCTGAGGCGTTGCTGTAAATAATCATAAGCGATGCAACCCGCAGGGATGGAGAAGGCTGGCAGGGACCCCGCTAGATGGCAATGCGAAACTGTGCGGCGGCTCTGGTGCAGCCAGGAGCAGCTTTCGGGAATGTGCCTGGGTCTTTGCTCCCTGGCTGCTGCCCTGGGCTCATGTCCTGCCCTGGCAGGGCCCAGCACCCTGCACGGGAGGGCCAGGTCGGGGAAGGCATGAAGGAACCCCAAGGACAGGGATGGAGCCGTTCGCCTGGGGAGAGCGGCTTCTCCAGCTGATGTAATGAGTTGCTTTATATATCAAAGTGTCTGCGAGAATAAAGGAAACATACATTTTTTCAAACGCAACAGTGAGATCATGCGTGTGTATGCACATACACATGTACACCTATTCCTTTGTGAACTCCGCTCTCCCACACTTCCCTCCGGCAGTGAGCTTCCCACGTGGAAGACGACAGCCTTGGGTGTCAGGGACAAGCAGGGGGCTGTGCAGATTTTTTTCCTACTCCTTTCCCCCCTGCCCTTCCAAGAGCTGCACGCTTGCTGCCTCAGTAGCACAGCATGCCGCCAGCATCCCGGCTGCGTGAGCCGGCAGGCAGAAGCACAAGCACCCAGTCCATGTCCCCCTCGCTCAGTGCATCGCCACCCCCCCTCACCCGCCTCTCTTCTTCCAACCAAGAAGCCTCAGGTTTTTTTCTCTCCTCATTGGAAATCTTTTGTCACCTGCTCCCTTTCTTCTCTGGCAGACCAGTAGATAAACCAATTTTTCCCCTCCCAGGCATGTTGGCCACTAATTGTTTTCATGCCTTTGGCTGTTCCTTCTCTAGCCTCCCCCTCCCTGTGTCACCTGCTGTTGGCTCTGGATTTCAGTGCCATTGAAAATCTCCTGTGTGGTTCAAATCCAGCATCTTGTTGCTAGGAAGTGGCCGTGGCACCAAGCCTGTCAAGAGTTCAAGGTCTGCCTGGATGATGCTCTTAGTCATATGATTTGTTTTCAGGCAGTCCTGTGAGGAGCAGGGAGCTGGACTCGAAGGATTGGGTCCCTTCCAACCTGAGACATTGTATGATTCTATTTAGCCTGATTTCTTTCCCCTTTTAATTGCTTTCTTCCTTTCTTAGGGACTAGGTCTGCTGCCTTTGACATTTCTTAAGTAGCATCTGTGCTGAGATGAAGGATTTTAATTAGCTTGACCAGCACAAAGTCAGTGAGGCTGTGGGTGTGCTGCCAGGGCACCTTGAGCTGCGGCAGAGCTGGCTCTGGTTCGGGCATGGAGCCTCGTGTGGGTACCCGCGGGGGTGAGCCCACCAGCAGACAGGCGTGAGAAGCTTTATCCTAAATCAATCCCTGTAAATCCACGCAGTCCAACGTCCCACATCCAGCAAGTGAGCAAGGAGTGCCTGTGTCCTCCGGATTTATACAGCACCAGCATCCTGTGAGCCTGGCGATGCTGCAGCAGTTGCTGCCCACAGGAGGAATGATTCCTCTTGCCCCTTCCGTGCCCAGGGTTCCCACGACGTCTCTGCAAGTAGCAACCTATGAGTAAGGATTACCTGGGTGAAAAAGGACTTGCAGAATCAGGCCTGTGTTTAGCACATCAGGCATCAGCTGTTATCTCTAATACGGAGTACTGAGAGGTAAATACCAGGGCTGAGCTAATCGCACTCCGCGTCCTTCTGCTGTCCTCCGGCTGAGGACTTTCCTTCCTGCTCCCAGCCCCAAACCCTGCAATGCAAAACCATCTCCCAAGGGAGCGGAGCACCTGACGGCATTAGGGCCCATGGCCACGGAGGGATGCTTTGCGTGCTGATTGCCTTCCTCTCCTGGCATGCTTAGGCACGAAAAGCCGTAATCAAGGCAAGCAATTATATTTGAGAGCAACAACAGATAGAGATCAATAAGCAGACTGTGACGTCTGCTGGAGACATGATCTTTTGGCTGGATTATCCTGGCCAGCCAAGAAACAGAGTCATGTAAAGCAGTCCTGTGGACCAGGATCAATCATGATGCTGTGACTCTTCCCAAACCCTTGGCTAAGCTTCCCTCCACCCCTCAACCCTCCAGTGTTATTACAGCCCAATCTCTAAAGGAAAACATGGTCCTTGTTATCAAATTTTAAGGAAAGAAATTCACAGCTCTAAGGGTTTGATTGAAAGTCTCGCTTTGAAGGGGAGGGAAGCAGGTACCTCCCCATCCCCCCTGGCTGGTCCCTGCCCTTATCTCCAGATTTTATGGCATAATCTGCGGTGCTACCTGGCGTGCTCTCACCTCTGCTGGCTGGCTTGGCGTTAGATAAGGGAGAAGATAGCGAGGGAATATAAAGTTTAGAGCCTGTGGTGGGGACTCATTTTTCTCATTTCAGGCAAAGGGAAAGGATATAAAATGAAAAGCAAGCAATCAATACAAGAAGAAAGTTGTATTTCTTTGAAAGAAAAGCTCCAACACCCTACAACATGGCTGCCTGCACTTTTATCCGAGGCCTTAGCGCCAGGATAATGAACTGCAAACCCTATTTTAGCAGTTCAAAAGTCCTGAGACGGTGCTATGATCCCTTTTCTCTGCCCATTCTGAAAAAGATCCCAAGTGGGACAGATCCTTCCCTCTGTTATAGCTGCATAAATCCAGGATAATGACGTTGCCCTCCGTAAGATTATTGCGTGTGGGCTGCAGCAAGGGGAGGGAAGGGATCAGCCCTGCTACCGTGTGAATCGGAGATACTCTAATGACCGAGACTGTGTGACTCTGCCTCCACCTTTCCCGGTGCCACCGTTCCTGTCCTGACCGGGGACACTATTCCTGATCTACGGCAGATTAAAGGAACAAAAATAATCAGTCCCCGCATGGCTGTTGGAGCAACAGAGAGGTCCAGGCTCAGGCTTTGCCGATAAAGCTCCAGGAGCAGCAGAACACTTCTTCATGGATGTGCTCTTCCACTCGCTCCTCTGCAGTTAACAAATAAAATAGATACGGAAATGTAAAAAATAAACCCATTCTTTTGTTAACGCCAGGGTGTACGATAGACCGGCCTGATTTAATAGCTGTACAGTCATTCAGTTGTTAACAAATCAATATTTTCCTAAGAAACTGCATGGCCTGCCATAAATATCTTCATACTTACGTGAACCTTATCCACATAATTTGTGAGCTGTGGATGCCATAATGAGTTAGATGATGGCTGCGTCAGGGGGGATATTTATTAGGAGCTGATAGTGTCTGGGTGGCCTGTAAAAGGTTAAAAAAAATAAAAGGGAAACAGGGAAACCCACGGACCTGTTCATAATTCTTGTTTCTCACAGTACGCACTGCTTTAAAGTACACCTGCTCGTTATTGAGGACTAAATCAAATGGCTTTTGGGTAATACGTGGAATTTATTTGCACTTGCAACATATAATCTAATATATATAACTTATAACTAAATAGAAACACTCTTGAGCTCTTGAGTAGGATTGATGTGGTGAAGTGAGCAGGGTCCGCCAGCCCGGGAGAGGCTGGAAGCTCCATCACCTCCAGAAATCCCGTTTAATTTGGGAGTGTTGGGTCTGCCCCCCCCGCCCCTCCCCCCAGACAGCATCTGGGCTGGTACCCAGCGGGGCAGAGCTGCCTGCTCCAGCTCCCGCCAGGAAATCGCTCGGGTTTAGGATGCTTGGAGCCTGACACCGGCTCAGATCTGATCCTGAATCTCTACCCCTGCCCTGGCTGGGCTGTGGGACCTTTCCTTTGGATATGGAGCGGTAACTGCATTGCTCCTCCATGGCCCGACCCAGCTCTCATCAGCCACTGCATGCCAAAGTCCTGCCCAGCCTGCTATTGCCATCGGGGGAAACCTTCCCTGAAAATGTGCTGAGAATATACTGTCTGGAGAGGAAATGAGCAATGCTCACATGGCAAGAAAACATCCCTATCATGCAATTATTTCTAAACATGTTATTTTATGATCCTTCAAAAAAACCCCTGCAGAATAAGAGAGGAGGAGGAAAAGTGAGCAATCAGGGAATCATTCTCAGTTTAAATTGCCCTCAGGAAACGAATGTGTCAGAGTAGATTGAAAGATGGTGTTATCCCAGGGGAGTGAAAGAGAGACAGAAACAAATAGAGACAGGGAAACTGTTGTACAAAGAGATGGAAAAGATCTGTAAGACCTGAGCAGATCGCTGACAGCGATGTGCTCTGGATCCTCTGCACCGTGGTACAACTCTGCTAAGACCTAGTTGCACTTTATTAAGAACAGATTTATCAATAGCACATGGAGGGTATATAAATGACAAATAGATGTTTTAATAAATGGAGACTTAATTGCCAGAGAATCCAACAGCTCAATAAACCGCTGTTTTACTGTCTCCAGGGCTTTTTTATTTTTTCCTTTGCTACTGTAGACTGAGGCATAACAATTTCTGTCCTCCTAGCTCCGTGGCACACATTGGTCATCATGCCTCCAACATGCCTGACATGTCTGTGAAGCAGTGATTTTGCCTTAAGAAATCATTTATAAATCAACCATCATCAAAATGAGCAATTGAGCTTCTGATTCAGGACTAGACTTGCCCATCTTCCTGGCAGCTCACACCAAAGCCCTTTCCAAGAACTGCTACTACGTAGAGGCTCCCGTTTCCTGATGCCCACTTGACAACAGGAATATCCTTTGGGTTTCCAATTTTCTCCTGAATTACCTGTGTCTGTAATTACACAGAGCCATAGCATCTGTGCCTCTGCCTTTGATTAGTACATAAAAACCACTTCAGGGAAAGTGCTCCTGGATTATACCCGTGTTCTGGTGGCTTTGCTCAGCGGACAGTTCCCCAGGTGGGTTCGTGCTCCAAACAGATCTCTCCATCTAGTGGTCCAGGAGGGCTCCAGGGAGCCATGATCCTTCTCCACAGGCTTTATACAGCTAGCAGCATCTCAGCTCCACCTTCCTTCCTCTCTTAATGAGCACCGCCAGGCTTCAAGCGCTGTGAAGTAGCCAACAAGTATCAATTAAAGGGAGAAGTGTAGGCAGGAGATGAACCATAAGCTGTGGTGATGCTGCCTGCAGCCAGCCCTGGCTCCAACCTGCTCTCGTGCCTTGGTGAAGCCAGGGCAGAGTGGTCCCCAGGAGCCAGCCGGACCCGTCACTTTGTGCTTTTCCTTGGGACCCAACAGACCACAGCTCCAGGGCTTCTGGCATCTCACTTCTTTGTTGCTTCTGTTTTCCCTCTGTGCCTTTGCCTGCCTCAGCCATCCATGCGATATTGCTGTGGCATGGGAGTCCGAGGCACTGATTTTTTGCACAGCTATGAAAGCAATGCTCTGGGTGGCTGTCTCTTGGGGAAGGCAGAGGTGTTCTTTTCCTTTGACAGTCCTCCCACAGCTCTTTCCACCAAGGTTATAAGGCAGAAGGTCCTTGTGAGGGGGGCGCAGGCCCCCTGTGATCCCCTTGGCCATTGCGGCTGGCCGTTTTGGCGCAGGGATGCTCGTGTTGCAGTCGGGGCTTGTGTGATCCCTCAACAGAATGTGCTTAGCAGTTTTCCTTTTGCTTACTTAAGAGATCCAGGGTTACAAAGTTGGGCTATGGAGTGGTTTAAACACTGCGGCTAGGGGAGATGGCAAAAGATGGTTTCATGCAAAATAATCTTTATGAACTACTGCTTTTGCAAAATACATTATACAAAAGATTGGAAATGGGGTGGATCAGACTTGCCTGTCAGCTGTGAAAATCAGGAGTATTACTTGTGACTTCAAAAATATTACACGGTCCTTTCTTTGGAGTAAAGAAAAGCAAAAATTTGGGCCATTGATCTCAATTGAGTTACCCTTCAATGGATTTACCCCGGTGTAATTCAGAGCAGAGATTTACCCATAATGATTTCACCCGTGACTGAATAACATTCCCTTCATCGTCTCTGCCCGTGCCAGAAGCACACTGGAGAAACCCAGCAATCAAATCACTCATGTGCACCGAAACAGTTCAGCCAGGTTCTCGATGAGCATCGCTCGTGCGCGTGCCAAGGAGCCATGTCAAGACAAGATGATTTAAGATGTGTGTTGGAGTTCTGCGCCATATTACATCTGTTTTATCTCCCTTCAGCCGAGATGAATAATCAAAGGGAGAGCATGCCAGGGTGATGGCGAGGGAAGAGGTGGAGGCTCCTGTTAGCACTGTGTTAAAACAAGCTGTGCAGCATCGTCTCCAGGTGAAACAAAACATTTTTGCTCTTTTTTCTCTTTCCTTTCTCCTCTTTAACTGCCTTTATGCTGGCAAGAGGAGCCCGTGGAGGGGATGCATGGATGGGTGCTGCGGTTCTGTCAGGGCGGGTGATAAAATCCCCCCAGCCCTGCCAGGTCCCCCCAGCCCTGCCACCCCCTGAGCATGGGGACGAGGCTCTGGATCCTTCCTGCTCTTTGCAAAGCGCAGGAGCTACCTTTAAAAAATAGCTGAGGTTTTCTTCTTGGGCTGGGATTGCTCCGTGAGAGCCAGTGCTGCTGATTTTAATGCTGCTGTTTGGACTAGCGCCTGGGATAGCATCAATCAGCACCCCTTCACGGATTTACACCAGCACAGCTCGTGGGTCGTATTTCCAAGACAAGTGGGGCAACACCGCTGGTGGATTTTGCCACAGGTGGGGACGAGCTTTGCCCAGGCTGCAGGACCCCAGGGGACTGGAGCAATGCTGGTGGGGGCTCAGGCTCGTGGGAAAGGTGGGATTCAGCTGGAATGCTGCCCGAGAGCCCCCCGCCGTGTGGGAGAGCGGGGAGCGAGGGTCAGAGCTGTGTGTGCTCCATCCCTGCTCTCTCCCTCGTGCCTCCCCATGGAGTGAGGCTGCTTGAGAGCTGGCGCAGAGCTTCGGCTCTGACCTCGGAGGTTGCTGACAAAGGATATTAATGATTTCCCTGAGGGCAATGTTCAGGCAAACAGGTTTGTCATTTATTTTGCAGATTTACTGGAGTATTATTAATTTACTAGGATAAACTCCATTAGGAGAAGGCATTCATTTCTGAAATATAACTTATTCACGGCGTCTAGACCCGCTCTTCAGACAGGGATTCCGCTAGTAAAGAATTATTCAAATATTGATCTGGACATTTCTAATTAACTTTGCCCATGCATTATTATGCATATGCACAAAAATTGATTTTTGCCAGCCCAATAATTAGATTTAATACCTGAGGTAACTTATATTTATGTGTTTAATTATTAGATTCATTAGCAATTTTAATAAATACTATCGTCTCAGGAATTAACCACCATACTTGACACTTGTTGACTTTCCCAGTCACCAGTGAAATAACTGTCTAATCAGAAAAGGAGAGACAAAAGACTTTCTTCAGACTGCTTTGGAAGTAATTATCACGTTGTGCTATATAATTATTAATACGTTCTTTCCGACTGCAGCGTGGTTAGTTTCTGAAACCAAGGCTATCTGTGATAAACATATAAATATCTAACAGGCTTTTCTCGCTGGGCGTTGCAGGGAATATAAAATACATGTGAGAAGAAGCAGGGAGATGCAATGGGAGAAGGACAGGGACTGACAGTGTTCAAGGATAAAACCTGGGGAGCTGGGAAAACTGGATCCTGGCTTCCCAGTGCAATATCAAGGCAGAGAAATGATGGGGCAATAGCAGCACGGGGATGGTGGCACAGTCTGGTGTGTGGTCCATGAGTTGCACCTCCAAACTGGTGTGGAGCAGAACATTGCAGATCCTTAAAGGCAACCACCCGTGCCATGGGGAGATGATAGTGCTTCAGGAATGCCTCCCCTCTCCTTCCCAAATGTCCGTGTTTTCCTGCAGGATCACACCTATCGGCACTCAGAGAAGCCATCTCCTGGAACTGGTGGAATCGAGCACTGTTGTTGTAGGTCTGCAACAGGCACCCCTCGATCCACCTTTTCTGGGTGCCGCAGGGCTCCCCAGAGGTGCCCAGCCTGGGGCAGAGCCCCCCCTGCTGCGGCAGAATTGGTTTTTAAGTGACCTGTACTAAAGCAACGTCGCTGTTATAGCGGGGGCCGAGCGATTGCCCCCATTTATATTGGGATCCATTTCTGTTTTGGCATCCCGGAGCCATGAATATCATGAAAAAAACCCCAACCAACCCTTTCCCAGCCATCCAGGAAGATTTATGGTGTCGTATCTGAGATGGTTCACAAAAACGTGCTCATCTTTACACCCTGAGGACTTGACGCCCGAGCTGTGGCCGGTAATAACTTACCAGCCCATTTCTGAAGGGTTTGTGTCCAGCTGCCACCATCACATCCCGCTCGCCTCCCCCTCCCTCCCCTGCCCACGGATGCCTGTGCAGCCGCACAGTATTACCGAGCATTCACTTGCAATTTGGTGCCGGGGCCATTGGGAAATTGCTGACAATTTGGATGAAAATGGTTGGAAAATTGCAGTGTTTAGGCCCATTTTGCGTGGCTGTGTGTGTGCAGAAATTGCAGAGGAAACACTGGAAGAGGCCAGCGGTTAGAAATAGGCGCTGTTGTTCCACGGGTGGTGGGTGGCCCCCCTCCCGGTCATTATGTATTTGTAAACAAATGTGTAAATCGAGCAAAAGAAATTGCCCTTGAGGGAAGCAGAGGACAGATAAAAGCTCTGGGAGAGGAGAAATGCAACAAGGTGGAGCTGCCTCTGCTCTGCCAGGCTCCCAGCTAAAGCTCACCTCTGCTTCAGGACGTGGCTGTGCCCCAAGGCAGTTGTCACTTGGTGTTGATGAGGCATTTAAGAAGCATCTTTTTTGGAAACATACCATCAGTGAGGTGGCTTATGCGTTTGCTCACTGGTAGTTTACACTTCTCCTCCAGAAATTTGCCCCATAAACTTGCCTGTTAGCTGGAGTTATTTCCGTCCTGGCGCATCTCAGGGTGAGCAGGAAAGTCCTGCTTTATTTTTCCCCCCCCTGCCCTTGCAGCCCCGCGCGAGCCATGGGATGGCTCCTTATCGATAAGGGCTTGGTGTTACCCTGGGCTGATCGATCCCTCTTTGTGGGCGCAGCACCGCAGAGGTGCTGGCACAACACACCTGCTCCCAGCAGCGTCTATTGATCTGTAAAGCCCTTGGAGCAGATCGACGTTTCTGCCCATCCTGTAAAGTTTTATTCACCTCCCCGCTGTCACAGCAGGAAAAATCCTCATTGGGAGAGGGATCCCAGGTCCCTCTCCCACAGCCTTTGCCCGGAGAGTTATCCCATGCCTGGATCCCAGCCCTGCTACCACGGGGTATGTCAGCTCAACTGGCACCACACCGGCACCACACCAGCACCACACCAGCACCAGGATGGGACCATCCCCACCCTCGTGCTTAATTTTCTGGGCTGCAAAACCCCTTCATTCACCAAAAGCAGCTCTAGCCCTGCTCTGCCAGGCTTTCTGGGGAGAGCTCACCAACAGCATCACTGCAGTAAGGAAATGGAAGGGAAAATCAGGGAAAAACTCACTTTTCCTTCTCCCCCTCTCAGCATCCCTCTTTCCCTCCTTTCAAGCACCAGAGCCCCACAAGATCCATGTTGCACGAGGCAGGTGACATTCAATCCAAAAACCTTGTTAAAGACCCAAGAAAGGGGGAAGGAAGGTGGGGGAGAGAGGAGTCAAACTGCTGATCAAATTAGACAAATTCTCCAAGCCCCATATACATGTCCAGAATGAGATGCTAATTAATGAACAGCAAAAAAGAAGCCTGGCTCAAATTTGCATAAATATGCATTGTCAGACTGTTAGGTAAACAAAAGGCAAGTAATGGCAGCACAAGCCAGATTCATTACGCAGCGATCCCAGTGAGGCTGTTCAGTGGGGATTACAGTCTCTGCAATTTTATTTATTTTTTTTTTTGCTTAATTTCTCTTTCTGTCTCCAGTTAGAATTCAATTCGACGTCTATAATCAGCTGCAGACAGAAAACCCTGATGTAAAGCCTTGACACAAATAATGACAAAAAGAAGCCTTTTCCTTTTGTGTTCCTTCCTTGTGCACACAAACGTGTACGTAGGGACCGTAAATAAAAAAATTGGGTTTTTAATAGGTGCATGTAAAAATGCATGTAGTGGATTCATTACAATCCTTCTTAATTACAGCTAATTGGGGTTGTCGATTGCTCTGAACATTGAGAGCTCGGGCAGGGAGGTCAGTGTGTTTGCTTGTTCAGAGGGTAATTACATCCACTGGAGTTAATGGGTCACTTGGGAGCTTCCTTCTACTCTGTCCAGTTGATGCATGGGAATTATGCTGGTGGGAATGAGCCAGGTCCCTCCCGGGGGGCATGGGGGGGCTGAGGGCTGGCAGCAGCAGGCATATGGCTCATTTCTTGGGAAATCTTTTAATCTGCTGGGTTTGCTTCCCCATCCTTGGGTCGGAGAGGTGTCATGAGAGCTTTTGGGAACAGAAAGAGCACTGCAATGCCCGTAAAATAATCATAAATATCCTTTTAACAGCTAATTGAGATTCCTCCTGCCTAACAGATAGTTAGATGGATGGACAGATAGAATTTGAGGAATTATGATGGTTTATTATTCACTCTTGGTACGTTTTCTTTGATGTTCTCTGGGCCATTTATTCTACGACATTAGCTGATTTTTATTTTGATATTGTAATTTTCATTTTGGTAAAAGCACCCACAGGAACTGAATGGGAACTCATCAGCATAAACTGAAAGGCAGAAATAACTTATATTAGACGTAATAATATTTTTCTTAAATAAGAGAAGAAACCAAAATGATGTAAAGATATGGACACACAACTGAATGCAATCAAGTTGCTGCAGCTTGCAGGCTTGAGCCAGGAAAACTCATCATTTCTGTGCTATTAACTCAAACTAGTTGCAAAATAAAAGGCTTTTCTCCGCGATGGCTGTCCCTTCTGCGCATGCGGGCAGCCGCGGAGGCTCGGGGGGTGGATGCCGGCCTGTGGGATCTCAGTAAGGGACTGAGCATGGATGAAGTTGCCTTACCCTCAAGCATAGCAAAAATAAAGATATTCCTTCTTTTTCCCTTTGCCCCGCCAAAGAGGGAGCCGAACCCCAAACTAGGAGCCCTGCTAAGGGCAGGTCTCACTCCCTGCTCGCATTGCTGTGTGGAACCATGCTGCCCCATGCAGCCACCGTGCTTCTCGGTGCTTTTTTTGCCCTCCCCAAACCTGATTTCAATATATCTCCGCTGTGCCCTGCAGAGAAACGTTCATGTGTGGAGCTTTCTGTTGGGGAAATGATGTCTATTCTCCATTTGAGAACCAGCGTGAGCTGGGAGGGCAGCAGGAGAACAATATATTAGTGCGAGTGCTGCAGCGGATGCTTTATGGGATCAATTACTGCAGCCAGGCTCGAGCGGCTGCGATACCTCCAGTCACGGGCAGAGCCGGGCAGGTCAGCACTATAAGCGTTTGCATTTTGGGGGGCTGCGGGAAGCTATAAAGCAAACCAGAACGCTTTGTGTCCAACCTCTCCCCGTCTGCTGACCTTTCTTCTGGCTTCGCCAAAGGTTTTGAGCACAAAGTGTAAAACTAGAAAACCGAAAGGTTTTTTTTTGCTGAATTGGAGGGAAAATGGGTATCAATTCCCTGAAAGGTTTCCTGACGCCAAGGAAATCATGTGGAAGATTGCATTCGCGTCCTTAGGTGTGCTGCTTTCATCCTGGGTTGGCAGTGGGCTGACACTAAAGAGGAGCTTTCAGCAGATGAGGCTTCCAGTTGGCTCTAGCTGACCACTCAAAGGCTTATGGGCTTTGGTAATTTAGGGCTTTCCAGCAGTTCTTTTCAGGTTGCATGGTTATTATTTAGATTTTCTGGTGCTGTTTATTCTGTACAGATCTCCCGGCATTGTTGTTTTTTGGTTTTTTTTTCCACAAGGAGCTTACTATTACTCTTGATTTTTTATATGTATATATTTACACACACACACACAATGATTAAACAAATAATTCTCCTTTGGTGCACACACTGATCTCTCCAGGTGTGATGCTGAGCACTGAGCTTTGCTCCCTTCAGGGCCATCCTGCAGACGGCCTTAGCTGGGGCCCTTTTCCAGGGCAGGCTCCATCCTTCCACCAGCACCCACCATGCTGCCCCTTCAGCTCCGCTGCGGGAGGGTGCTGGGGGGGGGGGGGGGGGGGATGTCAAACCACCACGTGCCCCAGGAGCCAGACCAAGCATCTGCCATCTCGCTATCGATCCATTCCCTCGCAGACGTGGGACCTGCCTGGGTCCAGGGAGCTCGTTGTGGTTTGGCAACGGTGCAGCGCTGAGCTGGGAGCCCCAGGGCTTTGCAATGGGACTGTTGTAAAGACGTTTAATTTCTTCATGTTCTCAGGGGCTCCGAGCCAATTCAGGGTTTAATGGGCCCAGGCAAAGCCAAGCTGTGGGAGAGACCAAGGGGATTTCGCCTCTGCAGGAGGAACTGGCTAGTGCTCTCATCCCTGGGGAAATCTGTCGGAAAAGGGAATTGAAGGCATCTCTGTTGAGTTCAGGTCCCAAAGAGTTAATCAGACTAGCAGAAAGGGGGGAAGAGTGATTAAAACCCATGAATCACATCTTCATATCATTCCTTGAAGGACTTCCGAAGGAATATGCGAAAGAAGGAATATGCGAAAGAGGGGGAGCGATGGACGGCTCCTCAAATGCTCTAATCCTCCCTCCTTCCCTTGGCAAAGATTTGTGAAGGAGGCAGATGAGAGATTTCCTGCTTGGCAGAGAGCGGGGAACGGGAGATTAAATCAACCTGCTCGTCTCCGCACTTCTAACACCGTTTGAAAGATGCTTAAATATTTATTTAAAAAGGAGTGGGGGAGAGGGGGGGGAGAAATAGAAAGAGGGCGATACATAAAATTAAAATGTTCATTATCTCACAATTCATATTTAATAAGAGTCATCGTTACAGCTGGGTAATGGATTTCCTGCCATAAATGTCTTTCCCCTTTCTGGGGGCCTGGCCTTGGCTGGAAAGGGCTGGGGACACCGGGCAGGGGGAAAGGCACCGACGATGCTGGGAGGTGGGGATCAGGACATACACCGAAAAGATTCTTGCTTTTCTCCAACTCTTTCACTGTATCCTGCTGGAGGGGAAGATGGAGGTGCTGGGGTTGAACTGCTGTGCTGCTGCTCCGCGTTTGGGGAATGCTCCGGTGTCTGTTTGGAGCAGAGGGAATGCCTGGGCGGTTGGCAGGCATGGCATGTGCACTTGGATGCCGGCTGGGTCCCTAGTCCCATTTTCCCCAGAATGTAGCCCTGGGGACTTGTGAGCTTTGCTCTGAAACAAAAACTCTTGTTGAGCAAAATCCCGGGTCCGTTGGCTTCAAGAAGATGCAGTGCAAGGGCTATTAAATATTAACATGCCAACAACATTAGGAAAATCCAATGGAACTTAAGTGACTTTGAATGCAAAGCACTGATTAACTGCTGGAGGGGATTATCGAAGAGGTAAATGGAAAGTAACCCAGGGAATTGCCTGCTATGGATTGATCAGAGGCTCTCTTTGGACCAGGAAGGGCTTATTAGACACACCACCTGATGCTGCTGTTCAGAAGCAGGGTAGTCGAGCTACTTTGGCTCTTTCTTTCTATCAGCTTATTAGAAACCCCTAGGTAGTGAAATATCTCCAAATAGGATGAAGCTTTATTTACTAATCTGTGAGGATTAGCAGAAATAAAATTATTAAGATTCCTATCAGAGCCTATTGTGAAGTATGTGGCTGCTTTTGTTGGATCTCCATCCCAGGAAAGCTGCCTCAGTGGCCTCAGATGCCCCAGGTGGGTCCAGCCCAGGTAGAGGGATGCTGAGTTGCTGTCAGACTTCCCCCTGCCTCCCCAAAATTTTAGTCAAAGCCTCAAGAAGCTAGAAAAACTCCCCGAGAACAAGCGAAAGAGGGTAATGCACTTCTCTGCCTTTGCTCGAAGGTTTTGTGCGTGTCAGGGCTGCATCTCTGGGTGCTCCCTGTGCCTTGTGTCCATCTCCCGTGGGATGCCTGTGCTGAAAGGGCTGCGACAGGCCGGGAGAAGGTTTGGGGTGAGATGCTCCACCCGTCCCGGGCCTTTTCTCTAGCCCAAGCTGAATCCAGGGCAGGGATGGAAGGGAAAGAATTGCACCAGCTTTATAATACATGTCTCTGGCAAGGATGGGTGGCTTTATGAACTCCATTTGTCTTCCGTGGCCACACAAATAGTGGCAATAAATCACCCAATCACCGACGTTAACAGACAGCTCACAGGGACAGCCTGGCCCTGATCCCTGCCCACCCGTGCTCCCCTCCAGGAGGGTGTAGCCCACAGAGCCCATCTTGGCTTTGCAAATTGGGGAAGATAGGTTTGCTGCCAGGAGTCAAGTGGCAAAAAACCCCCCACTAGTCCAAGATTTGTGTGAGTGGATGCAAAACATGGGTCCCTGGGGAACCTGAGGCATGGGGAGGGGGATGCTGTGGCTGGTAACACTGCGGCAAGAGATGACTGGCTGCAAAAAGTCGCCACTCTTATCTGCACCAGCAGCTTGTGCAGATGCAAGCTGATGACCACAGTGGCATGTCCTGGCCTTCAGATACCAATCCCTTTCCCACAGCAGCCAAGGCACATGCTCTGCCAGCTCGTCGGTGCTGAAAACACAGGTTAAAATCTGGAATGGGTCAGTGGCACTGCACAGCCTTCTGGTGAAACGGCATGGGTGAGCTGTGGCCCAAAGTGCTGGTGAATTCGGATTCCCAAAGGGGAACTTTGCCGGCGAGGTTTAGCCCTGTGCCACAGCGCTGTGGGCTTGGGATGCGCAGCCAGAGCCTCCGAGCAGGCACGCATGCAGCGCAGCTCTGTGCTACCACGCTGTTTTTCCCCTGCTTTCCCTGGCCATAGAAACTCCCCCTCCCACCTCAGAAATGTAGGTTTTTATGTTTGCTTTAATAGAAGAGGCTTGTCTTATTGATTTTAACCTGCATGCCGGTGTGGCCATGTGTAGCATCGGAAGGCAGAGCGATCGATCGATGGGGATCCCAGGGCGCAGCGCTGCTGCCGCCTGCACTTGTGCATTACTTTACCCCTTGCCATGGGGGGAAAGCTCATCCCCCTGGCTCCAAGCACCAACAATCCTGCCCATCTCATGCTCCCGAGGGCCCTCCTGGGGCATCTAATGTGTAAATCTGGCTGCTGTCCTCCTTCAGAGGTGGAGGAGCTGGTTTCCCAGCCCACATCCAAGACAAGAGGCAATCCATCCCAGCCAGCAAGATTCAAAGGCTCAAAGCTTGCTTCAACTTTATTGTGACAATTCACTCTCTTTCAACTTCTGTCTGCTGGAGAAATACAGGCTTGATAATGGATTGACTGTTCATATTTTTTATATATATATTAAATATTTTCCTCTTTCTGAAAACAGCCCAGCAGCAGAGTGGGGTTACTACCGCTGCCTTGGAAAATCTGATTTTGTTGTGAATGGGGATGGGAGTATAAACACCAGCATTTCCCAGGGAACAGCCACTTTGGTTTTCCATCACCCCAGCTTGCAGAGCACCCATTTTCTGGAAAATATCACTGCTCTCCCTTGGTTCAATGTGGAGCCAGAGAAAAACATGAAATATCAGTATTTCCTCTAGAGTGGAGATCTGTTCTTTCCCCAGCCTGCCAGGGCTCCTCACGCACAGCACAGCACGAAGCTGCCCCACAGATCTGCCCCTCGGATTTCTCCCCTCATCCTGGTCCTCAGCCTGTGAGCCAAAGCATGGGGTTCATGAGGGTGAGGACTGCAGGAGGAGCTCAGCTCCACCAGCCTTTAGGTGTGATGCCTCCGGCCGCCGATCTGCAGAAATTCTGCCTCTCGTGGCCCCGCGCCTGTTATTTAGTGCTGCTCTTGGGGTGATGGATCACAGGGAACAGCTGTGGAGCTGGCACACATCCCTAACTCTGCGGTGACCAGCCTCTGTGGGACCTAGGGAAAGGAGCAAAGGGAGGGAGACAGAGCAGGAACCTTATCTGTCTATTTATCTATCTGCTTTTTTGGCCAAGGAAACCCTGATTTAGGTGGCAAGGTTCCACCTTTTTAGATCTGGATGGATGAGACTTCAAGGGAGGATTATATTTCATCTGTATTTCTTTTATTACTTCACCATATCATACCCCTGTCCTTCTACAGCATTAATCATTCTTGTTCCTCCTCCAAGATCACTCGTCTTTCTAATTCCCTGATGTCTTTTTTTGGCTGCAGAGCTGTGAACATAGTGGGTATAATGCAGATCCAGGGACTTGGAGTGGGTTTTCTCTGCTCAGCTCTGCCTACTTCTGCCTTTGGTTGCAAATACCTTTCACTCCTGCCTGTGGTCCCCAGTTCCCAGTGCTGAGTAGCCACAAAGCAGAGGAGCTGCACGTGGATTTTCGGCGGCTGTCCCTTTTTTCAGTAAATGTGTCTGTGGAGTGCTCTGGGGACACTGGAGTGTCCTGATGGACATTGCTGGGTCCCTGCCCCTGGAAAGTGCAATCTGGATGTGGCCCCCATCCCTTAGGAGCTTTGATTCCTCAATTCAGGCAGTTTTGCATCCCGAGCTCAAGCTCAGCTTCGGCATGTCGGAGACACAGCAAGGATGTAACCTGGCTGGGACATCACAGGACAGCACAGCCCCTGTGCTAGCGTGTGATGTGAAGCATTAAACATCCAAGATAATTCCCCTTGGCCCCCCTCAGTCAGCAAATCCTCCCTGGTCAGAGCCAGCACAGGTATTTCTGCTATGCCTTTGGGTACCAGTGAACATCTCTTTTTTACATTTCTGTTGTAAAACACATGAAAAGAATTATTTTATGTAAAAACAAAGACCCTCCCAGCAGGTTTGGATGATATGGGGAGGGGATGCCGCGAGCCCTGCAGGGATGGCTCTTCTGAAAGGATCACACAGATGAATTGCATTGGGAACCGTGAGCACCGACAATGGGGTTTGTTTTACACTTGTTTTTATTAGCACCCATTCAGCTCCAGAGTTGAAGATCCCCTGGATGAAAGTGCATCTGTGAAAGCTTCAGCTCTTTCCCCCTAATTAAAGTTCAAGGCAGCGATCCATACGTCTGAGCCGTCCAAGGGCTCCTGCAGGAAAAGCAGCCTTGACATCCCCGATATTTCTAAGTTTAGAAATAAAACCTGTCATCTCCAAGAACTGCAACTTTTCCCTTAAACACAAACAAGCAAGAGGAGACAAAGATCTCTCAGACCTCATACGATATCAAAGAGCTGCTTAAACATCAGGGTCTTCAAAAGAGATTTCCTGGGCGGGCTGCCAGGAGCAGCAGAGGGAGGGCAGGATTCTCTGTGCCCATCGTCGAGGGGACCTGCTTCTCCCCTTCCCCTGGTCCCCCACCCTCATCCTGCTTTGCCCTCCCTGGCCCATCAGTTCCCACCGTGGAGTTGCATGGTTTTCCCTTCCATCCACACCTTTCCCACTTGGAATTGTTTTCTTATGAGAAGATAGATATTTTTTAATTCTTTTTTAAATTTTTTCCTTACTACCTTGGGAAGGTGAAAGACCACCCGTGAGACCCAGCCGCCCCTGTCCCTCGTCCCATGCGTGCAGGATGCCTCTCGTCCCCTGTGGCTCCGTCAGGCACTTGTCTCCCCTGTAATTTTTCTTTGAGCAATCATGCTTGAAAAACGTCTTACATGTAGATCTCTGTAGAATGGAAGAAAAAAAGTTGAGTGGGCGGATTCAGGGGGAAATAAAGGGGTTTATTCTCGGTGCCAGTTAATGAAATTAGAAAATGGAGAAGAGCTTGCCTAATATCATACAGGGAAAGATAAAATACATTTTAAAAAAATCACAATGCTGCAGCTCTCTCTAAATGTCAAAATATTACATTTTTTTGGATGATAAAGATGGAAGAAATAGCTGGGTTTCAATTTCAGGTGCCACATCATATCTCTTCCCCTCTATAATTTTTATTAAAATGTGAATGTTCTAGGAAGTCATTATGTCGTCTTTATTATGTTTGCATAGGAAATAAAAAGTTTATTTGAGGAAAGTGCGTAGAAACAAGGTCTGCGTGTGTCATCCTTAGGGGAGAGCGGGGCAGGCGATGGCTGCTCTGCCACCCACCCCTCCCCTGCTGGGACCCTGGCCACTGTGGTGGCGGGTTCAGCACCCCCGGGGCCTCTGTGTGCTCTTGGGTGTGTGTTCAGTGTATGTCCGTGTGCCCCCCACTCGCGTCCCACGGGGAACAGTTGCAGGTGGGATGTGCAAAAGGCTCAGCAGTAAAACCTGGGGCTGCCCGTAGCTTCTTGTTGGTTGCAATGAATTTGTGCTTGAAATCCAACACAGCATCAAGAGCTCGTGCTCTGCATGGGGGTGTCTCAGCCGATGTAGAACAGGGTGCCTCCACCCAGTTTGGCCCAGCAGCCTCCTTTGTGCCAGCAAAGAGCTGGGGCAGCATTGCCCTGAGAATCCCCCTCCCCTGTCAGACTCCCCTCTCCCTGCCTTAACACTGATCCTTTCCTCCCCCTGTGCGATTGCACCCCCGTTTTCCTTTCCCACCCCACATTGCTCTAAAGGGAAGTGCCAAAGAGAAGGAAAAGTGCTGTGGTTTTACCTTTTAACTTGTTTTCAATTTTTCTCTTTTTCTGTGGCTGCACTCATTTTATGTGTTTGGATGCATCTGTGGATGCCTCTTGGTTTTGCTGTTTTTTTTTGGGGGGGAGTTGTTAGTAGGAAAAAAGCTCACTCAATGAAATTGCTTGACTTTTTCTATCTTGCTCAAGGCAAGGCGATGGGAAGCATGTTGTGTTCATGATAAGGATGCTCTCACACCCAGCCGGGTCCCTGCTGACCTCATAGGGTGCCTGCAGACGGCTCTGGGTGTTGGGAGCTTGCCTCTCCTTCTCCCTTTCCCTGACGGAGGTGTTAAGACCCGAAGGTTGCTTGACAAAGGGTGCTGGCAACAAGATATAAAGCTTTTAGCAGCAATGGCTGGAAGACACAGCCTGCCACATTCACATGAGAAGTTAGGTCCATTTGAGGTGTTTATTGCAGGGAGGGTGACGAATTGGTTCAACCCCCCTGGCAAACAGGAGTGTTTCCTCACATCAAGCTCTCCAGAAAGGTCAGTTTTGCCAAACGCACCCTATTAAGTTAAATTCTGGGGCAGCAGATGAGATTGAAGGCTCTGTGATCTGGAGGAGGTCAGCCCTTGGGTGCTGATGTTCCCTTCTGGCTTGAAAGGAGACGAGTGGATGAACATCACAGGCGCTAATTTAGTGCAGATTCATAACGCCTGAGAGCCGGTGTGAGAGGAGGTAGATGGATTCCCAACCCACAGTCTCCAGTAACGCTCGTTTCCAGCCTCTTTCGACAGCTGTAGCAGAGGGGGCAAACAGCAGCCAGCCTTGCATGGCCCACGATGGCCACTTGCAGCCACTTGCTTGCAATTAAAAGAGGCTCCAGACCCTGGAGAAAGTGATTTTTGCAGCTACTTCTGTGCACCTGACAGCTGGGATAGGAGGGAGAGGGAGATGCCCGCTGCAGGGAAAGGGATGCTCAGATGCAGCCCACCCCTGTCCTCCCGCTGCGCTGCAGCTTATGCATGCCGTTCCGTGGATTTCAAAGTAAAGTCTGGAAAGAAAAGCCTGGCTGCACAGCTGAGCATATTGGTGGGGATTTTGGAGCAGGAGCAAGGGCTGCTGAGCTTGTGCAAGGGCCTGATAAATACTTATATATTGTGTCATGTGTGTGAGTGCTGATGTGTAGCTGCCCTGCCCGGGGCAGGGGCTATGTGGCTTCTGCAGAGCCAAGTGCTGGCACGTTCCCAGGCAAAAAAAACCCACACTTGAAAATAAGTATTTTACTTCTCAGCCCCTCGCGTGATGCTGCAGTCATGCAGCCTTTCTGCTCCGTGCCATCGAGGGAGCGGATCTGCGTCGGGTTGGTATGGTGGGCAGAGGAATTAGTGCCTGGCAGAGTCCTGTTCTAGGGGATTGGAGCTCTTTGTACAGAGCTCAACTTGTAAATGCCGTGCTGGGACCGTGGGCTGGGGGTTCCCAGGGCCCAGCTGGTCCAAAAAAGAATGAAAAACACCCTCCAAGCAAGCAGAAAGGGGCACGGGGTGAGGATGCTGGGGGTGGACATCCCATACCTGGCGCAACCCTAACTGCCTCTTCTGTTAAAGGTAAAATCCTGCGGTGGAGGGATCTGTGGGTTTTGGCCACAGCAACGCAAAGGGACAGCTCAGTGCTCCCCAACTACTGTATAAATTGTCGTGTCTGCCAGCTGTAGTATTAGCTTTTAAATTTAATAGCATTTAGAAATGTCATATGTTTCTATGAGATTTACTTGCACAATTAGAAGCCTGGAGGGATTTTTCTTTTTTTTTTTTTTACTAATCCAAAGCATTGTCATAAAAGCTTTTGGAAGAAAAGGGAGAAATAGCGACATTTTAACTCTTCTTTTTAGTTCCTAAATAAAAGTCTTTAAACTGGATCATTTTGGAGTAAACTTTCCAATATACATTAAAGGAGCACAGCCACAGCTGGAGAAGTGACAGTATAAATATGTTATGCATTCATGCATATCTCCCTTTAATATTTTCTGGATTTATCTGCTGCAAAGAGAATAATTTTCTCTCTGCCCCTGACACAGACACAACCTGTGCTCCAGCCCCGCCGTGTCACACGTGATGGGCACTTGAGCTGGAGCTGTTCCCAGCCCCCGTGCTGGAAAATTAGCTGTAATTAGCTTTTCTGCAGCATGGCACCTACAGGGAGCAGAAATAATTTTGTGAAGGGAGGGAGCGCTGGCCTTGTTTTGCAGCACGGTAAGCTGAGGCAGCATGCAGGGCTTGGGTAAGGACGAGAGAGCCTTAAGTTTAAGGTGAGCATCTATAAAAAAGGAAAGTCCCGAGGGCTCACTGCAAATACAGGCATGTTTCTATTGATGGGCCGAGTGCCATGAGCCTTTATCCCTCTCCATCCCACCCTCGTCCCTGCTGCTCCCCTCGCTGCCTCACTAACGATAAGCTGAGCTGCCATTAAAGTGAGAAATCACCAGCAGCACGGGTTATTTTAAATCTTTAATAGACATATTACCTTACATTAAGGCTTCATCATCTCCCTCCCTGTGTAAGCACAAAGAGAGCATCCATCACAATTAGTGTAACATCCCAAAAGGCATAAAGAAGATGGACGTGAGCGCTGGAGGGAGGCACGGAGTGCTGTGCACCACCTCTCCGTGGGGCTCAGGTCTGGGCTGCTGGGGCAGAGGGCTGGCAGGTGGGTACCAGGCACAATAGGATTCTGCGCATGTGTGCCCACTGGTGTGTTCTCTGCCGTCTCAGCCTCTCCAGTGTTTTCTATAAAGCCCTGCTCCTTGGAAGTGTTCAAAAAATGTGTAGATATGGTGCTTAGGGACGTGGCTTAGTGGTGGGCTCGGCAGTACTGGGTGAACGTCTGGACTTGATGCTCTTTAAAGGTCTTTTCTGACCTAAATGATTCAATGGTTCTGTGAGAATCTCAGCTTTCATTAAATGATAATAATAATTAACACAAAAAATAACAGTAACTTTCTAGCCCTTGTGATTCCCATTAAAAGCTAGAAATATGACCTGCATCTCCTAAACCGGGATGAAAAGAAAATGGAAAATGCAAATCACAGTTTATAATTGTTATAACAAGTCTTTAAGACCAAATTCATTGGTTTTGGGGGAGGGGGGGGGGGCGAGGGAGGAGGCTGATCCTTCTCTTAGGGTCTCCTCCTTGCCCTGCACTTCTCGCTGCTCAGGGCTGGGCTTGTTTCTGTGTCGTGGATGCAGCCAGGACCCATCTGACCCCATGAGCATCCCCAACCCTGATCCCGAAACCACTCCCTGTGGTACGGGGAGGTGAGAGCAGGAGAGGAGTTCTGATGATTTCTGCAAGGCCTGACTTTTCAAGGGCTTCCTGAGCGGGAAAAGCTAAAAAATATCTCCCACAGATATCATATTTCGGTATTTTTATCCCAGGTTTACTCTAATGATGCTTCTCTCCTGATCCCGGGGTCTGTGGGAGGGTAGCAAGAGCAGCTTTTCAGAAGCAACGCTAAGCCCTGGATCCCGGGCAGGAATATGAAACATTAAGGAGCAGCTAACAAGAGGAGAATTGAAAGGAAGCTTTTTCCCAGTAGAGATGATTGGGCTATAAAAAAAAAAAAAAAAAAAAAAAAAGCCCAGAGGCACTTAGGGAAGAAAGAGCAGCTGGGAGATGCGGATGGCAGGGGCACCAGTCCTTTGGTCCTTCCTCTGCCTCGTCGGCTCCTTCCTCTGCCTCGCTGGCTCCTTCTTCTGCCTCACCAGCTCCCGGCAGCTGCCAGGGAAAGCCCAGGGGCTGCTGGCAGGGGACAGATTTGTGAGGGCATTGCAGAGGGGGACTCTGTGGCAGGGGCTCTGCTGGGTCCCTGGGGACCTCCACAGTGGACCCCTCTGCCTTCCTCAGCTGATGGGCTTGGGACCTGCACCTTCTTCATCAGAGGGATGGGGTCCTCAGCTTTGCAAACAAGAACTGAAGAAATAAATAACCTTTGTCTTGTTAATTTAGTATTTTGGTAAGCCAGGAACAGCCTTCAGCCGATCAGGGCTGTGGTATTATAACAGAGCATGTCATCATGTCCTTAAAGCTTAAATGAATAAAAAGCAATTAAAGTTCCCAAACCTGCTGATCTGTACATGGCCTCCTCCCCTCCCACTGTTTTTTGTGTAGGTCTGATCCATTAAAGAAACTAATTACTTTCTTTTTACGTCTGTAGAATAGCTGAGGTGGGATGTGAATGGGTAAGCCCTGACTCACTGACCCCTTTGACTTGATACCAGTGCAGACCAAAATTAGTTTTCTTAATGAGGCTTCCTCTTCTTGCCAAGCCGGTGAGAAGAAGGCCCTGATCAAATCAGCAAGAATTAAAAATACTCCTTCAACCCCTGCAAAATAAGCCCAGGTGAGGAACCTCAGGGGCAGGGCTGGGAGCAGCCGCCTGGCATGGGAGGGTAGGAGCATCTTCGGACTCGGGAGCCCGGGGAAGACAGAGGGGAGCTCTCATGCTGATAAATTTTTAATCAAAGGTGGCGTGACTGATGTCCCTGGGTTTGCAGCGCTCTTTTATCTCTGCTGAAATGAGTCGAGCTGGAAGGATCCCTTCTACCTGACCTGTATGATTTATACATCTGTAGGCAGGCAGCAGGCGAGGTGCAAAGTGCCGGTGGGGCTGGGATGGTTTCCCTCTGATTTTCAGCATCCCTGCTCTCACCCGTGCGTCGTGCTCCCACCACGGCTCTGCCCCAGCTGGGCTCGCTTGCCCCGCGTGCCCTGTAACCGATTTCCTTGGTTTTCCTCTTATTTGGAATCAATAGCTCTGGTACGGTCTGCTTGGCCGGGAAGCCCAGCCAGCGTAAGGGACTGAAGAGTGAGAAATCAGGACTTTATAACCCATGAAAACATTTGCATTAGCTTTTTTAGGCTCAAAACATTTTCAAATTGCTACATTTGAAAGTTTTCTGTGTTCCCTGCCTCCCCATATTTTCATGTTAAAGCAAACTTGGGCGTTTCTTGCAGGAAAAAATCCCACTTTGAAGAGAAAAATCCTAGATGCTCAAAAGCATCCTTAGGTCCTTGGTGGTCTCCTGAGCATCCCAGCCCCTGTGTCACACCCCCAGTGCCCTGCAAGCTGTGTCTGGTGAAAGCATCTCTCCGGCTGGCCTCTGGTCTGGGTGCATTCATGGTAGTTTGTTCCAATGTTTAATCTCCATCGCTTTAAAAAATGGGTGCTTTATTTCCTATTTGAATGTTTAGCTTTAGCTATTTGTTCTTGCCATGCCTTTCTCCGCTAGATTAAAAAGCCCTTTAGCACCCTGAATTTTTTTTTTTTCCCTTGGAAAGGTCTTACATGCTCTAATCGAGTCACCTCATTCCTCTTTGGCTTAAGCTAGGCAAGCTGAGCTAATTCCTCCACCACAAAGTGTTTCCCCAGCTTTCAGGCGACTCGATGCCCCCCCTCTCCTGCTCCATCAACATTTCCAGCTTTACCTTTTGGCCTGAACCCCTGGAAAACCTGTGGCATGTTGGGGATGGAGCAGTGCCTGGTGTGGTGGGATGCAAACACAATCCTCCTCTCCCCAAGCCCTCTTGCACACCTCCAACCTGCTTATTCACTCCGCCAAAATGCCTCCTTTCCCCCCAAAAAAACCCAACCCCACCTCTGCGCCAAAATTGTTTATTGAGCTCTAAGATGGAGGCAAAGCCAAAGCCGTTGTTTGCTCCCTTCTTGCAAAGGCTTCATCGAAGGAAGACTGAGAAGCAGCTTGTATTGAATTTGGGTTTCCCCTTTAAAACTAGGGGTATTTTTTCCCGAGGAGGCGGACGCACACAGGCCAGCGTGCTCTGCCAGGGAGTGTATAAATAGCTGGGGCTGAGAGCAGAGCACAATAGCTGTCACTCGACCGCAGCAGAATGGGGACATGAGTGGTAGCAGATGAATTTCCTAAGCAACAAAGATCCTGTTTTCATGCAAATATCTCTTAGTAATAAAATCCAGGAGAAAAGAAAGAGAGATAATGTGTTATATAAGCAGAATTATCTTGGCACAGAATGCTTCTTTCAAGGGTTCGGGGCTTTTTTTTTTTCTTTTTTGAGACATCAGCAGCCTTTCAGCAACTTGATTTGGGCTGCGAAGGAGAGCAGCGGTGAATGATGTACAGCAGAGAAAGTGCTTTAGTTGCCTACAAAGCGCTGTATGAATTTAACACGAGCAGCAGCTAATGCGAATAAAACTCAGAAAAAGATTCCTTGCCATGATAACACGGCCTCCCTTCCCCTTAGGATTTCTGAGCACTTTGCAAACATCCATTAATTAAGCCTCAGAGGAAATCCCGTCCCCAGTTTTACAGCCGAGGCAAGATGAAGTGTTCTGCTCTAGTGCGATGCCTGGGAAGGCACATGGCATTGGGATGCGCCGGGAGCTGAACCCCGCTGCTCTCCCCCCTTAGCCCCTCCATCTGCTGCAGACACAGCCAGAAGGACGAGGCATTTTTTTATCTTCACAGCTCTTGACCTTGGCAGGACAGTCTGAGATAGATGCCCCGTGTCCCTCTCAGGATGGTTCCATCTCTAGTGTCACCAAAAAGCTCCAGCATGGAAAGCAGCGTTGCCCGTTCATTCTTCCATGGAGACAGATCCATTCCCTCCGCTATTTCTCCTTCTGTTTTCTTTCTTTTTTTTTTTTTTTTTAAAGCTTTTATTGGGGGGGTCTGCAACAAAACAACCTGATTTGTAAATGTGCAGTCAGTACCCTCAGTTCGTGCACGGGTGTGCAGGCACCTCTGCAATGGCCCTTCCGTGGGGGAAGCAGGGGCAGCATCTGAAAACCAGGAATGCCAGTCAGTAGGTGGATGAAGAGGCCAGCCACGGAAAGCGAGAGAGAATGCAAGAGACCGGTGCCCTCACTTGCAGACTTAATGAAATCTATGCCCGGTGCATTGGCACATCCATACCTTGTGCCATCTGTCTGTATTTATCACAAAGTACTTGGTTTTCCTCACTCGTCCCCCTCATCCTGACACACGTTACAGCAACTTGCCTCAGCCTGTTACGATAATTAATGTAAAAACTGATGGAGGTGGTGGCTTTCAAATAGAGCGCAGCACAGGTCCAAAACTCAGGTCCAAAAAAACCCCAAATTTCAAACCCTGGACAGGCTTGAAATGCAAATCTGTTCCCAGATCTGAAGCCCAGGCCCATTTGTCTTTGAAATCTGACGTTTGGAAGCTGGACTTTGGTTTTTAAGTGGTGAGCATCCAAACGAAATTCAGCTGAAAGCACAGATCTCGCTTGAATTTCAGCCTCCCCCGAGCCCCCAGGAGCTGGGCAGCTAAAAGCACTCAGTCAGTCCTCCTGCTGTTTTTGCTTTGAAAGCGGGGTGTCACCCTCCCTTCCTCATTTCTGCTGTAATTAAGCTCTAGACATTCAGGCTGTGCAGATATTCCGCTGTTCCCTGGCTCTCCCTCGCATCCTGAGCTGTTGCACGTTTCCAACCAGTAACTCAGCTGCTCATGCTGTCTCCGAAGGAGTCAACGGGGAGCTTTCAGCTTTCCTGGTTTTGTTGGTCCCTTGGTTATTAGTGCACTTGGCTCCAGTGACATATGTTTCTTAAAGCCTGCAGGAACTTTTATGTAGCTAAAAGGTCTCTTGTGTTCGCCTTAAAAGTGTGCATCTCCATCCTGCTGCCTCCCTGAGCACGGGAGCCACGGAGCGGCTGCCCGTCAGGAGGATGAAGTTGGGTGTTCACTGGAAGAAGAGTTACATTTTCCTTCCTAATGAATGCAAATTTGGGGCAGAACTGATGTTGTTCTTCCCCACTGATGGTGTCCTTGCACGTCTGTGTGGTGTCTGTCTGCAGGTGGAGGCTGCTCCCTCTCTCAATTTTTTTTTTTTTTTTTTTTTTTTTTTTTGGTGTAAATTATCCAGTTGCTTGGAAAAGGTACGGATGCCCAGATACTCTGCTGCAGCAAACCCCATTTAGTGAGGGGCTAGGACCCATACATGATGGTGAGATATTCCAAAGCTGGGATGATGGGGTGAGAAGGGGAAGATACTGTGATGGGAAAGATGTACCTGAAGCAGCACCCCCTTGGTGAGGGTGGGGGGATGGGCAAGCATGTGGAAGGTTGTTGGAGGAACTGGGAATGGACCAACTTACGTTGCAGACTGAATTTATTGGTGTTTGGAAACCAGAGCGGTCCCCATTTTTTCCTGTGTGCCCCATCGTGGTTTCAACCCTGGAATATTTTGTGGTTTTTTCTCTGTGAATAAACCTCTGAGCTCCTTTGAGACCTTCCCTGGGTGAAGGAACAAGGAAATTTATGCCAGAGGAGAACAAGAGCCTCCAGTGGCAGAGAAATTTTGCTATCCGTGTTGTCATCATCGTGGAGGAGGTTGTCATGGTGACTCGAGGTGTCAAGAGACTGCTCCGGAGCTGGGAGCAGGGGAACGAGATGCCAGGGAAAAACAGGAGAACAGGGTGAAATGGGGAGAAAGTTGGAAAAAAAGTGCAGGAATGAGTAAGGAAAGAAAAATGCAATGGGGTGAGGAGGAGAAGAAATCGAAAAGACAGCGCTGTGGGGAGATTTGTACTTTATTCCCTTCCCTTTCTGCATCGGGACGAGCGGTGGCAGAGAGCGAGGCTCGGGGCTGGGACAGCAGCAGCTCTGCAGCCTGTGCCCTGAGCGCCCTTTGCCCACCCACAGACCCATGGGAGCTGGGGGTGGATGAGATTTTGGGGGAAGACAGGGCAGCTCCATCCAGGAGCTTGCCGGCAGGGCTCTGCGGGGAGTGCCAGCTCTCTCCCCCTCCTTTTGCCCTCTCCTCCCCCCAGCAGCCTCCGCCGATCCCCCTTTTGCACGCACTAAATCTGCAAAGTAAACCCCAGCGAGAGCACTTTCCAAGGGCTGCCGGCTATGACAGATGTTATTTTATGGAACACGGCACCAGAGATGTGAAATACATAGTTCATAAATGTCAGGAGGAAGGAAGCAATATCCTGGATTGAGGTCGTTTGACTTTTTTTTCCTCTCTCGTGAAAGCATCTTTCCAAGTAAATAGCAATCCAGGCCTGGCTGCCATTTGGAGTGAGGAGCAGTCTGCCTCGGAGAAGGTTCTGGCACTTGGGGGAACCGGTGCCCGAGTGTGCAGCCCATCTGAATGTGAAAAGGATATTTTTTTTCTTCTCCCCCACCTCATTGCAACATCTGCCTGAGAAATTCAGTGTTGGGAGATGGAGCTGAGGCCTTGCTTAATTGGGGTCTCCAGGGAAGGCACTGCAAGTGTGCGTCTGTAAGAGGAGAATACGTATGTGTGTGTCTATATATACATATATGTACATATGTGCATATGGAACTGCAATTAATTAGGCCTTTGGTTAGTAACAAACTAGCAGGGTTTCCACTGTTTCAAAGTGCCTGATGCTTAATGCTGGTTTTTACCCCTCTTGGATGCTCTTGTGGTCTGCATGAATGCTCAGCTGCTTCATTTGCACGCCCAAGCCCTGCACCCCAGCAGCATCCCACCACCGGCATTTCTCATGTCACCTGCCCTCAGCCCTGGCCGTGCAGCTCATGAATCAAAGCTGGCAAATCCCTCCCCTGGAAAGTTGGTAGTTTGCAGTACAAGTGTGTCAGAAAGCGGTCTTGAAACGCTGCAGCGGCTTGGCAGGGTGCCGGGGAGGGCAGGGGGACAGCCCGGTGTCACATCTTCTGCCGAGTATCAGACGCCCAGTGAGGTGCGTTTCCACCCAGGCACGGCTCGGATGCCAGCAGATGTGGCATTGAACGCTAATCCCTGGCAACTGGCCTCCCCTGGCTGCCCGCGGCTCCCTGCGCTGTCGCATCAGCTCAGGAGATGCTGGTCCAGCTGGGGGGAGCAATGGTGTTAGCCACACTGGCCATCGGCATCTGAGGACAACATCCTTGGAAAAGGTTACGGGATCACCTCCGGGCTTTTTATCTTCATTTCTACCAGGAAAAACATCCTGTTGGTCTCAGAAGATGCTGCATCCCTGAGATTTTTGGTGTGGGGGTGTCTCAATGCAAACTGTCGTATTTTTATTTCAAAGAAGGGACAAAAAATATCTTAAATTTCCTTGTGTTCTCGCAGCAAAGCTACTTTTGGCTGTAAAATAGGCCAATTTCCACCTTATCTTATGCCTCCAGCTGTGATGTGAAAAGCTCAGAGGAAAACCCACATCTCTCATGTTATCTCTTAACTGCAAAGTTTAATTATCCTCAGCTGTTCTGCTGAAATGTGGCTGTGCCTGGGCTGTACCCAGCAGGGCATAGTGGCACGAGCAGGGGCTGGGGACAACGCTGGGATCTTGGCTATGTCAATGCCAAGGCAATAATACCTGAATTTTGGTGCTCGAATAAGGCAGGCAGGAATATTCTCCTTTCTCCTCCCACCAGCACCGAGGTTTTGTGATGAGGAGCGCAAATCTCCTTTCTTCTTGTTCCCCAGGCTCTGTGCATTTTGTGCCCACATGCACAGGAACCTGTGTGGGATCCGTACATAGCTGAGATGTCCATCAATTATTTATAGAAGGAATATGTTCATTTTCTTCTTAATTTATTCGCCATTAGCTTCATGGTAAATAGAAGAAGAGAAAAAAGGGGAGATGTACAGATGTGGATGGAGATATTGAATAACTCTACAGAAATAAATCCACTAAAGAGGGGGCAAATGTTAGAAAATGTGGTAGGGAGGAGATGAGAATTAGAAGAAATAAAAAGCTTTAATCTAAGCAGGGCTTAAATACACTTTCAAATGTCAGCTCCTTAATAGCTTGTCCTAAGTCTCAGCATGTTAGAAAATATAAATGATGGAGAGATCCTTCTCTCCTTCCCATTAGCAAACATCAGTAGTTTTATACATCTACATCTGTTCTCCTTGATTGCAGCTGGCCTCTTAGGTGGCTGGTTTTGATTGTATTTAATTCATTAATTTCTGTTTGGGTGAGGCTTTCTTCTTCCTCCCCCTTCTTCTTTCCCCAAACTCCTCTTATTTCCCTTCAGGATTCAGTAAGAAATTGTAATTCTTGCAGCTGATGCGTTCAGAAGACCTGGGGAGCAATATGGTGTGATGTCTTTTTTTTTTTTTTAACAATCCACTCTGCTTTGGCGACACGTGATAACTGCATTAATGAAATATTTAATGCAAACAATAACGGAGGAAACTGGAGGACTTTTGTCCCTGGATTTCAATTTAGCCAACCCTTCCGCCTGGACGTCTCTTCCCAGCCTGAAAAACGAAGGCAAAGCTCTTGGAGCCTGTGGGACCTGCTCGTACCTCGCGAGGATGTGTGAAAGGACCATAAACGCCCTGGTGCAGGCAAGGAAAAGCTGTGCTGGGTCCCTTGGTGCCCAGCTTAGGGTGGCGATGCTTGGATGGCTACGGCGTGCCGTGCCAAGAGCTCAGCAGGTGCCCAGTGCTTACGCTGAGCAGGGATTTGGGTTTCTGCCCCCCAGCTCAGGGGACACGCTTTTTTGCTTGCCCCTTTCAGCCCCCCCATCGCCTCGTGCCAACCCATGGAGGTGCAGCCTGGCTGTACGGAGACGCAACATCTCTGCAGAGCTCTCATGCCTTCCCAGGAAGGGCAAAGGGGTGTGAAACCCCCTCTGCCTCCCACCGAGCTGCTGCTGAAATCTCCTTCCCCTTCGTTTCTCTGCGCCGGCTGGGGTTCTGCTGCTCTGCCACAGTGGTGGAAGCTTGGCTGGGTTTTTTCTTTCTTTTTTTTTCCTCGCAGACTAGTCTTTTCTTCCTGGCTCTGTGGCATTTTTGGTGTATTTGTCAAGGACACTGCTGCTTAGAAAAAAAAAAAAAAAAACCCAACAGAAAACAACACACACTCGCCAAACCCAAAATACACCACACTTGAAAGACTGAAAGATCAAGATCTCTGTCATCTAAAGGAGTAAACTAATAGTGTGATTGCAAAAAGCCCCCGTGAGGATCCTATCTGTCATATCACTGTCAGCTTTGTACTAAACATCCATTAAAGAGCATTTACATGAAAACCATGCGATCTCCTCTCCAATCTGAAGGCAACCTAATCCTGCCAGCAAATTGAAGGTGAGTTCTCCAGTGAGTCTGGCCTCTTCAAATGCAGCAGGATCTTTTCTTCCCAGACCTTCCCAGGGGTGGGAGCTGCAGGAAGAGGCGCTGAGTCCCATCTTCCTTCCCTGCTCAGCCCCAGGCAGAATCTGGCTTCCTCTGAGAAGAGCTAATTCTTCTCCTCTTGCTGATCACACCACTATACAGGCTGGGAATGTGAGTCCGACCATCTGTTTACACCAGTTTTGCTCCTAATCCCCAAAACAGTTCCTTCTCCTTTGGGAGAAGTGCTTTGAATCCCTGAATAACGAGTCATGTACACAGATGAGAAATGGTGACAGCCTTCAGACGGGGAGCCCGCATATTGTGCAGCTATAAAGCCAGTATCCTGAGGCTGTGATTGATGGAAGTTCTGTCATTAACAAGCAAGACATTGGATTTTCCAATGCAACAATCATCTTTGCTCCAGCCTTACACAGCCCTGACAAGGATGCTCTGCAGCTCCAGACTACACTGAATTTTAATCCCCCTGAAATCAGTTGTTCCAACCACTCTTAGCGACTCTCTTTGAGGCTCCTTGGCTCTGGCTGGGCAGGTTTGCACTTCTGGCTGCAGCTAGCAAGCCCAAACCTAATGCTTCGAGAGTCTTGCAAAATTAAATTGCGTCTTTATATTAACAGGAGTGGGGGAAAGCTCAGCGTAATGCTGGGAGGAAAAACCCACGGAGGTGCCTGGTAGGTGAGGGTCTGCGTTCAGTGCACATGGATCAGCTATGGTGGGTTTTAAAGCCTAGCAAAAGGAGCAGTGTCCAGTCTTGGCATCTTGGAAGGTCAGGTCAACCAAGCTGTAGTTGAAATCAAATCCACACTTTTATCTGGCCTGGTAATCAATCATGGGGATTCATCACCAAAGGTCAGACCCCTGTTTTTTTAAAAAACACAGCCTAACCCCATCCATGGGCAGTGGTACTTGGGGTGGGAATTGCTGGGTGAGTCTTTATGGCCCTCGTTAGGCACCATGTCAGATTAGGTGTGGGAAATAGCACCTTCTGGCCTTAGGAACGAAAAATCTGTGAAATCCACCACAGTTCTGCTGGAGTTCAATCAGACCTCTTTCAACGTCAGGTGCTGCAGCTCATTGTCCTTCCCAGTTTCATGTAGGAAAGGGAAGGAAAAAGCGAGGAGACGTGGAATTTCTGGCCCTGGGTGTCAGACCCCGCTGTACTGTCACTGGCAGGAGCACGTGGCAGCGAGCGGTGACAGCCGAGCCATAAATAGGAGGCAGAACAGCAGCCAGGTGCCAGAGGACTCAATGCTGAACGACAGGGAGTTACAAAGACGGTTCGAGAGAGATAAATGTAGGATAATAACGGCATGCACGCCTTTGCAGCGCCCGTCTCGCCTTGTGTGAGGGATCAGGGAAGCGGCTCAGGAATGAAGAAACAAATCTTTGTCTGTTATTAATGAACAGAGAGGAGAAAACACTGGCAATGGAGCTTTCTGCATAGAAAAGTCGATGCCTCTGATGAGCTCTTACCACTTAAAGGAGCTGAAATTTCTCCCCAAAGCCTTGGGAGTTTTAAATGAGCTCCTAGTTCGGTGATGACACATAAGTAGGGTTTTGGGTAGATTTAATATCGGTCTTATATCAACCGTGTCATTGTGTGAAGCTACATGCAAACACTCTGCAAAAGACACTTGCTTTCTTAATGCGCTGGTGATACACTGAAGGGAAGAGGTGGGATGAGCAGCGGCAGTGGGAAAGGCAAGTGGCATGCAACTCCGTAGCAAGGCTGGGATTAAAATCCAGCTTTCCAGGGTCCAGTTTTAGCAATGTCTTGTTGCCCAAGGCCACTTGCGCTGAGTGCTTCTCTACACAGAAGAAAGCAAACAAAAATAAAGCATCGGCTTCTGCTTCTCCTTCCCAGTTAGGGCTAGAAACAGGCACTCGCACACACGTGTGTGCTCACCACCAAAGCATCCAAACCCAAAACCTCCTGACATGCAACATTCAAAGAAGGAGAGGGCTGGGAAAGCTGGGAATGATTTGGCAGAATCAATCAGTTACTAACCAAAATAGTTACAGCAGCAAAGGGGGTTAATGCATGCGCTGCAGCCAGCCGCGGGCACGGGGTTGAGCTATTTGCAATATAACATTGAAGGATCACAGTCCACCTCTCCCTTCCCCATAGTCCAGGGAGAAATTTCCATCTTGCTAACAAATATTGTGCCTTTATATAGCACACAAATTATTCCAAATGGCTTTTGTGGAGTCATGATGACATATGTTGAAACATATTTCCAAGATGATGGGAGGCTGCAGGAGAAATGTGCAGGAAGCCCTTCCCCAGGGGAGATGCTTTTAAAACTTGCTGTGAAAAATCTGCTGTGAAAGCATCCAGGTCAGAGCGTTTGACTGGGCAAATCGGCGTAACTCCAGGGCCAAATCCAGCTCCAGCAAAACACAGGGAGCCTTCCCACCTCCCGTGCTTGTGGAGCCACGCAAGGTTTGGACCAGCCTCAGGAAAGACCCACCGTTTGTAAGATAATATTTCTAGGTTTAGAGGGAAAGGTGAATTTTGTCTCTTAACTAGGCAATTAGGCCAGGCAAACAAATGCCCTCTGCTTTTATCATTGTAACACCTGAGATTCGTTAACTCCTTTGGTGAGCAGAGGTTATAATAGTGTTTCTCCATCGGAGTAGGGGGCTTAAGACAGCCCCCCTCCCAACAGTGCATTTTGAAGCCAGCAATCCCAACTCCTTCATATTCTTTAAAATATTTAAAGATGGTCTCCTCTTTTCCAGGAGCCAAGCGTTAAACTCCCTTTCTCAGAAAAGTCCAATGGGAAAAATCCTCCAGACAAGTTTCCTGGACTTGCATGTTGTGTGGAGTACTCATAACTTCATCCCACCTGGGACATTTTCATGGCAACTTTTCTTCGGACTGGAAACCAGGTTAGGGAAAACAGCCAACTCCATCCAGTACCTCGCTGCTCCATAAGCTTGTGGCTTACGTGCGGATCCCCCGGGATGCCCAGTCCTTTGGGCTGGCCACTGCACATCCCACATCCCTTCCTTTGCTGCCGAATATTCCCGCCGCACAGTAGCTGAAATTATTAGGTGTCTCTTCAACAGGGCCCAGGAGCGAGGGTGTCAGGAGCTGTCAGTGCCACACACCAGAGCAATTTATCTGCATCAAGTGGCTGCCGGGCCAGGTAATCTCTCCCTGACGGAGTTATTGGGGTGTTAGGAGAGGTGGGTGACTCCCGCGTCCGGTCCCGAGGCATCCCTTTCCCACCCTGGGGAGCCTTTTCTCCACCAGACCCCCTGAGGCTGCCTCTTTATCTTTAATAATTAAACTCCTTCAAAGCATCTTCCCCAGAGCTACTGGGATTTCTGCTGGGAACTCCGGGCTGAGCTTGGCTTAAGGATGTCTCGCTTGTTTTATCTTGTTTCCCTGCACTTAGGGATGTCTCGCTTGTTTTATCTTGTTTCCTTGCACTTGCTTGGTTTTAACCTGATGGACAGATTTTGCAATGATTTATGTCTTGGCCAGAGTGAGAAGGGGACCAGACATGGAATAAAGCTGCTCAGGGCAGAGAGGCTGCTGGCTTTTTACAACAGATCAATATGTTTTCTCCCTGCTGTGTGGTAGCACAGCTCAGGTGTTTCTTTCTGCATCTTTCCAAGGAAGGCAGCCCCAGCCAGAGATCAGCCTAAATGTCCTTAGTCCCATGTTCAGCAAAAGTATTTAAGGAAATGCTGAAATCTGCTGGATGGCGATGTTCAGCACGCGCAGCCCCTTAGGGGAAGGAGGGGATGCTGCAGTACTGCAGTCAATAGCAGTTCCCTGTTTGCATCGGGGCGGGGGGGGGGGGGGGGGTTGGCACACCGGGATGTTTGTCTTCAACATTTGGCATTGGTTTTCCTTCACTGCGCATGCTCAGGAGAAAACCCATCATATACTGTGTGCGTATAATCAAAGAAACTCTTCTCTGATTAGCGTACAGTATCCTTGGGGAAGGGAAAAAAAAAAAAAAAGAAGAAGAAAACAAACAGAAATTGGACCCAAGATCTTTCCACATAGTGCTCAAGGCAAACAAATAAAGGATGATAGATAACCAAATAGAGGAGAGGAAATTGTGCTCTTCTCTCTTCTAACAGTCCCACAAAAGGCCCATCTCTCTGGTTTCCTGGTAATTACCATCCTCTCTGTCAGTGGGTTACCTTATATTAATTAACATTATTTATTGCTGTTGGCAGAGTGACTGCTACAGTAAATCAAGCAATTAGCAGCCTCGCATATTGCACTCGGAAGAGGAGTAACCAGGTGCCAGAAAGGATTTACTTTCTGCTTCATGTTTTATTCACGGACTCTCCATTTAAGGTTGCATTTCTCCATTGCAGCCACCATTGCGCTGCAAGGCGGGGTGGAGGGGCGCGTGGTGCAGGATAAAACCAGGGCAGGGCTGGAAGGGAGAGCTGGGCTCCCCAGGGTCTCCTTCAGCCTTGGTGTCCCCAAGCTTGGTCCCCAAGCAAAGGGACACCATGGCACCAGGGCGAGGTGTTTTGCTCCTCTAAGGAGGAGAAAAAGCTCACGATTTTTCCTGCTGCTGGTTATTTAAATTTAATTGCAATCGCTTGCAATAACGGAGCAGTAAAAACTGGCTGGTAAATGGAAAAAGTAACTCTGTGCGGCGCTGTACATGGCTAAAGCAGCTTCTGCTTGCTGGAGCTAATTGCCATTTCCAAACCGGGGAGAGCTCAGGTGCTCCCTGCCCTGGGCGAGCATTTGCCCCGAACTGCTGCTTTCTGCCCCAGTGAGGATTTGGTCCTTCAAAGAGTTTTGCCGGCTGCTGGTTCTGATTTAATTATTTGGTGAGAAATAACATATGAAGAAAAGACGGGGGGAAAAGCCCATGTGGGCATCCAAAGGAGACGCTTGGCTTGTTAAAGCAAGGCGATCACAGTTTGCTGCTAATTACAGGAAAAAATACAGCAATCCCTGGAGGAGATGGCAAGAGCGAGACTCATAAAACCCACAATACAAGTATGAAACATTTTCTGGTTTTTAGAATTGTTCTTTTTTTTTCTTTTTTTCTTCTTTCCTGTCATTTGGGAAAATCCTCTCTGGACTTTGTCTTCTGTCTGGTTTGGCCTCCGGCTGTGCAGAAGCGGGGCACGGTAGCGAGAGCCTGCACTGCTCTTAGCAGGGAATCCCGTCACTATTGCACTGAGCTGTGCCAGTCGTGTGCGATCGCCGGGGACCGGGAGCACCGCCGCACTTTGCCTGTAGCTGGGTTGGGTCAGGGTGTAGTTCAGAGACACCTGATGAGATGCTCAGCTGAGTGCGCAGGAGGCAGTTCCCTACATATCAGATAAAGGGTAGGTTTTGCCAGCTGCTGAAAACAAAGTATCTTGGGATAGTTTTGTATTTTAGTTCTTTTTTTTTTTTTTTTTTTCTTCAGTGTGCAGAATTGTAATAGAAACAGTAATTTCCCATTCAAGAAGTAGCTCTGTGTGTGTGTGGAATCTGGTGGAGAGCAATCTTTGAAAAAACAGGTGACAGCCTGGGCACTCTCGTGCAGGGACCGACCCTCGGAGTGCTGCTGGAGCTCCAGGTTCAGCCTGGTGCCCTTTTGCTTTCCCTGCCAGCTCCCCCCAGACCCTCGCTGCCTTGCCCTTCCCTGCTGAGCTGCCTGGCTTTACTGCTGCTTTGTGCCTTCCCAGCCGCCCTGTCTACCTCCATCAGCGTCGAGCATCGCTGCTCAGCCGCTGGATGTCAACGCTGGACCTTGAGGGTCTTGAGGTTGTGATAGAAAAAGCCCAGAGCTCCAAACCTTTCCGTTTCCATCTCCTCCTCCCTGCATGACACTCCGCAGGTGAGGAACGTGCTGTCCCCAGCCAAACGCCTGCTCTCACGCGTTATTTGAATGGTTTCCTAAACACTTCTCCGAGAAGTCCTGTAATGAAAGGAGTGGTTTCCTTTGGCTCCCTTCCCAGACCTACCCAAACAGAAGGATGCTGACCTAAGGCTGTTAAACACTTTGATGTATGGCTGTGTCTCCTTAAGTAGAAGATCCATATTCTTAAACTAAGCTGCCATGACACAGGGACATTATGAACTCTCTGAACCAACTGAATCCTACGAATGAGCCATTAGTTGGCTGTACGGCACATTGGCTTCCCTGTGCTGGAGGGGAAATAAGATAATCATTGCTGTCCACATGCCCGGCAGGCTGCTATGTGTTAATTTTAATGCAATTTGTCTTGCCTGCCCTACCCCCCCCTTCCCCTGAACACAGCGGTCAGCAAAGCCCCACGCCGCTGTGCTGGGGGAGGCTGTGGGTTTATGCAGCCCCACAAAGGTGGCTTCAGCAAATTTTTTGCCACAGAAGGAACCAGCCACCCTCCTCCTCTGATTGCCAGGGAGGAAACAAGGCAAATCCCACCATCATGCCAGCACCCCCCACAACTCCGCTTCTATTACCCCAACGATAAATACTCTGCCCTGCTCCTAAGCCATCCCTCAGCAACCCTGCCTGATGCCTCTAATCGAGGATCAAAACCATATCCAGGAGGTGTGTTGGGATCTTCTCAAGCTCCTGAGCATCCTGCGAGCATCCCAAATCCCTGCCAGCGCCCTGCTTAGCCCGTGCTCTCGCACAGTGCTGGCGAGGCACCTTCTCGGCTGCGCTCTTGTAAGCAGGTGAAGATCAGCATTTCAGAGATGTTCTCTGGGTAAAATGAGCACTGGAGAGTCTTAACCTGAAAAAAAAAAAAAAAGGAGAAAACATAAAAGAGAAAAACCCTGAACAAAGGCAAGGTGTAAAAATCTTCAGCTTAAGAGGCAAAATTCTCTGTGCCCAGCCCACGGCAAGCACCCCAGAGAGTATTTACGCCTCCACCGCATTTCAGAGGAGTTTCTTGTCTCCTCGACGCATGCCATGTCTCTTTGCTCCTTATGCTTTTGCTCCCTTGACGGATCTAATCCATCCTGCAGCATTGCCTGCATGCAGACGGGCAAACCGGAGGTCATTCATTGCAGGGAAGGAAAGCATACGGGTAATTTATTGCATAGCAAGGAGCAGAAGAAGGAGCCCAACTCCTGAGAGCTGTGTGCATAATTACAATTTCACTCCGCGACCTCCTCTGGAGCCTCCTTCGAGGAAACTCGGGGTCATTTGGAAATGGAAGCAAAATATTTGCTCTAGATGATTAGTATTTAAGGGGTTGTCACCGCCTCGTTAGTGATGGGAACAGTACAAGAAGGAGCTCTGCGGTACAGATCAAGGCACAGCAGATAGGTGTTTGCAAGGCATCAGTCCGCCACGCTTTAGGCAGTTGCTTTCCACCTGAGAGGGAAACTTTATGCCAACTTTTTTTTGTTTTTGTTTAGAAGCTTTCAGAGATACTTAGCCCCTGCTGCAGCCCACCGGGTTTGGTAGTGGAGCTGGCCATGGCTGAGTGTATCTCAGAAGCAGCTTTTTCAAATAGGCTGGCAAGACATTTTCTGTTTCTCTGACGTTCGAATGAAGACATAACATTTTTTCTTCATTAAAAACTGAAGAAAAATAAATAATTGGATAACCCTGGGTGATAATTACCCAAATTTATTTATGTACTGTGTGAACAGTGGATGGGGCCGTTGTTCTCTCCATGGGTAACTCCCAGCCATGAGGGGCAGGTGGGCAAAAATGGCCCAATGTGGGGAAACAGAATAAATGTAGCTCCCCATTTCTCTCCATTTCTGGTGAAGGATTAAGGATTTGGAAAGACTGGTTTGTAAATAACGGGTGATGTCTTCACCCCCCTCTTTTCATACCTGATCACTCATGGTGTTGAGAGCATCGGGATGCAGCAGTGGGCAGCTGTGGGTCCGGTCCTCTGCCCCGCTCCTGCCTGTGGAGGCTTTGGGATGCTCTCACCCCCCGGGTCTGGTCCAGCCGGCCCTGGAATCGTGAGGGCTTCGGTCGAGAAGAAACAGCCCTGGTTATTGTAGACCAGAGTCAAGCTTGGCCATCCTGCTGAAACCCACTGGGTTATTTTAGCTAAAAAGCAAGGAAGACACATGACAGACAGCATTTACCTTGATTTTATTCTGATTTATTTGTTGCTGCTATTCCTAACAAATATAAGCTTGCACAGCAATTAAATTACATTTAATTTGATTAGATTAGAGCTGAGGGAAGCACTCTTCTCCCTCAGAAAAGAGAAATGAAACCTTTCAAGAAAAAAAAATGACTTGGGCTTGGAAATGCAAAAAAATCCAAATTTATCTAGATGAAGAAAGGGAGATGTAATGAACTTCAATTGAGCAGGAAGCCTTGAAAGAGAATCAAAAGTTGGGGGGATTCATCGGAGGACATAATTGCAACATGTATATTGATTTTATAGAGATAAGAAAACAAATGTTTGTGGAGATTGGACTTAGTTTATTACATTTATTTCCCCACAGAGTTGATGTTTCTCCATTAGAAAAAAACCTCTGATGTTCTTAAATGCATTGTTTTTTTCAGAGATGCTTATTAAGTTACTGCCTGATCCCACTGGCTCTATCTTTTCGCAAATTGGTTTGTCTGGAAGAAGGTTACACTTTTCAGGCAGCTTATGAAGCATTGGAGTTGTTGGGGGTTTTTTTCCCCCCCTTAATTATTTGCATTAAAGGCCTGGGATGCTGCTGTGCCTGGGAGCGTGATGAATAAACCCCTTTGCCAAACCCCGGGGGACAGCTCAGCCCTGCCCGTGCGCGGTGGGATGCCCGAGCCCTCGGTGCACACTTGTGCGGATAACTGCCCGCTGACTTCCCACGTGCCCCTGAGATGCTCCATCCCGCACCTTTTCCACGTGGGGAGGAGAAAAACAGAGAAAGCGGCAGGGAAAGGACCCCCCGCTGCGGTCCCCAGCCTCCCCAGCCCATCGCCCAGGCTTGCCACAAAGCAACTCCAGGGCAAAGCCGACCTGAGGGTGATGCCTTTGGCCACGTACGTTACTCAGCATTAATCCTGCACGGTCCTAAATCTCCTGGTGGCTTTTCAGGGCTTGCTAATGCAGCGGCTTAATCACAGCTCAGACATCACTATGGCAGAGAAACAACACTTCCAGGTCTGATTGATTGGGATTTAAGTTCTGATTTCTCTTAAAGCATAATCAGGCCTGAATGGGGAGATTTTTACAGTGACAATTAAAATAATGAAAGTGAACTTTAAATGACATTCAAACAGTGTCACCTGCTACCAGCTCCACTTTCCTCTCTGCATTCTGGGAACTGCAATTTTAAGCATCATTCACTGCAGGGTGATTACAGCTGCATCTATTCAGCGAGTTGAGCTAAAATACTGCAGCAGCCTGAAAGGAAGCATTTTCAGGTGTCAGGACCTGCCACTGCGCCTGATTTCCAGGAAAGCTCAATATTTTGAGTGCGTGGTGGGAGCTGAATACTTGCAACAACCTGGGACAGATTCTGGATTAGCATTCTCTACATGGCATTTACAAATTGTAATGAATTCGTATTATGTTCGTGGTGTATAATAGTAAGGAGTTTATTGATTTACAGATCATTATTTTACTATACATTCAGATAACAGCAACCCGCGGAATTACTCATGTGGCTGGGGTCAGGGGCTGATGCAGCACTTTGTGTTATCTATTCTGTTCAGATCGGGATCTGGATAAATCAAAGCCCAGCACGAACAAGCTTGAGGTTGAGGGTAAATAAGAAGCAGGATGCTCCGTCGCATGGAAGCAGTCATCTACCCAGTGGCTGGTGGGGCAGGTAGATGCTCAGTGCTTTGCATGCTCCTGTTTTGGTGTCCCCATGTTTGAGGACCCTGCCGAGCAACTGATGGGGTGACGATGCTGAAGGAGCGGGTCACAACAGCCCCGTTGGCAGGCTGTGCTGCAGGGCTGGGTGGGAGCAGGCAGAGCCCTCCAGAGGGACCAGTACAGCATCAGGAAGGGTGGGAGCGAGGTCTCAGCAAGGACCCAATGACTGGGCCTCCTTATGCAAACATTTGCTTGAACGTTTTGAAGCTTGCACCTCATCCCGGTAACTCAGTTATGAATTCCCATCCCTTGCTCTTGTTTCTGGCAGGGGTTTACTTGCCTCCTGGCAGCACCCCTCTCCTGCAGCCCAGCAAACCAGACCGATCAGGCACAGAAAGGCTCCCTCCTGGGCTTGTCAGCTCCTTTGATGAATTAAAAGGGTTCAAAGGAATCGGTGAAGCGGTGCTTGTACTTTAGCGCAGGCAAATAAGTATTGGGTGAGTTCTGGTGAAAGGGGATGTTAAAAGCCACGGCTCCTAAAGGCATGTACAGATCACCTGCCGTGGGCTGCAGAGGGTCTGAGCTGCCAGGCTGAGGGTGAGAGAAACCTCCCGCACCTGGGATGGCTTTTGCCCCCATCCCAGCTGGTATTCCCAAGCCAGGCCTTTCCAAAGCAGCTGCAGTGGTCCTGGCAGTGAGTTACTGCTCGGGCTTGGCTGCCTTCTCCATGAAATCAGCTTCCAGACCGATGTCTCAGTCCTATATTGTGCTTGGGGAAAGGAAACCAAATCCCACCATCACACCCTGTCACTCCAATGTGTGTGGATGCATCACATCCAGTGATGCAAAGATTGAATATTTTTCCTCTGCCACCTTCAGATCCCTGGTCTTCCCCCAAGACACTGGCGTCTGCATCTCATTGATAAGGAGGGATTTGGAGCAGCTTTCCCAAGGTGAGGAACCATGCCAGGAGAGCTCTGCCCTGCTCTGCCATGGCTCAGCAGTGAGCATGGAGGGACTGCAGGGCGCTGGCTGCAGAGCAAACTCAATTCCTGACCCCCTTCTTGGTGCACACAAGGAGCCTGGCTGCGTGGTACAACCCTGCTCTGCTGAATGCAACAGGGCTACTGAGAGCAGTCACTGGACAGGGACCCCACGGTCACCTTCCTGCTGGCAGTGCTTCCCAGCCCTGGCTTGTCGTCCTTGTGCCCTTGTAAAGCTCAGCTGTAAAACCTGTAGCTCATGGGCTGGGTTGATCCTGTGGCGTGAGAGCAGATACGATGCAGTAGGGAGAGGTGATGTGGTTGGTTACAATCCTGCGATCCGTGGCCTCCGGTGGGGTCGGTCCTCTGCCATGCCAGGAGCCGTACATCCTTAGCAGGGAGCTCTGGTCCAGCAGTGATGCTTGTTGCAGAATATTTCTGTGGTAGGAGGGCACAGGGGCCTCACACAGCAGAGGTACATACGGGAAGAGAGCCAGGGGCTGCCTTGGAGGCACGGTGGTCCAAGGACTGCTAGCACAGCGGGAGGCAGAGTGATGAGGGAGCCAGGTCTGAGCTGCAAACAGGTGAGGAAGATGATGGTACCTCCAGGCAGGAGTCGAGGGCAGGCAGTGTTGCAGCACATTAACCTGCATCTCACGGGCAGCTCACAGCAGAAGCAGGAAACAAACCCAAGACAGTGTAAGGCTGCAAGAGTGATTTAGCTGCAGCACCAGTTTTTCTGAGACGCTTATGTGACGGATGTAGTGTTGCTGAACTCATGCCATGTTTTCTCACGGAGCGTCTCTGCCCTCTTCCCCAGCCCAAGGAGCAGCTGCTGGCTTTATCTTGTGCTCAGCAGGAGGGGTGTTAGCTAGAAAATGCTGCCGGCTGCGAGGCAGGAGCCTGCCTTCAGTCCCTGGGAACCTCCCATCAATCTGCTGTTTGGAGGTGATAAAGCTTTTGCTTCGATGTTTCCAGCATGTTTGTGTTCTGGCCTGGGAGCTCCGAGGATGCGAAAGCCCTTTGTGCTGCCAGCCGCAGTGATTCGCAGGGCATTTGCAAACCTCACGCGTGTTGCTGAGGGGGGGCCGAGCAAGCCAAAGGGCTCTGCAGGGCTCCAAATCGGCACGGCTCTGCTGCGGCGGCCGCTTTGTCCCTGCTCAGGCTGCAGCTGATGGGACACATGCCCCCGATCGCCCCTGCATTAGAATTCGTCACCCAGCCCTGCTTGCGCCTTTGATGCTGGGGGTTGTGCCTTGCGGAGAGCCAACATGCTGTTCTGTTCATTTGTTTTCTGATGATCTCCGCTGATCTCCAAGGCTTCCTTCTCCCAGCTTCCACTGCTGCTGATTTCCATCCAGATCAAGTGGGGTCCTTGGCTGCTCAGCGCGCAGGCACAGCTCTTAACCAGTTAGCCCAGCTTGCCTTCCAAAGAGCCGGGATGTGATGGGCGAGCGAGGATGCTCGAGGAGTTACGGTGGTTGCTGCTCGCTGGGAGGCAGGGAGAGCAACGTCCCTCACTGCCATGGCCAAAGGACAGCATTGTATCCCAGCTGGCAGGGTCACCCCTGAGATGTCACTGTAAGAGCCAGAGGGATCGGCTGAGATCCTTCACAAGAGTGGCTTGCACGAGTCCTGGCCTGGGAATCTCCAAAACTGGGATGCGGGGGCCTTGGGATGGCACGTGTACAGGTGGGTTGGTTAGCGCAGGGCCAGCGCTGGGGATGCTGCATGTCTTGGGGAAGGAAAGCAAAGATGAGGAGTGAAAAAACAATCTATTAGCATCAAAAATCAAGACAGCACAATTGCTATGGTCTCCTATCTGCAACCGAGGCAGCTTTGCAGCTCTTCACTTCTAATTACCCACAGATAATAAGCGAATACAATAGTGAAGAATATTAGAATAATTTACTGTTCATCAAAGAAAAAAAGATTGGAATCATTTGCCTTCAGTATATCCATTTCTGTAACGAGGATCCTACCCAAGAGACCTTCCAATCAGCCCCTTCTGACAACTCTTGCCAAAAATCCGTTACGGCTATTAGCAACAAAGTTATTAGCTGGTAATTAACTCTGTAATTAACTTGAAGTGACTTCAGCAATCAACACTGAGATCTAACGTGAACATGTCGTTAAATCAAGTGCCATTAATGTGTGGAAAGATCTCTCCACGGCGGCTGCGATGACAACAACCCAAGGTTACCAGACGGCTGGTTCGCTGGCGAGGGATCGCCTTGCGGGGAGCAGGCGGCCACAAGCAGGCTGCCACGGGTTTGCAGAGAAGCCTTCTGCCTTCTGTTCCCTCCCGGAATCGGTCAGCTAAACCCCGGCACAGGCTCAGCCATTGCTTTCTGCGTAGGCTTCTCCGAGCATTCTGTGTTTTCCAACTCCTCAGCCACTCCGGATGCCAACTGCACGCAACCCCGTGACTCTCGATGAGTTTTTGAACCAAAAAGCATTGCCTTTTAAGTCCTTGCATGAAGCGTTCCGTTCCTTTCTTCTTTTTTTTAACAAAGATATTGTCACCTTCTGATCTTCAGGCCAATTTTCTCTCCGGTCTGCCTTGCAGCACAACCAGCCACTTCAGCTCAAGTAGGTTTTATCCCCCCAGCCTCTCTCCTCCCCTCCCTGTCCCCTTCCCTCTCCACCCACTCTCTCCCCAACGCGCTTAAAAAAGACACAATTGAGTCGCGTTAATACACCCGGCTCTCCTGAGTGAGAGTTATTCTGTCTCATCACGGATACAGAGGGAGAGGGAATAGATTTGGCATTTAATAGAGCTATCCTCAAGGACACCAAGGCAGCTATTCAGGAACGATCAAATGACAGGTTTGAATATCAAACAGCAGCCCTGACAGCCAGGGAATCGGAGATCTCTTGCCGTACACCTGATACCCTAATCTGAAATGAGAATCTTGGGGGAGGCGCATCCTTTTCAAAGGGTGTTGTGGGTTTCTTTTTTTCTTAAAAAAAAAAAAAAAAAAAAGGTAACTTTTCCTTTTGCCTTCAGAAGTTTAACAAAAGTGCATCCATTCAGAGAAATCATTTATCTCTAGTGGCAATCAGCTTAAATATGTCCCATTATCAAGCTGCCTGCTACCGTACATCAGCAGGCGCTGTTAGGACACGCGGCTGAGTGTGGATAACACGCTAGTAATTACTTGTCTTTGCAAAATAACCTCAGTTAACAAAGAGGGGAGGCAGGACGGGAAAGCAGCTAAAGCCAAGAGAGACGGAGCAAGCGTAGGGAGGGCAGGAGGTGCTGGGAAAGGCTGTCCCTGCTGTTCCCGTGGTTCCCATGGCTTGGTCCCGACGGGGCTTGCCTGATGTACCAGTGTGCAGGACAGCATCACCCCAAGACACCCCTCTCCTCCTCCAGTCTCAGACTCCCCAAAATACTGAATTACCTCCAACCCATGTCCAAGCAACCCCGGGGCTGCAGCACCTACATGAACTGGTGAGACGTCCACGTGCTGCTGATGGACGCCGCCTTTCCGACCACGGTGTTCTCCTATTTTTCCAAATCACGTTCCCAGTGAGGTGGGGCTCCACGGGGTGGCCGTGCCCACCGGCCTCTGCTGGGGGGCTTTGCAGGAGGGAAGGTTCCGAGTGCCCAGACCAGGGTAGCAGACACCTGGCTGTGAGCAGAGACAGACACGCAGGCGATGACAACCTTCCTCATTTCAAAGAAGACGTAAGCAGGACTGTACCTCTCTACCCTATATGTATATTCCTTGATATATAACTTAATAAAACTTTATGGACCTAGGATAAGGCATCCACGCTGAATAGATGAACTGGGATTGAAATATGGTCCAATTAAGTCTGTAACAGGGCTGGCTTTACTTTGAACATCCTCCAACTTGAAATGAAATCTTCACTGAAGGAGATAAATCAGCCAACATAAACTGCAACCTCGCTTCTGCACCGCTCCTGAACAAGCGGGGATCAGCCCAGCCCATGATTTTTTTGGGGGGAAGGAGGATTCCCATTGGGATGCACCCACTGGCAAGGTGTTTGCAGCCTTCTCCCCACGGCTGGGCTCAGGCAGCTCTTCCGCAGCCTCTCCTGCTCTGGCTCTGCCAGACCCCTCGCGCTCATCCCCGCAGAAAGAAAACAAAACAGCAAATTGTTTTGCCGTCATGTTCCCACAGCTGCAATTAGCACATTCATGCATTAGTTTTATTTCCTCTTATTTGGCATCCTCTTTTTTCTCTTCTGCCTCTGCTTCAAGAAAAGGAGATTATTTTTAATTACAGTTTTACACTCGATTAATGAACGTCAACAATGTGCTAATGAACGGGACTGCGGCATGAGGACACGATGTGCTTCCATGGCTTTCAAGGGGTTTCTGTAGACATTATTTATCTCCAGGCTCCCCCCGTGGAGACTTGAAGATGGGAAAGGACAAAGGCAGCAAACGGCAATGTTACATTCTCCTGGATTCAGGCACATACGTTGCTCAGGATGCAGAAGTCTGAAATGCCCCAAACATTGACCCAACATGGTCCTGGGATGGGTGTGAGCATCCCAGGGGCACAGGGGCTCGTCTGTTGGTAACGGTAATTTCTTATGCCCCATCATATACATGCAAATAGCTCAGCATTAATGAAAGTTTTATCCTGATGTCATTCTGCATAGTTTTTTAAAAAAAATACCACTATTCTAATTTTCTGGTTCATGGTGATATCACCCATGGAGTTTGAGGCTTTGTTTTTCATCAAAAGCAGCTTTACTCTCTCCCTACAAATGCAAGAAAAGGTATGGGTTTTCTGCATGTGGAAAAGGTCATTCCATCATAAAATCCTGCTGCCTGACATGCTGTTTTTATTGAGGTGAAAGGCAGAAGTATTGAAATTCTGCCAAGCTAAATGAAAAGAGAAAGCAAGATCTCCAAAACAAATAGCAAACCTCCAAAACCTGAACAAAAACCCTGCACACACATTTCTGCCAGGATGAGACAGTGGATTTTGGAGACAGCCCGGGTCAGGCCAGCTCACCCTCTCCCCAAGCCTCCTCCATCATGTCATCTTTGCTGGGGATCATTCCTCTAAGGGGGAAACCGTATTTAAATCTTAATGGAAAACACCTCATGGGCATCCCTACTACTGCAAGGGCTTTATCCATCCTTCTTCCTGGCCTTTCCTCCTTAAGTTCTCCTTAGGAACCTCCTGCTCCTCTTCAGCCTGTGGATCTCCAGCTCTGGGTGCTGCGGCGTGTGGAGGATGCTGCATAATGCAAAGGGGCTGGAAGGAGGTTGTGGGAGCAGAGGGGAGGGGAGCATGGCACCCTGATGGCACCCTGCGCCCCGACAGCACCCGCCGTTCCCTCCCCTCTGCGTGTTTAACAGGGTGTTAAATCCCTTGTACTTCCCGAGCGCCGCTGGTGTAATGCGGTTCTCATTTTGTTAGAGAAAATCGGCTTTGGCCGAGCGTGGCGGCGCTGTCAGCGTAATTAGGCAGCACTTTGTGCTTATCATGACTGCTAGATTTAGGGGGTTGGTACATTTATTGCATGATGGGTGTAATAATGGCAGACCCCACTTCAGCTGAAGAGAGCCTGGCGGCGTGGGTCTCCTCCCGGCCATCATCCCCCTGGCAAGTGCCCAGGCTTAGTGGCCTCCCGTCTGCAAATCTTTCAGCACAGGGATTTAAATGAGTTGAGATCCTTGGAACAGAAAGTCAGGAGCTACCACAGGACTAGTATCTTATCTCCTTTTTACCCACTTCCCCGTGAACTGAGATGGCATCTATCCACCCATCTATCCATCCATCTATCCATCCATCTATCCATCCATCTATCCATCCATCTGTCCATCCATCTATCCATCCATCTGTCCATCCATCTATCCATCTACCTGGGTATCTACCACCTTCAACCAAAGACCTGTGACACTGCTGTGCACAAAGCACACACAACGACAAAAAAAAAGCTGAGTATTAAAAACACTACCACCACCACCACCCCTTTTTTCAATTTTTCTAATATTTTGAGAAATGTAGGGGAGGACTTTTAGTTTTATCTTTAAAAAACACACTACATGTTACTGGTATATTTTTACAGTGACATTGGCCCTTTAAATAAAAGATGTATTGAATTCCTGCAGTCACTAAGCCCAAACCAGTACCGCTGACAGGTTGGACAGGCATCCCACCCACCCCACCCCCCAAAAAAAAAATAGAAAAAGAAAATGCAACCCAAAGGAAAAAGCAAATAAAAACTGTATATATTTGTCTGCCTCCCGCAGAAGGGCCCTACACTCATCCTATCTCTAAGGCTCAATGTGCATATGTCCCCAGCATGATAAGGCTCCTTTGAAACCATTTTCAATCCCCGTGCTCCATCACTATTGGCTGCCTTGTTACCGAAAATTTACCATGAAAGGAAAGGGAAAGAAAAAAATACCCTAAAAAGACTCTGGACTGAGTCAAATCTATTTACTCATAATTGACAGAGCTTTCTCCCTTCATTCCCCCAGCCCGGGAGGAATGTGGATGGCAGCACCGTGCTGGGGGGTGCAGTGGGGTCCAGGGTCCCTTTCTCCAGCCGGGCATGGGGGTGAATTAATAAATCCCTTAATAAATTCAGAGTCATGGATGGGGTGGGGGAATAAGGGGGTGGGAAGGGCCGGGGAGCCTGGTGTGGAAACCTGAGGTGGAGTGAATGCTGCAGTTGTCAGTCACTTTATTATTTATGAGCCTGGAAGCCTTTTATGATGGGAACGTAGTTTGATCCCTCAGCTAGAAAGAAGCAAGTATCTAATGCTGTCTAACCCTTTCCCATTTCATTCAAGAGCAGGCTGAGTTTGCCGACACTTTCTGTTTTCATGTGCAATAATTGCTTAATGGTGACGATTAAGCTTGGCAACGCTCTGCAAACTGTCACTCTTCGAGAGCTTGCAATTTTTACTCAGTTTGGCTGCTTGCGACATTTTCTGCTTTTTTTTTTTTTCTTCTTCTTCTTATTCTACTTTTCTTCCAGCAGCTCAAAGCCAGAGAAATAATTTGGTTTCAGGTCTGGAAGAGGGGCTGGTAACCTAGGTCTGTATTTGCAAACCATGACCTGCAGGGAGATGTCTATGCATAGCTGTTGAGGTCTATACAGAGAGGATTAAGCTTGCAGCTGGTGTAAATCAGCAATAGTATAAATATTTTCAGCTCTGGGGGGGCGATTAAACCCATCAGTCTGCATCTGCCAAGGTCTGGGCTCAGAAATCATGGGTAGTTTGCTTTTTGGGCGATGGCAGCAGGGCTGGTGCAAACCAGCCGTGCAGCAGGATGTTAAATGCCCAGCAAGGCGTTTAACTCATCCCTACATCACTTAAACAATTATCTTGTAGTAACATTTGGGGGTTTTTTTGCGCATTATAAGGTATATTAATTATGAACAGGTTTTGGAATTGAATTCCCAGGCTTTAATGGGCTGCTTCCCTCCGCCAGCAGATGTGAGCTACCTCCGTTTATGGCCATCCTATTGCTGAAAAGGCTCTGTTTCAGCAAGGGGGGAAAATGGTCCATGTCACCCTGAAATGTTAGCGGGGGGAATCAGGAAACACAGTGAAATGAAACACTAAAACACCCCATAAAACCCAAGTGCTTCATCACCATAACTAATGAAAATATATGATTGCCTAATAAAAAGCCCTTTGAATGGGTCACGCATGGTGGCCTTGCTTTTATTAACACTTGTTAACACCCACGCGGTGGCTGTGGGGACAGGCGTGGTGGTTTGGTGGCTGTGGGGACAGCTGTGGTGGCTTGGTGGCTGTCGGGACAGCCGTGGTGGCTGTGGGGACAGCTGTGGTGGCTGTGGGGACAGCCGTGGTGGTTTGGTGGCTGTGGGGACAGCCATGGTGGCTCTGGGGACAGCCATGGTGGCTGTGGGGAAAGCCGTGGTGGCTTGGTGGCTGTGGGGACAGGCGTGGTGGCTCTGGGGACAGCCGTGGTGGCTCTGAGGACAGCCATGGTGGCTGTGGGGACAGCTGTGGGGACAGCCGTGGTGGCTGTGGGGAAATCTGTGGTGGCTTGGTGGCTGTGGGAACAGCCATGGGGACAGCCGTGGTGGCTGTGGGGACAACCGTGGTGGCTGTGGGGAAAGCTATGGTGGCTTGGTGGTTGTCAGAACAGCCGTGGTGGCTCTTGGGACAGCTGTGGTGGCTGTGGGGACAGCCGTGGGGGTTTGGTGGCTGTGGGGACAGCCGTGGTGGCTGTGGGGAAAGCCGTGGTGGCTTGGTGGCTGTGGGGACAGCCTTGGGGACAGCTGTGGTGGCTGTGGGGAAAGCTGTGGGGACAACCGTGGTGGCTGTGGGGAAAGCTGGGGTGGCTTGGTTGCTGTCAGGACAGCCGTGGTGGCTCTGGGGACAGCTGTGGTGGTTGTGGGGAAAGCTGTGGTGGCTTGGTGGCTGTGGGGACAGGCGTGGTGGCTCTGGGGACAGCTGTGGTGGTTGTGGGGAAAGCTGTGGTGGCTTGGTGGCTGTGGGGACAGCCGTAGGGACAGCTGTGGTGGTGGTGGGACAGCCTTGCTGCCGGGGTGGAACCAGCCAGCACCTCGTGCTGATTCAGCCCAGCTCCCACCCGCAGAATCGGTGCATGCACTGTTCCTCCTGTCCTGCACTGTGGATGAAGGCTTGGCTGGACTTGTATTTTTACCCCAGAAATAGATTTTTTTTTTTCTTGTAGACGTAATGTTTTGAGGTCTGTGCTCTTACAAAGTTTTATTCAGTCCCATGTCCTGATTTTCCATATTATTGCAAAGACCTGGTCTCTGTCTTAGGGTCCTGCAGCTCCCCCCCGGCTCTCCTCCTCTTCCTCTCCTGCATCTTCACTAGTGTTTAAGTTGAACAAAAATAACCAACAGCATTGTGATGAAATAAGATTTTTACTTAAAAAAAACCCACAACTCATTTTATTCATAGTAGCCAATTCCATTAATTATGTTATGATGCAATTAAGCATTTCATTTCCTAGCTATTAAAGCTTAAATTATTTATTAATAATTACAGATCATTAGCTGATAATGTTCACTTGGCAGCTCGGGAGCTGAATAATTCATCTACTTGGAGTATTCCCCTCCACACTCTTGACATTTGTCTGCAATTTTTTCTTGAAGTTTGGACGTTTGTTCCCCAGCTCTGGGCAGAGCCACGACCTGCAGCAAACTGGTGTCTGCAGGGGGGGGGCACAGCCAGGTTGCAGCCCCCCACCAAGCCCCTCATGACCCCCCGGACCCCTTTTCCTGCCTGTCTTATGGCTGGAAATAGAGGAGCACCCCCATTCACGCTCCCCTCCTTCAGGTCAGAGGTAGCCCTTTTGAGCTTTCTGAAATATTTATTAGCATAACCAGCACAATAATAATAATAATCAAACCAACAATGAGACTAATAAGCAAACCAGTGGGCTCTGGGATCGCTGCTTCATTAGCTGCTGCCAAGGATGCTTTTGGAAATGATGATGATGCACCCCGTGCCCTGTTTTGCAGGGCAACAGCCACGTGTGTTAATGAGGGTGTTTTTCCACCAGAAGCTCAGAAATGTTCCTCGTCTTTATGTGATGACCTTGCAAATGGCAGCGACAGTGCAGGGAGGGGAGGGGGGGCTGGGTTTCTCGGGGGTAACTGCAGGGCTTTGGTGGGAGGGATGCTCTTGGCCCTGGCACAGTGGTCGCTCCCTGAGAGCAGGGGGGAGCATCACTGAGCTTTGAGATCGATGAGATACGATAATTGCTAAATAACTCAATATCTAACAGGGAATTGCCTTGCAGAAACACTGCAACAGGGTTGTTTAATTAAGACTATCGTAGATTTGGATTTCTAGCATTGGTTTTAATTTCTTATTCATATAGATGAGTTTGTGAGGATTCATTCTGAGGATGTGTAGAGAGAGGAATGGATGAGAAGGGAAAATGAGAGCTGTGCTGTGTCTTCATAGCATCAGATAAGTGGAATGGATAAGGACTTTCTGCTGGCGAGGGCATTAGACACGAACGCTGAGCACCTGTGCTCTATTTCTGGCCTGGCCATCAAATTCTTGCAGGACTTTGACCCATTTATGGAGGGAGAAATGAAGCAGATAAAGCAAATCAGAGCTAATATTGCTCAGACAGTGTCAGCAATGGAGGAGCTGCTTGGGAGCTCTCTCCAGGGACCAAAGCAATGCTTTCCAAAGCTCTGAAGTTCATCTCTCTTGCAAGAGCCAGAGGGGGTTTTTTTTGATAGATATTGGAGGCTCTAACTCAGATTGATGAGGGAGGGACACAGGGAGAGGAGGAGAGAGAGGGGAAAATGTCTTCCCTGCTTTGGAGGGGCACATCCAAGTGTCCGAAGATGCGATGATTTGCCTAAGGTCAGCCAAGATGCACCTCTCATCTCCTGGTCACCCAGAATCTCCTCCCAGTCACCCAGCATCACCTCCCAGTCACCGAGCATCTCTCAGTCACCCAGCATCTCCTCCTGGTCATCCAGCATCACCTCCCAGTCACCCAGCATCCTCCTGGTCATCCAGCATCACCTCCCAGTCACCCAGCATCTCCTCCTGGACACCCAGCATCACTTCCCAGTCACCCAGCACCTCCAAGTCACCCAGCATTTTCTCCTGGTCATCCAGCATCACCTCCCAGTCAGCCAGCATCTCCTCCCAGTCACCCAGCATCTCCTCCTGGACACCCAGCATCACTTCCCAGTCACCCAGCACCTCCAAGTCACCCAGCATTTCCTCCTGGTCATCCAGCATCACCTCCCAGTCACCCAGCATCTCCTGCCCCACTGCTGGGTGGGAGCAGCCTTGTGCAGAACCAGGCAGTGCCGCGGGGCTCTGGGTGCTCCCCGGGGAGCAGCTCCCACTGCTCAGACCAAGAAAACGAGCCCGTGAGAAAAGACAGCTTCGGATGCACGAAGCAATGAGAGGAGGGTGGAGAGGAGCTTGGATGGAGTCCCCCTTCCTCCATGCCTTGGGAAAAAAAAAAAAAAAGCACTTCACTGTAACACAATTAATTAGTTAATGCTTGTATAGCACTTTTGAGCTGTAAGGAGTAAGAGCTCCACGTTATTCCTGGTAACTCGGATGATCAATGTGTGCTGGATGTGCTCAGAGGCAAAGCCGAACCCTGCGGAGGAGGCGGGGAGGGAAAGGCACCCTTCTTCCAGCTCAGAAACGTCTGGCTTTCCCCTAGTGAGTTTTCCCCTAGTGAGTCTGGAAGTGCTGGAAAAAAGGGGAAGGAGGAAAAAAAAAAAAAAGGCCATGCTTAGAAGAGCTTGTTAGGTTTGTAAGAAGGAATCGTTCAATCAAACAGAGTGAAAGCTTTTTTCTATGGTAATCGCTCCCCACCGGCAAACCTCACAGGAGCAAGTGGGCTGAGCCACGTGGGGTGGCTGGGGTATGAAATGAGGCACCAGAAGCAGAGCCCCCCAGCTCCCCAGCACCTGCGGGGGGGTCCAGCCCCGGCCGGGGGGTCCCCCTGCTGCATTCAGGGATGCAGGAGCCGAGGCGATGGCTACAGGAGGCACGAGCAGCCTCTGCTCTCTCCTGACACTCGTGCAAGGAAGTTCTGCCTGGAGGAGCGCAGCGTTTTTGGGGTGATTTGGAAATCTTCAGAGCACAAACTCACCTGGGAAATGTGTTTCTGGTGGGGAATATAGCGACTGAGGGGACACGGCGGTGCTTTCTGAGGGATGGGTGGGATAAAAACCACGGGAGTGGGTACATCCCCACTAAGAGCCGTTTCCCAGTCCCAGTGCAGTGCATTGGAAGGAAAGGTGGTAACAAAGAGAAAGTGTGTTGTTGCAGTTAATTAAACGAAGCCCTGATATCTGAGCTGAATCCCATATGCTTACATAAAACTTATATATAAGTGTAGCTGTTTATATAAAACACCTATAAAATTGTACCATTTCCTTACTGCCTGGTGGGTTGTTAGTGGACCCGCGTGGGGAAGGGCTCTGCTTTCCCAGGCAGCGGCTACAAATTTTGATACTTTCTTTTCCTGCCTCAAATAAGGTTGTAAAACTGAAATCTCACAAGTTCTTCAGCAGATAGAAACTGAAAACAGAGCAGCTTCTTTGGTCGACCAAGTAACTCTCTGCAAAGAATTTGAAACATTTTTTGTTTCCCGTCTGGCTTTTAATACTTCGTACTATCAATTAACATTTCAAAATGGAAAGTCATCCTCAGCTGAAAAAGCTGGAGGTCTCAATTTGAAAGCATCAGAGTT